>NC_138037.1:26272561-27472561 GCF_964106645.2 Podarcis pityusensis
AACATGGAGGGGGTGTGTGAACAGTAACATCAAGGTAAAGGGACCCCTGACCATTAGGTCCAGTCGTGGTGACTCTGTGGTTGCGGCGCTCATCTCACTTTATTGGCCGAGGGAGCCGGCGTACAGCTTCCTGGTCATGTGGCCAGCATGACTAAGCCGCTTCTGGTGAACCAGAGCAGCGCACGGAAAACCGTTTACCTTCCCGTCGGAGCGGTACCTATTTATCTGCTTGCACTTTGGCGTGCTTTTGAACTGTTAGGTTGGCAGGAGCAGGGACTGAGCAATGAGAGCTCACCCCGTCATGGGGATTTGAACCGCTGACCTTCTGATCGGCAAGTCCTAGGCTCTGTGGTTTAACCCACAGTGCCACCCGCGTTCCAAACAGTAACATACCACTATACAATTACAGACAGATACTTGTCTTTAAAAAATATCCTAATATTCAATGACTATAAGGAAGCTGGTGATATTTAAGACAGGGTAATAATGTTAATCAAAACTAATTTATCCACAAAGACCAAATCACAGCTCACAAAACAGTGGTTAAAACAGCAGGTCATTAGTTAAAATTATTGATTTAAATGATGTGGTATCAAAAGCTTGAGTAACCCCCCCCCCCCAAAAAAAAAAAAATCAGTTGGATTTCTAAATGATAGTAAAGTTGACACTTGACAAATGTCTTTGGAGAAAGAATTTAAGAGATGGAGCAATACTACAAAGCAGCCTTGGGTGGCCAGCCAGCATCCAAAGTAGGAGCACTCAGAAAGAACCTCAACAGAAGAACTTGAGGAGCAAGCCCAGCTTGTAAGGAAAACAATATAATTAGTTATAATAATTCACAATTAAGTGTGCTTTACTACTAGGAGTTGGGAAGGGACTAGTGTACTCTCCACTGCTTGTAGGAATGAGGAGCCTGTGACCCTCGAGATGTTGTTAGATTCCAACTCTTGTCAGTCTCACGCAGCGTGGCCAATGGGCAAGAGAAATGTCAGTGCCCTAGTGGCAGTTCTTTGCATGGGGTTAACAGCGCATGACTTGTTAAAGGAAGTGAGAGATTTTACATGTGCAAAAATCAATTTATTCCCATTCCATTTTCAATTAACATTTGCAACTTTGATTCAATCTGTTTTTTATGGACCACTGCTCTCTGCAATAGCAACATCCCTTAGAGCCTTCTTATCATACAGCTGGAATACGGTGATTTTCATGTGCACATGAGCTTCCTATGTATCTAGTCCACTGAGGAGTTTTCCTAAGCCAGCTCCACACATTAAAAGTTGTGTTGCAGGAGTTAAAACCAACAGCACAGGATTCCAGCATAGATCTGTTCTTTCTAGGAAGTTCCCTAAGATATGCAATAAGGGAATTCAATACAATAGCAGAACCTTAGTCAAACACTTGAGGACAAGGAACAGCACCACCCTGTTGGTTGACTGGAGAGGTTGCTTATATAATCATTGGGAAGTCTTTTGAGGGTGGAATGTAGCTAAACATGGTCATCGCCCATGTTCAGAAGCAGTATGCTGGGGAGTACATTAGATGCTGGGGAGAAGCAATGAGCAAATTCTGCCTTCGTGCCTTGCTTTCAGTACCTGAAGGCAACTGCTGGACCCAAAAAGGCTTGATGGACCTTTGGTCTGATCCAACAGGGCTATTCTACTGTTCTTGCCTGTTTTTTTTCCCTTCCATATAACTTCCCAGAATACACTTCAACAAAATGCAGACTTCTCAGAAGCATCCGGCCTTCATTTTCTGACAATGTGTTGGATCCAAACTTAAACACACTTAGAGTAGGCCCATTTAAACCAATGGGACTTAGGTTGGTCTTGGCTCACTTTCCCTGTTCATTTTCCTGGGTCTCCTCAAAGCAAGGCCAGGTCTGAATCTGACCCATTGTTTGCATTCACTTTCCTGTATCAGCCAACGCTCCATGCAGATAAGCTGCTGAATCCATGAGCAGAAGCAAAACAGGTGGTAATTACACACAATCCTACCTTATTGGGATCTTTGTCATTGAAGTCAGCATGTTATCTTTGGGCTAGAAGCCAATTAGGCCCTTAAAATAAAGTATTCACAACACTGGCCTGAAAAGGAATGCAGAACAGCAATATATATGCAACTGTATTTATCTACTAGTCAAGTGAAACGAATAGGACGTGGTTTAATCAAAGGCTGTGAAATGTTTGTCATTCAATGTATCAGTTTTCTATAGTTCATCCCACTGCACAAAGTTATTCCTGAGCTATCCCAGTAATACTCAAAAATTACAATGACATATTGTTTCAGAAATGAAAGAGCAACTTGAAGAGGATTCAGCTGTCCTATTTCTCCTTGTCTTTCAACATAATCTTCCATATCACTGTGGCTCCCCTAAGCCAAAAAGATACAAAGTCACTATCAGCATGTTGAATCTGTGCGGGTGCATATTTTAAGGGGATTGTAGTTCTGCTTTGGTATTTAAACTCAACCATTTTCCCTTTTAACAGTAAATAATTCAGATTTAGCGAGGTTGGCAGGGAGGTTGTGCATGTGAAGAAAGGAAAATAAGATACTGTGTAAACAAAATATAAGGTTTCGGAAAGGGAAGGGAAGGGGGAAAAGTCTGCACCCTACACACAAATTTCCAAGGAGCAATTAAAAGATTAGAAACTCATTTGAAGACCTAATTAGATCCCGGACAGCAAATTTAAAACAAAGGCATTTCCCAAAAGCACACAACTATAGTAGCAGGTATGAATGACCACCAGCAGGTACTTTTCATGTCACCTGGTTTCTTGAAACTTTTACCAGGAGACAGAGTTGTGTGCCAGTTGAAAGGTGACCTGGGACCCTTTCCCATTACAGCTCCAGCTTCTTGCTGGAGATTTCTGCTATCACCAGAGATCACTGAATGAGCAGCTTTTTATCTTTCTTTCTTTTTTTTATTCACCAAATGGACACAGCCTAAAGGCTTGGTAGCAATTAGAAATTCCATAAAACATAGCAGAGACATGGCTGTTCAAAAAGGCCATTGGGTGATGATTGTTTTTTGTCTCCTGTTAACCTGCACTAGAATTATTACTCTGTTGTTGTTGTTTTAAAAAAACCATGGTGGGTTTAAATTGGGTTTTTTATTTTGAAATATTATTTCTGTATCTACTCCTTAAGTAGAAAGTAGGGTGTGATATACCGTAAGTCTTTAGAAATAAAATAGGCAAAATGAAACAAGGAGTTGGTATATGAAGGTTAACACTAACACCCGTCACCATGACTTGCATCTGAAGAAAAGTTTGCTTTAAAAAGTTCACAGAATGGATGTTTCCTGTCCCTGCTTCTACTTCACAGCCACCTGTGACCCGCCTCATTGGAGTGGGACAAGGCTCGGTGAAGATGAAGGAGCGCCATGCTGACGGGGGTAGCCCTACAGCAGGTGGATGTGCACCAACCTGGCGTTCCTCACCCTTAATAATGAATGAAGCCTGTAGAGCATGAGACTCTGAATCTGAGGGTTGAGGGTTCGAGCCTTACCTTGGGTAAAAGGTTCCTGTATTGCAGGGGTTGGGCTAGATGACACTGGTGGTCACTTCCGACTTTCTGTGATTTCATCCCAACAATTATGTATGAAACTATACATACTCCTCCAGTTCCGAGGGCCTTCTGGCAGTTCACTCACTGTGAGAAGTGAGTTTACAGGGAACCAGGCAGAGGGCATTCTCGGTAGTGGAACACCCTCCTGTCAGATGTCAAGGAAATAAACAACTATCTGACTTTTAGAAGACATCTGAAGGCAGCCCTGTTTAGGGAAGCTTTTAATATCTGGTGTTTTATCACTTTTTTATTACTATTATCATTAATTCTGTTGGGAGCCACCCAGAGTGGCTGGGATATGTATGTATAACACAACAACACAACACAATGTATTACCACTGCCTCTCCTATGAGCCCCTACCCTGAGCAACGTGTGCAGGGGATTGCTAGGGAGAGGAGAGGATGGTAAACTTTCATTCTGTGAACTCCTTACATCATTTTAGGATCCAAGTCCTGTTTGGGGTAATTTGCTCTCACCTGGCAGCCTCCAGGCCCCAGTTGTCTCAGGAGCCATGAGAACAAACTAATAAGCAACAATGTGCCCCTCCAGAGCAGCTCTTTGGGACACAGGAGTCTATAGACATGAGGGATGGGTGGGGAACTCTCCTTCTGTGAGCTTCTTTCTGTTAACTTATCTTAGGAGCCAAGTTCATTTGAATAGTTCCTTACTCTGCACTCCTTCCTTATCCCTGACAGTAAGACACTGAACAACTGCCTCCACTGTTGTGACATCTTGAATAGAATGTAGAAATGAGATACTTCGGGGAAGCTGCAGCTGAACCTGGAGACACAAGTCCTACTTTAAGTTTTCTTTGGCATAACCATCATTTGCATGCATGAGGATGGTTCACTCATCCAATGAACTGGACAGAGTCCCATTTATTTTGATTAGTGATGAGCCCTTAGATTTCTCTGGAGAGTGTCCCATTGGAGGGAGAGGGAACTTTGCCCTGGGACAGAAAATGACCAGATAGGGCCTGAATAGCAGTGGGAGACGAGTGGGTGCTACTGTGCAAAATTTACTACAAAGCTCATTGCATCTACTCACTTAAATAAATTTCATAGCAATATTATTAAATCGCGATTCCATGGAACAAATTGAAATGCATCAGTTAATTTTAAAGTTGCCTTTCTCGTACGTTTAATCCTGAAAACTAATAGCCATTCAAAGTTATTTTTAGAATGCCAGTTACCATGGTGAAAGCAAATTCTCTTACTGCTCTTTCTGCCAGTTGCTTAAATGGCTAATGCTGTATGCCTCAGACATACATTCCAATTATGCATTTTAATAATTTTATCATAGTCATTTTATGGTTGGGATTTTGAAGACATTTTACAAATCACGCGGTTGGCTCTACTATATTAATGCATGGTTTGTGTCGATTTGGAAAATTTAAAACGATTTTAAAATTGTGTTTTGTGTCTAATATACATCGTCTTTCTGAGGAAAATGTACATCCACCTTTGAAATAAGATGTAAAACTGGAATTGTAGGTTTGAATAATTGCCGGAAATCCTTCCAGCCCAATGTCATGCATTTTTACTCAAATATAAAGCAACTTTATTTAGTAGGACTTCCTATCTAGTAAGTAAGAATGCATAGGACTCCAGCCTTCTCTTAAAACATTTGAGAACAGTCAAAACTAGCAAAGTAGTGGAGAATATGATGCAGAAGTACATTTGGAGGTTAGATGAGTCTTGCCAATTGGCTAGTTTCAGCCAATCAGATGCAGGCATGGCTTATGTCACCTGGCCAACCAGATGTTGGCTCTCCAGTCTATGTAAGAGCTCCATATTATCCCATTCAAAGCTGGGACATTGCACAGAAGAGGGGGAAACTTTGATGAACTTCAATGCTTTCTGCACTTGCACTGACACTTGAAATGTCAAGAAAATCTCTCGGGCTAAAGTGTAGATGTAAGCATGCTTAAACCTATTAAAAAAAACCAATGCTCAACTCTGCAAAGTGTACATCACATGTTAAGTATGAGACAGGGGTGTGCATCAGCTCTGTGTACTTCCAGGGTGCAAATGTGCATGTCTATAGAGGTGTGGGCTTTGACAGGGACCAAGTGAAGCCCACCCCTCCCCTTGCCCAGCCTGCCAACTCAACCTCCCTACCAAGTCTTGTGTTTTTGCATACAAATAGCAGTTAATTCAAGCAATGTGATATTGTCATATGTGCCTGTGCTTGCCAATGTCCTGGATGGTCTTATGGTACCCAAGTAATGCCGCAGGTTGTGCTGGTGCAGAAGTCCTTCCATCTAATCCTATGCACCTATTTGCCAGTGCAGTAGCTGGTACAATCAGGCTGCAAATGTCTTGCAATTGTTATTCATAGGAACCAAAGAACAAAGGAGTCAAATTTTGTAAAATAAATCATACTTTGGCACATTTGACTAGGTTTAGCCAGCCAGTTAGGTACCTAATGGCATGAAAAAATGTAATTGCACACTTGTTAATTCCCAAGCTCTCTACCTTGCTTGAGCGCCCTTATGGATGAGCGCAATTATTTCGATACTGTTCAACAGTGCCTGTTAGTGAGCTTAGCATCTTTTGCGTACATGGTTAGCCATACAAATGCTACTATTGTATATATATATTTGTGCCCATTCAGCTGGGCCATTTGTTGATGTTGTTTGGAGAAAGATTTGAAGATTTATTCAGCTAGTTCCATTTGGGTACATTTTGAACAATACAATTTATTTCATGGATTGCATTCAAGCAAGCCCATCTGAGGTCAACTAATTCTCATGGACAACTGCATAGTAAAATATGGTTGGCCAAGGCATGGAATCAACCATAAGATACCTGAAACAAACAGCATGGGATATCCATAAATACTTGATTGGAATAGAACTATGCATATGGACAATATTAGGGGGAAAACATGTCTGCCCTTTAATATGTGCATATCTGTTATTTCAGCCTTTATGGGTTGTTTCCAAATAAACCATATGCAGAGTATATTTAATTGCTGTTGCTGCTTCTTTGGCAATCACTCGTAGCCAAATAAGATTGTTTTCCATGAACAAGTCCATAAATGACTGTGGAGGCCAATTCTGGATCCATACGTCCTTCCACAGTGGAGACATAGGTTTCTGGGTGGCAGCTGATCACAGTGAGGATTTGCCAAATGTGCCTTCCTCTTAGCTCATTCCTCCTTTTCACCCTGCGTTTGTGCTTCTTCAAAGTCCATGACACCTTTGGTAAAGGCTCTTATCCAGCTGGAGCGCTCACAGGCCAGTGTGTCCCAGTTATCAGTGCTTATGTTGCATATTTTTAGATTTGCCTCAAGAGCATCTTTAAACCTCTTTTGTTGTCCACCGATATTTTGCTTCCCATCCTTGAGTTGGAAATAGAGTACTTGCTTTGGTAGATGATAATCAGGCACCCGAACAACATGACCAGTCCAATAAAGTTGATGTTGAAGAATTGTTGCTTCGACTGGTGATCTTTGCTTCTTTCAGTACACTGAAATTAGTTTGCCTGTCTTCCCAAGTGATGTGTAAAATTTTTCGGAGACACCGTTGATGAAATCTTTCAAGGAGCTAGAGAAAGAAGCAATGGTACCAAAAATTCATATATTTGTTGTTGGAGCCAAATAGCTTTATGCTGTAATGGTTTAGGTTATGGGGAAACAATTCAAACCAAATATTGACTTTGTTTTCTCCCCACTTCTCCAAGATAATACAAAAGAGCTATTTCATATGCCTGTGTGAGTAAAATTGATACCTATTGGCTAGTATCTACGCCATCATGCAACATCATGCTACGCCTGGCATGCAACATTCTCACTGGAAAAGAGTTTGCATCTTCTAATAAGTAATAAGGTGCTATGCACCCTAAACTTGGTGCCAGAGACTGCAAGGGAAATTTCAAATGCCACCCCACGAAACCAGTTCAGGGTGCATAGCACCTCTGGTACACAGCCTAATGCTACAGCTGCTCTTGGTGCTTTCTGGGTTGTTGTTTTTCCTGTTGCATCTGGTTGTAACAGTCATGTTTGGAGATGCAGCTCTTCTACCATAAAGTGCATTAGACAGAGATGTGAGTTTGAGTCAAGCTGACGGATAAATATACCCCCCAACCCCTCTGCTCACTGGGGATTACTTATTACATTATAATTGCATTTTATCAGCTTTGCCTCCTGTATCTTGTCTGGTTATGTGTAGAAACACAAAAGCATCAACGTGCTATGAAGAGATGCATCATCTTTTATTCTTGTGCTTCTCTTACACAGAGGCTGAAAGAGCTAAAACAAAGGGAATTTGCACGGAACGTGGCTTCAAAATCCTGGAAAGATGAGAAGAAACAGGAAAAAGCACTCAAGCGACTCCATCAGCTGGCTGAGCTGCGGAAGCAGTCAGAATGGTAAGCATCTGGAACTTGTATTACATTTTAATCTCATATCCACCCCCCTAGAAGTCCCAGAAGAACTTTACTCCTGCTTTATATAATGCACAGATAATCATCACATGCCCTGCAAGCCCTTTTTAAATTATCAGTGATGCCAAAACATCCTTGCCATAAAATTGGAATCCCTGCATTAATTCCTTGGCATTTGAAGGCTGGGGTTTTTATCCTCTTTCTAATCTGATCAGAACAGACATATTTTTAATTAAAAAAATAGTGCTGTGCTGAGTTTTCAAGAGCAAACATTTTCAGTCCAAAACCATAAGATTTGGAAAAAATTATCCCCTCCTCAGAAAAAACAAACAAACCTGTTTTCCCCCATGCTTTTCAGACTTGTAGCCTCTCCCAACAGCTGCTTTGGCACCATTATTGTTTAGTGGGGGGGGGGGCAGATTTTCCTTGCTGTGTGAGCCAAACTAATCAGAGATCATCTCACTGGTGTAATGATGTCACAGCATCACAAAACCCATAAGAACTGGTGATGTGGTGATATCACAGAGAGCAAGAGAAACACTTGCATTGCCATCACTGTAAATGGAATGAGAAGGAACCTGACAGACCTACATTGTCTCCTTGTCTTACCGCACAGTAATAGCAGGTTCACTGCCCACCAGCACAGTTCAGTAAGACCAGAAGCATCATTCTGAATGCTTCTGGAATGGGATGATATACCCCCTCTTGCCCCTTCTCCTCTATGGTCACTTACACATCCTCTGAAGATTGAAAGGGTTCAGGTAATGTTGGAGGAGGAAAAGAAAAGTGCATGAAACTGGCCTCCTGTTTCTCTCAGATCTGATATTTAATATTTCACTAACAGATCATTTCACCTTATTAAAACAGATCTGAGTTTAATGCTCTTAGCAATTTGTAAAAATTGCTAGGAAAAGGGGGGAAATAAGCCCCAAATCTTTATTTGCTTAGTCTAGAAATCCTTATTTTCATTTCTCTGCACATATACAAACTCTCCAAATAGTTCCTTCCAGGGAACTAAAATAGCATCCTTACTGTGAAAGAAACACAGAAATGGAGAGGATTCCAGTAGGTAATTTATACTGTATCACTCAGTTACTTATACCGAGTCAGTCTGTTGGTCTATCTTGCATACACCTGCTCTGGCAGCGACTCTCCATCACCTTTTCTTTCCCTGCCGCATGAAATCTTTCACCTGGAGATGACTGAAGCCGAGAACTCTTTCATCCGAAGCATGTGCTCTGCAGACTGCTAAACTAGTAAGTACAGGTACTGTACAGTACAGTGTACAATATGTAGTCCAAAGGCTTCTTGAAGACACAGCAGGGCAAAATTACTAAGGGCACTTCACCTACCATACCACTGTGGTCAGCCTGCCACAGTGTGCAGTATTCGGGCTGTGTCTAAGTAGGTTCTATTCACAGTAGAGCCATTGAAATCAATGAATCTAGGTTAGTCATGTCTATTCTAGAGCTGGGCAATACTCCAATTTCTTGCCTTGAAACCGAAATGGTGTTCACATCGCAATAGTGGTTTCAGACTTTTTGAGCTGACAATACATCGTGGCTCCACAGCTGCCATGATGTATTGGCAGCTCAGACTGCCTTCCCCTGAACAGGTGAGTTGTGTTTTTCCTCTTGGGGCAGTGGGTTGCTCCAGGAGGAAAGACGCAGACCACCTGCTTGGGCAAAGGCAGGCAGATGCCTTGGATGGAACCCCATACTTCAGTGAAAATGACTACTTTCTGAAATCTAACATTCATTTGTAAATCAAGTGATTTTATTATGTCATTTATTTCCAGCGTTGCTGAATGCAGACCTGCGTTTAAATCTCCCCAAGTGGTTGTAGAAAAAGAGCCGACGCCGCAAGATAAACTTCTGTTAGCTCAAGAAGGCAAAGTCAAGAATACAGCTGAAGGAAAAAGCATCACCAGCAGCACTTCAGAGAAGCAGCAGGAACTTTTGCTAAGCAAGAACCAGTCTTGCATAGAGACACACCGTTTCCTTAGAAGCCACATCTCTCCCGCATTCTCCTGTGGCACCAATGGCTGCAATCGGGCCGGGGTGTCCTTTTCATTCTCTAAAAAAGTCCACCTGAAGCTTGAGTCATCAGCATCCGTTTTCAGTGAGAACATGGAAGATGCATATGACTGCATCAGATCCCCTCGGCATAAAGCAAAGCAGACTTCCGAAGAGTGCCGTGCGTGTATACATATGAGGGACGAGAGGAAAGCAAATGTGCATAAACGGTTAGGCACCATTCAAAGTCACCCAGACAGCTTCGCCTCCTGTAATCTGGCTCGGAAAAATCAACTGCAGAAAGAAAACAATCAGTACAAGGACAGAGAGCAAACAGAAACTCATACTTCATTTCGTAAAGACAAACTACATCTTCCAGATTTGGATTGTTCTGGGTCTCCTGGTGCAAAAGAACAAGGAGGAGAGTTGAACGAGACCCAGAAATCCTTGGAAAACGTTGTTACACCTCAATGCCAAACGAATAACATTTGTATGCAGCAAAACACTTACAAGCACAGTGATGGCCTGTTATCAGAATGTGTCTCTGAGTCCTTAGCCCAACGATCATCTGAGCAAGGACATCAATGTGAGGGAAACTACAATCCCTGTGTATTCAAACAATCTTCTGATTGTACAGAAGCTGTCAATGCAGATGCTGAAATGCCTAGGGATAATGCACTGGTTCATGAAATTAAGCCTAAAGCATTGCCTTTTCTTCATGTACTGAGCAAAGATGGCAGGACAGCCTTACGGTGGCCCACAGAACTTCTTTTGTTTACAAAAACAGAACCCTCCATTTCCTATGGTTGTAATCCATTGTATTTTGATTTTCGGCTCTCCTTATCTCATAGAGAAAGTGGGCATCATGAAGTCGAGGAAGAAAGTCCTAATGAGCACTCAACAAGAACTATGGACATAGATGGAAATGACGCCTCAGATCTAACTGAGAACAAGCAACTGTCCAGTGAAAAAGATAATCAGTCTTTGAAGCCAAAGAAGAAGAAAAGAGCTCTAAGCCTCAAAAAGTCCCGGCCAAAATTGGATTCAGACACAGAGAATGAAATGAGTCAAAGTGCTCCAAAGTACATCTCAGATGATTTGAATGAAAACCTACCTGAAGTGCCTGCACCCCTTGATTGCTCAAAAAGGCGTTACACGAGAGCAACAAGTCCCCACACAACAATGCATGTGAGATCTTTAGCACAGCAGTTGCAGAACTGTGAAAAAACTCTACAGGAGGAAGTAACTGAAAACCTTTGCATTTATCCCTTGGTGTCTAGAACAAAGAAGCAAAAATGTGCAAAATGTGATTTAATGTATGCCCAAAGACAAACCGACCTGGATTTGGTCACCTGCAGCAGTGACATAAGTGACAGCGGGAAAGATTCCATTCTTGGATACAAGTTAGATTCACCCAGGGAGTCCATGGGAAAAGAAGGCAATGGGAATTTTGCTGGTTGCTGGAAATTCACTCCTTTGCAAAAGCCCTTTTCTGACAGACAGTCTAATTATTCTGACACTTCTGTTAGCAGTGCAACTAGTTACGCTAGTTGCTACTCTAGTCACAGATCAAGTGATCACAGCAGAAGTCATTTGCCTTTTTGCTGCAAAAGGAAACAAAAGCCGGTTGAAAGGCAGAAATGTAAACACAAAAAGCACAATTGCATTTCATCTTCTGATGATGCAGATGGGGGCTGCCTTTTCAACAAAACAAGTCAAAGATCTAGAAACTGTGCACACAGGCATATGGCAAAATATCAAAGACATTCGAGATATAGACATTTACTACAAAGAGATGTATCAAAGCAAAGCAGGAACAGACACCCTCTTTGTAAACACAGCAGGAGCAGGAGCTACAGCAGCTCCAAAGGTTCTTCCACCCAAGATTCAGGAAGCAGCGAAAGATCATCAAGCTGCACCAGATCAAGAGCCAGCAGTTCGGGATCCCTTGCAAAAGAATTGGTGCATGACTGGAACAAACACAAAAAGGATATGAAAAGCACTGACAGAGCTGAACCAGGAAAATCAGACTCTGCACACTCAGACTGCCAGAATGAAAGTTGTCCATCAAAACAAGTTGGAAGCTGCTCCATCAACCACTTAGGAAGGAAAGCAGTGGGGAAGAAGTCATTAACCGCCAAACTCCTTTTAGAGAGGGTGAAATCAAAGCGAAACCAGGAGCAAACTCAGAACACTGAAAGCTTTTCAAATACCTGCGAGAAAGATCTCCCCCATAGTCAACCAGGTGTTAAAGGTGCATCATCAGTGGATAGTGAAGCAATGTTACCTTTGCTTGAGAAAGCCCTTCACATTGATACGAGCAGCAGGTGGAACAATGGAACTGGCTCCGTGGAAAGCAGCACAGGCACAGAGCGAGCCGAAGCTTCAGCGATAGATAATATTATTCTGACAGCTAGCACTAACTATGGCAATAGCCTGCTTAACGACTTAGGTTATCAGGCCCTGAATATGGCACAGGACACTGCAACAAAGCATCAACCGGATCTCTTAGCTGGTGAAATGCAGCCCCTACTACAAAGCTGTGACTCGGTGCCAAATGGTTTTCCTGGTGCTTTTCCTTCTCATGGATATTCTGCTGTTCCCAACCTAACAGAGACCAAAGAAGAACACCATGCAGGTGTAGACTTGTGTGGAGTGGAAGGGGATCTGAACTGCTACTCTGACAGTGCTATGCATAAATCCGGTGAAACAGAAAACAAGACTGAGCCGTACAGTAAGTGCATCCCCTCTCCTTTAACGCAGCAGCCTATAACCTTTTCCCCGGATGAGATAGACAAATATAGGTTTCTTCAGCTGCAGGCCCAGCAGCATATGCAGAAACAGCTTGTGGCAAAGCATCTCAAGGTTGTGCCCGCCCCAGGACCAGCTGCCTTCTCTGCCTCCCCAGCTGTCCCTGTTCAGCAGCACTCGTCTGTTGCCACCCTCCGCCACACGCTGCTGCAGAGCTTTGCCCTGTCCACTGGAGTACATCCTCACAGCAGCCATCTTTCCCTGACTCATATACATCCATTCTCACCATCGCCTTTTGCTCCATTCTCACTCTCGCCCTTTACTCCGGCCTTCGTGCCCACGCACTCGGCGCTCCTGGCGGGACACCCGTTCCATTTTGTATCAGCGACTCCCATCCACCCATCCCATCTGGCAATCCCACCTCTGCCCCACGCAGCCTTTATTCCTACCCTGTTCACGCCGCAGCTGAATACAGCGGCATCTTCTGCCGTACATCTCAACCCCTTGATCCATCCATTATTCCAGACTCAAGAACTTCAGCATCGTTCCTGACCTTGTCGGAGCTGTTGGTTATCTGGAACGGAAATGAAGAAGGTGTCATTTTCCCTTTTAAAATTGCAAAGTCATTGTCCTATGCTCAAAAAGCAATTTAGAATGACAATTCCCATTCAGCAGCCTAATTGCATATCTTATGAGAGACATTGCGGAAATCAAGGTCTGGCTGACGCAGCACATGATTGTTAATTTGATTTTCACATTCCTTACAATAATAGCCTTCCCAAACCTGTTGCCCTCCAGATATTATCGGACTACTGCTCCCATCATCCTGACCATTGGCCACATGGGCTGGGGCTGATGGGAGTTGTAGTCCAAAACACCTGGAAGGCATCAAGTTGGCAGAGGCTGTCTACAGCTTTTGTACAGCCTTTTATGCTGTAATAGGCTTGTGGACATTTTAATTGTTTTCACAAGAAACGTAAGTTACAAGTACAGGCATCCTTCCACATACACTGAGGTTACATTCCAAGCCCCCATGCACATAACCGAAATCACATAAAGTGGGGTCACCCTCTAAGAAGCCTCAAAACACCCATTTTTTCCCTGCTCTCCCATTTCCCTCTTCCCCAAAATATCTGGAGTTGAAGCTCTGAGGCCAGCTGGAGGATGTGCGGAAGCAAAGCCCGCTTTTCTTTGCTTTTCTGGAAAGGTTCACAGGCACTTCCCCCCAGGTTGAGAAGCCCTTTTCCTCCAGGCAAACACATCTGTCAAACCCTCACATGGTACTTAGGCATTCACAGATAGGGGAAACCTTTTCTGTGGTAAGCTGACCATTTTTTGTCCCTATCTGAAATGTTGTGAAACTTGGCTTTCTAACAACATAATACGACACCTGTTTTGTCAGTACCAGTAAGAACAGGTCTGGTGTGGGGGTTTTTTCATTGCATTGTCAGTTTCAGAAGCATTCAAACAACAAGTGGAAAGGATTGTCATGATATCGGTTTGTAAGAACTCCCTCCCCCCGCCCCCAAGCACTGGAAGATGCAGCCATTCCAAATAGCCACTAAAGTACAGCAAATTGTAAGTTCTGACCTGCATCTTATTTCTTTGAAACTCAATTCCATTCAAACGTTGAGATGTTTTCTAAGTAAAACAATTCATTTCAGGATGCTAATTTTAAGATATGTGTTAATCAGACAGTGAGGTACTTACCCCAGTAAGTAAAATAGGAGGAAGGGGTTTATTTATGGACTTTTGTCAAACCACAAAGTATATTCCATGAACACCCGCTGGTGTGATCCACACAAAACTATGTCTGAGCCTGCAGCAAGACAGTTCAAAAAGAAGACATTAAAAACAGATGTGGAGGCACCCTAAGACAGAATCAACACTAAATGAGGGTTGGGTTAGCCTTTTACCTGCACCATTTTCCCTACTGAAGTTGTCTTCTGAAGTTGCTATTTTCCAGCTTAAAGGTGGGCAATTTAAATCAGGAAAATGTTGGAAGGAAGGGTTTTTCCTCTCCCCCCCCCCCCTAATGTCTAGACCCTGATCCAATTGCCCACTCCACTGGCCTTTAACATTAAGTAAAAGTGAGATATTCCGATCATGGATTTCCTACATTGCCCCAACCTCATCCCTTAGAAGGATTCAATATGCATTCAGCTTCCAGGTCAACTTGCGTTCTATAAAAGTAAAAAAACAACAACCCAGGATTCCCCAGCTGCATCTTCCACCAATTACAAGATGGAATTCCAATTCAATCTCACCTAGGGTTAGTTTTAAAAGTTCACTTTGTACAGGAGAGGGACAAAAGTGATCAGGAGAGACCAGCCAATCGGATGTAACTGTTTCCCTGTTATGAAAGCCTCTCTGTAAAACACTGAACATGTCTGTTTGTTATGCAGTTTTGCAAAAAAAGCAAACAAATAAATATGCCACTTGATTCATTTTTCAAAGTGTTTAGTTTATATTGAAACTAAATAATACTCTGGCTAGTATAACCTGTAAACTAGTTATTTTGTTTTGTATTCTCTGTAAAAAAAAAGTGTTTTATATTATACAGTAGATAAGTGAATTGCACTATTGAACATGCAATGCAGCTTTTTTTTTCCCTTCCTTTCATTATTCAAGTCGTTCCTGGGAATGTAGTTTCATGCAATAATTTTTTTCAATAAAAATGCTTAATGACATAAGCAGCGTCAGTCATGCATTTTTAAATATCATACCAAAAGACAGCAGCAAAGTAAGATGCAGATGAGACAAACATATTCTGTATTTCAATCTATAGAACCGAAATGGGTTTAATTTAGACAAGAAGCTGTAATGCTGATTTATTTTAGGCTATTTCTTTAAGAAATTTTTTAAAGCATGTGTTACTAGAGTTGATTCAATGGCTCTATAAATAAATATTACTTTTTTATTTAAAAAATCACCACTGATGTGTTTTTTACAACCATTTTAATGGATTTATCAAATAGTTTATGTACTCATTTAATATAAAATTTAATTGATAACACACAGGGTTTCTTCCTTCAACATTTGAACTAAAGCAGATGTAATCATTATACGTCACAAGCCAGTTTTACCAACAATGCTTCTTGTGTGCTTTTATATATTATATCCTTCTTGCATGAAAGAAATACTAAATTATCCTACCACAAATTCCCGTGAAAAACTTACTTCCGTATTAATTATCAGAAAAGCATCAGAGAGGACTACCAACTGCTTGAATGCATGCCCTCCAACATTCCTCAGATACAGACATTTCTCACTCCTGCCCCAAAGTCACCCTCCTTGATGCCCCATTCCCCCCCCCCAAAGTAGAGCATTTCCTTTGAGAAAGACAAGTGTCACCCCCACTACACCAACGAGGCACACACACCCTCCACCATCCTGAAAAAAACCCTTAATCCTGTTTTAATTTCATGTTATTCTTAGGTGCATTTACAAAAAGAAAGCACATACCAATAACCAAATTATAGAAAGGGGCAAGATTAGACACGGACACACAAAGCAGTTTTAAAAAGCATCTTGACTCCTTGTCCTCTGCTTTGCTACCCCTCTTTTTTGCCTGCCCCTGAGAGCCAGCACAACATGTGGGGCAAACCTTGGCGGGAGCGGCCTCTCCCACTCCTTGCCACTATGAGCTGCCCAAGGGAGGAGGCCAGCAGCAGTGGCCATGGAGGGGCAATGGGATGCGCCGTTGCTGCTTAGAACAAGCGCTGGCTCATCCTCCTCTCTCAGCTCAGAGGCAGCAGCACCAGCAGGGGAAAAAGAGGTCAAATCAGAAGCTGGGATGGCTTTCATAATTCTGGGACTGTCCCTGGAAAACTGGGACACTTGGTGGGTACGCTTGAAAGTTTAGGAGACCCAATCCTGCAAAGACTTTTGTGCTTGCTCTCTTTGGCACCTGATTGCTCGCAATAAGTTTAGTTTTAAAGCACGAGTGGGGAACTTCAGGCCTGGTAGCAGGATGTGGCCTTCCAGACCTTTCTATCTGAGCCTTGGAACTCTCCATAGGCCACATTCCCTCTGCAGCCACAGCCTTCACTGGCCTTGCTACACATCCACCTTGAGTGCTTTTGCAAAACCTTTCCAGATCAGAGGCTGTGTCTTCCATCATCACTTTATCCTCAGCCACTGCTAGTTTCTTTAGGTCCTAAACAATCCAATAGTGGCTGAGGATAAGGTTGCTTAGTGCAGGGGTGGGTGGGGATGGAGTAATAGTACAGTGATACCTCTGGTTACGAACTTAATTCATCCCAGAGGTCCGTTCTTAACCTGAAACTGTTCTTAACCTGAGGTACGACTTTAGCTAATCGGGCCTCCCGCTGTCTCCGTGCCGCCAGCATGCAATTTCTGTTCTCATCCTGAGGTAAAGTTCTTAACCCGAGGTACTACTTCCGGGTTAGCGGAGTCTGTAACCCAAAGTGTTTGTAACCTGAGGTTCCACTGTAATTTAACACCTCTGGGACTTAAAACTATTTTTAGCTGCTTATGAACAAACACTGGGATTGCGTCTGTCGTGCACACCCTACCGCCTGACACCACAACGATACTATGACTAAGATGTAAAAGCCTCAGATCAGAGATCAAGATGCAGTGTCTGGCAGTCCTTCAGTTTATCTGTGCCTCCATTTCTGTGTGCACATCTAAAACTAGATGACAATGTTAAATCAATATTTCATTCCCCCAAACCTCTAAACCTTTCAGAGCAAATGCATTTGCCATTTGCAATATAATAAATTATATTTGCTTATTAATTTTTTATTAATGAAAACAGTTCCATACATAGTAAGTGATATGTGTAAATCAATGATGTCCATAAGGAAATAAGTATGGGCAAACCAATTCACTGAATACCAACTGAGTCTATTTCCCTCAAATAAAATCAACTATGTCCTAAAGTTGTCAAACCATTCACTGGAATATTGTGGTTTCCAGAGTCATCCTGTGCTAAGAAAGGCATGCTGAAGTCCGCTGAAATTAAGGGTATTATGAATGCCCAACTTCACCTATGTAAAGTTGCTGCACCTTGCTGCATTTGGTGTTGTTCTGAAAGCCTTTTGAGAGCTAAATTCTGAAGAAGAAATGTAGTTGAAAAGACTTCCTTTTTCTATCGAGCTGGAATCATCCTACTGGATCTGACTTCTGTAATTTTGAAAAACAGCTGGGCATTTTTTTTAAAGGCTCTATTTGATGACACTCCTTGTGCAGAACTCATATGGCAACAACACCTGGAACTACTGGAAAAATTGACATCTCCCATCTCAATTTGTTCTTGCCTTTCTGAATAAACCAAGTGGCTACTGTCATAAGCTATTTAACTCGTGATCTGTGTATTGATGCTATATAGGATGAACCGTCAGAACAACTGTTTGGAATATCTTCCCTGGCACTGAAGTATTCTAAAGCTCTGGACTGACTCTGCCACGGGTCACTCCTGCATAAGAAGGACTATCAGTGCCGGATTTACATATAAGCTAAACAAGCTATAGCTTAGGCCCCCACTCTCTTGGGGGCCCCCAAAAAATGTAAAGGGGGAAAAACTGGATGTACATTTCCAAAATATAAGATAAAAAAACAAAATAAAACCTACATACAGTTAGAGCTTAATAATTATTTCACTATTAATATACTTCTTCTTAATTGTATTTTACTATTAATATACTTCTTAACTGTATTTCAATTCAACAATTACTTTGATAACATACATATTTTGTTATGTGCAAATGGCTTTAGATACCTAATAGGTCCATAAATTACCATATTGCATATATTCAACACAAAAAAACAGTGACAATTTGTTGTTGACAAAGGACAGCTGGACATATAAAGGGCCCCATTATCTTCAGTAGCTTAGAGCCTCATCAAACCTAAATCTGGCCCAGGGGACTATGAAACACTTCCTGTTTGGGCAGAGACATTGCCTGAGCAACATCCTGCCTGGCTAGGGAAAGTTTCTGTTCTTAGTCCCTGGCTTTTGACAATAGGGCTAGGGGGCGATCCAGGGGTGCTCGCAGCTGGCCGGCTCTCCATAAACTGGGCAAGGCGAAGCAGGCAGGGGCTGGAGCCGGGGGGGCTGCCCACTCCCCTCCCAGGGATGGCATCTTTGGTGCGGGTTGGCGCCACGGGACTTCTCTCCCCCCCCCCCCGGTGGTCCATTCTTTTGCATTCCCTGCTGTTGCTTTGGATTGTACCACCTGACCTTACTATGCTATTGGGAGTGAGGGCTTGGGGATGCTGACACGAAGTCAGCTTTGATTTGGGGCAGCTGTGGGGAGGGGGGGAGGGGAGCCTGTGGCGCTGGTCCACACTGGGAGTGTTGTTTTGGGGAGGGGGGCTCCTCCAGCTCCGACACCCGCCTGCGGGCGTCCCTGGGTCGCTCCCAGCTCCAGTGGCTGTGATCCCGGGACCTCCAGGGGACAGGCTGTGCTTCCCGCCAGGCGCTTTGTCACCCCCCTCTGTGATGGCGCATGGGGCGGCCTGCGCCCACTGCACCCACCTTGCTCTGCCCCTGCTTACGCCACCTTTGTGTACACTGCCTGCCAAACAATAACATGAACCAAGTGTCGACAAACCACAATTAACAGGCATTTGCCTCTTGCGACTTACCACTTACCTGTTTAATCCCTTGTCTGACGTCTCTTGTTTTCATTGTTCTGTATGGAAATTAAAAGGTATAAATGTAAGAATCTTCTTTTGTTCTGGGTTCCCCTCCATCGCCTGTTTGTTACGTGAGGGGGAACACTGTTGCCAACCGTCTTTATTTTGTAATAAAGATCAGGCTTATAGCCACTTTGCTTTTCATCAAACAAACAAACAAACACTAACTGATCCTGTTAGCAGAAGCCCACACAATGATTGCTACTAGTCAGGCATAGCCAAACTTGGCCCTCTAGCTGTTTTGGGACTACAGTTCCCAACATCCCTGACCACTGGTCCTGTTAGCTAGGGATGATGGGAGTTGTAGTCCCAAAACAGCTGGAGGGCCAAGTTTGGCCATGCTTGTATGAGGCTTCCCTCCCTTCTCCTAGCCCCCCCCTCCATTGGCTGGAGGGGGGTCAGGAGTCCTTTAAGAGCAGCATGCAGTGGGGAGTGAATGGGAGATAGCACATACATTTCTGCTTGCCCTGTGAAACTCTCAGAACATTTGTAACAACACAATGCTGTATTCCTTCCTCTGTGACTTTCACCATCACTATACAAAGAAGTACCAGAGCCAAACATAACTGGGTCTCCTGAAAGATGCATCAAGTGATGGACTCCAGTGGCACCAAGATTTTCAAAAATGTACAGAGCCATATGCTGGATCTATGTGGGGAATATGGATCTGACCACATGATATAGAAATACACTCTTGATGGTGTCAGGAAAGGAGAACACAGCATTCTTCTGAACGCTGCGGCAGATTTGGTTTATATAACTTGCACTGCTCTGAGATTTGTCATGGAAGAATGTCTAGCTTATATAAACAATGACTACCTAGACAGAAATTATTCATGGGGAAAACCAAATTTCTCTAACTCTCCCTTCACGTTCCTTCTTGATCTATGAGTAAGCAGGACAGAATTGCCAAATGTAACTGTCACATCTGGCTGCTTGTCTCATTGCTTTGAATCATACTCCTCTCCAGCAGCTCTAAAGGCACAGGAGTTACTGGTGTATTGGTATATTAACTAAGGAATAAGCTGCACAGGAACACATGTCAGGGAATCAGCTCAGGCTGCATTTTCACATCCAAGAAAACGGGTTATGCAAGTGAGATGGTGCTTGAGGAGTCTGAGCTTAAAGCCAGGCTATATTATTCATGAAAGCCTGTCCATTTTGTAAGTCACCACACAACACAAATCAGTAGCAGCATATGTGGCAATGCAGAACTGCCCTCCTGAACCCGCTTCGGGGGGGGGGGCATTAAACAAAGGGGAGAAGTTCAATTCAATTCACATTTAAAGGCAAACCTATCCTTTTTGTACTTTCTAAAAAAGTATGAGAACCAAAACTCCACTGTCCTTTTGACATATATTGTGGTAAGCTATCCATTAAAATGCAGGAAAAAATGTGAAAATAACATACAATAATGCATTGTTTCTGGGGAAATTGTTTTGCAAAACTGGGTATACCAGGCAAGATTGCAAAGGTGTACATTAAGAAACATTTGCAATAGAGAGCTGATGGATTGTCATGAGGACTTTAAAAAATGCAAACTGATACAGGAGTGTGGATAAATGAATTTAAGATTTGAAAGGAGAGAAACTGCAATTAGCAGATTTGCTAATCCCTCGGTGGTAGTGATTGGCTACGGTACCCGCACTGGCGGGAGTTCCAGCTTAGAGGAGATGGCGTCACCTGTGCAACTGTATGGTCCTGACCTGGTGTCCCAACCTGCCCCATCTCCATCTAGGTAAGCCACAGTGATGCTACCTTCACAAGGGCAGTTCTGCACTGCTACTGAACATGACAGGATTTAGTATGGTGCTAAAGAAGCTTATCAGGGCTTTTTTTTAAAGGGCCTTGGCCATCAAGATCACCGTTGCCTTCATCTGCAAGACAAGCCCATCCATCTTTCCCTGTATCATTCCACATACCCGGTCCATGATGTGAAACCATAATAGAGCACACAGTTTAAGGTAGCTGCAGAGGAAATGCCTCAGCCTAGTGCCAGATGCCTCAGCTTAAGTGAGAGAATCTCCATATTGCAAGAGAAGAAAATCTCAAAACCACCACCAGAAAAATGATTGCAAGTCAGTATTCCAGGATAACTCATTGGGACTTACTTCTGCACAGAAGTGTCTAGGATAGGGGATCGTTTTATTTTCACGGCAACATCATTCCATTTCTAACAACATCAAATCCAGCTTGCAACTGGAAATATAAGCAACTTGGTTTTCTTTCTGTTGTCTATAATTTTGTTGTTTGAGGTTGCTTTTTGTCTTATCAATTTGCCCTTTCCACTATCCTCAATAGGGGAAATGGTCTTGATATAATTCTTAATACACTCTAATGCACTCTAATGTTAGCATCAAACTATTATTTCAGAGCGCTTTAAAATAAAACCCCCACCTTGTCCTGTTTTAAAGGTCCTTTTAGCCTATTTCCTTTTCTTTCAACACCCATACTAGGTAAGAGAAGACAGTGACTGTAAATAGAACCAGGCATTTCAAAGTACGTTCCCCACCTGTTCAGTCACTAACAAGTTGGATCATCAAGCATTCTGCTCTTTCCTTTCCATTTTGCTCATTTGGATTTAAAAAGAAGATAAAAATACTCATTTTGGGTCATTTCCCAAAGATAAGCGTTTTAGAGACACAATGCACATTAAGGTCAATAGGACTTGCATGATTAGATAGACCATGTCTATAAACTACAAGTCTTTGGACGTAGTCCAGGTGGTTTTTAATCTAGCATTCTTGCCATAAAGTGTTGTGGTACCAAGAGGGGGAGTAGCCTAGCTGAGAAAGTGCTAGATGTGAGCATGAGAGATGAGGGCTCAAATTCCCACATCTCCTAACTACAAAGCAATTGTGATATACATAACAGGAAGGCCCTTTACAAGTTAAACATTCTATGTTTGTACTATGTAGGGCAGAATGAATATGGCCTCCACTTTAACATTTCCATCTATTTTCAGGGAGTTGTACTGAAATCTGAACCAAGGGAGTACGACTTCACTGGTGCTCCTCCTGGCAATTCAGGCTGATGGTCGTCATTTTAGGGTTGCTTAACTACAGTTACCGTATTTTTTGCTCTATAAGACTCACTTTTTCCCTCCTAAAAAGTAAGGGGAAATGTGTGTGCGTCTTATGGAGCGAATGCAAGCTGCACGGCTATCCCAGAAGCCAGAACAGCAAGACGGATCGCTGCTTTCACTGCGCAGCGATCCCTCTTGCTGTTCTGGCTTCTGAGATTCAGAATATTTTTTTTCTTGTTTTCCTCCTCCAAAAACTAGGTGCGTCTTGTGGTCTGGTGCGTCTTATAGAGCGAAAAATACGGTAATTTACAATGAAAGCATAAGCTTCTAATCTTATCCTTAAAGTCTTGCTAGACAGAAGAAACATAGGAAGCTGCTTTGTATCAATTCAGACCAATGAACTGTCCAACTCATTGGCAGCAGCTCTGCAGTATCAGAAAAGGAAGTCCTTTCTCAGTCCTATCTGAGCCTGCTGGGGATTGAACCTGGGACTTCCTGTGTACAAGACAAATGCTCCACCCCTGAACTACAGCCCTTCCCTGTGAAATGACAGAGGAAGAGGGAGTGTGCATGTCCAAGGTTTCCTGTGGCTCACTCCTGTCATGATGAACCATGGTTTACTGTGATGGCTGAAATGGCCCTAAGTACTGACAGTGGGAGAAGACATCAAAGGAAGAGGATGAAAGTGATGAAAGGAAGAAAAACCAAAGCTGGATGCTTTGTTCTGGATCGTGATAAAGTCTAAGGGGTTAACTGAAAAATCCATTTTTAACTCTAGCCTATGAATGAAGGCTTCTCTGCAAAACAGTTGAAAGACATTTCTCTGCCAAGAATCCTTCTAAATTAGCAGTTTGAGAGACAGCTTCACTGTCAAGGTTTCTCAGTATTTATGGCAGCTAAACCATGCTGTACTTTAATAGATATACAAATCCTCTTGTGCCAAGAGGTCATCGAAATGCTACTTGAGGGTGCTACTGGAATATTATTATGATTTGTTCCTGCAAAAGCTCAGAAATCATACAAATAGTGCCCATAGCACTTCTCATAGTTTCATATCAACTGTCTCTAAATCGCCAACCATTACAAATACTGTCAGGTTTAATGGATGGGTGTCTTGGGAGAGGAATGACACACATTTGCCGTCTTAGAGACAAGTCTCCTTTAAAGGTTTTCATTATGAGCTTGCACGCACCAGAGAGGTCTTGCCTTGATGGGCTCTCCCATGTATTTGCTTCAGTGGAGAAGAGACCAGCTCCCTCATTGATTCTTCCACTTGAGAAAAAAGGCAGATGGAATGGATGGGCACTTGAGGATTTGAATCTCTGAACAATGACTCTTTGAAACACAGATTGGTGGAACAGGAAACTTACTGAAGCAAAGAAAAAGGGTTCAGGTGGACTAATGCTGGAAGCCTTTAGCCCTTAGCAGTTCAGGCTGACTCATCTCATGCTGTTTTCCTTAAATAGTGAATAGAACTCTATCTGTAGTTCCTATTTCTGCCTATCTGTACTGCCTTGTCACTCTCTTACGCCACGTCCTCTTTCTGTTTCTTAACCTCATCCCTTTTCCTTCTTCTTTCTTTCTTACTTTCTTTTGCATCCACCCTCCTGAATGCTATCACACATCTGTTCTAGTTTCTCGAAAGTCCGTTGGTAAACAGATTGTCCTCCCCAAATAAAACCAGATGCTCCTTTGTCTTAAATTATCTAGCCTTTCAGCATCCCTATAACTCATTCGGGCTTTGCCAGATGTCTCCTAGGAAAATGTCATTGGAGCTATATACGAATATCAGAAGCTACTTTATGCCATCGTCCATCCAGTTCAGCATTGTCTACACCTGCCGTCTCCTGTCTTGTTTGGACTACAGCTCCTATCAGTTCCCCAGCCAGCAAGGTCAGTGGTCGGAGATGATGGCAGTCCAAAATATCTGGAGGTCATCAGGCTGGGGAAGTCTGGTTTACAATGTCTGGCAGTCAGTTTTCTGGGTTCTGTGTAGCACTATCTGGATTTGCATGTCATGCATGTACTGAACCAATGAGCTATGCTCCTTCCCCTAAGTATCCACACCTCCTTACCCCAAGATAATAATTAAAAAAAACCACAGCACCCTTTTGGCTATATATTTATGGAAGAAAAAAATGAAGCTAAAGCCTGGAGACATCACAACAATAGGGACGTGTTTGTTTATACTGGGTGGAAATGTGCTTCGGTGCAATTTGAGAAATATACCACTTCTTTTTGGGATTATACGGACAAATTCAAACTGTTCAACCAACTAGGTCAGTACTGCCTTCACCAGCAGCTTCATAGAATTGTGGAGTTGGAAGGGATCCCAAGGGCCATCTAGTCCAACCCCCTGCAGTGCAAGAGTCATGACTCCTTCCCAGCCCTAACCTGGAGAGGCAAGGGATTTGTTTATTTTTAGACTATATATATCTCCTCTAAGTGGTGCACAAAAAACTAAACCAACAACGGACAACTTAAAGAATAACAAACATTACAAAATGCACAAATATACAAGTGTTACTTTAAGAGAAATTGCTAACACACGTAGAGCAATATCACTGCCTTCTCCTTCCAATACACCTCCCCTCTTGGTCTCTTGACTCTCACCTGGGACTTTGTGCAGCCATGCTGCCTCTCACTCACCCAGGGCCAAAATCATCTCAGAAATCTCATAAGCAAGAAGGATGCTGGATGCTGGCATTGCCTTGGTTTCTTCACTCTTGACTTACTTTTGATGGGCAGGCACCAAAGCAGATGGAGCTACCCACGTTTAAGATACCCTCAGGCTACTCACATTTCAGCGGTGCCTTGTGCAAGGCCAAAATGCAGCACACATCCCTCTCCAATGCTGAGATCGCTTGCAGCCCCACCCCGAGTCAAGCCCCTGGAAGTTAGCTCCTATGCCCCTCCACTCACCCTTCCTTCTCTCCTCCTTCAGCTGCTTTGTCCCCAGGACCTTTGGGATGCATTGCATGCGAGCTGAACGCTAACTAAACTACAGCTTCTCCCCTATGTGTAAAAAGACACAGTTGGGTATGAAATTCTGCCGCACCCTCTTATTGTGACATTGTTATGCCATCTGGGTTCTCGTGTGAAGAACACGCGTAAGAAATCAGCTGCAAACCTGCTGTCTCTCAGTAAGAAATTTGTCGACTAAGGCTTAGAAACAGACTTGATATTTGGAAATGTAGTGCATGAAACCTGATACTGATGAGTAAGCGAACTGCATATAAACATTGCCAGGAAAGGAGATGCAATACAAATGAGAAATGTCTGCAGCATTATAACCATTTATCCTTTAATGCAGAGATGACTTGAACCTGTGACATTCCAGATATTCTTGGACTGCAACTCCCATCAGCCCTTGTCACTGGCTATGCTGCCTGGGGCTGGGGGTCCCACAACATCAGGAGGCCCCTCCCTGTTTTGCTTGGGAATAAATCTACATCTTAAGAAGAGAAGTGTAGCCATTAATCAGAGTTTCTGTACTTGTTACATGCTTATTACTACAGTGTTGTTGCTGTTATTATTGCAGCTTGCTTACCATTAGCCAGGTTTCAAGCAGGACTAAAATTCTTGCCATGGGCTTACTCTCAAAGTTCTGCAGAAGAACATACTATCCCTCTCCTCTGATATTCATTTTTTTAAAAAAACCCACACCTGTCTAGTACATTTCAAAGACAGCTTCAGTAAGGTAAGCGAAACCTAGATAACTAAAGGCTATGGATAAACACCATTCAAGTCACAGCATCTTAAAACCACAGCATTTGAAATAAAACACCATGTGCATTATTATTTTTACATATGTCTCCCTCACCTCTCTCCATATGAATTGACCCAGACTTTGAGATCATCCTCTGAGGCCCTTCTTCATGTACCTCCTCCACAAGAGGCCCAGAGGGTGGCAACATGAGAACAGGCCTTTTCTGCAGTGCCCCCCCCCCCCCCCCCCCGTTTGTGGAATGCTCTTCCTAGGGAGCTTCAACTGACACTTTCATTATAGGCCTTTAGGCACCAAGTAAAAACATTCCTCTTCAACCAGGCCTTTGGCTGAATTATGTATTTTCTGTATCCTTATAAATGAGTCTGTGGGATGTGGTGGTGGGGAGGGGGTGCTATTGGTTTGGTTTGATCTTGTTTTTGTTTTTATTATGTATTTTGTATTTATATATTGTATTTTTATGTTGTGAACTGCCCTGAGATCTACAGATGAAGGGCGGTATACACATTAAATAAACAAAATGCTGTATACCCTTTCCTCTATACAGGATAATTTTTTGGGTTTTTTAAAGAAGTCGATAGTACCGTGCATCTAAGTAGTTTCATTCAGCAGTTGGGTGGTGAAATAGAGGTGTTTGAGTCTGCACTTCATAGTATAAATTCTCCCTTCTGCTAATAAATAAAATAAAATAAACCCACCAGTTTCCTTTAAATGAAATCTCTAGCTCTGAAACATATAACTAAATGTACTAGATTTAAAAGGAAGGGAAGAGAATGGGTTGAATATATATTAAAAACTATGTCCCAGCAGTGAGGCATAATGGACTGTGGAATAATTTCCCTGGGGAGAATTCGGAGGTGGGGTGGGAGACAGAGATGCACTCAAGAATCTAGTGCAGACTGGAGAATACTTAGTTTTATAGTCCCTAGCTAGGGGAAGAGTAATAAAGAGGCAGGGGAGTTTTGCCTTGGGCAGCCCAGGCCTATGCTCATACATTAGCAGTTGTTCCTGCAGAATTGATCTCCTATATTAGACAAGTAGACCGTCCAACTCTGCCCTACTTGGCTTTTTAAAAGCCAGAAAAATCCTTTTATTTCTCTCTTTTTATGGTGCAACATTCCATCACTGCTGGAGCAGGAAGGATTGCTGAGATAGTCCTTAGGATGCTAAAGACAGCTGGTTATTCCATATCCCTCTCCAGCCCACAAAGTGTCAATGGAATTTAGTCCCAGTTCTGGTCCCCAAGCAATGGAAAAATTATCCACATATTAGAATTTCAGGTAGCTCCTCTATACACTGTTACGCCTTCAATATTAGTTCTTTCTCACTTCAGCTAAAGGCTTCAGGTGTCTCCATGCATGCGGTTTCATTTGTGGGCATAATGTGGCATGGTATTGGCCGTAAGGGTGGATTAACTATGAAGACACAGCAGCATTTTCTTCTCACTGCATCATAGGCTATGAAGTCCTAATGAAGCATAATAAGCAAAAACCATTAGTGCTCAGCCAGCATCCCTATCAAAAAGAAAGATAGTGTGGTGTTGTTTTTCTAAGTCAAGAAACAGAATATGAAATAATTGTTGTGTTTGAAAAACCTCTGATGTTTGTGGGTTTGGGTGTGCTCCCATAGCAGCATCTAAGCGACTGGTCAGCAACAGGTTAGCACAAAGTTAATGCAAAGCATTGCAGCATCTCTGTGCTATGTGGGCAGGAGCCACCGATTCCCCATGCATAATTTACAGCTGGCTCCACGGATTCTACCAAATCTGGAGTCTTTGAAAAGTTAATGAGGACATTCTGGGCTAGGCTACATTAGGGATCTCCAAAGTTCTGAGCCGAGCTGCTGACTGCATTTCCTTTCCTCCGAATGCCATCAAAGTGGTGCGTCTCTAAATTAGTCAATACACAAGAGAGGAAGCCAAAAGGAAAACAAGGACGGTTTGTGCCTTTATGCAATGCTCAGGTACAGTTAGAGACAGGTCTCCTTTCAGGATGTGAGCATACTGCTTGAGCAAAAATTAACTGCATTTTTTAAAACCCATACCCACAGAAGCATATAATGTGAATCTGGCTGCTTCATGCTATGGGACCAGAACTTTTTTTTTTTTTTTTTTTTTGCTTGTGCTCATAGACAACCCTTCTGCAAATGGTTCCAGGATAGATTACAAAATACAAAATCTATAAATGCAACTTAATAATGTGGTTCTTGGTGGATCAACCAGATATAGATACAAGTGGGCCACTTAGGGCATATCTATGGGCCTTGATAGTTGAAGTGGGCAGACTTGATCCTCCCCTAAAAACCACAACTGGTAGACATGTTGTTGCTTTCCCTCTTCCTTAGCTGGTTAAAAATTAAGCAGCCAGAGACTACATTTCAAATGTAAAGTATGGACACAACCCATGGTCTTTGACATGCACCCCCAAAAATGTAAAGCAGAAATGTAACCAAGTTTGGGGTGGGAGGGGGACAAAGAATCATATAGAAACAAGTCAGGCCACAATCCTGGCCTATCCTTATCTGGACATAGACTTCACTGAACTCAGTGGGAATTGCTTCTGATCAGACCTGGAGAGAAATGGGCGGTCCATAGAGAATCAGGGTTAGCTACAACTCCTGATGAGAGTATACTAGTTCACAATTTCAGAAACAATGTATGAACCAACCAACACACAGCCATCTTTTGAAAATTGCCACATCTCCAAATTTTGAAATGCAGTTCTCCAGACAAGCAATGTATACAAAAATGCATATACAGTACTGGAATAAAGTGTGCATATAAATTCATAAGTTAGTGAAAATAACATACGAACCCGCATCACACTAGGGAAGATTGTTTTGCAAAAATGTGTATATTAAGGGGAAATGTTACCATTAAAATACTGGTGAATTCCCATGATTAAAAATAATAATAATCTGCAAACTAATGTGGAAATGTGGAGAAGTGAATTTAAGATTGGAAAAATCAAAAACCAATAGAAACTAGAATCGACAGATTTAAGCATCCCTAGTGCAGCTGTGCAATGTTCAAACTGGCCCCACGGACATCAGTAATGTTCCTTCCTTTGCTCCCCTGTTGCCTGTCTCCTTCCTCTACTCACAGTCCTCCTCAAGGCTCTGAAATTAATTTTTAAATCTTAACCTTCATTCCGATTACGAATGGCCTTACCGAAGCACAGGTATTAATAATGACGTGAGCACAGAGAGGGCATATTTCATTTTCTCCTGCAAACCTTGCAAAAACAGCAGCAAACAATTGTTGGCTTTTGTAGATATTGCTTGCCATCCAGAAAGCATTTCCTGAAATCAAAAGCTGGCATGGCATCAAGGGCGAAAATAATCTTCCCTTAATCAATACAGTGTGACAAGCTAACTCCAGTGGCAGCAACAATCCCCCAAGCCCGTCCTCCAAACAAACAGCAGCTTCTCTCTAGGGTTTTCCACCGTATATAATTGCTTCTCCCAGAACAGAAACCTCTAGAGATGGTTCGTTTTATCTATTGTATACACAGCTAAATAGGCTTATGTCACTTTTCTCTACAGAGCGATAAAGCTATGTTTAAATTCATTTAGACTAATGCCATAGCAGGCAGATATGTTGCAGCAATCATACTTTTAAATAAAGGCAAGGCTCACTAAAGGCTTGTGACAGCTTTCTGCAGCTAATCCCAATTATAGCAACATTTCCCTTACTTCTGGTGTGTGACAATTCCATAGGGAACATGTAGATTGTATGGATTGGGATTAAAAGAAATCAAGACTGTCAAAACCACTCACAGGAACTTGGATAGGTTTTGCCCTTTACCAAATCAGGCATTAATTTTTCAATGACTCCCACATGTGCGATTCTCAGTTTTTGAAAGCTAATTTTTGCCGGGCCGCCTCATGGCATTATGTCATGTCGCCAGGATTGATGTGATTGGTCAACACCTGACACCCTGAAAAATCAGTGCCTGTTCAAGTACAGCAGGTATAAGGACCCTATGGCCTTCAGATGCTGTCATCTGACCCATCATCTCTGACAGTTGGCTATGCTGGCTGGCAATGATGGGAGTTGGAGTGTGACAGCATCTGGAGAGCCACAGGTTCCCTGTCCATAGCATAGATCAGTGTTTCCCAAACTTGGATTTTTGGACTACAACTCCCATCATCCCAGCTCGAAAGGCTAGTGGCCAGGGATGATAGGAATTGTAGTCCAAAAGCAGCTGGAGACCCAAGTTTGGGAAACACTAGCATATACAATACTGAGTTTAAAGGGCCAATAGTCTGACTTGATGTAAGGCAGCTTCCATGCCAAGCCCTGCGCTGAAGTGATGCTGAAACGATGCAGATCTGAGTCTCATCAGCATCCTTATGAAAAACTATCTGGGACTCCCAGGTATGTCACCTTGATTTTCACGGTGGGAAAAAGGTGAGATATAAACTGAAACAAAAAACACAGTCCGTTTGAAATGGCAGGATGATCACCGAAGCACACAAATGAAGCAAATGGTTCAAAGACATTTTTGATAGCAGTTTATCTTCATGGCAACTTGGATTTCCAGTACCATTAAATTAATTGTCCTGAACAAGGGAGCAGATCCATTTGCCAGGCTGGCATGTGAAGCTGCTCCTTATCCCTGACAGGACCCACCTGCACTAGGCTCACCAGTTTAAGCAGCTGGGTTGACAAAGCAACTTTATAATTTCCCACGAGTGATGCTACATTGATGGCCATTATGGCCAATTAAAATGGCAACTTACCTACCCACCCCTTGAAGTGCTGTGTTGCCTCCACCACCAAGTAAACCTGAGGGCTCCTCATCATTGTCTCAAATTATAATAGGGGCAATTGGGCTGTTGATTATGAATTCTAAGAAAAGCCATTAAGAACAGCAGGCTAAGTCCACCAGGACTACTACTAGCAGGGGTATGCTGTGTTTGTCACATGCAGCACTGTTTCCCTTCCATTGCAGTTCATCTTCTACCATCTTTCACTGTTTGGGGTGGCAAAATTATGCAAACTACATTACTTCTGCTGTCATTATGCTATTCCAGCTCCCCTATTTCAGTGCAAAAAAAATAATGTAATGCAAAAGATGGGACCGAACATAAATCAGTTAAATATTGTTTGCAGACTGAAAGCAAAAACAACAATGAATACCCATCACATTCATTGGATTGAATTCCACTCTTGGTACAGGATGAATAAGCAAACATCAGTGATTTCTGCTCCCATTGGAATTCTCCTGTTCATAAGCACAGCCCCAACCTCATTGCCACACAGCCCTCTCTGCTTGGTATGTGGGAGGGACTCTACTGCTGGGAGGCTATTGTTGTCCCACCAGATGAGCCTCTCTTGGGCAGTGGGAGAGGAGAAGAGGGGTGGGGAGACAAGGCGGTGGAGTCCTCTATCATGGCTAATAGCCATGGAGCAATCTCTACTCAGTCCAATCTCATTTTAAAGCCATCAGTGCTCATGGCCGCCCTCACATCCTGGGGCTGTGAATTCCACAAATGAATTATACAAGTCCTTCTTCAGTGCAAGGTGTGGAGGAGATCAATAATTAATATTGTGCTCTGGAGATTGCTCTGTCATATAAAGTTAATATATTTATGGAATCCATTGTAAATAGCCACTAGCATAGCTGGCTGTGGCATCTAGGAATTGCTTCCAGGTTGTTCCAGGCAAAGAAGCTTTAAAAACTGGCAATTTTAGGAACTCAGATGATTCCCATAGGGGAGTCACTAGATGGGATAATTAGTTTTGTGTGTGTGTGAACAGTTTAGATTGTGTCCTTAGTCTACCTTAGATGGAAGGCTTGTCATTATTTACAGACAGCACGCACATGCATGCACACACACACACACACACACACACCCCTTTCTAAAGAGCTACTCACCAGTGTCAACAGACCACACAACAATCACACAGGAATTCTGCAACAAATCTGGATTCCAACTAAATGCCTTTATCTGCTTGGGAAATGCTATTGCAGGACCTGTAAAGTGATGTAAGCCAAGCATCGGGGGGGGGGGCATCTTATTTTCATTTTCATTTTTACCCGCCTTTCATCAGAAGGTCCCAGAATGGGTTACAGCAATATATAACACATATCATTAAAAATAAAATAAAAAATTGTGCAGTAGCACCTTAGAGACCAACTAAGTTTGTTCTGGGTATAAGCATGCACATGGAAGCTTATACCCAGAACAAACTTAGTTGGTCTCTAAGCTGCTACTGGAGGGACGCGGGTGGCACTGTGGTCTAAACCACTGAGCCTGGGGCTTGCCGATCAGAAGGTTGGCGGTTCGAATCCCCACGACGGGGTGAGCTCCTGTTGCTCAGTCCCAGCTCCTGCCAACCTAGCAGTTTGAAAGCACATCAAAGTGCAAGTAGATAAATAGGTACCGCTCTGGCGGGAAGGTAAACAGCATTTCCATGCGCTGCTCTGGTTCGCCAGAAGCGGCTTAGTCATGCTGGCCACATGACCCAGAAAAACTGTCTGCGGACAAACGTCAGCTCTCTTGGCCAGTAAAGCAAGATGAGTGCCACAACCCCAGAGTCGTTCGCGACTGGACTTAACTGTCAGGGGTCCTTTACCCTTTTTAAGGTGCTACTGGACATTCATTCATTCATTCATTTAGACTGTGTCAGACCAACACGGCTACCTACCTGAATCTAGAATAATTTAAAGTAGTTTAAAACAAGGCATTATCATCCATCAAGAGTGCCTCTCTGCATTCTGTATAGGACTAGCACGCCATTCTCTAAACATAAGAGTATATAGACAGAAACCAGGTATCAGAAAGCGCAATATTCAGAAACTCAGGTGAACATTTCAACCTGAGACTAACTGATCTTAAAGCAGCCATTAAAAAATATATATATTTAACTTTTTCCATAAAAAGCACAAACAACAAAGTAGGTACAAAATCACCAGAGTGACATACAAAACTTCTTAATCATTTGAAATGCAGCTCCTGACAGAACTATGATATTGAAAATGTTTTGCTTGGGTTCTGTCATTCGATAAAAGGCATCAATATACAATGGATTTAGGTGTGGATTCTGGGTGCTCACAAGAAACAATGGCTAAATAAAATTAATGAGATTGTGTAGGGATGTATAAATATGTTAATTTCAGTTTCCCATTTTTTCCAATCTTAAATTCAAGTTACCACATTTCCATATCAGTTGGCAAATTTCTGTTAAAACATCCTCAAGAAAATCCATCATCATTTCAGGACAGTTTCTCCTAATATACACATTTTGCCAACAATCTTCCCTAATATGCACATTTTGTAACAAATTTCCCTGATATAGAATACATTTTTGTATATTGTTTTTACTAATATATTCATTCTTATACACACTTTCCCATAATTCACATTTTGTTCAGAAAACTGCATTGCCATTAAAAAAAAAGAAAAGAAAAATCCTGCCTATTTTGAGGAAAGCTACATTTTGGTTTGCATATTGTTCCAGGAAGCGCAGAACAGGTAGGCTTCCCATAGGCATTGTGTTGGCCTCTGTGAGAAAGGCCCTAGGTGGGCTTTTGGTCTGAACCAGCAGGGATTCTTCTTATGTTCTCAGGTTTGTGTTAAAATGTGAAGCAAACTGAATTTCTCTTTCATCCCTGGCTATGTGGCAATGAACGTGTGTGTGCCAACATGGAGAGATACCCTGGAAGCAACAAATATCCAAAGTATCTTCATTGTGACAGGAATGTATTGCCTGACAGACGACAGAAAAAGGAATTAACCAGCAGAACTCTGCTGGGAGTTGAGGCAATTGAATTCCCTCAGGTTGAAAGATATATAGAGATGTTGTAACAGGAAATCAGGCAGTTTAGAAAAATCCATTTTGGAGAAATAATGTTTGCTTCTTCGGAAGCTCTCTCTAGGGTTATGAAGGACAAGGTCTAAACACTAAGAAAGGATGGATCTTCCTCGCCGGCCTTTGCAACTTCAAATGGGGACTGAATACTTTCCTGGGGAAAAGTTGGTCAGCTCTTTACGAAAACATCAAGGAGACGACAATAGCTAAGGATTTCAACCATATTTGCCATGATAATGTAAAGCTGGACTGCATAGCCATGCCTACTACTATATCCAGTCCACAGGGAGTTCCATTATTTTCCTACAGAGTTTTGTATATACTAAGGGAAGTGCAAGCATTGGCATCCCACAAATATATTTATTGGGGCTGGTGATATTTAACTTAGGGCGGAGACAAACAGATATTCTAAGGGTCCCAGGACAGGGTCAGAAGGCACAAGATCTGTTGGGGACCCAAATAACTGAGTTGGCTTGGAACTCAAATATCTATAAATATTCACTTCTTCCCATATATCTTCCTATAAACACTTCTTCCCATATCCCTCTGCCCATGTTTAAAGATATTCTGCAGAGGCCCATCACCAGGTGCATTCTTTATCAGAGGTATAGTAGCCCACAAAGAAGGAAAATAATTTCTTAGCAGTGGTGCCCCAGTCTATGGATTAGATTCGTCAAACAGACTCACCAGCCTCCTGCGCTGCAGTCTTTCTGGGACCAGACAATTCACCCAAGTGATTTAATTATTTGTAAAATTTTAATTGTTTTAATGTTGCTGGCTATGGTTTTATGACTATATTTGTCTTGTGATACAATTGACAGTATACCACCCTGAAATCCTAAATAGACTGGTGGGATATATTTTTTTCAGGAGACAGGAGTTGTTGCTTCCTCTCATGTCATTCCTCTCCCTGCTAGCTCAAATGAAGACACAGGTGAGGCAGAGGAGATGGGATGGGATGGCAGCAGCAGCTGTGTATAATTACCCAGATACAACAGGGAGGAGGGAAAGAAAGGGGAGAAAAGAGAGAACAGGAGAATATATGAAGGAAACCACTATAACAGAAACCGTCTGTGGCTCTAGATAGGCCAATCTACATGAAGGGAAATAGGCTAGCTTGCAGATTCAATGATGAGAAGGGTACCTAACTCCAACAAGTGAAGGTCCCACCTGGTGGTCTCTGACGAAGAGACTATCTTCAGCTCTGAGGAACATCGGCCTTGGAGAGCGCTAACACTAAGCAGCTTTGGATCTGGTCAGTTCTTGGATGGGAGGCCATCTTGGCTTCTTCAAGTTTCTAATTGTGGTGAAAGAAGTCTGAATACATCTCTGCCCAAGCATGAAGATTTCCAGAATATTATCTTCTGTTCCCTCATAACCAATTGCCAATCAATGAATGTGGTCATGGGACCCTCCAGACATCCTTTTTATTCACGATGCTGTTAGGGCTATCTTAGAATCATAGAATCAGAGATGGAAGGGATCCCAAGGGCCATCTAGTCCAACCTCCTGCAATGCACTTTCAATATCATTTGCACCTGCAAAGGTTTGGGGGCAGTCATACTGTTTCAATCAGTGCATATCCTGTAGCTTCCTGCTGAAATCCTCTAACTTTTAATGCCCCAAATTTTCTGAGGATTTGGTTTTTTTGCTCTGCTTTTCTTGTGCTAAAAGCCCCTCTAGATAGCAATAATGTGGTAGCATTAGGAAATAATTGCAGAACTACTAAAAAAACAAAACAACGTGAGTACACTATTGTTTATCAAGAACATGTTGCAGAATATATACCCACAATACTGTTAATGTGTGCACACACACACGAACGAGATTTCTTGGATACCAAGCTCCTAGCTTGGTGCAAGTACTCTTTGGTGAGAGAACTCCAGCAGATTTAAAAGCACAAAACATGCAGCAAAATATAGGCTGTCAGGCCTTTAAAATATGCCCTTCCAAGTCAGTTTCAAAATGTCTCCTTAAAAAGTTCCTTTCCAAAGCTTCTGTTCCCCCAGCATAGAAAAGGACCTCATGCTTGTTAAGTTTAAAATTGGCTTACTTACAAACTCTTCAAAAGTCTGGTCCATGTGCTTTTCCATACATCAGTCAAAAATGTTGCACAGGCAGCAAAATGTAGCTTAGTTACAAAATGGTAAAAGTTGATACAGGAAACAAAGAGTGGCTGGTGAGAGCCATGCAAATGACCTGGAACAACCAGCTCAAACCTCTTTACATGATCAACTTCTCATGTACACAGGGGAGGAGGAAACAATAGACTTGATTACCTACTTCCTCCCAAGATAAGGGAAGTGACATAGCTAAGTCTGGCAGGACATCTTACTCTATAGTATTAACCCTTTCATGCATTAATTAGACTTAAGGAAATCTAAGTGAGCCTGGTTATCCGACAAATACAACACCAATCTGGAGTGGCCCTATCAGGAGTGAAACGTGTACAGTATCTGCCCCTGGTATGTATAAGATGAAAACTGCTTACAAACTGTAGGAACAGTGAATTCCACTGTGACGCTGCAAACTGCTTTTTCTTGTTCTGCCAAATGGCTGTTCAGTATGAAAAATGGCTCACTGTCAGCAGAGAGCCTTCTTCTCCCTCCTGAGATCAGCATTCTTCATTGTTTTATTGAGATAAACTGACAGGACATGCAGACCTGGAACTTTATTTTTGCACATACTAAATTGCAAATCAAGGTGCTGTCAAGGGGGACTGGCAACAAAACAATGAACTGGAATCGGACCAGCTCAATCAAATTTGCATTGAGCAGCCCCAACAAAAGCACCACTGATTTAATATCTTTCAGGTGAGTTGTCACGTAATGAGTTGTTATTTTTTAAAGCCAAACAAACCTTTCACACATGTTGGCTACTATTTGTCATCTTTATCACAAGAATTGTAGCCATTACCATCTCCATGTTTATGTAACATTCAGCTCAGCCCTAGGAATTCTGCATCCTAGTCCTTGCTGCATGGTGAAGTCACTGTGCCAATGACCTTCCAACAAAGCTGCCAACATACCCAGAGAACTAAATCTTGTCCAAAGCATTAAAGCAGGGGTAGAGAACCTCAGTCCAGGGGCCAAATGCTACTCCCAGGCCTCTCTGGCTGACCTTTGGGACTCTCTGCAATCATCTCTCCAGGACATACATGACTGACCCTGATTTCCACCCACTTTAAGTGTTTTACTTGATTGGAATGTGGCCTTAAACTGTGATAACTTGCTTAGATACAGGACAGGTGTGTGCAAAGGTGTGTAGAAACTAGAAACACGGAAGAAATTCAATTTAAAGCCGAATCTACCAAATTCGCATGTAAGAACTGAATTGACAGCCATTCTTTGAAATTCTCCAAATTTTGCAATGCAGATCTACAACCAAGCGTTAAAAAATATATGCCGCCTATATTAGGTAAAAGTGAGCATAAAAAGAATCTTTGTGAAAATGACATACAAATATGCATTATATAAGGAGAGACTCTGAAAGGTTTTCAGGAGGATTTTTCCCCAATTGCAAATTGCTGTGCAAATGTTGGGAGAACTGATTTTAAGATTGGAACAATGGGAAGCTGAGAGAATGGAGATTGATAGATGTGTTCATCCCTGATGGAAACTAGCCTACAGCACAAGGGTAGAATTCGCATTTGTTCCTCTTCCCACTTTTGCCTCTAACCCCATGCACCCCTGGCATGTAAACTGCCCAGAAGAGATTGCAGCCCTCAGGCTGAAAAGGGTTCAGCACCCCTGCAATATAGCAAGGCAGGAAGAGTATTTCTGGTTGCTAACATGCCCAACCATTCTTGGGAAAGTATATTTATTCCAGTTAATTCTCCAAGAGATTGGGGGGGGGGTACAGCTTAAACAAAAAGTCTCATTAATGATATCTTTCATTATGCAATGCAGCAAAGAACAATAAGGTAAGTGTTGGCTGTTTTCAAAACCAATGTCATTTTGGGCTACATGAGATAAAAGAAGCTTCCCTTTAAAAGCTCCCCCCTCTGCAGTCAAAACAACAGGGTACCTGGAATTATGCATTCAGAAATACCAGCCACATCCAGGCTCCTTTGAAGGCTTCGTTCTTTTAGTCTTAGAACAGCAGAAAATTATAAGTGTTCAAGAGAAGTGTTTTTATTATAGGATGTCCAAATGATCAAGTATTCTAAATCCAAATTGGTGAGGAGCTGGAATATGATCTACTCATTTTGGTCACCACATGCTTTGAATAGCTTCACGTTGTGGCTATTATGGTCAGGCAGCAATCCTGTGCCCGCATACCTGGGAGTAAGCCCCACTGAACACAGTGGGACTTCTGAGCCAACTTTTCAGCTGTTTGTAAAAGCTACATCTGAATGAGGATCAACCCACTAAGCTCTGTCGTCCCCGTCCCCCCATGGACCCTGGGTTCCTATGCCCACCATCCTACCCGAGATGAAGGGCAAATTTGAAGAAGGGAGCCACATCTTACTCATCTGATTAAGAACCCCAGATTTTGCAAGGTTCGAAATGATAACATATGGTGATTGATATGGATCAGCAGAAATCTGAACTGTGCATTGAAATGCCTTGGAGGAACACGCTTACCCTTGGAAGCAATCACACTGAAACCTTTAGTATGGAAAATAAGAAAGCTACATTTCTTATGGGAAATACATGTCTGATAGTTAAGTCCCAGCTCTATCTAAGATGGAGGTGCACAGGGCCATGTTTGGTTCTTGATCTCAGATGTTGGACCATGTGATGTTTGTGGTCTACTTTGTCGTTTCTATGTGCTGTAAACTGCCTTGAGTACAGTACAGTAGCAAAAGGGGTTTACAAATTTAAAGAATTAAATTTGCATTGTAAGTTGTCCAGACCAGCTTCTTGTGCAATTGAGACCAGAGGCAGTTTTAGGGTAGCACGACCAGTGCAGCTGCATTGGGAGCTGCACTGCAGGGTGTGGCACAACAATGCTACAGAGCACAGCTTGAGAGGTGGGGGGCACCGAATATTAGCAGGGTGCTGCTAATACACAGGGTGCTACTGAAATTTGAAAGCCCAAAGTCCACCACTGTTGAGATGATATTCTCTGCACCAATGCAAATGTCCAACAGGAAATTACAGTGGTAACTCGGGTTACAGGCGCTTTAGGTTACAGATGCTTCAGGTTACAGACTCCGCTAACCCAGAAACAGTACCTCGGGTTAAGAACTTTGCTTAAGGATGAGAACAGAAATTGCACGGTGGCAGCGGGAGGCCCCATTAGCTAAAGTGGTACCTCAGGTTAAGAACAGTTTCAGGTTAAGAACGGACCTCCAGAAGGAATTAAGTTCTTAACCCGAGGTACCACTGTACATACAAAAAGATTAATTCACTGTGCATGCCAGGAGCAGTGTATACAACAACGATGGAATAAGAGAGCATGTTAGACGAATTGTGTGGAATACAAACATCTGAATAAAAATGATCTTGCCCATGCCACCAACCCTACTGCTCAATTAACAGGCAACCATTTTCCCCAAACAATGCTTGCAAACTGAATTGCAATAAACACAATAGACAGCCCATTTGTTGAGATTTAGCTGGATATCTGCAAATAAGTGATTGCATCTCAGGTTGAAATCCCAGCAGCTGATCCATTGCCTGAGCCTAGAATACACAGCAGGTGCATGAATGTCTTCGGGGAGAGCAGCTGTCTCTAGTCATGGTATCTGATGAAGCCACCCAAGGTATCAGAGCACATAAGTCACACTAAGAAAGCTTTTTTTGGGCGGCATTCAACAGTTCCAGCTAAACAACAGGGGCTGGATTAAACTGGCCTCCAAGGCTACCAAAGGAATGTTTAATATGAGAAGCACTATTTTTTCCCTTCCCTTTTATCTCTCGTAAGGAAAGAATAACAACCTGGATTTAAGACACTGTGGTTTCTCTTGTTGAGGAAGCAGGCTGGAAGTGGAAGGAAATATAGAGGTGTTGTGGCTTCACAGATCGGCTGGAAATTTCTGATTTTACATTGAGCATAAGCTCATTAAGTTGCCATCCTCTGACCTTCAGAACACAGTGGGATTTACTTCACAATAAACATGCATAGGATTCCTTTTAGGAAAGCCCAGGCTCAAATCTCATACTGGTAAGATACTAGGTATCTTACGTGTTAAGTATAATTGTTTGTTTAATACTGAAATGGAAAATAACGATGAGTTGGAATGTGTATTGCTGAACGTTTAACATGGAACATTCCATCAAAGTTAAGAAGAACTCTCTGGGTACCTGATGAGTGCTGTCTGAATGAAGTCGCAGTCTGCCCTGTAGAAAGCAGCTTCCGAAACATGCTATGCATGTTCTGCCACTCACAACAAGCAACCTTTTGGACATTTCTTCTGAGGATTTCATATAGGAGATCATTAAGCACATCACAAAGAGACAGAAAATAAACCTGAAGAACACTGTGAATTTAAAACAAATTCCTTTTGCAGACTCTGAATTACCATTATTCACATGTGACAGCTGTGAAATCTCTGAATGTGTAATGATCAAAAAACTTGTCAATTAAACCTTTCAACTTACTTTTTACACACACACAAGGGGGACACTGCAGAATACTAATAATTTTCAGAATGATGCTCTTGCATAGACAGGTGGTGTTCAAAAGCAGGGAAAGATGCAAATATCTCTCTTTCAAAATGCCACCGTTGAATGACAGAACCTGATCGCTGACCTCAAAGGAAGAGCAAAACAAAGAAACTGGATTGTCTCCTCTAAAAGTATCCTTGTGTGATATTATTTAATCAACAAAACAATTATAAGTTACTAGTCTTTGTAAATATCTTCATATATTGTCCCTAATTTGCAAAAACGATGTTTCTGATTGCTGCTGACAGCTCTGAAAGGCCCAAGAATATCTATCTTCCTCAAGAATCAGTGGGTTTTCCAACAGCATCGACAGAAATTGTTCACAGTAGAATTTATTTCCCCCCCCCAAGAATCTGTCATTCAAATGCATCAGGGTATAGTAAAGAATAAGTCCACTAGACAGGGTCTGCTATGGTAGGTGCCATAAATCCAAGAGGTAAGTGAAAGCAGGACATGAATCAGTCTCAGGGAGTTTCTGCCACTGGGTTCAAAGTTACAACTAATATTTTATTCTGACATTAATGCTAACAAGGGAGTAAACTTCCGCAGTTTTCACTGTGAAGTTGCTCAATTGCTCGTGTCATTTCAAGTACCTTATTAGTCAAGTGTTTCTTAAGAGGGAACCACTGCAGTATTAAAATGGACTTGTGGATTATACTCATTTTAATAGTTCTAATTGTATGAAAACTGGCAAGTTTTATGCACAGGGCCATTTCAGATAAATAGGACTCTGTAATTTTCATATCTTCACAACAGCATTGCATCAGCCTACATCAAACAGCTTCAAATGTAACCCTCTGGCCCACTCCAGAGAAATTTAGGCCAAATCCACTCCATACATTTAAGGATCCTGGAATGTGCCATTCAATAAGGGTACTGAATTGTTAGACCTCTCCCGTATCCCCTCATAGAGCTACAATTGCCGCAGTGGCTTAATAACCAATCCCTCTTCCCAGGGAACTCTGAGAATCATAGCTCTATGTAGGAAACATGCATCTCCTAACAACTCTCAGCTCATTTAAGAAACTACCGTTCTTAGGAGGATGCTATGAGTATTAAACTGGCTTAAGAGTGCTTTAAATGTATGGGGCTCAAATGACCTTAGCCATGATTAAATCCCATTTAAATAAATGGAATGTTACTGTCAACATGATTAACTTAAGCCCCATTGATTTCAAATGGACTTAAATTTGATCTGGACTGAGTTCCGCATTCAATATCACAGCAGGGCAGACTGCAGACATTTTGCTGCTGGAAGCAAAGGACAAGATGGTGACCCACAATTCCAGGCACAGAAGTATAACAATGGCAGCAGGGATGCCAACTCGAATAAAATATTTAGGGACCTAAGTAAGCCCTGTCTCGCATAAATGATCACATGGTGCAACACACACACACACACACACACACACACACACACACACCATTTGAATGGCAATGCCCATCAACTTGGATGGGGGCTCACATATTTTATTGGCTCCTATGAATGCCAGGATCACCTATTATACCTGGCTAGCTTGGGGAATATAGGGGCAGGCCATGGGGGTACACACAGCCCTGTCCCTCTGGACCACCTCACAGCCTCTCCCTGCTCTACTTCTCAACTTCTGCTACCCGAGGAGGCTGTCTAGTAGGACCTGGTTAAGTAAAGGGGAAATTATGCTCTTCTGGGAGAACATATTGAATATGCTGTGGTGGGGAACCTTTTTCAGCCTAAGAACAGCATTCTCTTCAATGCAACATTTTGGGGGGTACATGCAAGTGATGGGTGGAGCCAGAGGCAAAATCAGACAGAGAAATGGATGTACATTTTACCTTTGTACAGTGGGCTAATTTAAACACGCTTAAGCAAGAGGTATCACCAGAGTTCAAAGACTCATCCCAGCCAAGCAAAACACTTGCAGGGGTGATGCAGGGCCACTGAGGAGTGTGGCTGGGGAGAATTCTAAGGCTAGAAGTACTGTATTCAGCCTCCAGGCCTAAGGGTGCCCACATGCCACAATTTTCTCCTGTATATCAGGAACTGGTAATGCATATCTAGTGTATCCATAGAACATAATGGGGAGGATCAACATTCACCAGATCCATCACTTGAATTGGAAAATATACATATTCAAAGATTATAATGAAATTAGGGTAACCATTTTCACTATCATACAGTACATTAATTATATTCACATGTACAAAAATAACGGTATTAGAAGGAAAAAGAAACCAATGTAGTTTGAGCAAGTATCCACAGAATCATCGTAAGTCACTATGACAGCCAGAGTTATTGCACTGTGTGACTATTGTAAACTATTTCTTGGTAATCAAACAACTCAAGAAACGATAGATAAGGCTGGCTTGTAGACTGTTCATAACCAGCTATTCAATGGAACACAATTGCAGAGTCACTTAACAGTGAGATCTTATACATGTCTATTCAGAAGGAAATCCCACTGAGCTCACTTGGGCTTACTGCCAGGTAAATAGGTATACAATTACAGCCTTGGGCATATTTAAGCATAAAACAAATAATAATTTATGTGTGCATGTTTTCATGACTTATGAAACAATATAATTTCTGTTTGCAGTATGTAATCACATTTGCAGGTGAGAGAGACCTTTGATCTCTCAGATGCTACCACACTACAACTCCCATCAGTCCTAGCAAGCATGGTGATGGCCAGGAATGGTGGGAGTTGTAGTTCAACATCATCTGGAGGGCCAAAGATTATCCACGCCTGTCTTATTGTTTCTGTTGCTAAGCAGCAGCAATTGCCCTTATCCATGGTGAAGGTTTACTATACTAAAACCTCAGCTGGAATGAATTGCGATGCTCATTAATGCAACAGATAAGGAAAGTAGGTGTACAGCAGGATGATGTCATCAGGAGGTGACAGCCTAGTGTAAGATTTGTAACAAATAACACCAACAACAAAATGTTGACAGGTGGAGATCTTCAGTTCAGAGTTCCAACCAGCAAACCAGCTAGCTAGCTATGCCTTCTTTCACAACAGTCCACTACATTCTTCCTCTGGTTTCCTTTTCCCTATAAACAGACACTTGGCATTCAGTGGCAACTGAGAATGCTCGATTCTTACGGGGCTGTTTTTCTTTGGGCGGGGGTACTTCCCTTTGTTTTTTCCCTTACTATTTTCTGCTTTTGCAAACTTTGGGTTTCCTGCAAGCATGCAAAAACACCTTCCTCTTATTTATTAGCAGTCCTGTTTTGTCCATCATAACTCCGCACCTCAGTTTGCTGTTAGTATATGTGATGACACAGCATTATGCCGAATCAGTTCTATCAATAATACAATCGTACTGGTCCGAGGTGACTGTTGTTCCTTCTATCCAGCTAATTCTGCATCTGAATCCATATAACACTGGGAATAACCTGCTGTGATGCTAGCAAAACAAAGCTATGAGCCAGTTTGAGGTTTATATGACTTCAGCAATCTAAGAGGCTACTCCCAAAGAATCCTGAAGATTGTAGTATTGCAAAGAACTCTGTTACAGCACCTGATTACCAAAAGAACCTTTCCCAGAATTCCCTAGGGAGATGAAGCTGTTACATAATGCGAGCAGCAACATACACTACAGACTTCTAGCACCTTGATTGTTTATTATTTTTTACAATTCACTAGAAAAGCCCAGGGCAGAAAACTTAAACTAGTGACATAACAAGAACAGCTTATGTAGGAGCTTCTCCAGCAGCTGCTTCCTCTAGGTCTGAATGGTTCATACCCCTAAGGAGATAACAGAAGCCCAACCATTCACTTAGGCTTCTGTTCCAAGACGGAGATTCTTCCATTCTCTCACATTACATGCCTCATGCTGAGAGCTTCTGGTCTTGGCTCATAAAGAAGCATCATACAAGAAGAAGAACTGTTAAAAACAATGTGCAATGAGTGAATATGCTCTATGCATTACTTTGGCTAGACCAACTTTGGCCAGACTGGTCTGACACCATTGTACAGTAACTCCTTTGGGGGATGCCTTCTCCTAACAGATGTTTGCATGGTGTGGACCAAGTGGGTAAACAAATGTTTTTTTCCCTCTGTCATAATTCTAGAACTCTGGGCCATCCAATGGAAGATTCAGGACAAAGGAAAGTCCTTCACACAGCACATACTTAAACCTATGCCACTGGCTCCCACAAAAGTGGAGGTGATGCCACTTTCTGCTTTGGATGGCTTTCTGTGATCTTCTTACCAGGAAGATGCCATGGGCATACTCTTTCAGACCCACTTTGACCCACTTCCCCTCACACATGCCTTTGCTCCTTTTATAACTGAAGTTGCATTTCATGGACCTGATTCAATAAAATCGAAGGAAAGCATGTTAGTAAATCAAAGTGTTATAGAATGCACTCCTCCTCTGTTTATATCTAAAGTGTTCTCCATTCCATAAACAAGGCACTATGGATTTTAAGGTGACCAGGGCATTCTATTCTGAGATATATGTATAATGTGATGGCAAATATATCATGCATGTTAAAAGGAAAAGCAAATCTAAGCAAGAGGCTCTTGTGCTGCAGTCTGAAGTCTTCTGTTACATTTATAAAGCAACAGCAACTGTCACACAGAAGATTATTTACTAGATGCATAAAATAGACATAGGAAGAGTTGATATAATTTAAGTTACAGTGGATAACAAATGTGAATTCTGTATGAGACAGAAGAAAATGGAGGAGGATTGAGATAATGAGATACTAGGCAAAGAGTACTAACTGAAGTGCAGTACCAGACGTGGAAAAAATCAACCTTATGATCTGGAAACAGACTGAGATCGCTAGGAAATAGAATACTGCATCAGAAGGGGAGGATATCAGAATACTCGTGCACAAAATAGAGGATTATAGAGGGACCAGAAATAGAAAACTTTGAAATCCATTTACAGCGTGTCTTGGCATATCATATTTTCTTTATAAAAGTCAATTATACATTATTCCAGATGACAGGTATGACAACAAGCTTTGAAAGACATGAAAATCAAAGCATTCTTTTCAGAGTTCATTTTTGGTTTAGATATTTGTGGGATATCATTACAAACTGGGTTACAAACTGGGTTATAAACATGGATGAGGACAGGGAAAAGATGGTTGTACCTAGATGTTTTGATGTTCATTATTTGTCAAAATATTCTTTTGAAGGATTGACCCTTTTACCAAGGTAGTTTTCTGAGCACTGGAAAATCCTCACCAAGTGTTTTCAAAAGACCTCCTTCAGTATGTACAGAGCCGGCTAAAACATTTATATTACATTTTCAAAGATAATGCTACTAGCTGTGATGGCTGTGCTTTGCCTCCACAGTCAGAGGCAGCATGCTTCTGAATGCCAGTTGTTGAAAACCTCAGGAGAAGAGAGCTCTCTTGTGCTCAGGTCTTGCATGTAGACTTCACGCTGTGAGAACAGGATTCTGGACCAGGTGGCCTGATCCCTCATTCTGATCTGGGTGCAATTCTGCTATGGTAGAGGGAACCATTCCACCAAGCTGCCTGCATGTTGCTCCTAAATATGAGCTCTGTGCTGTGATGGGCTTCAGAGTAAAGTTCTTCACATGCCAGTCATCAAGGCAGGTTTAGGAAAAAGAGGACACCGTCCACTAGGTCTTAGAGTGATTTACATAGCTCTTTTGGTTCCTTTTGATAAACCTTGGCTATGGTGTTAAAGATTCTCACACAGTGACTAGACTTCTCCTCCTCAGGTTAGTTATTCCATCAGAACATCTAGCCCCAGAAGTGAGGGATGGCCATTTTTTAAGGGTGGGGAATAGCTTTGGACAGGGCAATGGTAATTATCAGAAAGAACCCTCTGAACTACATAGAGTTGTAAGGGGTCAGAGCCTAGCAAGTGTAGGATTGGTCCAAATGTGGACATTCCCATTCAGAACTGAGACTGGGCATGGCATCTTCACTTCATCAAACTAGATATTTTGTGACAGAATTTTGAGTGGTGACTGAAATCTAGAGTAGAACATAGCATGTGCAAGGAAGAGGGTTCAGTTTTCTGGCTTGCCTTGCCATACACCCATGGCCTTTCCGAAGGGATGGACCCAGAGGAAGCCATCTTGGGTCCTGTTAGGAAAAGAAGCAGCTTTCTGCATCTTAGGGCTGCACATTTTCAGCTGCTAAGTGCTGCAGATCCAACTGCCACGTGGGAAGAAGAGGAGGAGGGAGGGGAAAATTCAATTGTGCAAACATAAATCCTTGTACCACCGAAACAAGAATTTTAGTGCTAGTTTGCATACAAACTATAGTCCTATTTTATTTTTGCTATTGACCACCTTTTAGGGTTTATATAAGCATCTTCTTAAGCTAAAAAATAACACAGATGTTATTTGTACCCCTTTGGCATTTTTCCCTTAGGGGTTTGGGTGTGTGTGTGTATGTGGGTGGGTGGGTGGGTGGGTGGGTGTAAGTACTGCTGCAAACCCTGGTGTTTCCCTAAGTCTGCTTCTATTTCTTTAATGTGCATAGATGGTGCCATTTTGACTACATAAGGATCAACACTCAACATGCTATTAGTATGTAGGACAGAGAACCGTTCTCAAGGGCCTTTCTTCCATCTGTCAGTGACAGAACTCTGGGGAAGAGAACTTTAGAGCGGAAAGGTAGCCCTGACATTCAGCTGCCCCCATAGCCTCATTCCGCCTATTTCTCTTTCAGAAAATGAACATGTGGGACAAAGCTCAATCCACCAGAAATACAAATGAATCTTCAGTGCCCTCCCCTAAATATATATATTTCTGTTGCTGCCACTACTTTAATAAATATCTAAGAAGATCCTGACAAACTAGATGTGTCAGTAATTGCTAACATGTGCATAATTGCACTCATCTGCATTGACACTCCTCTTGGAGGGTAATTAAAGACGTCTGTGTCAGGTTTTGCAACACATACAGTTTTGTGTTGTTGGTTTTTTTAGCCGGCGGGATCACTGACACACATTTCCGGCAATTTGCCTGACAATTCCCCTTGAAGTTGCTTCTTGAGTCAATAGCATGATTATGCAGCTCAAAATAAGCTATAGAACAGTTCCTTAGACAATCATATTGTAGGTTCTCATTAAGATGAAGCCCGGTATTGGGGTCCATTTTCATCTCCCTGCATCACTTGAGCGAGACTTTCATCCCAGCATATCTTTCAAGCTGAGGCATCTTTGTCCTACTTTCACAATGGCATTTCATGTACTGCCGTTAATGTTGGTGCCTGCAAAGTGCTATGATGCCTGTATCCATGGAGTTGGTAGGGAAGGGAGACTCCCCAAAGAGGCGGTTGTGCTCGCAAAAGAAGCCATGAGCTCGGAAAGGAAGGAAAGAAAACAAAAGGAACTTTCAGAAATAAATAGGGTATAGAAACAAAGAGGCAGACTACCGGGGGGGGGGGGGGACCTTGTAAACCTAGAAAAAGGAGAAGAATGAAGATGCAAAAGATTGCTATCTGATGCACAATTGGGCACATTCCAAAACAATTTGTGAAATGAAACACAACCCTTGTGTGTGCCCTGTGTCCTCCCCAAATCTGCTGCAGAAGTTTGAGGGAACTCCTAGAACAGTTTAATGGGGTGTGTAGGAGGAAGAGAAGGGGAAAACATTCAACTTCACTAGCAAAAATCCTTTCACTGACAGAACAGTCACTTAGTTTGACATTGAATTCCACCCTATATTCCTAACCATAGAATTGTTCGTGTATTCTTTACAACCATAGAAACAATCTCTTTAGAGGCCTTATTTAGGACTCTATTACAACAATTCTCAGCCTTAGGTCATCTCCCCCAAAAATGAAATTATTTTGACCTACTTACAGGGGTCTTATGAAGAAGAACTGGGAACGGAAACATGCAGCATCTCTTTAAAGCGTGTGTTATAATAGTCTTGGTACAAGAAGAAGAAAACAAAGTTTTCTTCCTTGTGGGGGTGACTTCTTCCCCAATTCTAACAGTCCAGGAATTAATTTACCTAATGAAAGTTGTGACTGCAAAGGGATTAAAAATGTAGGACCATTAGAAGGCTTCATTTCATTAGGAATGCCAAGACACTGCATTATTTTAACGGAGAAATATTCGTTCTTCCAAGCCTTGGCAGGAAGTTTCTTTATGTGTCTGTGGTATTTTTATATCACAGCATGTTTGCATTTCTGGGCAGAATTATATTGAAGGAAAGTGTTGCCAAATAATGCTGTGCATGGAGATGAGATATTCATTCGTACTGTCCTATGAATATTTTATTATTGGTAGCAATTAGATGCAGACGAGATAACATTATCTCTAGTTGCCTCCTCATATTAATTCTACTCCTCTTTCATTTTTTTTCCCATTGGGGAAGGCACCTAAAGGGTCTGGTTATTTATTTATTTGCATTTCTATTGCAGTACAAGAATGTGATGAGAGAGAGGAAAAACTATTTCCACAGTTACACTTCCCCTTCACACAATTAACCCTGCCAGTAAGAAAATGGCTGTGAAATTATTGAGGTCTTGCAAAAACCAGGTGAGAGGGTGAAGACATACTCCCCAACATTTCAGGCGGGGAAATCGGGAAAGGAGGAAGGAGCATGCATGCGGTCTTCCATTTTTTTGGTCCTGTGCTCTGGGTTTGAGCCAACTGACTCACAGAACAGAGCCAAAAAATGCCCGTCTTTGGGTCCTGCACTCTGGCATGGCCAGAACAGGGGAGCCAAAACAGAGCATCCTAGATTGGGATCAGAAGCCAGGGCAGCTTCTGGCAATCCAGGATGTCTCACTTAAAATGGAGAGTATGTGGGGAACACATCTAGCAAAGTTCTCATGACATTTTTTAGGGATGGCAGTAGGAGTCAGTATGGTTGGACACTTTCTGGAGACACAGGAGCTCAGAAGGGTCCATTTCTGACACCCAAAGGTGGGTACCTTTGGGGCTCCTGTCCAGGGCCTACTGCTTCTGCTTCCTCCACCATCAGAGTCATGGAACTGCTGCTGTGTGACCTCACCTCCACCCTTTCCTTGTCATAACCCCTGAATCCAGCAGCGATCCAGGCACAGAGTCAGAGGTGTTAAAGCCTCAGTCTGTTCTTAACCTCTGTCAGAGCAAGTTGCTCACTCAGAACTACCCATGATCTTGCCCCTTCCAGTCTGCTTTGCAGCCTCACAGCCTTGGCTGTGGGATTCAGCATCGGACTAGAACACAACATGCTTCCCCACATACATATGTGTTTACCCAGTAGTGGCTCTCACTGTGGGAGCTAAGCTAGGGTTGCCATATTTCAGAAAGTGAAAATCCGGACACAAGTTGTTGAGCTCTTCCTGGACATTTTTACGGATTTTTGGAAGTTCCGCCCGGACGCTGTTTCTGGAGGACAAATCCCAGATATGTCCAGGAAATTCTGGACGTAGGGCAGCCCTTGCTAATCCAGCACATGAAACTAAACTGGGGTGGGCAGCTGCCAGGTAAGATCCCTCAAGATGCAATGCCCAAGATCAAAAACATTCCAGAACAGGAGGAACTGCACTCCACAGTCAAAGAACTCATGAAACACTGTCCCCTTCATTTCAGCTTATCCCCATTTTCATGCTTGCTGGATTTTCCTTTTAATAATTCACAAATGAAAGGGAAGTCCATTTTCCGTGTCACTGAGGTAACACAGATGAAATGCAGCAATCTATATCTGATCACACCAGTTGACACTTGAGTACATGAAAAGAATACTCAGAAAAGACAGGGGGTGGGGAGAGCAGAGAGTTTTTGCATCTCTCTTTGAAGCAGGACTGTTGGCAGATTCCTAAAGCTGCAACCCTATACACACTCACCTGGCAGTAAGTCCCAAAAAACTCAGTAGGGCTTACTGTTAAATAGACATGTTTAGCACTGTGAGGAAAAGTGTGAGAATATTAGAGCTAGAAAAGTGACTGGGTGTACTGACAGACAGACAGACAGACAGACAGACAGACAGACAGACAGTGCTGATGGATGGACAGACAGACAGTATATAAAAGTGCAAATAATTTTCTTTGTCTGCAAGGAATTGGTGTTTAAGTGTGCGGAATCTATGCTCTTGCAACTCCCTGTCTATTAGCATCAGAAAGGAGATCTAGCTACTCTCTTAAACACCAGATAACACCTTTTCATTTTGTCAGCCTGACCTGATTTCCCCCCTCTGTAATTTCTTTTAAATTCTGTTGATTGTATCAGTATTTCTGATCATTTCATTATGTGCATTTGTTATTTTAATTTTTTAATTTTATCTATTTTTTCATAATGCTTTTTACACTAGTTTACAGAAACTGCTTAGACTTCTCTTCCTTCTCTTTTCTACCCAACTCACCTACCGAATCTAACCCATAAGCCATGGAAGTTAATAGAAACCACTGCTAAAGGCAGCAGGCTTGAAATCTGACTCCCAAGTGCCGCAATTTGCCACAAAGGTCACTGAGCAATAACAGATCTCAAAAACACAACAAAAAGGTCAGCCAGATTATTTGTGTAGAACAATTCTGGATTGTACAGATGCTGAAGCTGGGGCTTTCTTCTAATTCAAGACTGGCAGTCAATGTAGGCAAAGGGAGGGGGAATTTACAACCTCTTTTCCCCATGAGTCCTAGTCTCCAGTCTCTGCTCTTTATTCATTCATGGTGGCAAAGGTAGTTAACATTTCACTGATATATGAAAGGAGCAAAGCAGCCAAGAAATCAAGGAGGCATCAGGATATTTTACCATTCTGAATCTAGAGGTCTGGAAATAGGTAGGTAGATAATTATTTGTGTCGAAATACATGACTGGTTTAAAAAATAGTCAAGAGCAACCCAGTTTGGCTTTTTACTTTACAAACACTGTTCTTATTAGGTTGTGCATATGACGTACAGTGGTACCTCGGGTTACAGACACTTCAGGTTACATACGCTTCAGGTTACAGACTCCGCTAACCCAGAAATAGTACCTCGGGTTAAGAATTTTGCTTCAGGATGAGAACAGAAATCGTGTTGCAGCAGCGGGAGGCCCCATTAGCTAAAGTGGTGCTTCAGGTAAAGAACAGTTTCAGATTAAGAACGGACCTCCAGAACGAATTAAGTACTTAACCCGAGGTACCACTGTATGTGTGTGTATGCAGACACATCTAAATGGAATAAGCAGCAAAATTGTCTTAGCCACAATCAGAGCAGAATTGTCACTGCAGAAAATAATTGCCAGATAAGCTTATGAAATTTAAAACTTCCAAAGAGCCCCCAACCAGTATAAATTCTGAGTGAGGTTTCACATGCATCATTTCCCCAGCACCCCAATTTATAATGGTTTTATGCTGAGCAGTTTATGTTGAAGAGAGATTGTAACAGTCCTGGCTGTGTCTGTGTGTGTGTCTGTCTGTCAGTGTCCCTTCTGGAACCCTTCTGGTGTTAACATTGTTTGCATACTGGCAAACCTATATGACCAAATACCCACCCTCCACCCAAATTTAAAACAGCAGAAAAATAAATCTGCCTGTGTCTATTCAAGTATCACACAACATGCAAGCAGTGGCGGAGGAACCCTCTCCGGCACCCAGGGCAGGGCATCCCGTACAGAGTACACATGTGCGGCATCCCGTACGGACTGCATGTGCTGCATCCCGCACATGCACACTCCGTATGGAATGCCGCTCGCAAGATGCAGCCCCTATGCGAGAGTGGCAGCCCATACAGACACCGCAAGAGAGTGGCAGCCCTACGGACACCACATGAGCGGCACCCATACAGACTGCACGCACCCTCGGCCTCTCTACAGCTGGGGGGAGGCAGGGGCCATCTTGTCACACACACCCAAGTGGCACCAGGGGCGGACCACCCCCTCCGTCCTCCCTTCCTACACCCCTGCATGCAAGTGGTGCATGGAAAGGAGGAGGAAAAGCACTCTGGCTGTTGGTCCCGTGCCATCCCATGTGCCTCCCCTTAGCATTTGTTGTGATGTATGAAAAGCAGACCTTAAATAGTGCCGGTTCCCACACAAGCAGAATCCCCAACAGCCTCAGGATGACAAGAGTTCTACTCCAACAGTGTTTGAAGACCCAACTCCCATCACCTCAAGCCAGTGTAGGCAATGATCTGGGATGATGGGAGCTGTAGTCCAACACCATATGGAGACCCAAGGTTGAAGGGCACTGATCTAGATTGTTGAAGTAAAACTACTGAGAGCAAACAGTATCCCAGCACAATTCTTTCTCTTCTGGTGTAACAGAGCAGCATATTTCAAACAACAGGAATGGAGCAGCCGGCAAAGGGCAGAGGGGATGAACCCTCTATCCTTGATCCCACTCCCTGACTAGGCCATTTCAATTCTCAAGCCAAGCTGCTAAATTCTCACAAGGTCAGAAAAAATATCAGCACCCACAGCAGTGTGAAGACTAAGGAAGGGGGTGGCACATCTAGGTAGAATGTGACAGGGGAGCCATGTGTTGTTTTTTCAGCTTCTGGCATTTTGTGTGATCAATAAGCCAGGTTTGTTATCAAATCAATTTATTCTTTTGGTTTCACTTGGCGTGACTTTTTGGAAACGCTTCTGATGCTTTCTGACATTGTACTTGCACCAATGCTTCTTTGGAGAGGATGTCTCAAGCGGCGGTTTAGATGGCTCTCCCATGCATTCAAGGACCACATAAGGGAAGTTGTGAGGCAATATGGGCTAGGAAACAACACACACACACTGCCTCCCACCACCAACATGCCTGGCAACCACCATCTATACATTCAGCTCTTGTGAGAAGGGGTACTACATGCAAATCAATGAACACGCATAGTGTTCCTTCCAGAAATGAATGGATCCTGCACCATTCCTATCTCTCATGCACAATGAACACATACATAGTGTCAGTGAGACACCAGGCATGTTAGTGGTGGGGACAGGCCTACCTTGTGTCTCTCCACAGCTTCCCACACTTAGTCATTAAATGCTTGGTATGGCTTCCTTGAAGACATTTATAGTCCTTTATTTGCAAATACGCTGCCTCTCTCATTGGCTCAGTAAGCTATTATATATCCATCTTTGACCTTTTACATTTTTACTGGCCTTCTGATCCAATATATATTGGATCAGAATATATATGGAAACCAGTTTTAAAGAGTACTCAAAGAAGCAATTCTTAAACTTACACCAAAAATCCTCAGGATTTGTAAGACCTTTCATAATACAATAAAATACAAACTAATCTAAACAAAAACAGAAAAAGAAGAATGCAATGTCCTCTCACAGGGAGATCTTAGCTTGTCCCTTGCAGAAAAAGGTGAACCCTTCCAGCTCTCTCCTGGGAGCTTCCCTTTCTTTTCTCAGCCTCCCACCCTGGGAGATCTCCCCTTCCTTGCCTCTCACACAGGATCCTTCACCTTCATCTGTATAAACTTGCGCCAAAAATCAATAGCACTGAAAATAGATGTTTCTTAACTCCTTTCATGTATAAATCAGATATGATAGAGCCTTTGGGCCTAACTAGATGAGATGGTGGAAGATGTGTTTCTTTTCATATATAACAAAATGTGGGAGGGCTTACACCTCCCTGAATGTGGAAAGCTAGTATATCACACTGAAAGGGATTAGGGTTGTCATATATCAAAAAGTGAAAATGTTTGCCCTAAGTTGTCAAGCATTCCCCCCCCCCCCCAAAAAAAAATCGCAAAGCAATTGGACGTTTTGGAGCTATTTCTGAGGAAAATCGGCAAAAACGACACTGCCGACATTGGCTGCCATGCATTCAGATTTTCCCAGACATTTTGCTGATTTCTGCCCAGAGACTGCTTGAGGCTGCAGTATTCCGGATATGTCTGGGAAATTCCAAATGTATGGCAACTCTAAAATGGATTCTGGTCCAGTCTTCTTTCTGACATGCTAGGTTTCTATGTTTAATGCATTTTATGTGTTGTTGTTTCTTACATAATGGAGTATTTAAAGATTTATAATGTTTCTATCCAGGCTTTCCAAAAGTTCAACGTGGTTAACAAAGAAAGAAGAAAGGGAATACAATGTATGTGGATAAAAATAATAAAGATACTGTTAAGATGCTAAAATTACAAGAAAATAGAAGTATCAAGAAAAACCCATATGAACAGAAGTAAAAAAAAGAAAAACGTTTCCTTATCTTTTTCATTTATTACATTTATTAAATACCACCCTTCATCCAGAGATCACAGGGCAGTTTACAATGCAAAAACAAAAATACATACCATAACAAACAAAGAAACAAACCCCCACAGAGTTATTTTTATTATCTGTAGTCAGGAAGTAGCACAGGACTGGTTATACAATTTCAAAATGTGGGGTTGTGCCCTTAAATGAAGTATCCCTCAAAGAAACCCTTTCTTAAGAAACAAATCCTAAGTGTTTATTTGCATTACTTCCACAATGAAATCTCAGTTTGTTTTTTTAATCCTCTCTCTTACTGTTGCAAACTATTGCAAGTTCTCAAAACATTTATTTCCTTAATGATCCACATTGATGAAGACTTTTGAGTAGTTCTCTTCTGACAAATGGTTCAGCATTGCCTGTTTTCAAACATGTATAATGTAAATTGTCCCAACACTAAAACTGCAACCAAGATGACTTTGTTTTCTAGGTGTTTGCTGTGCTGCACTGCAGTGCCTGTGACTTTTACCTGGATCATTGCTCACAGTGATATTTACCAATGTTCCCATTACGAATACACCATGTTCCATTTCTCCTCATAGCTTTCAATGCTCCCTGTACCATTTCTCCCAATACTATTTGCCAATATGTACTGTTGCGCCAAACAACTTTTACCGTATTCCTCCCTATACCGTTATTTTCAGTATCATTGCTCCCTGCTCCCAGACACTTTCACCATGACTTCCTGCTCAGTGCTGACGCCAGCATTGAATAACTGCTGCTTATGCATAGAAAAGCTTCTTATGTTGCACATTTTTCACTGCCGTCGCTCATCTTCTGAATACATGAGAGGCCACTTGTGTTTGTCATTATCAGTAAGAGCAAATACCTGTCCTTGACCTTCAGTTGCAGCAGGAAGAATTGACTTATATTAGTGCATGGCTAGCCAAAGACATTTTTTCAGCACAAATGATTGGGCTGCCCTAGCCAAGGAGTGGGTCCATGCCAGAATGCTTTGCAATGCCTCAGAGGGAATTGGGGTGATGCAGTCGACAACCCAAACCTAACAGGCTTTAGAACAGAGATGGGGAACTTGTAGCCCTCCATATGTTGCTAGACTGAAACTCCCACCATTCCTGACAACTGGCCATCCTCACTGATTGGTGGGAACTTAAGTCCAAAGACGTCCAGGTAGCGATGGGGGAGAAATTCAATTCAGTGTATGTTTAAAGATGAATTTAAGTTGCTCTTGAGAAAACTATGTGGACCAAAACACAGCCATCCTTCAAGATTCACACTTCTCTAAATTTTGCAATGCAGTTCTCCAGGCAGAAATGCATTTACTGGGGCAGAATGTCCATAAAAATACATTGTTGGCACCTCTCTGTCTCAATAGACAATGGAGTGCATCTCTGGGGGGTTGAAGTCAAACTGCTATGTTTTCAGCACCAAAGTGACCTCCCCAGGGTGCAAGGCTGGGCAGTGTGTATATAGAGGTCCTGGCCTGCCCAGATGACAAGACCCCTCTCTTGGCCTCACTGTTGTGGTCCAAAGGAAAGCAGAGCACGGCTTGGCTGCTGGAGTTGCCTGAAGTCAGTGTTGCCCATCAGAGTAGACAATGCTGAACAAGATGGACCAATAATCTGATTCAGTATAAGGCAACAGCCTATGATATCTTTTCAGTTTGTTTTGGAACCATGGCTATTTTTGCTGCCACTCATAATAATATCAAGGTCCCCTTTGAGCAACAAATGCATGCACAAAGGTACAAGCAGCTTCTACAAAAGAGACACAAACAGGACATATTATCCTCCACTTTGACCTGTCATGGCTACTCTTACTTCTGGGTGTGATGTATATATAGCCCTAGCAGGGCCCAAAGAATAACCCTCCCCTGGATGCAGGTGGCGCTGTGGGTTAAACCACAAAGCCTAGGACTTGCCGATCAGAAGGTTGGCGGTTCGAATCCCTGCGACGGGGTGAGCTCCCGTTGCTCGGTCCCTGCTCCTGCCAACCCAGCAGTTCAAAAGCACATCAAAGTGCAAGTAGATAAATAGGTACCACTCCGGCGGGAAGGTAAACAGTATTTCCGTGCGCTGCTCTGGTTCGCCAGAAGCGGCTTAGTCATGCTGGCCACATGACCCGGAAACTGTACACCGGCTCCCTCGGCCCATAAAGTGAGATGAGCGCCACAACCCCAGAGTCGGCCACGACTGGACCTAACGGTCAGGGGTCCCTTTACCTTTTAAAGACAATATGAGGCACTCAACACATTACAACAAATTACAGTTCCTCGTGCGCCATCACCGAGCATCGAACACCCAGTCAAACAAACATAGGGCAAAAATCTGAGGCCTTCTGGGGACTGCTGTAACCTATTTTATTTTATTTATTTATTTATTATTATTATTAAACTGGATTTATATACCACCCTATTCCTGGAGGTCTCAGGGTGGTTCACAGAATGGTGCTGAGTGAGTGGGAATGGGTGCATATAGATACAGATACACATCGTGTAACTAAAATGAAGTTATTTTCTGAATATTTTAATTGTTTTATATTAAACTTACCAGAGGTAAAACATTATTTATTGAGGCCTTAAGATAATAATGTTGGCTGGGCTTAACTTTTAAAAGAGCCTGCCAAGCCTCCCTCCCTCCCCAGGTGATCACTTCCAGTGTCGCTGGACTGACTCATACCACTGCGCCAGTGTGACATTCTAAGTAAAATACTTTCATCAGCTCCATCCCACACGTTATGATGCCACATCAGTGCAAAAGACGTAATTATATGGCCGCTCCTAAATGCTTATTTGCAGAAGGTCACTGGATTTAGCAGCAAGTGAACTAAATCTGGTACATCTAGCTACTAAGCTCGTAATGAAAGAAATGAATAGGTCTATATAATACAGATTATGACCATCGTATTTCTTTCTCTAATCACAGTCAGGCATTCGGGGCAGACATGCAGTGTCCTTGACATTGTGAAACTTCTGATCGATTGCTTTTTGAATCAGCAAGAAGACTGGCAACAATGGGCTTTTATAGTTAACACACATGAAAATGCAGGACTTTAAAAAGAATGTCAAAGCATCTACAAAATCAGAAACCACTATAAAATGTCTGGTATGTATTTCCACAGTGCTATGGTCACTAGAGTGTTATTGGGTTTTTGGAAATACTGGGTTTTTCCTCTCTATTGTCACTCACACACTTATCTGTCTAAAAGTTTCCATGAGGCTAATTGGTCATACAGTAACTTTGCTAGATAAAGATGATTCTGTTTAGAAATCAATACCCATTTCACCACCCTATGGATTGATCATGGGTGGATCTACACTCATGATTTTTAACGTTAAGGAATGGTTTTGAGAACCATACGGCCACACGACGTTCTGCTCTTCAGCAGAAAATAAACTTGAAAGTAAATGGAGAAGCTGTTGACAATGTCCCTCTCCCAACCTCCTCCCTCTCCTCCCCTGCCTCTTACAGCATGTCTTCTTTGGTTGGAACTGTGAGTCTGGGGGGGATTTAATTGAGAGGAACCTACTGCTGGGACTGTCAATGGGAGCTTCTCTTGTTGTTGGAAGTAAGTGTGGCAGACAGATTGTGCAACATACACACACACACACACACACACACACACACACACACTTTGCAGAAGTAGCCAGAGAACACAAATCTCAATTTCCTCTTTTTGTCTCAGTGGCGTAGCGTGGGGGGTGCCAGGGGTGCCGGCCGCACCGGGCGCAACATTTGGGGGGGCACGTTTGGCCGGCCCTCCTGGAGGAAGCAGGAACCCCACTGTCCTCGGACCTCCTCCGAAGGCTGTCGGTGGGGCGGAGAGACCTCCTCCCCGCGCCAGCCTTCGGAAGGCTGCTCCGAAGCCTGGCAGTGAGGCGGAGAGACCTTCTCCCCGCGCCAGCCTTCGGAAGGCTGCTCCGAAGCCTGGTGGTGGGGCGGAGAGACCTCCTCCCGCCGCCAGCCTTCGGAAGGCTGCTCCGAAGGCTGGGGGCGGGAGGAGGGCTCTCCGCCCCACCGCCAGCCTTCGGAAGGCTGCTCCGAAGCCTGGCGGCGGGAGGAGGTTTCTCCGCCCCACCGCCAGCCTTCGGAAGGCTCCTCCGAAGCCTGGCGGTGGGGCGGAGAGACCTTCTCCCCGCGCCAGCCTTCGGATGGCTGCTCCGAAGCCTGGCGGTGGGGCGGAGAGACCTTCTCCCCGCGCCAGCCTTCGGAAGGATGCTCCGAAGCCTGGCGGTGGGGCGGAGAGACCTTCTCCCCGCGCCAGCCTTCGGAAGGCTGCTCCGAAGCCTGGCGGTGGGGCGGAGAGACCTTCTCCCCGCGCCAGCCTTCGGAAGGCTGCTCCGAAGCCTGGCGGTGGGGCGGAGAGACCTTCTCCCCGCACCAGCCTTCGGAAGGCTGCTCCGAAGCCTGGCGGTCGGGCGGAGAGACCTTCTCCCCGCACCAGCCTTCGGATGGCTGTCCTGAAGACTTGTGGTGGGAGCAGTGGCGTAGCGTGGGGGGTGCAGGGGGGCCTGCTGCACCTGGCGCAACATCTGGAGGGGGTGCGGAAGAGACTCGAGTGCTAAAATCCACGGGTTAGGGGGCGCAAATTACTTGCCTTGCCCCGGGTTAGGGGGCGCAAATTACTTGCCTTGCCCCGGGTGCTGAGAACCCACGCTACGCCACTGTTTTGTCTGGAACACTGAGGTGCCAGGATTTCCTCTGCTCATTCCACGACTCCTCCCCCTCCCCTGGCCATACACACAGCCCTTCTAGGTTTTTCCTCTCTCTTTCCCCACCCCCCCATTCCCTCCGCCTTCTGCCTTCTCCCTCTCTCCCTTTCACCTCCTGTGGTGTATGTGTGTGTGTGTTGAAGAGTAAGATAGCACCTATTTTATACAGTGGTACCTCTGTTTGCGAACGGGATCTGTTCCGGAGGTCCATTCGCAACATGAGGAGAACGCAATCCGTGTCTGCACGTGCGCGGGTCGCGATTCACCACTTCTGCACATGCGCATGACGTCATTTTGCATGTCTGCACATATGCCAGCAGCAAAACCCAGAAGTAACCCTTTCCGGTACTTCTGGATCGCCGTGGGACGCAACCTGAAAACGTTCAACCTGAAGCAAACATAACATGAGGTATGACTGCATGAGAGTGGAATGTAGCTGGCTCCAAAAGCATAATTCAGAAAAATTCCTATTTTAACATTGTCTTCGTTTTACTCTCTGTCTCCCTAAAAGCATGGTGCAGCTGTGGAGCCACTGGGTATGTTGTGCATTTCTTTATTCATTTATTGCTATTTATTGTCCATCACTTTGGGGGGCTGCCCCCCACCATACTTGGGGGGGGTGAAGGACCTGGGTTCCTGTACATATCACTGGTCTTGCAAGCACATATAAAAACATAGTAAAATGTCAAACATTAAAAACTTCCAATATAGGACTGTCTTCAGATGTCTTCTAAAAGTTGTGTAATTCTTTATCTCCTTGAGGGGAGGGCGTTTCACAGGGCAGGTGCCATTGCTGAGAAAGCTGCTTTGCATGCATTGGCATTCATATAGGTCGAACTGGGTGGGGTGGACCCGCTAAACTAGCTCCCTGGCACATGGGTCAATGTGGCTTACTGGGAGGGAGAGAGGAAGTGGTGAGGCAATGGGAAAGTCAGCATGGTGCAAATACATCCGTGAAGTCAATTCAGCTCTCCTATTGGTGCTTTTACACCATGCTAATCTCACCACCTCCCCTCCTTCCCAGTGAGTGACATCAACCCACCTCTGCCCCACCTTTCAAGCCACTTTCATCTCCATGATGACATCACCTCTAACCAGGGGAGCGAGGAAGACAGAGCCAACCCAGTGCTCCCACTGATGCGTTTGCGCTGTGCTGCCCCCCCTGCTGCCACACCCCTTCCCCTGCCAACAAGCAGCAGTAACTAACCTGTCAGGAAGCTAAGACAGCAGCTCTGTCCCTCCCAGCAAGTCACTTCTTAAGCTCTATTCATGTCATCAGCTGAATGCATGAAGCTTGGGAGCAAGAGCAGTGTCTACGTTTGTGTGTGTGTGTGATCCTGCCCATCTAACTTCAATGCATTCAACATGTGTAAAAAAGACTAGTTTCATTAGCTGCAAAATGGTGGCACTTAAGTTTCTTTTTTAAAAAAAAATCAACACCGTTTGCTTAGTTCCCACTAAATCATCATATTTGTTTATATTTTACAACCCATTTAAGCACATCCTCATTATTCCTCAACTGCGCCAAAGTAGTCAGTGGATCCTACAGAGACCCCTCGAACTCTATTTATCTACACATTTATTGCAAGCTTCTGCTGCTACTTTCCCTTCTGAGATTGTTAGTTTTTACTGTTTTTGCCAGACTATTGAGTGGCTGCTTAATATAAGTTTTTTCCTATCACTTTAGCTCATTAATGTGACAGAAATATTACTGATACAACCACCTCCCGTCATCCATAGGAGTAATTATATGGTATTCTCCATCACTCCCCAGGTAGATTTTCTGAGTCACCTTCCCTGCACTAATTTGACTATATTTAAAAGCTGCATGCTATTCATAACTGGAAAAATCTGTTAAAATAATAACATGGAATGTGAGTAGAATATAAACTCCCCACCTGCAACCCTGCCCCTTCTCAGGGATCCATCACTGAATTTACTTTTGGGAGTACAGCTAACTGGCCTTGTTGGTAGTGGAGATTTATTTTAGCCATATATTCACAGGTTTTCTAAGACATTCACGTATTTTATTATATTTATGCTATGTGGCCATTGTACAACTAAACAAACACACACACACACACACACACACACACACACACAGTTGCCCCAGTCTCTCGTTTACCGTTATTGCAACAGAAATGGCAATGGCAATTGTCAGGGGTTCAGGAGCAGAGGCAAGGGCAAGGGAGGAAACAGAGAGCGAGGGGGAGGAGGCAGAAGAAAAGATGAGTGATGACGACGACCCGAGATCTCCGAGTCTTTCCAGTGAATCAGAAGATTCACAGAAAGGAGCACCAGTGGCCAGGGCAAGGGGGGAGCCTAGGGGGACACCCCAGGAAGATAGAGCCAGAGGGGACTCAGAGGGGAGCAGTTGGAAATCGGGACCAGCGTCACCGCCAGAGAGCAGGGAAAAGGAAGGGCGCCAGGGATCAAGCGCTGGCAGCTCACAACAGGGGGGAGGGCACGAGTCAGGAGTGGCCACACCTCCATCGGGGAGCGAAGAAACGGTCAGACGGAAGGTGGAAGGTTGGGCGCGCGAGCCAAGTTCAAATGCACAGGAAGGTGGCGCAGTAGGCAGCCCGGAAAGGGAGCCAGGTCCTAAAGCCCGCCGAAAGGAGGGAGAAGAGTCAGGGGGGTCAGCGTCAGTGTCAGAGGAATCCCGGAAGGAAGAGACCCCGGGGGGCAGAGGGACCCAGAGAAGAACAGTCAGGCGGAAAAGGTGGAGCAAGGCTAGGATATTAAGTTGGTGTACAAGGGGCGGAGACTCAGATGGAGCTTCGCCGATCTAACCATGAGACGTAGAGTTGCACGCAGCAGCTTGAGAATGGAAACTGTAACTCAATAAAGACTTTTATTTAATGATCGCTGGCTAGCGTGATCCTCTGTGAGCTAGGATCTGGAAGCAGCTCTGACAGTAAGCTCCATCCCTAGATTGTGGGCATCTACGTCCTCGCGGAGAGGAGAGAAAGCGGGTGCCTACTAGCGAGCTCACGAACGGCAGACAACATGACGGCCGAACAGCAGATAGTGGAACTCAGAGAAGCAGTGACACGACTGAATGCCGAGGCTCTTGCATCCAGGAAGAGAGAGGAGGACGCAGCTGCCGCCTACAGGGATCTCCAGGTCAGGTTGGAAGTGCTTACGAAGCAAGGGCAACTGACACCCAAACCGGAGGGGATTGGGTTGGGGAGACGAACAGGCGGTCTGGTCTCTCACTTCGATGGGAATTTGCAACAGTACCCCAACTTTAGAGCAGATGTAATGTGTGCACTGCAACTGCTGAACAAAGACTTTAGAGATGAGCAAGAGAAGGTGGGATTCATCATGTCCCATTTGCATGGAGATGCTAAAGCATGGCTGCGCAATTTGTGGAGAGATAAGGATCCGGCGCTCCAAAATGCGGATGCCTTTATTAAAGCGATGGATGGGTGCTTTTTATCAAGCATTGACGTGGATCTTGCTCGGCAGGAGATACATGGACTGAAGCAAGGGAGGGCCAGCGTAAGGCAGTACCATGCCCGCTTTTTCGCTTTGGTCAGTGCCCTGGAATGGGACAGAGATTCGGCTCCTGTAAGAGACCTGTTTTGGGAGGGATTGCACGGCTCGGTTAAAGATGAAATTGCGAGGGGGGAGAGACCCCGGACCACGCAGGAGATCGTTCAGAGGGCGCTGGCGGTGGGGGTGCGGCTGGAAGGACGTCCGTGGAGCAGGGACGAAGGGCGTGGAGGGCGCGAACCAGCCAGGGGCTCCTCCTTCCTTCCCAGAGAAGCAGCGCGTGCGCAATCCACGCCTCCGCCAGGAGGAGGAGCGGAACCTATGGAGGTTGGAGGTGCAAGGGCTCAGTCAGCAGCCAGAGCCCTAGCACCGGCAGCAGTGAAAGCGAAGCCTCCTAGAGGGAACAGGAAGTGTTACATCTGCGATGATCCACAGCATATGGCGAAAGAGTGTCCCCAGAGGCTCCACAAGCACACTGCAGCCTCAGCAATGGTAACTGCAGCAACGCAGCAAGGACAACCACAGCAGGGAAACGAAGGAGTCTGGTTGGAAGAAGAGGCACTGGGGCCCAGCCAGACGTGTCAGTGAAGCAGTCCCCAGAGATTTTACAGCCCATGGACCCCCTCCCGCCCAAACCGGTAGTGAAGCTCACCGCGTCGCTCCAGCTGCCCAATGGAATCACCATGGACGTGCCAATCACCATTGACTCCGGAAGCAATGCGGACTTTATAGGGCAGGACTTTGTCGACCGGCACGCTATACAGTTGCTGCCTGCCACGCTGCCCCTGCAGGTTGTCACGGTGGATGGCAGGGAGCTGCTAGGGGGGCAAGTGGTGAAGCAGACGCCACCAATGGTGATGCGACTTGGGAATCACAGGGAAATCATCAGCTTCAATGTCACTCAACTATCGGACACGCCCATTGTATTGGGCATGAGTTGGCTGGACAAGCACAGCCCGACGCTGGCTTGGTACCAGAGGCAGCTGACCTTCGGCTCTTCCTTTTGCGCTGAACACTGCATCGTGCCCAGGCAGGAAGGAGGGGAAGAGGAGTCACAGCTGCAGCTAGGCACGCTGCAAGCGGTTCCCCACAAGTACGCAGAATTTTTGGAGGTTTTCTGCGAGAAAGAGGCAGACAGGCTACCCCCCCACAGACCATATGACTGCAAAATTGACCTGCTGCCGGGGGCGGCGCTGCCCAAAGGGAAGCTGTATTCCATGTCTGAGGACGAACTGCAGGAACTCAAAGAGTTCATAGATCATAATTTGGAGCGCGGTTTCATCCGAGAGTCCAAGGCAGCGGGGGGCAGTCCGGTATTCTTTGTTAAGAAGCGGGACACGCCCCAAAAAAGACTTGTAGTGGACTTTCGCATCTTGAACAGTGTGACCAAGCCATCGGACTTCCCCATGCCCCGAATCGACGACCTCCTCGCAAAGGTACGGAAGGGCAGAGTGTTCACCAAGTTGGACCTGCGAGGGGCATACAACCTCATTCGCATGCGGGAGGGAGATGAGTGGAAGACAGCCATGTTCACGCCCCTGGGCACCTACGAATATAGAGTTATGCCTTTTGGATTGCAAAATGGCTCCCACGTTTTTCAAGCTTTCATGCATCACGTGTTGGCGGGGCTCCTCTACAAGACGTGCGTCTGTTTCTTGGATGACATCCTGATCTTTTCGGAATCGCAGCAGGAGCATGACAGACACGTCAAGGAAGTGCTGAGCAGGCTACAGCAACATAGGCTTTACGCCAAGCTGGAGAAGTGCCAATTCGACGTGACCGAGGTGGATTTCCTGGGCTACAAGTTGTCTGATAAAGGGCTCGCCATGGACAGCGCCAAGGTCCGAGCAGTGTTGGATTGGAAAAGCCCACGCAACCGGAAGGAGGTCCAACGGTTTGTCGGCTTCGCGAACTTCTATCGCAAGTTTATCAAAGGCTTTGCGATGCAGACAGCGGCCATCACGGACACGCTCAGCTCCAAGAAAAAGAAGTTCATCTGGACAGAGCAGGCGGAGCAGTCCTTTCAGGCACTCAAGCGTCTCTTCGCGTCGGAAGAGCAGCTGCTTCATGTCAACCCCAGCAGGCCGATGAGGGTGGAGACAGACGCTTCGGACAGAGCCGTGGGAGCAGTCCTGCTGCAGAAAGACCCGCAGGGGGTTTGGAGGCCGGGAGCGTTTTACTCAAGGAAGCTCAGCAAGTCCGAACAGAACTACACCATCTGGGACAGGGAGTTGCTGGCCATTCATGCAGCGTTCAAAGCGTGGAGGCACTTCCTGATCGGCGCCAAGCACACGGTGCAGGTCTGCACGGACCACAAGAATCTAGAGCACTGGCGCACGGCACAGTTCCTGAACCAGAGGCAGATACGTTGGGCTGAGTTCTTTGCGAATTTCGACTTCCGAATAGAGTATGTCCCGGGGGACACCAACATCATGGCGGATGCTCTCTCCCGTAAGCCACAGTATCTGGAGGAGGCAACGCCAGCGGCCGCCATGCACATCTTCGCACCGACAGTGTGGGCGTGCGCGGCGGCAACAGTTGACCTGGATGCGGTGCGACGAGCGTTGCAGGATGACTCCTTCGCGCAAGCAAAGATGGCAGAGGTGCACAGGGGCACGGCAGCGACCGACGAGTTCCAGCTGCGAGATGGTTTGCTCATCCGTAAAGGGGCCATCTACGTGCCGGGAGACGAACTTCGCGCCAAGGTACTGCAGCAGCTGCACGACGCGCCCACTGCCGGGCACTTTGGCAAGGAGAAGACGGTGGAATTAGTAGCCAGAGACTTCTGGTGGCCCGGAATGAGAGGGGAAGTAGCGGACTACGTGGCGAGGTGTGACACCTGCCAGAGGTCCAAACCAGTGCACAGACCGCCGGCCGGACTGCTGGAACCGCTGCAAACTCCGTTCGAGCCATGGGAGAGAGTGGCCCTGGACTTTGTCACGGATCTGCCCAGCTCGAGGGGCAAGACGGCTGTGCTGGTGGTGGTGGATTTGTTCTCCAAGATGGCACATTTCATTCCGTGTGCGAAGGTGGCCACGGCGGAACAAACCGCCAAACTGTTCATAGACCACGTGTTCAAGGTTCACGGTCTGCCGCGGTCTATTCTGTCCGACCGAGGGCGACAGTTCATCTCAAACTTCTGGCAGAGGCTGATGGGCTTCCTGAACATCAAGATCAACCTGGCGTCGGCTAGACACCCGCAGACCAACGGGCAAGCGGAGCGGGTCAATGCCATCATGCAGCAGTACCTGAGATGTTATGCGAATCAACAGCCGGCGACGTGGGTGGATTACCTGCCTCTCGCCGAGTTCGCCTACAACAACACGAAGCACGTGTCCACGGGGGTCACGCCGTTCTTCGCCAACAACGGGAGGCACCCTAGAACTTTCCCGGGACTGGAAAGAATGGGGGAGGGGGAGCCGCAGACAGCAGATGCGTTCGCGTCGGAGTTGCAGGAGGTCCACGATCAGCTGCGGCGGCACCTGGAGCTGGCTAAACACGCATACAAGGTACAAGCGGACAAACACAGAAGGGTTGGCGAAGAGATCCATGTGGGAGACTGGGTCTGGTTAGCAGCCCACGCAGTGCCGGCCAGGTCGTTGGCGAAGAAGAAACTAGGGCATAAACAACTGGGGCCCTACCAAGTCGAAGAACAGGTCAACCCGGTGGCTTTCAGGCTGGCTCTTCCGGAGGGTTCCAGAATGCATCCGGTGTTCCACAGATCGGTGCTCACTCCCTACAAGGCACCTCACAGGTTTCAGGAACCAGGAACGGCACCGGGTCCGCTCCGAGAGAGAACCGGGCAAGGGGGAGTGGCACAGGAGGAGCGCATCAACGAAGTCACGGAGATTTTGGACTCCAGATGGGGGGAAGAGGGGGTAGAATACCTTCTCGCCAAGGAGGGCACCCCGGCCAGTGCCAACAGCTGGGTGCCGGGCTACGCTTTAGACGAACCTCTGCTCAAAGAAGAGTTTCATGCCCTCTTCCCACATAGGCCAATGCCAGCAGACTTTTTCGACGACTGGCTTTTCACGCCCACGCTTTCAGCCAGCACGTTCCGGGGGTTCGACTCGGACGAGGAACCGACACGAGACGCCCGTTCCCCAGAGGGGTCACCCTCGGGATCTGCTTCAGAACCCTCGTATTGGTGGGATGATCGACCAGAGGAGCAGTTCCGCAGAAGGTGGCTGGAGGGTCCAGGACGAGCAACGTCTCCAGAAGGCAACGAGGGAGAGACGGACATGGACGTTTTCGGGGACGACCCGGGTTTCGAGCACGGCGGCACAGAGATGGAAGCGGAGGTGACCGTCGTCAACGAGAGCAGGGAGGAAGAACCGGAAGACTTCGGATGGCGGCCCGCCACGGGAAGCGAACTGTATCCGACATTCGTTCCCCTGACACAGCAGCACCCAGATCCCGCACCGGAAGGAGGGGAGGGGGGAAGAGGGGGCTTCGAGGGGGGGATGGATGTCAGGGGTTCAGGAGCAGAGGCAAGGGCAAGGGAGGAAACAGAGAGCGAGGGGGAGGAGGCAGAAGAAAAGATGAGTGATGACGACGACCCGAGATCTCCGAGTCTTTCCAGTGAATCAGAAGATTCACAGAAAGGAGCACCAGTGGCCAGGGCAAGGGGGGAGCCTAGGGGGACACCCCAGGAAGATAGAGCCAGAGGGGACTCAGAGGGGAGCAGTTGGAAATCGGGACCAGCGTCACCGCCAGAGAGCAGGGAAAAGGAAGGGCGCCAGGGATCAAGCGCTGGCAGCTCACAACAGGGGGGAGGGCACGAGTCAGGAGTGGCCACACCTCCATCGGGGAGCGAAGAAACGGTCAGACGGAAGGTGGAAGGTTGGGCGCGCGAGCCAAGTTCAAATGCACAGGAAGGTGGCGCAGTAGGCAGCCCGGAAAGGGAGCCAGGTCCTAAAGCCCGCCAAAAGGAGGGAGAAGAGTCAGGGGGGTCAGCGTCAGCGTCAGAGGAATCCCGGAAGGAAGAGACCCCGGGGGGCAGAGGGACCCAGAGAAGAACAGTCAGGCGGAAAAGGTGGAGCAAGGCTAGGGTATTAAGTTGGTGTACAAGGGGCGGAGACTCAGATGGAGCTTCGCCGATCTAACCATGAGACGTAGAGTTGCACGCAGCAGCTTGAGAATGGAAACTGTAACTCAATAAAGACTTTTATTTAATGATCGCTGGCTAGCGTGATCCTCTGTGAGCTAGGATCTGGAAGCAGCTCTGACAGCAATGTTTGCTTTTTTGTCCCATGTCCAGAGAATAAATCTATCCAAAGAATGTGACTGGTATTGACTGCTGTTTTCACTTCACTTTGGGAGGAAGAGCGGGCTACAAAAGAAACAGTGCTGCATATGACAAATACAGAGAAGAAAGGAAAATGATGCCTTATTATATCTCTAGGCGGAAACCATTGCTGGAAGGGGCCAAAACCAATGCCAACTGGGAATCCCCTTTTTCATCTCTCTTTGCTGCCCCCTTCCTCCCTCCCCCTCCATTTTCTCATTCCTTGCAACCCACTTGAAGATAGACCAAGGGTCACATGAAATTAGTCCAGAGGCCAGATGTGACTCTTGGGCATCCCCAGACTACAGCAATTGCACCTTGCAGCTTGCTCTGTATGACTGCTTGCTGATCTAGGCACCAGAAATCATTTAAACCCTCCTTTATGTTGGCATCATCTACCGGTAAGTGAAAAACTGGATGTAAGACAATGATCCTAGAATACAAACCCTGAATGTTATTGACCTTGCCTGTCTACTTGAGGACAGCTCCAGCAAGCTCATCCTGGAAATCCCACCCTCATGCCTGTCAGGGGGACAATGGGCCCTTTACTGTTTGCAAAACTTTTTAGTGTGGAACTTGCTCCCTTTGGGTATTTGCCTTAGCTTCTTTATATAACACATTTGCTTAAGAGAAGCCCCACTGATTGCCGTGTGGGAGTTCTCCACAGCAAGCCGAATATTCATAATAGTCTTAAACAACTGCATTTGTGTGTGGAACTGTAGGATGGGGAAATCAGTGCCAATTCCCAGCTCAGCACAGGCCAGTCTGTGACAAGGACAGTCTAAATCTAAAGTTTTGCTTAAGCTGCAGTGCCAGAAAAGCAAGAGCTGGACAAGCAAATTGTGGGATTGTTGTGGGTTTCCTTGGATAACTTATTAAGTTGCTGTGAGAGAGGTTAGCTTAGGACTTCCATATCTTCAGCAGAGAAGAGGAGGAACAGGAGAAGCAGCAGAGCTATAAACAAAACCCAAATACAAATTGCCTCTCAAATCTGCCTATAAAAGAATGCAGTCTAAACAACGTGTCACAGAATGAAACAATAGGCAAGAAGCCGACTATATTATTTGGACGTGGGAAGCAATGGGCTGTATGTGATTCTGCATATATGTGCTCCTTTTGGAACAGAAATCTCTTGTGTGATGTGGTTACACTAATCTAGACTTTCCAGAGAAGCATCTCAAAATAGCTTGCCTAGTCTAAGTTACCTCATTTTTTACTTCCTGAAATAATAAAACCACCAACTAACATGGATTATTTTTTTAAAAGTCCTCGAAACAGTATGGAAGTTGATGTTAAAATGCCTTTTGGAAAGTCTGCTCCACTGTAGCAGTAGCAATTTTTTCAGCCATTTCTGAGCATATTTTAGCCTTTAACGAATAGAAGGTGACATTATCATTAGGTGTGGCATCATTTACATTCCACATACAGTTGTTATTGACTTTTTACAGTTTCCTGTGGTGGTAAATTTCACTCCTGTAGACAGTAAGAGTAATTGCTTTGCACCAAATAATGCTTTTAGAAAGTTTAACTGTCATCCTACACCCATTAGTACACCCATTCCTCCAGATACCAGTTTTATAAGGACATAAACATCCTTGGTGCCTGCAGAATAAAAGACAATTTGTATATGCAGTAAAGAGAGAGAGAGAGAGAGAGAGAGAGAGAGAGATGACTTGCATGATCACAAAACACTATAGCATGGGGGAAGAAATAATGTAATCCATTTCCACCCTTTATTTGTTTGCCATATTTACTGCATCTGCTGTTTGTTTTTTAACCTGCCAGAGCTCCCCAAAATCAACAGAAATAGAGGCACCTCTAAACTCGGTAAAATTTGAGAATTTGACTAGAAAGATAAAAATTCTCCCTTGGGACTTAATACACATATTAGAACACGTATCCCAGTCTGCAGAGAACTTTACTATCTGGATCCCTTGACTTTTTCTACAAAACTATTTTAGTACATCACTGTAAACCTAAAGTATTACTGAGAGTTTGAACCCATGAACTTAGTGGATATTATTTGAATTCCACTGCATTATTGCAGAAGCCAAATCTCACAACTGAACTTTGTTAATCTAGCTACAAGTCTGAATGACTGGGGTAAATACAGATGGAAATTTTCCCTACGACTTTGAATAAATGAGCTTTCTACTAGGCCAGTGTTCCTGCAGCTTCATATACCACAGGCTTGTTTTTTTTAAGAATGGATTTGCAAACTCTTTGGAAGAATTCTGTTTTATTAGTCTAAGAATTCAACATACCTAATATCACCTGCTTTCTCGGCATCATCTCTACAGTGATTCGTTTGAAGGATTTTTCAGAAACCACAAAAGCAATTAAATTACGTTTCATGTAGAATTAGAGACCTTAATCAAATGTGAATGCTTGATATCCACACAAGCATAAAGCTCATCATTTGGCTGGGTCAGCAACACAGTATAGGCTTTGTTTGAGATCCACCCACTACTAGTCAGTCTACTGGCGGGACCTACAAGTAGTATGTACATCCAAAATGATTTTCCTAGCCTGGGCCCAAGTACCATTGCCGAGAATTGAAGGGCAGAGCTGTGTGGAACATGAGGCCAAACAACAGGAGATAGGAGTCTCTGAGATACACTTGCCTGCAAGCCGAATCCACACTTGGTTCGGGCAAACAGCTGTCCACATAGATGATCTAGGGGTCAAGGAATCCAAACAATCACAAAGCCAAAGGTCCAAACAAGGAGCAGGGAGCAGCAAGGTAGGACCAGGAACCACAGGCATTGTTTCCAGCATCTGGCTGCTGTAGAAAGCCCTGTTTAAGAAGGCTGGGGCCAGCTGGTTCTCATCAGTGCCTTCTCCTTCCTGTCCTTAAAGGCTAACCAGCTGCAGGTGGAGTCACTCTGCCTTCTCTCCCTTCAGGCTGCTGTTCAGCAGGGGAAGCTGACTTCTGGCCTATGACAATGATGCAGATTTCCTTTATATTCCTCACCATGAGAAACAAGAAAACATCAATACAGAGCCCCTGGGCAGTACTGAGAACTGGAAAATACAGTTTGGTGGATTTTATTCCCATTTCTGCATAAAGTGTTTTGTACTGGTACACAAAGAAAGTGAAACTCTAGATCAAACTGAAGGATGCAGACTGTGAAAAACACTCAAAATTGCACTGTCACCATTTTAACTTCCCATAATGCCCCCTGTACTTTTGCTCCAGAGTATTATTAGAAAGCTCAAATCCCAGACATCTGGAGTTGACTGGAGTATAAAGAAAAGCAATTGTTGAAAGGGAGGCAGCTCAGGGCTGTCTTAAGCATATGCGGCACCAGGATGCAAAGATCTGTATGCACACACACACCCAGGTTGCCCAGTCCCAGTTTTGCAGGAGGGCGGAGCTGGCCAGCCACCTCAGTGTCTCGCTGGCTCGGTCGCCCCCGAACTGGCGGCACAGAGCCGCCCGCAACAGAAGAGCCCAATGCGGCACTCCGACCAATGGGTGGGCTGGCACCTCTGAGAACCCGGAGCCCGGGTGCCCCGCACCCCTAGCACGGATGGGTAAGACAGCCCTGAGGCAGCTGTCTGAGGTACTGAAACTGAGTCTGAATCCTTTAACCTACAATGTGAAGGGTTGAACTGGACACCTTATAAATGCAAAACCTTATAAATACATGCTTTACATCTGAGTCTCATATTCTTGGATGTTAATTTTCTCCCCTAGGCCAATATGTAAAGAGTAGTTACTGCAGCAAAGGGCTCAGTGAAGCTAAAGATGGTGTGATTTGTAATATTCTGTGATACATATATTTAGGTTTCTGGCAATTCTTGATTAAAAAAAAATACACCCAGGCATTCTGTGTTCTAATGACCACTTTGTGCAGTGTTTTCTTTCCTAAAATATGAAATAAATGCCCCCTTTTTTGTTTTGCTTTCTTTTTCTTGCCTGCAGCAAGGTTCTCAGACTGACTTTGATTCTCTCACGTGGTGAAACACTGAGAAGCAGATTAGACAGGAAAACACTATCATAAGGCATATGTTGTTCAGCTTAACACTTAGAGTTTTGCTGGACATTTGGGGACTGGGTGTTTATATATAAATAAGCCCCAAAGGTTGCCAAATTGTGGCAAAAGGGTTCCTGCCATAATGGGAAAGCTCCTGTGAATGAATGAAAGACCTCTGAAGTCTGTTCCACCTCTTCTTGATATTTTCCTCAAAGACAGAGTCAGATGCTGAGAAAAACCGTGAAAATATTTTTGAGTAGAACTGTTTCAATGAAAAGGACTCGGTTTGGTCATTCAGTGAGGGTAGCTTATGCTTTCATCTTTCCGCTTTTGTCTTTCTCTCTCTCTCTCTCTCTTTTACACTTCAAAATTGGTAGGCTGTCATTTCTGGAAGGAATGCATCCTCGACAACTTAATCACAACTCACAGGTGTGCAGGTCTTCTATGCTGCAGTTTCAGATGGGTTTTAGGAAGCCACCTTCTTCAAATCACCTTTCCTTAGATGAGTTTCTTTTGTTCCAGAAAGCTATATTAGGACTTATAAGAAGAGCTGCTTTGTATCAGATCCAAGACCCATCTAGTGCAGCATTATGTTCACACTGTGGTCAACCAGATGCCAATGGGAAGCCCAGAAGGCAGAAGCAGGACATGCATGACTAGAAGAACATCACTCTGCAACCAGTGGTCCCCAGAAACTGTTATACAGTGTCTTATACCGGCAATGCTACGTGGTCTTCATGACTTGTAGCCAGTGGGAACTACTTCATGAGGGTGACTGGGGCAGTGTCCCATCAACAACAGTCTGCCTTCAGCCAGCCTCCACCTTCCTGCCTTGCTTACATCCAGTCCAGGTGGTGGCACTGGCTTTCAGATTCCTCCTCCTCAGGTCTCAGATTGCCACAATAGAACTCAGCAGGGAGGAGAATAATAATAATAATAATAATAATAATAATAATAATAATAATAATATACTATTTATACCCCGCCCATCTGGCTGAGTTTCCCCACCACTCTGGGCGGCTTCCAATCGAGTGTTAAAAACAATACAGCATTAAATATTAAAAACTTCCCTAAACAGGGCTGCCTTCAGATGTCTTTTAAAGAGAAGATAGCTGCTTATTTCCTTCACATCTGAAGGGAGGGCGTTCCACAGGATGGGCGCCACTACCAAGAAGGCCCTCTGTGTGGTTCCCTGTAACCTCACTTCTCGCATTGAGGGAACCGCCAGAAGGCCCTCGGCGCTGGATCTCAGTGTCCGGGCTGAACGATGTGGGTGGAGACACTCCTTTGGGTATATAGGACCGAGGCCGTTTAGGGCTTTAAAGGTCAGCACCAACACTTTGAATTGTGCTCGGAAACATACTGGGAGCCAATGAAGATCTCTCAGGACCGGTGTTATGTGGTCCCGGTGGCCACTCCCAGTCACCAGTCTAGCAGCCGCATTCTGGATTAATTGCAGTTTCCGGGTCACCTTCAAAGGTAGCCTCACATAGAGCGCATTGCAGTAATCCAAGCAGGAGATAGAGCATGCAGCACTCTGGCAAGACAGTCCACAGGCAGGTAGGGTCTCAGCCTGCGTACCAGGTGGAGCTGGTAGACAGCCGCCCTGGATACAGAATTGACCTGCACCTCCATGGACAGCTGTGAGTCCAAAATGACTCCCAGGCTGCGCACCTGGTCCTTCAGGGGCACAGTTACCCCATTCAGGACCAAGGAGTCCCCCACACCCGCCCACCCCCGTCCCCCCAAAACAGTACTTCTATCTTGTCAAGATTCAACCTCAATCTGTTAGCCGCCATCCATCCTCCAACTGCTTCCAGGCACTCACACAGGACCGTCACCGCCTTCACTGGTTCTGATTTAAAAGAAAGGTAGAGCTGGGTGTCATCTGCATACTGATGAACACCCAGCCCAAACCCCCTGATGATCTCTACTATGAGTTGGCTCTGCTTGTCATTGGCTCTGGGTTTTTTGCACAACAGAGTGCACGTGCTGGGCACCCACGGTGTGGGGCCCAAGTCTGGTTGAGTACCATGAGAACAGAATGCTGGATTAGATGGGCTCTTCTTATGTTCTTAAATCCAAAGAAAGTTGTATGTGAAAGATAGCACACCTTGAGGATAAAACTAGATGTGACGCATTGTTTACAATCACAGTCAGTGGGTGGCGGGAACAGTAGGCATGTTGGGGGAGATTGTTCAGACTGCATCATGAGGTGAGGTATAACTCTTCTCCCCCCACTGTGGTCTCAATAAAATGACACACACACACACACCCACACACCCACACACCCTCCAAGCAAGCTCTTAGATCTGGAAAGGAAGCTTGAATTGGCATTGTGCACACACCACCCTGTACATAACTCATAGCCATGGATCTAACTCATAAGCAGCAGGTTCCTTCAGGGTGTTGTTACACATTGGGAAGCCCTGGGCCACATGTGCAACATTTCACAACACCACCACCAGAAATGGAAGTTGATAGTAGGATTGGGACCTGTTCCATACCCCTTGTGCATGCCGTGCAATTGGGGCCTCGGGATGGAGAGAGTTACTTTTAATGGCTAAATTACACAAAGTAGGAGCAGAAGACAGGATTTAAAAGTAAAGGCAAGTGCAGTGACATATTTTTTCATTATTTCCTGAGCAAGCAGAATAAAAGTAATAAACAGATCAGGGAAAGTAGATATACAAGCAAGCACTTCTGATTAATCCATGATTGCAAAAGAAAGAACTTCTCTAAAAAGTGGAAACTAGCAGGAAAGTGAATTTTCATGCCTAGCTAAGAAATGACAAAAATGCCAAGTAAGATATGACAGTTGCTGAAATATATTCTCTTTTTCTTTCTTTTTTTAACTAACAGCAGGATAGGAAAGCAAGGAAAATAAATGCATAAAATAGGTAATTTTTCCACTGTTATTCGTTATTGCTACTTCAGAACTGAGGTAAATTACAGTCTCATTTTTATACGTTTGTGAATACTGTTCTGCAAGTATTTCCTCTTTTATCACAGCTCTGTTTGGGTTTGATTGATAGTTTTATTTTGAAAAATATAAATAAAAGGAAACAATTTTTTCCTTTGCATGGGGCGGGGGGAGGCTGAACGAGAAACGAAGAAAAAGCAATTTATTATGCATTTCCATTTCCCACACATTCTTTGCATGATTTCTATCTCTTCACACACAGCTTCCATAAAACTAGCCCTTCATCTCAGGAAGTTAAGGACAAAGTAAACTTCAATCCTTCAAGCCTGCATTCAGAGACCTCAGACTGTTCTCTGTTCCACATTATTCTCATACACCAAAACCTGCAATGAGGCTACAGTTATTAACAGCTGCCTATACTTATAAATAAAAAATACACCGTTAGCAAGACCGGCAAAATCTGAAGCATAAAAATGAAAGATTTATTTGAAACTCTAATTGACCCTCCTTCACAAAAAAGGATAAATTTGGTGAGTGAATTGGGAGGGACGAAGAATAAAGAAAAGTCTGATTAATAAAAATGAAAAGAAAAAAACACCAACCCCTCTCATTACTGACTAAAAGGTTCTAAATAAAAGATGCCAAATTCTTATGCCATCACCTACATCAGCAGAAAATTCCTTCTTTCATTTGCGGTGTGCAACTGTTGGTGTTTTGTAGTTTGACATTTCACTGTGGACCTTCTCTCCAAGCAAATTTACTATCTGCTGGTATATATTTTTCACCGCTGCAAATAAAAGGGGTTGTTTTTATTTTATTTTCATTCCTGAAGGGTTTTTACTCTGCCACCTTTTCTGCCACCTATTCTGTTTGAGGATGCTTATTTAGTTGATGGCTTCTCCCCAAACTAGAGGGAGTTTGTTTGTTTGATGGAAATAGCTTCTCCGCCCCCGCCCCTGGTGGATGATATATCCACTGCTCTCTTGATAAAGCGATATTTCATTTCTGGAAAGGCGGGATATCCTAGTTTGATAAGTAGTCACCACTGATAGTGGATAGAACTTGGGTACATACTTGAAATTGCTCTTTGACAATCCTGTGTATGCCAAGGTAAGTGAATGTGTTGAGGACTCAAGCTTCAAATTCTGCTTTGGGAAACAACCAAGGGCCCCACTGAGAACATGGGGGGGGGATGACAATATATAACATCTTAAGCGCAGTAGAAATGGGTTGAACATACATTCATTGCACTCTGTAGCCTTTTTTTTTTTTGTGAAGCAAATGTATCCTCAAGCTACCACAACTTGCTCAAAAGCATAATGGACCAGGGGCAGCCTGTCCTGTTTTGCTGCCTGAGGCAAAACGGGAAGATGTCACCATCCCAGCACCCCCTCCCTTGCCAAAGCCTCACTTCCCTGTGTTGTGCGGTGGCAGCTTCCGGTGAGATTTCACAAGCTCTTGCAAGAGTTTGCAAGAGTTCTGTAAGATCTTGTGAGAACCCAGTCTGGAGGGGCCATGGGTGGTATGCACTTGCAAAGTATGCACTTGGGATGCGGGTGGCACTGTGGTCTAAACCACTAAGCCTCTTGGGCTTGCCGATCAGAAGGTTGGTGGTTCGAATCCCCACAATGGGGTGAACTCCCATTGCTCTGTCCCAGCTCCTGCCAACCTAGCGGTTCCACAGCACACCAGTGCAGGTAGATAAATAGCTACTGCTGAGGAGGGAAGGTAAATGGTGTTTCTGTGCGCTCTGGTTTCTGTCACAATGTTCGGTTGCACCAGAAGTGATTTAGTCATGCTGGCCACATGACCTGGAAAGCTGTCTGTGGACAAATGCCGGCTCCCTTGGCCTAAAAGCGAGATGAGCGCCGCAACCCCATAGTCACCTTTGACTGGACTTAACCATCCAGGGGTCCTTTACCTTTTACCTTTACTGCACTTGCAAAGGGCTACAAATGTTCACACTTAAAAATAAATAAATTCACCAGCTGGTTTGAAAATGAGGAAACGAGAAAGCAAAAGGTACAGGTTCGTACATCCATCTCTGAAGTCCCAAGCAACTGGCTCCTGGAGCAAGCAACAGGTTGTGTTATCACAAAAGCTTCCAGCAGATGTCGAAAGGCCTCTGTTCTACCTGATAAGATCAATTAGCCATTACAACAACAACAACAACAACAACAACAACAACAACAACAAATAGCTCTGCCTGCAGCTCTGCCAACTTATCTGTTATTGAATATAATTGTGTTGGGTGACCTTGGTTCTGTCACAATCCCCCTTCGTAATCTGTATCACAGTTTGTTTTTGCATATAATATGAGGCGAACCCTGTGTACATGCAGGGCTCAATGGTATCAGTGAAAGGTGACAATTAAAATAAATACTATTTTGCACAATAAAGGGCCCACCTTGAATGAGTTGGTCTCTAGATGTATAAACTGGCCTGCTCTAAAGCATCCCCACTCCCCAGTTAATTGAAAAAAACAGCCCTTTGCTCAAAAAGTTCTATAGATCACAGAGACTGATCATCATTTGCAAAACAAAAATTCTAGTTGCAAATAGTTCAAACGGTTCTTTGTCATTATTTCCTGAAACTTTCAAAATACAAAGAATGACCCTTCATGGTTTGCATCTCTCTGTGTGCTGTTGTTGTTGTTTTTGAAAAAGCAAGTTGGCATCATTTCAGAATGACTGAGAGCCTCTCTTAGTTTTATTTATATTAGAGTGGGAAGTTTAACTTCAAAAATTAAGTATCCAGGAAATTCAGCCCGTATGTTACTGAAGGCAGCCTCAAGTATGTTTTCAGCTTTACTCAAAATGTCACCCATTCGCCAATAAATGTGCTTCATTGAATATCAAACCAGAGCCACAAAAGGGCTCCTTTCTTCTGGCTTCTCCTTCTGAACTGTCCATCTTCTGCTATAGTTTGTCAGAGAACAAAGCAGTCTTATCTGGGGACAGAAATCTCTTCTGAATAGATTTAAAAAGATTTGTGACTGATCTATAACAGGCACGGTGCAAATTAAGCCTGCAGGGCAGGGAGTTGGGGTCCCTTCCAACTTGACAATTCTCTATGAAACTAACTCAGCCCTGTGCTCCTCTAGGTGACGCTAGACTAGAACTCCCATCATCCCTGACCATTGGCTATCCCATCCTGGCCACGGTTGGTGGAAGCTATAGTCCAAAAACATCCACTTACCAATCATTGTCCAAATACTGTCGTTGATAAATAAATAAATGGATGCTTTTGTTTTCATTAATATTTAGCTCTAAGCATCTTTCTAAGTATGTATTTTCAAAGTACACCTGATAATTGGTGACCAGGCTACCTGAAATACTAGACCTGCTAGAGCACTAGATCGTTGGTGGGTGCTCTTTCGGTTGTGCCTGACTTACAGAACTCTATACCTGGCCATAACACAAGGCTTGACATTCTCGGTGATGGTGCTTGTTTGCTTCAGAAAACTCCACCCTGCAATGCACCAGGCAGTGCACCAATGATGGTGTGATTGCATCACTGATGTTCCCCAATGGTTGGTGCTATTTTTAAATTGGTTCTTTAAAATGTTTTATCATGACTGCAATAATCCACTCTTGGAAGGTAATTGGAATTATATATATACAAAAAATATCATATACCTATAAATATGCCAATCCTATGTCAGGCCCTACGATCAGCAGGGGAGAGACCCTGTTGTTAGTGCCACCTCTGCCGGGCTTTGGCAGTGGTGGTTCCTCATTTGTAGAATGCCCTTCCTGTTTCTCTCATTACTGACTTCCAGGATCATTTTAAAACACTCCTTTTTACCCAAGCAAGTGATGGCTGTCAGATACTGACCATAGGAACTATGAAATTGATAACTGTGAGGGTGTGTGATTGCCTTTAAATGTTTTTAGAGGTCCTAAATGGTTTTATTAGTGATGTATGGAAGTGAGAGCTGGACCATAAAGAAGGCTGATCGCCGAAGAATTGATGCTTTTGAATTATGGTGCTGGAGGAGACTCTTGAGAGTCCCATGGACTGCAAGAAGATCAAACCTATCCATTCTTAAGGAAATCAGCCCTGAGTGCACACTGGAAGGACACATCCTGAAGCTGAGACTCCAATACTTTGGCCACCTCATGAGAAGAGAAGACTCACTGGAAAAGACCCTGATGTTGGGAAAGATTGAGGGCACAAGGAGAAGGGGACAACAGAGGACAAGATGGTTGGACAGTGTTCTCGAAGCTACCAGCATGAGTTTGACCAAACTGCGAGAGGCAGTGGAAGACAGGAGTGCCTGGCGTGCTCTGGTCCATGGGGTCACGAAGAGTCGGACACGACTAAACGACTAAACAACAACAAATGGTTTTATATGGTTTTAAATTCTTTTTAGATGCTTTAAATCAATTTTGCTTTATTTTACATTGTACTGTTTTAACTTTTTTTCATATTTGCTGCCCTGGGCTTCTTTGGGAGGGAGAGCAGGATACAAATTTATTTTTATTTTTTTAAAGAAGAAAAGCACACTAAAACTTTAAAAGTGTGGGGGAGTGGAGAAGGAACTCCCAAAACTTCACCCTAGCAGTCAAGAATTTTGAATTGTTCCAATCAGACAATTCTAACAGCATGTCCAGCAGATTTGATGCATAACAGGCAACTGACTACCTTAGTCACTAAGGTGGAATCTAGACACATTAAAAACGTATGAAAATGTGTTTTTTAAAAGTGTTTTGGAAAATATTTGCCATTTAATTTGCCATAGGCTCACCATCGTCATCTAGTGTCACATTTGTATAAGGCACTTAAAACACACTATTTGCAGCTGTATAATTGAGTCCTAAATTTCTGCGTCTGCCACATACACATGGCAGCGGTGAGTAGTAATTGTGTAGAGGCACCAGTTAAGAAGATACAGTATGAGGAGTTCCAAGAAAACCATTCCTGGGAGAAAGCCACACTAACAACAGTAGGAAGATGGAGTAGTGTGATGCGCGGCAGTCTATTCTTCAAAATCAAAAGCAGCATCAAGGTGCAGTCATACCTGGAGAGCCAATAGGATGGAGCAGCCCCAATAAACATGCGCAATGCCCAGGGATGATGGGCGCCATAGCCCAACAATATCTGGAGGGACACAACTTTCCAATTCATGTCTCTGTGCATGACCTGGGACCACTGGGCCAGTCATTACCCTTCCATTTTGTGTGAGTCCTGGTTGCTGTTGCTCGCAGGTATAGGAAAGTCACTCTGCACGTGCTCAGAGGCATATTTGTTTTGGCATTTCTTTATGTGATCCAGGCTTATTGAAAACCACTGAGAGTCTTCCCAGTTCATATGAAACTCTTCCACCTCTTCTGCTTTCTAGTCTGTTCCAGGCTTGTTATTAGAGAGGCATGATTTGAAACAGCAAAGCTCTTTGGGGGAAAAATATATATGTAGTATTACCTTTTTTCCATCTGTGTTGGCCTTTCTGGAAATATACCCAGCTCCTATAAACAAGAAAACACAAAGCAGCAGGGATTAAAGCTGGTGAAGTAATCTCAGCAGACGAGAGCAAGGATTTTTTTTCCTAGGCAGCTGAAGAAAGGTGTGCTTAATTTCTTCAGAAGGTTGGCTATCAATCATACTGGAGTCATGCAATCCTGTCGTCAATATGAGTGTCAATCATCAGAGATGCCAGGACCTGGAGATCCAGCACAGTAATGATTCCCAATAGTGTAAAATTCATTTTGCTGTTGCAAGTTGTAATATCAGAAACTCATTCGTTCTTCAGATCTGATGGCACTTCCCTGCTTTTTCATCTAAAGAAAATTGATGAGAAATTAAAAGCTGTTTTGTCTCCATCTTGTTGCTCATAATGGATTTTTTTTCTCAGCGTTTTAGAGAGTTTGATGATCCTTTAATTAGATGTCCTTACATCCGGCTATCCATCATTCCTCTTGCACTCTCTAGAGTTTATTTATATTTCAACACTGAGACTCTACGGCAAAAGAAGTCGGGATATGTGTGACTGTGCAATTCATGATTCAAGATCTGGTTAATAGGATCTCTCTGGTCATCATTATCAGGATTTACAAGTACCATAAAGGTCTTCTAGATAAATCCATTGCAAAAGAGGAGGAGGTATTTGCATATATGTTTGTTCACTGTGTGATATCAAAGCATTCCCTGCAATACTTGCGCATTAGAAACCCATAAGAATTCACCAACAGAGAGAACCTAAGAATTTTTAAGGTTCAGCCACCTTTATTGATCCCCATCAAATTTAAAAGTACTGACTGTCTTTGAAGGCTCATCAGCTGCAAAAGGAATGAATAGAGGGGGAATCTCCCCTCCCCCAGCTAAGAAGTTCTACTCCAGAGATATGAAACTATCTAAGATTTATGGACCTATTAGTTCCAAATATGCTACCTGAAAAGACTTTCAAACTTAATTAATTCACTATTGCAAGCATAATAAAGTTAGTGAGAAAGGTGTTTAAGGAAAACATAGCAGCTTTTTATGAATGCCATATATTGTTCAGCAGTGTGGTGTTCTTTAAAGAAAGAACCAGGCAAATTCTCTACATAAAGGAAGTGGTGGAATCTGAGCAGAGCCAACCCTATCCTTAGGCAGATTGACCATCCCTGGCAGATGATGCTAAGGGGCAGAGCTGACAGCCCCCTGGCTTCCCTGAATCTCCCTGATTGTACCTTTCTGGTGGAGAACAGATCTGTGCATGTTATATAGCCTCTCTTCACCCTATAACTAGCCTACTATACTCAGGGGCAATGGAAGGCACTCTCCTATGCCAAGCATTGAAAAAAGATTGAAATCAATCTTAGATTAAGAAACCTTTTTTTCCCACCCTCTTTCATAACACTAGAGCTCAGGGGCATTCAATGGTCCCGGATGCTGAAAGATGCAGGACAGACAAAATTCTTCCTCACCCAGCACATTTCCCTTAGATCTGATTTTGGAAAAAGTGGGAGTGTTGTGCACGAGCACTTTAATTGCACAAATCTTAATTTGCTGATACTCAGTTGCAAAATAGCAACTGTCTAGTGGCCAGGGATGAAAAATGCAGGGAAAATCTGCTGGGTTAAGATCCAGATTTACAGCACGATCCTAAACATGACTTCCCTGAAGCAAAGCCTATTGACTTCAATTGAGTTTACCACCAGATAAGTGGGTTAGGATCATAGGAGCCTACTGCTGGGGCCAGAGAGGCTTTGCCCCTTCCTTAAAATATTTGAGTTTGGCGAGACCCTCCAAAGTGGATGGGCATTGCCATTCAAATGATGTGTGTCCACCGCATCATGTGATCAATTATGTGGGACAGAGCAACCTGTTTCCCCCACCCCCAATATTTTATTCAAGTTGGCACCCCTGGTTAGGATTGCTGCCTAACTCTCGATCCAACCCAATGGCCCCTCAGTTTGATCCTGAGTCAGAACAAATTGATAGAAAAAAAATGTATTTATTTATCCATTTTATTGCATTTATATCCCACAGTGGGTAGGTGATAACGCATAACAAAAGACCATCCTTTAGAAAGCAAGTATATTTTTGCTTTAAAATCTTAAAGATAACTAGCACTGAATTTATATCCCAATACAGCTAAAAAGGAAACATGCAGGAGTAAGGCAGGGTGTGAGTGGACTCAAATATACATTTTTTAAATTTATTTTTTGCCTTTACAAACTAAAATAAATGAAATCAACTGTTTGAGCTGTAACATTCAGAAGAAAATCCTCAAAGGGACTTCAAACAATCTGATAAAACTAAGTTTTTATACGTGGATGCTTTCATGTCTACTATTTGACTGTTGAATAAATATTTTTAAAGAAAATGGGGGTATGGAAATACAGCATTAGTTAAAAGACAACCATTTGAACATATATCTTACAGCTGTCAATCTTGTTTGGATATCTGTTTGGACTGCTTATATTAATATATATGTTTAAATTAGTCCCAATGGGTCATTTTACTGTTCAACGTGAACTGAGTTTGCTTCTTTCTATCTAACCCCCCACCCCACCCACTTCTTTCTGCTATATTTGCAATTATTTGTTATTTATTTTTAAAGGCAACCTAAAAGCATACACATAATAGGAGCTGGAAGCCAAGCATCTGTCGAGAGAGAGGACAGGATGCAATGTGTGGCCATCTTTATTTATTCATTTTTGAAGCTTGGCATTTTTTTCTCCAAGAAAAAAAATGAGGGAAAGGATCAAACAAGACTTGTATCCAGCACAGCACTAAGTCACTATCCTGTTGGTATGAGAATTTACACAGAAGGGTATTGGGCTAGATGGCCCTTGGGATGCCTTCGAACTCCACAATTCTATGCCTGCTAATTTCAGTAGGTCTGCTCTACAGATAACTAACATTGTATATAACCCAAACACGCATTTTGGGGAGTGGAAAAAAAAATCTAAATATTTTTTTCTGTTGGCTAGTAAGGGAAAATACAGGTATAAAAGAAAAATTCCCTGGATGGCAAGATCCAGGTTTGGGGAAAGTAGTTTTGGGTAAGAGAACCCCAACAGAGATTTAAAATCACAAACTATACAGCAAAGCATGGAAATATGGGATATTAGACCTTTAAAATGGGACCTTCTAAGATTCTCTCTTCCCTTAGCATAGAAAAATATCATATATTTGACAAGTTAAAAATGGTTTACTTACAAACTCTCCAAAAGTCAGGTTCATGTGCTTTTCCACACAGTCAGAAAATACAGGAAGTAAAACTTGGCTTAATTACACTGGTAAAAGTTCCTGAGTACAGGAACTTAAGAATGGCTTGTAAAAGTCTTGTGGTCTGAGCTTTGAGCAACCAGCTTAGACTGCATCATTTTCAGCTTCAGACAGGAAGGGGAACAAAGTCTTAATTGCCTAGTTCCTCCCAAGGTGAGGGGAGTGGACATAGCTAAGCCTAGCAGGACAGCTTACTCTAAGGTATTAACCACTTCATGCATTAATTAGACTTAAGCATTTTGATTATAGGAGGCTGCTTATCTCTAAAAGAGGGGTAGTCATCACTTCCAGATATTGTCATACTACAACTCTCATAATCTCTACTCATTCACCATGCTAGTTGGAACTAATGTGAGTTATAGTCCAACAATGTCTGGAGGGCACCACGTTGGCTACCCCTGCCCTTGTGAATAGTCATGGTAGCAGTGGCAGCTTTTGGGGAAACTCTTTCTTCAACTGTTTCCCCACTAGCTTTGTTTCCAACAATGCTTCCAGAATTATGCTATGTCCTGAGAGAGCAGGATTCAAAAGGGGCATTGCAGAGTACTATAGTATCCTGCCAGGCCACCAATTTCAGCTCTGTCATCACAAGCAATGCTACAAATGTGTGTTCAAATGTGGTTCTCGGTGCAAAATTTAATACAGATCAGAATAACAGTAATAAACATTTTAAAATGCAACAATTTAGTTGCAGATTAAAAGCCTGACGGATCTCTAAATTACATAGTGAATCTATTGCCTTCTAGATGTTTTTGGACTCAAAATCCCATCAGCCCCAGCCAATGATCAGAGATTATGGGAGTTGCAGTCCAAGCATATTTGGAGAACTACAGGTTTCCCAACCCTGCTTTAGGATGCCAAAGAAAGTATTATCAATTACTTCCATCATCTGTTCTGAGTCAATATTCAAGGTTTGTTCAGATCTATTGTGAAGCCATGCATACAGCCCTAACTTTTTCAATACTACCTAGAACCTGGACTTGTCTTTTGTAAGCATGTATATGATCACTGCAGATGGTGACAGCAGCCACGAAATTAAGAGACGCCTGCTTCTTGGGAGGAAAGCAATGACAAACCTAGACAGCATCTTAAAAAGTAGAGACATCACCTTGCCAACAAAGGTCCGTATAGTTAAAGCTATGGTTTTCCCAGTAGTGATGTATGGAAGTGAGAGCTGGACCATAAAGAAGGTTGATCGCCGAAGAATTGATGCTTTTGAATTATGGTGCTGGAGGAGACTCTTGAGAGTCCCATGGACTGCAAGAAGAACAAACCGATCCATTCTTAAGGAAATCAGCCCTGAGTGCTCACTGGAAGGACAGATCGTGAAGCTGAGGCTCCAATACTTTGGCCACCTCATGAGAAGAGAAGACTCCCTGGAAAAGACCCTGATGTTGGGAAAGATGGAGGGCACAAGGAGAAGGGGACGACAGACGACGAGATGGGTGGATAGTGTCTTCGAAGCTACAAACATGAGTCTGACCAAACTGCGGGAGGCAGTGGAAGACAGAAGTGCCTGGTGTGCTCTGGTCCATGGGGTCACGAAGAGTCGGACACGACTAAACGACTAAACAACAACAACAACAAGCATGTATATTACATTGTGGGGGTATGATATGATGATATGATATGAGATATGATATGATATATGATATACAGTGGTAAAGGACGCTCGACAAAGCGCCGCTCTGCACACACACACACATGCTCCTGCGCGTGCGCGAGCGGCAAACCTGGAAGTAACCCATTCCAGTACTTCTGGGTTTGCCGCAGATGTTCACCGAAATGAACGGTCGATGGGGTGGACGTTCGCAGAGGTATTACTATAATATAATATAATATAATATAATATAATATAATATAATATATCCCACCCTTTAATACAAGCAGGTACATAATTGAAAAACAAAAACAAAGCAAAAACAGTTAAAACATTCTAAAAATAATTATAATTAAGAGCATCTAAAAGCAATTACAGTTAAAAACATTCTTCTGTCCAATGATCTGGGGGGGGTGTACATATATGTATGCACATATAACAATGAAAAATGGTATATAGTAGAGTCATAGCCTACTGAATTGCTGCCAGGGGTCAAATCTGTGTTAAAATATACCATTTGCATGAAGCTGATACCTCGTTAGAAAGAATCATGGGCTTTTTCAACAAGCTGACGGTGTTCCGCATAAATATCTCATATGCCTCAAAAGTTGTTATTTAAAACTTTATTTTTTACTTTTAGTTTGATAGCTTGCTCTAGGAACAAGACATTCTGTCCAGTGACAAAATGTAATATTTATGTAAAGCAGATTTAATGCTTGCACATGGCAATAACTCTACCACACACACTGATTACACAGCTACATAAATGAGGAAATTCATCTCTATGAAACGCGGAGGTTTCACATACTGGCAGTTTTGAGGCTGCTAAGTCATTAGTGTGAGAGGACTTTTTTCTTTCCAACAGTAAACAAATGTTAGAGCATAATGTAATGTGTCCAATAAATGTTTTCTGGTTGCTCAGAACTCTATTGCTGTTAGCTAAAGTTTTACAGTGAACCAGTCTCATGGGTTGGTTCACAACTTTAAAACTTACATCAGTGATTCCTTAGGTTACAATAAAGTTGGGGGAAAGTACCAAGGACAGATAAGTACTCAGGAATAATCTACTACAGGACAAACCTAAAATGGGAAAAAAGGCAGACAATCATTTGTTATCATTTACTGCTCTCAGTTAAATCCACTCCAAGTATCACCAGTGAGCTACAGTCCACCCTGAATAATGACACAGGCCTTGGATGGCAAGGCCGAATTTGCTTACAACCTAAAACAGCAACTTGCAAGCAACAGCAAGCCACACAACAGGTACAGGCACCAGACCCTGCCACAGATCCAGATGCTAGTTCTGTTCCCATGCCTATTCTGGTACCACTATTATAGGACATGACAGCATCATCCATAATATCATATGTTCATCTTCCAGAATAAAAGGTCATCATTTGCCACAAATGACTAAATGGGAGAAAAAGTCAGTCTCTAAGTAAATGGACAGAAATCTGAAATTAGAAATGTCAACATCCAAAAATGGAGGAGGGACATTTCAGACTGCTGGACCACTCTGTAACTAGAATGATACTGGAACAAAGGACACCTACAATGCAAATCATTGGATTGCAGTTCATCAACAGCTGCTTCCAGACTCTGGAACTCCATCCCTAGAGAAGCTGGGATCCAACGAAGAACAGTTGGGTGTCGGGGGCTGGCACGGACTGTTTAAAACCCCCAGGCGCAGACCAGAGGGAAGCCTGATTGTTCCCTCTGGCATGCCCCCAGAGAGCCAGCCCTCCATGCCAGCCTGCCATTGGCCAATTCAGCAGGCTGATGCGGTGCCAGATTTCATGCCGGGAACATGAGCCAAAGCTCACACTCTGGCAAGACAAGCCCCCGGCATCCCAGCTCTGCATCGCTTGGGGGGGGGGGAGAGGCACTGGCCATCCTGCAAAGCCACCACACCCCTAAAAGGGGGTAAGCAGTCTGATTGTTATTCTACTGGCAAGTGAAGTCTTTCTAACAGGCTTTGGGGAACTGACAGCTTTTAATGAAAGGGCTGGTGTGATGCTTTTTATTGTAATTATTTGTATGGTTTTAATAGATATCTTTAGATAGATAGATAAACAATTAAGAAGCAATAGATAGATAGATAGATAGATAGATAGATAGATAGATAGATAGATGATAGATAGATAGATAGATAGATGATAGATAGATAGATAATAGAATTTTATCTATCTATCTCTATCTATCTGAGATAGATAGATAAAATTCTATCTATTATCTATCTATCTATCTATCTATCTATCGCTTCTTGATTGTTTTTAATTGTTTTTTTCTTTGCTTTTAGTAGGTTTATTTTTATCTGTAAGCTGCCTTGAGTCCCATCAGGGAAAATGGTGGAATACAAACAAACAAACAATAATAATAATATCAAGAGGTTTAGTGCTATCATTTATGTATTGAAGGGGGGAAAGGAGTAGTGATGGAGGATGGAGGAGAATTCAATCCAGTTTACATTTAAGGGTCACTGTATTAAATTCACATTTTCTGGAAGAAGTATGAGAACCAAAACATAGCCATCCTTCAAAATTCTCATGAATTTTGTGGTGCTATTCTCCAACCTTACAACATTTTGAAGAATGACTGTCTTTCAGTTTGCATATGGTTTTTGAAAGTGTGAATTAGATGGTTCCTCCATGATTGCAAAATGAATTTAAAAATTTCCCCTTCTGTACTGGAGATGCCCACCCATTATCAGTAAAGATCTTGCCAAAGTTACCATCATGTCTGGACAATACAGAACACTCTATAATCATCTTAGATACTGGTGAAAAACACACATAAAATGCATTACATTAAAATGCAAAAAAGTACAATACTCAAATACTATGTGCAATAATGTTTATTACGAGAAAATTGCACTAAAATGCTGATGAATTTTCATGAGGATTTTTTGTTAAAATAAATTTGCAAATCCACACAGAAATGTGGGGAACTGAATTAAGATTGGGGAAATGAGAAACAGAGAGAACCAAAAGTGACAGATCCTTCCATGCCTACTAACATATGATCCCAAATAAGAGGGTGTGTGTGTGTGTGTGTGAGAGAGAGAGAGAGAGAGAGAGAGAGAGAGAGAGAAGGGGGTGGGGTGAGATATTTCCTCATCTCTCCCTTTGCTTTATAATCCCCTTTTCTGTTCCCAGATGCTGTGATGCTAGGACAGAACCAATAGATTTGCATACGATACTCAAGCCAAGCCACTTCAAATTTGGCAAGCACAGCTCTGCAGTTGTCAGCATGTGCCCATGATATAACTTCCTTGGTTCAGAGTGCTTTGAAAATGTTGCCCATCCATGGAGCCATGTGTGTCCATGGTAGATTTACGCTAGTTGGGGCAGGGGGTGGTGCTGAACTTAAGAAATGTGAGGCGCTTGCTGAGACTTTAAGAGATAGCAAAATGGGTTTGATGGTCCAGTGTGGGCGTGCACATGGCAAATGAGGGGAGAGGGAGGCTATATGGCGAAATGACAGGCAGCGTGGGTGAAAGATTCTCTTTTTTAAAATGCTGAATTACTTCATAGTGTCACAAATGGTGCCTCGTTTTAACAAGCTGGTCATTGCCAGCAGCAGTCTCTGATCTGCCAGTTGTAATTAACAAGCCATGACAAGGCAGATTTGAAATGCAAAAATGCCCTCTTGGTCCAGAACAGAAAGGCATTTTAGCATTGGGTTCCAAAGCAGACTTATACCGCAGATCTTGAGACATTATGTTTTTTAAAAGAAAAGGAAAAGTGTCCTTGCACTAGCACAAGTGGATAATGTTTCCCACCATTGTTGGGTCAGAGGTAGGATTGCCCATTTTCGCACTGGCCCTCTTCCTGTGCTTTTAAAGGCAGGTGGCTATGCAAGTGAAGCAGGGAACTAAATGGTGAGAAAACTTTCTGCTGCAAAAGAAACCCTGCCCTTTGTAAAGGCAGAGGCACAACCCACAGGCAATGTTTAAAGAATATAGAGAAGTATGAAGGAAAACCACTTGATTGTTTTTTGGATACGCATTAAGAGAAAGCGATGTCCTTAAATTTCATTTTCTCTTTCAAATGTGGCACTGGGAGTGTGTGTCCAGAATAACAGCATGCCTCTCTCAATTTCCAAATTGCTTGTTATCAGCTTTTCTAGTTAATGGGGTGGGGTGATTTTAATCTGTGATTAAAACTTCAGTTAATTAAGCTAATTGCTATGAACCACTGGTGGTACAGTTTGCTACTCTGTAGGTCTGGCGGAATTACAGAGCTCCTGATTCACTCCTCTGCAATCTATGCAACCAAGGTACAAGAAATGATACATTATTCCCATATTGCTGGTGCTATTTGGGATTGTAAATGAGTGCATTGTTAGTTGTCTATTTTCTTCACCCTTAATGCATGGCAGATGGATGCATCACTTGGTCAAAGACAGCAATATAGCTTTGGGAACAGTGCCTAAGAAGACATCAACATATCTCTTTGAAGATAATGGACATTTGAGGCTCAACCACTCTAAACTGTTTATTGAAGACATTATTCATCCTCTCTCAAGGCACAGCTGCAAGCCCTGTAATGATAAACACAGTGGCTGTCTAAAGGACAAACTACATCTTACACTGCAGTCAAGTATAACACTATCTTTGTTAATGAAAAGCAACTGTGGGACATCACATTTTTACTTAACCCTTTCCCCTCAATTTTACCTTCAGAATCCCTCTCTGCATCCCTACTGCTTCATTCATAAGTATATTTAACAATATACTATTCCTCTGCTCAAACTCTCCGTCCCTTTTGGACTTCCCAAGCTTCACAAACCTGCCATATAAGGTCTGTTCAGTCTGAAGCTGTTCTGGGGGCTGAAAAAAGGCAAGTAAGTTCCATTCTTAGTGGCTGAACTGCAGTGGCCTAGAAACTTGAAGGCTAGAGGTGAAGTGGTAGATAGAGAGCTAACAGCAAAACATGCATTATATTGAGATGTTAACACAAAGAGTAGTGGTCAGTTACCTAAATTAAAACATACATTTAAAAAAACCAGCCACACACATTGTACCACTCCTGCTGAAAGCCCAGGTTTTGCTGAACCAACCTAAGATGTTGAAGCAGAAGACTCAAGTCAATATAGAAGCATGATGGGTTCAGGTTTTTGGAAGCCTTCTTTTGAGGCCCTGCCCGAATGGATATCCCTGCCCAAAGTCATGAATAAAGTCTCTTGGCATCTCAAATTCTGGGCTGAGCTGTGATTCCTTAATGGTGGCTAATTAGAAATGGTAACAGGAGCTGTTCTTGCTTTACAATCGGGATGGGGAATCCTTGGCCTCCCAGATGCTGTTAGAATCAAACTCCCATGAGCACCAGCCAGTGCGGCCAATGGTCCAGCAACATCTGGAGGGCATCAAATTCCCCTGCCCTCCTCTAAAACCACACCAGTGATGCTACTGATGGCTCCTTTAGGTAAGGCTTGACACTCACACTGAAATCATGTTGAGGTGCAGCAGCCTTATGTAGTATATCTATTGGGTGCTTTTATAAATGTGTGCGGCTTCTACAGTTCCATCAACCATCTGCAGCTGGGCATAGGAACTGTTTGCAAATCAATGTTTTCGCTTTTCATTTTCTACTCTCTGTTCAGACCCAGCACATATCCACGCGCCTCCAAACACATGCTAATAATGAAATGGATTTCTACAAGAAATAGAAATGTTAGCTATTAATTATTTTTTTGAGATAAAGCTGTAACGGGAAAGAAGAGCAATGAATAGCCTGACAGTTTCTAAAGCACAGCATTCATACACAAGCTAATACATGTTCAAAATGGGATGAAATTGCTATCCACAAAAGTACCATATTAGCCAAATGCAGAGGAGAAAAATCTATAAAATTATTAACATGCTGAGTTATATGCACCTGCAGTTTAATTAATGGAAGTGTTTCCAATACTGAGGCAAGATCCTGATGCTATCAGCTGTAAGGGTATAATAGATGCAAGTGTGAAACCATTTATGTAGAGAAATAGCCTTTCATCCTAAGAATAATTATTCTTTACCGTATCACCCTCATGAACAATAGATTGGTATGCAAGCCATTTTACAATATGTCGTAAACAGTTGCCTAAATGGAATGTTAATTATCCAGGGTAAAGGGGGGTGCTTCTCATTTGAATGCAACCATTTCACATGATGCTTATTAATTTTAATCTCAATTAGTCTGATTAAAATATTAACGTTTATTTGTTCCTTCCCCACTACCACCACACACTTTCATTTTTTTAAAGTCATTATGTACAGTGATAGCAATTACTGAGGCCTTTAAGCTCATTGTGGTTTTAGATTCAGCCATGCGGACGTCATGGGTAATGAGGCTAAGCAAGCAAGAAATCATGAAATACAAACCAATAGAGAAATTAGAGAGGACACTGATGAAGCAGTGGACTAACATCCCGTATCAGAGACAATTCTATCTCCAGCTTTCCAAGAAAGCAGTAGTGGGGATTTTCGCAATCCCTTCCATTTTTCTGGTGGCACTGGACAAGTGGTAGGAATTAAGGCACTCACGTCTATGACAGCACCCACTTGAGTCTTCCTTCAGTTGATAATGGCTCTCCAGATACATTGTCCTGGAGACAATGAGTCTCAGTGCAAAGCACCCAGGCATACCATTAGAGAGGAATATCCTAGAGCTCCACTACTTACTTTTTTCACACCGTTGGCATAGAAATGTTGCCAGGATTTTTACTTCCAAGTTTATAAATACTAGTTTCAAGAGGTCGTGGACAGAACTTGGAAAGCTCTTTTTAAAAAGGAACTAGTTCTAGTTCAATTTCAGCATGTTCAAAGAAAATGAACTAATTCCAGTTACATTCATCATTTTACAAAATGAACCAGTTGGGTTCACATTTACAGTTCATCCAAATGAGCATTGGCAGATTAGATATAGATATAGATATAGTCAGGGACTGGGTAGAGGAGGAATGGTGGAGACCGCCTCCCTAGCCTGACCCTTCCAAAGAAATGGAAGACAGTTCAGAATTACAACAGGGGTTTGAGGGAAGTCACAGCTCAGAAGCAGATGAGGGGAAAGGTTGGTAAATAGTGGGAGAGGAGGAACAGGAAGAGGAAGCACCAGGGGGTGACAGCTGACTGACACAGTGTCATTAGAAAGCATTCCAGACCCCCCCCCCTAGAACCCAGCAAGCCTTGAAAGTAGGAGAACAAAGAGCTCAAAGGCACAGGGCACTTGTCAGCACCCATAGAGATGATGAATAAGGAAGTGAGAGAGACGGGGGTGGAGATTCACTCGGGACAATGCCATTATCCAAGAGGCTGGGTTCCAAAGCCTCTCTCTACAGATACTGAATAAAAAGTAGATGGTAAGAAACATTTCCCCGTCTTTGTACGTTCCTGGGCAACTGACCGTGGGAGTTGCTGGCAGCTGCCTGACAGATATTCAGCATTCAGAATGTTGCAAACTGCTGTGCTAAAGTCTAAAATATGCTTCAGACAACTAAGAAAACAACAAGACACACACACAGTGGAATGCAAATTGTTTAACTTATTTTCCCCAATACATTATCTCACATTCAAAGGTCTAAAGAGTCTAAAGAATAAAAGACTCATAGAAGAGAACAAACTTGAAGATAAATTAGAAATCATTTGAAGTTCTACCCCCAAACCCAACTTAATTCATGTTCAGTTCACCCAGCAATTATGGGAAGTGCTTTCAGGTGCGATTCACAGAGATTTTTTAACTAATTCTGTGATATTCATTAAACTGCACTAATTCATTCTTGATGCTTACCTCCAAATAGAGGACAAGGATTATGGGCCCTTGATTCTGCCCCCCCCCCCCCCGCAAGAGAACAATTTTACTCTCCTCTCAGTTAGCCCCACTTATCTGGGAAATAAGCCCACCGAACTCCATGGAGCTTCCTTCTGTGTAAATATAACTAGAATTGTGCTGTGAGTCTGGATCAAATGCCATGTCTGCAGCCAATTCATAGTCGAAATAACACTCCAATTAGACAATGTCAATCAACCATTAGTATGGATTTTGGACTGAATGCACCCCAGGAGCCATAAATGTTGTAGAAGTTAGAATGTGAAGAGAAATCCTTCATTCGTAGAGCTCCTTAATTGTAAGAAGAAAAACAACTCCCAATTTTCTCCCAATTTTGGATGTGTGTATGCACAAGTCCTACTGCAAGAAACAAAGTTCTACAGCAGTTTCGGCCTTCCATTTGATGATATCTGAGTTATTACTGACAAGAGCAACCACTAAACCAGAAGCAGAAAATTTAATTTCAATAGCTTTTTGGGTTTTATTGATGTGGGGACCTCTGTGACAAAACCCAAACAAATAGCAAAGTAAAATAAAGTAAGTGTTTTCTGGCGACAACTCACATAGAAACTATGCTATTACTTTCATACAATTTTAAGTTAGTGGCTGGATTGTAATAGCTTTTGGACACCTGTATGTTGTAGTGCAAGACATAATGCAATTTATTGTTGTTTGTGGCACCCCTCAAATGCCAATTTATTGGACTGCAGATTCCTCCCTGAGCTCAATATATTTTACAAACTCATCTACAGGGGGTTGAGTTGCACTTTCTGGCCCCCTTTCAACCTCCCTCCATTCCAGACTACTGAACAATTTTCTTGAATTCCACAACTGTTCTGTAGCTTCTAACATCCTTCCCCTCCACCACCCTCCTGCAGTACAGAGATGTTACTTTAGTTTCAAATTAACTTTTTTTTCTTACTCAAAAATCTGGACCAGATGTCAAACCTGAAATAGAGTGATTTGATAAGAAGCCTGTGGTTATCAATCAGTGTGTACCAATCGGTACTCCCATCTGAGCCAAGTATTTTTTGCTATTTATTTATAAATAAAAATACTGAGTCCCCCAACACTAGTAACTCAGCTGGATCTTCAGGGTGGCTTCCAAGCCAAATATCAAGCAATAAAACAGAGTGATGGACTAATCAGGCTAATTCAATTTCATTTTTTTCCAATCTTAAGTTCAATTCCCTAATGGGGCCTAATGGGGCCATCAGGTGTCACACACAGTGAATGCAATGGCTTCCCAAAGAGCTACCCAATCAGGTTTCTGTATTGTTATGCTGGTAAGAGCAAATGAAGCCATCATGTTGCCAGAATGGGGTGGGGGGTGGGGAATGAAAGTGAAGCTGAACTAGAAATCCAGAAAAGTTCAACCTCAAAATGAATGTAATTCACCTTTAGGTCACACAGCAATTATAGGAACTACTTTCAGGTGTGATGCCATGGACTAGAAAGGATGCAGAGAAATGTGGGAGTAACCAGCTGGGAACTACCAAGGGAAGAAGGCTCAGAGCCCAGGGACTGGTGGTGGGACGACAATGAGTGGTCACAGGGAGAAGAGGGAGAAGACTGGAAAGAGGAGGTATCAGAAGCTGAAGAGGTGGTAGGAATGTCCCCAAATCCAACTCTTCTGGACATCAGTCATACAAGAAATATGCAAAATAATAAGCAGATATTAGAAGTCACCCCGGAACTGGCCCTACTCAACATCTTCCAAGATAACAATGCCCACTCACATTGCAAAGAGCTCATAACCCACCTATTCTCAGCAGCCAAAAGCATCATAGCCAGGCACTGGAGAGACCTGTCAGGAGTAAACATGAACCAATGGTATCAAATAGTATGGGAAACAACCTTACTAGAAAAGCTAACCAATAAACTGAAACTGAAACAGGGACAAATAGAAGACACCTTCACTCCGGTATGGTTCCCCTTCATCACATACACAGCCCAACAAGACAATAACAAGAATTCACTGACAGGATATGAATCAATTGGCTAACCTGATCCAAAAATCCAACCCCCTCACACACACAAACAAATCTCACTACAGTCAACCGAAGACAACCAACCAAACTCCTCCCAACTCCTCTCACCACCAAGGAAATATAACAAATGAACAGAAAGAGAACCCACACAAGTGACCTTGACACAAAACCCCACACATACACCAAGTAGAATAGAAGCATTACCACCCCACCCTCCCCCTCTTTTCTTCTCAACCTTATACTAGCCACCGGGAATGAGCTCCTCCACTCGTTAGGCCTGACACTCAACCTAGCCTGTGGGTATCATGTTTTTGCTAATAGGGAATTAACTCCATCTTTGAACTGTGTGATTACTGACCAGCATGCTCCTGTGACAGGTAGTTAGAGATTTCTGAACTAGTTCAGTGAACTTCATTCAGCTGAACTAGTTCAGTCCAAGCACTGGCTTTCCCCCCTGAAGACATTCCATGCTTACTGCATGGGCATTGGAATGGGGGATATGATGCAATCTGGGCAGGACCAGTTGCAGAGCCACACTCAGTAATAACTACAAAGTGATCTGTACTTCTGCCCCCCCCCCCAATGGATCCACCCAGCTCCAAATAAACCCATCAAAGAAGCGCTCCCATCTTGATAGCTGTGAGGCTGGAATTAAAGACAAGCAGAGGAGGCAAATGCAAGAAGGTGTGAGGTAAGAGAATGCCAATCAGGATTTTATTTTACTCCTCTGTCTGCAACATTATAACATAGCTGTACATGTGACTGGCTTTCCGATTCCATCTCGCAGTGTTGCTGAAATAAGTACGGGGTTTAAAAGTAACAAAAAAGATATAATTCCCTTACTAGAAATGTATTCTCATGCACAACGGTTCTATTTGCAGGCTGAGGGCATTACAGATAATTTTTAAATGGGGCATATCTTTAAAACAAAAGCAGGGAAATATAATTTTGGTTGGGGAACAAATAAAATAAAAATAAGGAGCAGAACATCTCAGCAAAGCAAAATCAGGGCAAGTCGTTTATAACCTTGGTTCTAACATTGGTGCTCTTGGGGAGATACTGTAAAAGGGATTCTGGGTTGGAAGCTGAATGGCTGGAAGCTTCAACGGCAGAAGGCATTGCACTGGGTAATTATCTCGCCTCTCCAGGTGACATAATTTCCTTTCCTTCTGCTGCAAACTTTACCCACCACCAGAAGCAAGTTCATCTTCCTATTAAAAGTTATGGGTTATCTTTAATAAACTTGCATTCCCTGCAACAAAGTTGTTTGTAAGAGTAGACAGAGAAGCTTTCAAAGCTCCTTCTCAGGTGGGGAGGAGACCAAGAGTGGGGACTGAGGAGGAGCTGAGAAGGAATGGGTCAGGCTGGTGGACAGCTGCACCTATCTGTGTTTTCAAAGGCATCCTCTGCCTGAGCAGGAGGAATTATGAAGGCACAAATTGGCCCGATGACAGTCTGCACAATCCTTTAACTCAGTGATAGAGCATCTCCAACTAGGGCTGGGAGAAACCCCAGTAAAACCTTGGAGAGCCACTGCCAGTCAGTGTAGATAATATTGAGCTAGATGGAAAGGTTCTCTGCCTGGATAAGGCAGCTTCCTTTGATCTTATGTGCACGTATAAGGCAGATGCCTATATTTCTGTGTGCCTATGTTAGTTTAGTATGCATTCCGGATCAGTCCAGAAGCTGCTACTGGTGCAGAATGCTGCAGCCAGGTTGGTGCGTGGAAGATCTTGAGGCACACGTGCGGAAGGAACTGCACTGGCTCCTGATCAGCTACCGAGCCATGTTCAAGATCTTGCTGCTAACAAAGTGCTGAACAACTAGAGACCAGATAATCTGAAAGACCACCTGAACCCATATAGATCTAAAAGATCACTTGGATCATCTGGGGCAATTCTACTCATGGCATTAAAGGTAAAGGTACCCCTGCCCGTACGGGCCAGTCTTGCCAGACTCTAGGGTCATGCGCTCATCTCACTCTATAGGCCGGGAGCCAGCGCTGTCCACAGACACTTCCGGGTCACGTGGCCAGCGTGACAAGCTGCATCTGGCGAGCCAGCACAGCACACGGAACGCCGTTTACCTTTCCGCTGGTAAGCGGTCCCTATTTATCTACTTGCACCCAGGGGTGCTTTTGAACTGCTAGGTTGGCAGGCGCTGGGACCGGATGACGGGAGTGCACCCCGCCGCGGGGATTCGAACCACCGACCATGCGATCGGCAAGTCCTAGGCGCTGAGGTTTTACCCACAGCGCCACCCACGTCCCTTAATGGCATTAGCCCCTACTTAATATCATAGATAGTGCAGTGACCTGAAAATGGAGATTTTCTGTTACTACTCCCATGTTATGGAACGCCCTTCCCCCTGCCATGAACGAAGTAGCAAACATCATTTGCATCAGACATCTTGTAAATACTTCTCCTTTTGCCCAGGCCTTCCTTGATTCATAAGAGCAGAGTGTGGGAATCCCTTGCAGACGACTGCAGTGCCTGGAGACAGGCAGCCAAGTTGTGCACGAATAGTTGTGACCAGAAAAGGAGTGATGCTGAGAGGAGTGCAGAGAGAAGAAATGCCATAGTGTATCTGCAACAGCACAGCTGGATGCCTTTACCTGCCCCAGCTGCAACAAAACATGTCTCTCCCATATTGATCTTGGCAACCGCAGCAGGTGTGCCCTTCCAGCAGTTTAACTTCACTTCCAAAGGCAGGCTCCTGAATTCCTGTTTCAAATTCCTTTTGCTGCTGTTTTATTGGTTTGAGGTTGAACTGTTGCCTTAATGGTATTACTTGTTTTTATATTGTATACTGCTTAGAGATCTTTTAAAACATATATTAAGTGGCGTATAAATGTTTTTAAAATTAGGGCACAGAGGGCAAGTGGGAAGTGGGAGGCTGGCTGGCTGTACAAGAAGTTAAACAGTCTCAGAATACTCAAGGACCACCTCTCCCCATATGACCAGACCAGATGGTGAGGTCTTCATCAGAGGCCCTTTCAGTGGCACTCCCTCACCCTTCTGTGGGATGCAGCAGGCACCATCCTTATCATCCTTTAGGTGCCAGGCTGAGACTTTTCCTTTACCCAGACATATGGTAATTAAGTTGCCTCCTACAGAGGTGTTCACATCTTTCATTGGGGTGGGTAGGATTTGTCGTTTTTAATATATTGCTGGATAAGCATTTTATGTATTTTGCACTGTTTATTGCTTTGAATTTTTCTAGTTTTCATTTCCTCTTGCTCTATTTTACTCTGTCGAGTCACCGTGAGGCTTTTTCTTCTTTATAACGTGACTGATAACTGTAAATTATCATCCTCGTCATCACCCTTCCTTTGTGTGCATGTGAGAACATGAACACGCAATCGGAATTCCCATGTGGGGGGCCTTTGCAGAGTCCTCTTTCTTCCACTTTCTTACCATTTATGTACTTCTGCAAAGCGTGCAGTTGTGGTGCCTCCTGTTGCCTCCCTTTTGTGTGCCTGTAGTGCCAACTCGGCTATGTCAGCATCGGCATTTGCAGCCTGAACATCAGAGATGGAAGGGATTATTTGCACCGCATGCTTCTGTTTCTCCCTGAACGGAGCACCTTTGTTCAATACTCCTCATTTCTATGAGACGATTTTCCCTCTCTCCAGCATTTATTTCACTCCCACCTGAGACGACTCAGGGGGAAGTGTTAGAAGCAACTGCCGCTAATTACTTCCCTGCATAGCCCATCTCATTATGTAGTACACAGATTGGAGAAGACATACAAACTAACACCTTAAAAAAAAAAGCAACAAGAAAACACTCTGTCTGAAGCATTGCAGTGGGTTAGGAATGAGACATGATGATCTTCCGTAATGTATGAGTGAGTTCCCCCTGCAGTTTGAGTAGGGATGCACATCGCACACATCTGACTCTGATGCTGAAGTCAATATGGGATTCCCTGTGCTTGCAGATGCTTCCTATTGTGCTCCGAAGCTTCCATGTTCAGGGAAGTTTTTAACGTGTGATATTTTACTGTATTTTTGGTTTCTATGGAAGCTGCCCAGAGTGGCTGGGGAGGCCAGCCAGGTGGGCGGGGTATAAATAATAAATTATTATTATTATTATTATTATTATTATTATTATTATTATTATTCCATGTGTTACCTTTGCATACATATACAAAGAGCCCCTCTGGATAAACTTAATGATGTTAAGTATCTTATGAATAAATCCATTCTTTCTTGTTACCAGAGCTGTGAAGGCAAGTATTTCCTACACAGATATACAGGAAACTCCCCATTTTCTGAGGCGCCAAGTGAAATCGCGTATATTGGGAGCACCACTGAAAAAGCCTAAAAACACCACAATCGCTCCCTCCAAAATCTCCATACTCAAACTCCAACTCTCCACAGGCTTCAAAGATCAGTGCAAGGGCTCCTAGGATTGCACTTGCAAAGGTTCACGGGATTGCTAGACACTGTTTCTGCACCATTTTTGCACTATTTTAGTGCAATTTTTGCCCCTTTTTGTGCCACCTCTGGGTTCACGGCAATGTGTGCATGAGTGGTTGTGTGTGCTTTGAATGCATGTAAATTGGAGTTGCCTGTACATGGGTAGACAACCAGATGCCCTCCTGGTGCTGTTAGACTGCAGCTCTCGTCGTCCCTGTTCATTGTTCATGCTTGCTGGGGCTGGAAGGAGCTAAGAGTCCAGCAGCATCTGCGGGGCCCCACACTGGCTACTCCTGAATTATACTTTTACTCCACACTTCCTCCTTTTGCAAGAGATTACACTTTTCTACATGGAACTTCCATTGGTCTCCTACTATGTCAGTGAAGAGGTCCACACCTGCTTGGCTTCAGCCATATAGCAACACCAGCTGCTTCCATCATGACTACTCACTGGGGGAAGCTCAAAAGGAGGTGGAGATGCAGCCTGAATCTCTGTACAAGAGCATGCCCAGTGCATGGAACATTGAGGGTAATCAGAACCGGATTCTGGCTTCTTCTGGCTGGTATCAGGACCAGAAATGTGCAAAGATCAGCACTGGAAACAAATGAGGCGTAAGGAAGGATGCATCCATTCCAGGTTGGTCCAGAAGCTGCAGCTGCTGCAGAATGTTGCCGCCAGGTTGTTGAGTGGAACATCTGCAGGTGCGCCTGTGCTGTGGGAACTGCACTGGCTGCTGATCAGCCACCATGGCATGTTCAATATCTTGTTGCCCCCAGAGTCCTGCCCTGATCGGAAGAATATGCTGAAGTAAAACACAGTTGGTTTCCTGGCAGTTGGCCACAGTCCAAGGATTATGCCCCACTGTCAAAATCATTGCGGAGGATCATCTCCGATGATGTAGTGCAGCTGCTGGTGTCATCAAAGTATCCTGAACTGATATTAGGGACCAGCCAACCAAAACAAAAATTACATTACCTGCAACAGACAACCTCTGGTGCAGACATACCCTATGAGAAAATAACGAGGAGAAGCGTTCCTTTTTCTTTTTTTCTTTTTTGCAGAAGTTGTGCAAGATCTTCCTTCTGTTATTTTCCCTGCTGTTTCCTCATGCTGAGACTGGCTATCAGCTTAATTGCTGAGCAACTCAAACCCAGCAGACTCTGTGGGTGGTCTCTGAGCCACTTCATAGCAGAGCCAAAAAACGAAAAGACAGTTCAGTCTGGGGGAATTACAAGGAGCAGGAGCGCTGAATATAGATTTGGGCTGGGAAGACTGAAGGAAACACACCTTTTTAATTTATTTTCTTTCCATTGTTTCTCCCCACACTTTTTGGTGATAGAAGTATAATTTGGACATTGAAAAGTTAACAATCACAATTTTCTCTGACAGTACATCAAAATTTTGATTTAGCAAACTCAAAATAGGGATGGGAATCGCTTCTGTCAGTTCATCTAGTTCGCTGCCTTCAGTCTCTGTCATTAACATGACAACCATGAAACATGGGTGAAGAATTATGGACTTGTGATCTAAATCAGAACCTTCTCTGTTCACAAGGAAAATACATAGTTTATTGTACATTTGTTGGCTAGGGCCTGCTTGAATCATGCCGGAACTAAACCTCCCCACCTCCCTTGTAATAAGGAGGGCTGCACCAGGGGAAGGGTGGTGAAACTCTGGCCCACAGGCCTGATTAATCCCTATAGGGATCCTAATTTGCCCCATGAAGCCATTTCCCCCACCTGTCCCATCCCAATGTCTTATCAGCCAATGGGCACTGAGGGACAGCACTTCTGGAGTTCATCTGCAAGTGATTCCAATGCAGATCACTTGAAAATGGGCTTTAAAGGTCCCTTTCAAGTTATTACCTGACGTGATAATAGTGACTAATGTCATCAATGTTGTCTCAGTGGGATGAAAAGCTGCTTCAACAAGCTTTGCAACAAACCTCTAGCATCAAACTGGGACACTGAGTGCTTATGTCTAGGTAGCCAAAACAGGACCACTGAGAAATAGGAGGGAGTATCACCTTATTTGAGAGAACCCCAAGGTTTGCAGAAACACAATAAAATATTTGTGAGGTGGGGATTAATGGGACAGAACATCCCCAAATCAAGCCAGTGTGGACTGAGCATGCTCAGGAGTGATGGATGAAATGCTGAATGCCAGTTAAGAATGTGAGAAGAGTCTTGCTGGATCAGACCAATGTCTTATCTGGTCCTGCATCCTGTTTCCTTAGTGGACACCAGATGCCCATGAGAAGCCCACAAGCAGAACATGCGTGCAATTATTCCTCTCCAGCTGTTGTTCTCCCGTGATTGGCATTCTGCCTCTGATCCTGGAAGTAGTACACAGATATCACGACAAGTAACCACTGATAGCGTTATCCTCCATGGATTTGTCTAATAGAAAAATGGAAATCTGGGGTGTGGGAAGGGAAGGGAATGTAGTATCCTATAGAGGACCACAGCTAGCTAGCTGGCTGGAACAGGCACACGCCTTGTTCAGAAGTTAGACAAACAGTCCAACATTTTGCTGCTGCAACTCCCACTTGTCTCTGTTCATTATCCATAGATCTAAACTGAAGTGTCTATGCTCAAAGGCCAGATGATGGGGCCGAACAACAGGGAATGGCTTTATGATCCTCGTGATGTTTGCCTCATCATGTGGTATTCAATATTGCTTTTGAGCACAGATGCTTCAGATTAGCTCTCTAGATAATAACTACTGATTGATCTGCCTTCCATGAATTTGAATAATCCTTTCTTGAAAGCTATGGAAGGTAATGGCCATTGCCAATTCTTGTGGCAAATAATTCCATAAATTATTTCAGCATTGTGTGGATAAGTACTTCCATTTGTCTGCCCTGACCTTATTATTTATTCATTGGAATAATGTGTACAGTTTGGGTTGCCCCACCTCAAAAAGGATATTGTAGAGCGGGGAAAGCTTGAGATAAGGGCAACCAAAACTGTCAAAGGGGTGGAGTGACTTCCCTGTGAGGAACAGCTGCAGCATTTGGGAAGTGAAGTGTAGATTTGGAAGGCTGGGAAAGGTTGGCTTCTATAATGCAGATAACTCTGTTTGAACTAGCCATCTCTCCATCTCCTTGCTGCTGCAAGTTTGTCCTTAATAGCATATTAGCCAATCAGAGGTGTTCCTGCATGATTATCATGCTTTCTTTCAATGGACTATGCGCTCCTTCTAATCAAGAAGTAATAATCAAGGTCAGGTGACATTCTTAGAGATGTTTTCCACCTGGGAGCAAAACAAATTGTATTGTGGTATGGATTAATTAGTTTTGATAGTGATAAATAAACTTCAGTCAATGTGTTTAATTGTCTGTGGGCTGGGAATCAATTTTTCCTCACAAAGAGTGCTGGAAATAAAATCAACTAGCAAAAGGGGGTTTTGTTGCTCTTTTTTTTAAACACAGTTCCTCTTCGTCTTCCCTAGGCATCATCACTCAAGTGAATTACTGGATACAATGGCCACCGAGAACAAAAGAAAAATGATTGGCGAGAATAGATGCCGATAGGATTGGGGAAAAAAGAAAAAAGAAAAAGAAGGGAGGAAGGAAGGAAGGAAAGAAGAACCCCTTCAGTGGGGCAAGCCTGCGTATAACTTCATGTCTTGCATATTTCCCCAAGGAATATGGTAATGAATGGCAGTGGAGGGAGACAGTTTAAGGCAGCAAAATAAAAGAGCCAGGTATCAAATTGAATCGTGTTTACTTTGAGATGTATTAAATCTTGTACATGATCTTACTTCTCCTTACACAACTTTAAAACAAAAGTTCAAAGATTCTATGCACGCTCTTTTGCGGGGAACGGTTGTATGGAAATATGTGCCCTGTTTACGTAAGCGTATAATGACGTGGGAGGAGGGAGAAAGAGAATGATCTGGAGGTCTGGAAAGCAATATAAACTCTAAAAGTGTCATGTAAGTAGAGCCGGTCCTACTATTAGGCATAGTGATGTGACTGATCACCAGCTGACTTGGGTTGCCATGAAAGAGTAAAAAATTATTGTTTCCTTATTACTGAAATACAGTGGTACCTCAGGTTACAGAAGCTTCAGGTTATAGACGCTTCAGGTTACAGATTCCGCTAACCCAGAAATAGTACCTTGGGTTAAGAACTTTGCTTCAGGATGAGAACAGAAATTGTGCCGCGGTGGTGCAGTGGCAGTGCGAGGCCCCATTAGCTAAAGTGGTACCTCAGGTTAAGAACAGTTTCAGATTAAGAACGGACCTCCAAAACAAATTAAGTTCTTAACCCAAGGTACCACTGTATTATTTTCTGCTAGGGAAGGAAACAGGATTTGCAGGATTTTTTGACCTCAAATGCCAAATGTACCTTAATTTGCAGGTGGGAGAGCTGTTTGCTTCTTTGCCTCATGCATCAAAACGCCTTGAACTAGTATTACATTAATACATTAATACATTAATACATTTAGTACTTCCACATTCTACCTTCCTTTCATCAAAGAACTCAAGGGGTTTCCAAATTGTCCACCACCCAGGAACTGACCAGACCCAAAACTCCTGGCTCAGCACAATGGCAGTTGGGATAGGAAAAGTGAGGATATAAACCGAAATGTTTTTGTGTGGGAAAGACACATTCGGGGTTTGGGGAGGGAATTTAAAGAGATCTATATGGTGAACCACCCACAGGGTGACTCACATGCCCCGAGTGAACATTACAGAGCTGAGTAGCACCACTTGTATGGATTGTTTTCCACATTGCTCCACATTCAGAGAATATCTGAGTGGTATACATAAACCACATTTTCTCCTGCTACTTTCCAAATGCTCTGTCTGGTGCAGAGGGCCACCCCTGACATTTGAAGTGTTTTCCAGTCCCTCCAATGGACTTCCAATGCAAACATGATACTACTATGGCACAAATATGGTACCAGTCCCTGGCACACTGGGGGAGGATTGCCAGTTCACCGTATCAGGTATTTAGGGAAGCACTGAGCTACACCACTTCATGATGCATGTGGAGTGATACTTTTTAAAGGTGGTGCAGCATTCAAACGTTGTGACACAGCAGGGAGGAATTTTCTAGCTCCATCTGTTCTTTGCTGAGCTAGTTTCTGTTTGTGGGGTGTTTTTTTAAATGTAGAGGAGCATTCAAAAGTATGAGCCCCCCCACCTTTCTACCGCATTATTCCCATCTCAATGTGTTGCATTCTGTAGCTTCAGCCTCAGACAGTTCAGTAACAGTGCAATCCTATACATGTCCACTCAATCAAGCTTGCTCCCAGTTAAGTGGGTATAGGATTGCAGCCTAATTCTTTGAAAGGCTGGGGTCAAGAGAATCTGAGAGTGAACAATGCAGAGGAAATAGAAGCAGCACCAGGTGGGAGGTGGGCGAAAATAAGCTGCCACAGAAGGAGGGTGTGTGTAGCATAGTCAACAAGGATAAAATAATGCAGGGCTGTTAAAACATTTTCAATTTTATATTTCCATCTGGGATCACCTGGTTTCCTCACTACTAATATCATAATCATAATTTTCCATTTGTAATTGTACAATATTCCTCTGGCAACTAGAATAATGGCTTATGTGAAAATAATTAGGAGGCCATTAGATGTGTATTAAGGGCACAATCCTGCCAAAATTATGCACATTTAAATCCCATTTATTTTAATGGGAAAGTGAAGTGCACGCTCAACTCATTTTTGCTGGAATTAATGAAACTTAAAAGTGCTTAAAGTAGCTGGATTGTGCCCTAACTGTCTTTTTAAATGGCCTAGAAACTGCACTTAAGGGGAGTTCAGCCATTAGAAAGCATTCAATGGACCACTGTTTGAGAATCCCAGGATTAACACAGTACAAGTACTTGTGGAGAACATCTGTCGATTTTCCCCAGTTGAAACAAATGACTTTTCTTTGTGCATCTGGGAAACATCTGTCTTAAGTGTGTTGTTATTAGGAATGGGAGAACCTGTCCATTTTGGTTTCTCTCGGTTTCTCGTTTTTTAAAGTTCAGTTCTCCATATCTCTGCATCAGTTTGTGAACATTTGTTCCAAAGTGCTCATGAAAATTTGAGTGCAAATGTATCTGAACACACACACACACAAATGCAATTTTGCCTAATATACATTTTTGCTAATGTAATGTAACATTATTTTTGCTAATATGTACACTGCAATGCAGTTTATCCCAGTGCATGCACTTTTATACAAATTACTTGGCTGGAGAACTGCATTGTAAAATTCGGAGAAGCGAAATTTCAAAGAGCGGCTGCCACTCGGTTTGTGTACCATTTCAGAAAGTACAGGTGTAGGGTTGTCATTAAATGTGAATCAAATCAAATTTCTCCTCCATTCCTAGTTGTTATCCATGTAAGTTTATCTTGATGGAATATCTCACGTCTTATATTGTCAACACACTAATAATAATAATAATAATGTTTCATCCTAAACATGATGCTGTTTACATTTTCCCCCTTCCTGAAGCCCTGAAAATTGCTTGTAGCCTGAATTATTCAGTACCAGGTAATAATGTCTTGTAAGTGAATCATACAACTAGCTTATATGGCTACCAGATGTCAGGAACTGGCTGGATGAGGAAGAGTGGTGGGTGCCACGTTCCCAAGAGCCCTCTAGACAGGACATCAAAGAAGAAGACTTAGACATTGGATCATGGTGGTGGGACACTAGGGAGCAGTCTGAGGAAGGGATGAGCTGGGGAATGCTAGCAGCAAGAGGTTTGGGAGATCAAGGAAGGTCATAAGAAGGAGGCCCTTCCAGGACAGGGCTAGAGGCTGAGGGTCTCAGTGTGAGCACAGACTCAGACAGAGAGAAGTCAGAGGTTGTCCCTGCTTCCCAGCAGCAGGGCAGTCCCAGCCCAGCTGGCTCTCCTCCCTGCCTGGCACTGTGCTCAAGGAGAGTCCTGCACGTTGCTGAGCAACCAGCCAGACAGGCTCAGAGGAGGAGCCTACCCTCTCGAGGCAGCCTTTGCCTGCTTGGGATGGGTCCAGAGTGAGAGGCTAGAGGGGGAAGGGAAGGGCCAGTGGTCATTTTCAGCAACATCTCCAGCCAGATGAGATGAGCTAGAGGAACTCTGCTATGTTGTTACTTTCGGGGAATGAATGCTAAGTGCATTTCACGTCTCAAGTCCTTTTCTGCTCTGAGGATGACCTGTGCTCACCCGACGGCTCCTTGACACCAAGTCTTGAAACTATCTCCCTCCGAAAAGCCTTTATTCTAAATCTTTATTCTAAAAGGGTTTATCTTAAATCATGATGCATGAAATCTTTATGCTGTTTTCAAAAAGTTCACAGAACTTTGTCAATAAGAAATTGGTCTTCATATAAAAGATCATTCTTACTGAGAGTCAGGTCACGAGATTCTTTCCCCCTTTTGACATCTACCTTCTGAATACAGAGAATGGGTTCAGTGAGGGCTCAACAGCTCTGCCACCAAGTGTTCAGCAAGGCAGGCAGGCAGGCAGGCAGGCATCTTACAAAGAAAACAGTCAAAAAATCTCATCCCCAGCAACATGCAAGCAGGCGTTTAATATGGTAATGGCAATTATTTTACAATAGGCCCCACTCCTTTGATATTGTGATTGTGCTAGCTCTTCCCTTGCCAGTTATACGAGTGCCAGCAACTCTTATAATCAGAAGGCAAATTTGTACATTATGAATTTTGACAACATGAGTAGGTTAAGGGATAAGTTAGTTCAACCCAAAGCCTTAATAGCATATCCAGGCAGTTTCATAATTCACCTCAATTATTTGGACTTCTCATTTTGATACTGCAATTGCAAACAATCCCTTACATCACATTTTAGCAGCATGCAGGTATGTGTATTCATCCCTCCATCTGTTCGGCCTCTTCCTTTTGTGGAGTGGACACAGATCCAGCAAAGCTTCCATGAAAAGGTTGGAAGGCAATTTGCAATAGTTGTTCTTTCCAACAGCAGCTCCTTGTGCTGCTTCCCATGTTATTCTGGATGGTGTTCCAACCAACACTCCTCCAGGAACAGGTGGGGTGGGGATAAAGTGCAGGGAAGAGTTGTGATAAGAACATAAGACATTGGCCCATCTAGTCCAGTGTCCTGTTCCCACAGTGGCCAGCCAGATGTGCACACTCTCTCTCTCTCTACCTAAGAGGACAACCCCTTCTTCCCACCAAGCCCTCTAAAAACCAGTCCAGTCAAGATTGAGTATGATCAGCAGCAAAGAAATATTGAAAAGAAAAATGGATCAGGAGTACTCAGGAGTCCCATTTATGCAAGTCCTCATTTCTTACCTCCCAATTCCGCAATGCAATGTTTCTTTTTGACTTCACACAATTAACTTAATTTTTAATTCTCCTTATCCAAGGTGGTTCTAAACTGATGTTTACTAGGAAGTGGCCTTGATAGTTTCATAAAAGGGCACAAATTGTTGCCAAATGGTAATGTGTTTCCATCTTAGTTGTTATTAAATGCAAATTTGCTATCATGGCAAGCCAAAGTACTCATAACGTCACCCAAGCTTTCAGATTCTGAATTCCATCTGCCCTCTCCAGCCCGTGAACCAGCCAATCCCCTTTGTCTTGGTTGTGAAGTTAAGTGCACTGTTCATCATGGCAGCAGCCTGGCTTTTTATCATCCCCAGCACATCTTTTTGCAAGGCGAGAGACTCGGCTCATCTTTTAAAACTGCCCTGGCAGCAAACCTCCATTTACATTTCTATGCACACTCACACAAAACCTGGTAAATTAAAATGTAAAAATGTTTAAAACATCAACGGAGCGCCTGTCAGAGAATTTTCTCTTACAGGTTGTAACCTGTTTAACATCTGTTTAAAGAAACCCAATTAGTTTCTGGAGGTCTAAAAGTCAAATACATTGTCTTGGAAGTAGCTTTAGAGCAAGCTGCAAAGCTCTTCCACTTGGTAATTTAAATGACTGACCGTTCAATTTATGAGCATTTGAAGCAATAAAATTCAGCCTGAACTTAATAATAGCACATTTTATGTGACAACGATGACAATTACAATCTATAGTTACTGCGGTCGCCCTTTGGTCTAGGGAAAGATGACAGCATTAATTATACACGCTCACCATTTGTCAGACTTAACTTGGCAGGCGATTGAACTAAAAACCGTCTTCAGCTTGACTTCTACATTTTCTATTTTCTAATTCACTGGAACAAAGATAATTAGAATTGAGAAAAATGAGCAGTTTCCCCACTTCGACACTTACTTTAAAAATATGCCTCCCTTTCCTGATGTGCAAGTTTGCATACAGCACAAAGCCACGTCAATTGTGTGGGCTTGTTTTTTAATAAATAAATAAAAGAACTGTCAACCTTTACTTTCCTACTGTTTCCCTCACCAATCAGGGATGGAATTCATTCACTGCAACACCCACTCGGAGAAAACAGAAACACACTCTGTCCATATGTCAATTCCTCTGATTTTACACATTTTTAAAAAATTTTAATAGGGTAGACCTCTGCATTCCTGTCCATTGCTCCACACATGCTGATGGAACAGAAATGTATCATTTTAACTTATTACCCCCCCCCCCTGTAATTTTATTAAAGCAACAACCAACATGCAGATTAGTGCAATACCTTTATCAGGCCAAATGGAAGGTTACAAAATAGTGTGCAGGATTCCCTGTTCTGCAGAACACTGTCAGGCTGGATGATGAACAAAAGAAGGGGTTGAGGGAGAAAGGATGATGATATGTGGAGTTTGAGCTTGACGCTCCTCTACTGCAATGAGCCGACCACTGCCCCACTTAGTTGTCCCCTGGCAAGAGGATCTGTTTTATTTGTGAGAGGATCCCAACTGCAACACTCTCCAAACAGCTGCACAGCCAGTCCGTTGCATGGTAGAGGCATCAGGACCAGAAATGGAGTTCTGTGGGGATGGTGTGCATTGGGAGAGCACTGAGGACCTCAAACAGAATGTTGAAAAGCAGCAATGAGAAGAGCATTTTGTCTTGGTCTCAGCAGGAAGCAGGAGGGAAGCAATGGGGAAGGAGAAGAGCAACAGAGGAGGAGGAACGCAAAGAGAATATGAGGCTGGGGAGAGAGACACAAAGTGAAAAGGAGGAGATACAGAGGAACAAGGCATGCTATGGAGAGAAATAGGGTTGCCTCAAACACTATGCTAGAAGTGGGGAAAGGGGGACAGAAATAGTGGGGAAGGGTCTGCGGCTTCTACCCCAGAGGCGGTGATGAGGGAGGGCAGACAGGAGTAGAGGCTATTGTATGGTGGGAATGGAAAACTAAGGCTGAAAGGGGCAGAAATGCTGAATAAAGGGAGGGAACCAAAGTGAAAGGTGCCCTATGATGAAAAGAAGTAACCAAATTCTTGGAGAGGGACCCCACCAGGTGGTTCTCCTGGAACAAGAACCCAACTGAGGTTCTGAGAATCTTTGGTAGGGGGAAAAGAGAGACTATTTCTTTATTTATCATATATCTATAATGTGTGTGTGTGTGTGTGTGTGTGTGTGTGTGTACACACACATACACACAAATCAAGAAGCATATAGTGAGAGCTAGTTCAAGAAATATTGTGCTTTTGATAAAGTAGTTAATACAAAATATTAAATATACATTAAAATTATCCCCAAAAAGTCATAAGTTGAAACAAGGCCTAAAATATTGCAAAATCCAAATAAAATCAACAGTTAATACACACACACACACACACACACACACACTAACATGCATGTCAGCATTACATATCTGGGCACACTAATAGAAACTAATAAAAAGCTTTTACCATGCACCACAACAGTACAGTAAAGACACTTGCGGAGTTTTTTTTTTTTTGCATGCAAAGGGCTCCAGGTTCATTCTTTTGCAGCTCCAGTTAGATATACTGTACCTGAAAGGTATCCCTGAAAGCACAGTGAGCCACTGATAGTCAGTGTAGGCAACAGTGGGTTCGGAGGACTGGTCTGAATTGTTATAAGGCAGTTTCCTGTGTTTATATTATGCCAAACCATAGGTAGATACACTGGTATAATATTTCAAAAGCCCTGTTTTGCTTTTTTAATGTATTAAAAATCCATGTAATTGCCCATTTGGTTGAAAAAATAAGGTCATGAAAACAAAACCACTGTTTTAAGCTGCTCCAAAATGAAAGGCTGGAAATGCATATTTTTTATGTTTATCAGGGGGGGGGACACTGAACAGTTGGTTGCCTATGCAAATAAACATTTGAAATTAAAATTATATTTCTACTAGCTCTTCAGAAAAAAATATTACTTTATAAATCATAAATTGAATTCAATATTATGACTTGGGATAATTGCTTCATATTTGGAGAAGCTGGCATCCACATCAAGTCAGCCATATTTGTGTCATCCGGCTAGCCAAACAATGAATACAGTTACAAAATTAATGTCCCAGGATCGACCTGTAAATCTTTTAGACTTTATGGTGCAATATGGTGAACAAACTGTCTCCTCAGAATGTCTCTCAACACAATTGCAAAGCATTGTTTCAGTCCCTTTTCTAAAACTGACGATGAGTTAGGGAAACCTTTACAAAAGCCATTTCCTCTTAAGAACACTGGGGTGTTTTGATCAACCTTTGTTTCAATACAGTGGTACCTCGGGTTACATATGCTTCAGGTTACAGACTCCGCTAACCCAGAAATATTACCTTGGGTTAAGAACTTTGCTTCAGGATGAGAACAGAAATCGTGCTCTGGCAGCTGGAGGCCCCATTAGCTAAAGTAGTGCTTCAGGTTAAGAACAGTTTCAGATTAAGAACGGACCTCCAGAACGAATTAAGTACTTAACCCGAGGTACCACTGTATCACCATTCCTTTTCAACCTGTAAGGCAAGGAGCCATCATCTGGAACACTCAGCAGCACATAAGAACATAGGAGGAAACTGCCTTATCAAGTCAGGCCATTGATCCATCAAGTCCAGTATTGTCTACACTGACTGGCAGCAGCTCTTCAGGATTTTAGACCAGGGACATTCCCATCCCCACCCAACGGTGCTGGGAATTGAACCTGGAACTTTTTCCATGCAGAGCAAGCGCTTTGCTACTGAGCCATGCATAAACATTCCCTAAATTCCCACAACAAAATCCAATTACCCAACAAGCTCAAAAGCATTCTAGCACGATTGGCCAACAAAACAGGTTTAAAGAATTCCTTGTGTCAATAGCATAATCTGTTTTGCTCCCATTAATCTATAAAAATGACAAGAAGACTTATGGCTCTTTACAAACTTAAGGCCATAACCCTGCACCCTGCATGACTGTAGAACAAATGAAAAAAAAGAGCACTGCTTCAGAAATTTCCATTTTAGCCTTTCCTCTCTGTCAGGACTGGGCCACAGAAAGCTATCAGAGGTGAACCAGGAGTTAGTAAGATAGTTGACACTCATGCAAAGTCCCAGCTCAGACAGGAAACCTTCTATACCTCTTCCTGTCTAGGCGAGTCCAATAGCAAAACAGACAAGGCCGGAGCCTGAAAATGCTTCCATGTCAAGAAGAGACTACAAATGACAATTAACTCCACAGGGCAGCTCTCTAGAGAACCAAAGGGCCTGCAGTAGCTTCTGACACTACCACAATGCAGTGCAACCATACTGCAACTTCTTAAACCTTTCATTTTAAACATGCATTTTTTCACCTTATGTTCAGACTATCCAGAAGACCATCACTGACCATGACTTTTCAGACTGCTCCTGCTCTGGTTTTTGTTTTGAGTAAAATAGCCTAGCTAGGAATTTAGAGGAGAACAAACTATCTTTTTTTAAAAAAAAAACAACAACCACCTCAAAGGAGTTTGCATCAAAAAACTTAAAGTGAATTAACTGTAGAATAACAATATCAGGCATAGCAGCAGTATATCAGGCAAAGGGCTGTAACTTAGAGGGAGAGCATCTGCCTTGCATCTAGAAGATCCCAGATTCAATCCCTACTATCTCCTAAGCACAGCTAAGAAAGAAACCTTGAACTGTGGTTGTTAACTGTAGAGACTGTCGCAACATATTACTGCAACTGGCATGGAGGGTTCCCACACTAGTCCTGGCCACCTGCCATAAGTGGTACTATTGGTGCAGCTTTTGGGCTCATCTTATTGGGCATACAAGTGGCAGAACAGGCTGCAAAAGATGGAGCCACCCCAATGAAGAATGGGGCTCATTCGGGAGCAAGACCTGCATGAGAAGCCCAGGAGGCGTACCTGTCTTCAGACCAGGAATCCCGGGAGGGTGCCTGCCCTCTCTGGCCTTCATGGGCATCAATCTCAACTCCTGCAACACCTTTGAGGTGAGCCATCGCCTCAGCGCCCCAGACAGCTGGGAGCTCCAGCTTTGCCAAATTCTTCATGAGGAACTTTTTAAAATAAAAGGACAACGGCATTCAAACCTGCTGTTCACAGTGCTCCTGGCTGGAAGTTGTTTGGAAAAGTCCCACCAAAAGAAAACCTACAGAAGGACTCTAAAGTAATTCGGCAGAAGTCAGCTTCTTCAGCGAGGAAGTGCAATGAAGCAGGAAAGAGCCTCGCCTCCCCCCAATCAAGCCCAGGTGAGCAATTAGCCTCTCCCATGCCTTGACTTTAAGAACAGCAGGAGCAGCAGCTGAGAAGGGGGAAGAGGAGGGTTTGGGGGGGGCGAGTTTCAAGTTATTATGGTATTTTATGCATTGTGACTTGCAGTTACTTTTATCGATCATAGTTTAGTAATTATTTATTGTAATTGTTAAGAGTGAATTTCGGTTTAATTATTATTTGCTAGTGTTTTGAGAGTTAATTTTATTGTGCACTATTATATTCAAATAGATTATTGAATATTCCTTTATTTTATATAAGTCATTCCATTTTAAAGTTGTGTTTTATTGTGTCTTTTTTAACGGAGATAAAAACTTGGTACTCCAAGACATACAGAGGGGGCACCAAGTTGGCAAAGGCTTCTGGAGGGACTCGAACTAAATTGTAATCTCAATGGCATAATTATTTTTCCACATTATTTATCTATAACTGCATTCTGATATTGCGGTGTTTCTTGAAAAGCTTAGGTAAGCATCACTGCAGTGGCAAAGACCTAGAGAAACGTCAGCAATAGAAGTCTCTTCTAGAAATAATCATTTTAAACTTTAGATGTATATGCTTTGCCCCACGAGTCAAAACCATTAAAAAGCACTTTAAGAATTTTCTAGCTAGCTTTCCCATTAAATCACAAGTTTGGTGAAACATACAAACACTGTAATTTTGAAAATAGTGGGTACTTTAGAGTAGGCAGCTGAATGTCCTTAAAAGTTTCTATTTTATTTTCTCAATTGGCCCTTCAAAGTTCACACATTTATTTTTCTTAAATCGTATTCGGCTCTTTTCAGAGACCTGCTGAATCACAAATGCCTGCATAATTTTTGCTTGTATCTTTCTGTCTGCATATACAAACTGTGATGCATTTACGTTTCAGTAGTTAGGCTGTTATACCTGCCCGGTGGCCTCCACAGTTCTTGATGCAGCCATTGAGAACAAAAGAAAAGGTCACATCCTGTTTCGCACAGTGGGAAGGCACACAAGCAGAGCATGAAGCCAATAGCCCTCTGCGTCTTCTGCTGCCCAGCTGCAGCTTCCACCTAATTTAGAGAGCTACAGGTAGTCCCTCAGTTTGACCACTCTTTCTCAGCCATGACACCCCCATCTGCAATAGGAGGATGATAATACAGGCCTATTCTTCAGGGTTATTCTGAGGATTACAGGTATCTTAACATCACTCTGAAGCAGGGGCCACCAACATGGTGCCCTTCAGATCTTCTTGGACTACAACTCCCATCAACCATAGCCATTGACTATGTTAGCTGGAGCTGATGAAAGTTGTAGTCCAACAAATGTGGAGGGCACCATGTTAGCTATCCCTTCTCTAAAGCGATCTAGCTAGGTGTTGTTTTTATTTAGAAATCACATTGGTGCTGATGAACTTCAGACCTTGGGGATTTGCCTTTCCACTGCAGAAGATGGCTGCTTTGTTACCATGCTGTGTTGAGCTAAGCATATCTCCACAGTACCACAAGTGAAGAAATACAATAGGACTCTTTGGAACTAAGTGCAGGGCCTTTCTTCAACTGAAACTCGCCAGAACCCAGTTCTGACACCTCTCAGGTGGGCACCATTGCCATTATAAGAAAACAAAGGAAGCGCTCGTGGTAAGTTCTGGCACCTCTTTTTCTAGAAAAATAGCACTTCCGGCAAGTGTGTTTCCTGAAATAATTCAGACACCATCCTTTGAAGTGAGTCAAGTACAGGGGAAACCCTGCCCTGTCCTTTGCACCCTTGGCCACCAGGAAGTCTTGTGGGAAGCTGTCTAGTCAGGCACAGCATGCAAGATTTTCATCAGGAATTCAAACTTTTGATTAAAGCTGCACTGGAGACATTGTGCCCGTCAAAAAGGAAATCTGCTAGGCAGAATTAATGTAAGTTTCTGAAACATAACAAGATTACGTCCCTCTTTTCCTATAAATAATTTTTTTCTGAAAGAAAGCCTGCCATCTGGAGTCCTACAATCTGAGTCCCATGAGCCAGATTTCAGAAGGATAATCTCACAACAAGGGATTAATTTTTTTTAAAAAAATGAATTAAAAACAAAATGAACGCATTCCATTTGTTTTGTGCTGAAAACCAACAGGGAAGATGGGCAGCAGTGTTGTGATGGGTGCGGAGTGACAGCAGTGAGTCATAGCAGCAGTACTACCACTCACTTCGGTGGAGTGGGGGCAAGGCAGAGGCAAGGTCGGAGGGGCAGAGGGGTGGCAGCAGGATGCCACTGCCATCAGATCATCCTCAACCTCATCACAGCCTTGCCTTGCCCCAATCCTCGCCTTTACATTCCCTTCCTGGTTTGAAAGTGGAACAATGAGGCAAAAACCAAAAGAACAAAAATGAATGAAGCAAACAAACAATCCAAACAAGAGGGAAAAGAAATGAATGTAATTTTAAAAATGAAAACGAATGGTAAAATGAAACTACAGCCCACCCACCCCACTACCGTTGCTCACCCCTATGAATCACAATGCCCTGATACTGAATTTAGCAGCAGCCTTTGTTCACACAGCTGAACTGGATGATGCCTTTATCTGGGCCACATTCTTTATGTGTGATAAAATCCAGGATCATGCTTATGTGCATTGCAAGTTTTAAGCATGAATATTGTTATGAAGCCATGTGTGAATGGCCTGGGACATAAAGGTTGAGGCAGGCACCCTGGATTTTCACTTTGTCACCCACCCACCCAAATGTATAGTGGAAAAGGAAAAAACTGAATCAGCCTACAGACCTCATGTGCACCATGGGTTCTGATCTGGAGTGAAAATCTGTAGAGCCGTTCTTCTTCATTATAGTTGTTGCTGCTATTAAAAGGGACTTGTTCAATGGCTGTCAATTAACAAAGAAACTTGTTTTGGCCTTTTGCAGATCTCTACATTTTTTAGTTGTGCATCTGTAGCTTTCCTTAAAGAAAGTGTTAACTTGGTCTCTGTTTTAGCTGGAGATTCTATATTAAATGTTTGTTGTTGGGTAGGACACCATGAGTAATCTTTGATTTGTGATAGGCATGCCACTTTATTTAATGTAATTTTGTTCGTAATTATGTTCTACTAAGGCTCCAGGTGCCTGTGGGTATATGTGTCAACAAACTACAATGCATTTATTACCAGTATGTGCTATTCCAAAATGTCATTCAGAAAATGTATGACACTAATGTCATTTCTTATATTAAAAGTTAGGTGGCTATTAAACATCAGAGACTTAACCCTATAGAGGTGGACAAACCAGAAAGGGTTATTTAAATGTCTGTGTGTTTTAGTTTGTCCAAGAACTGAAGTGGGTAACAAATGTATAAACACACCCAAGGCTGCAGTCCTAAAAGTGGAGGGGCAGAAGTGAAAGTGGAGGGATGCTTTGTTTTCCTCTTTCTGCTTCTGAGTTTTGCTTTAAAAAGGAAAAGCCTTCACACCAGTGTGGCTCCCCTTTATTACATACACAGCCCAACAAAACAACAAGAACCCACCAACAGCATATGAATTCATATGGCTATCTTGACCCAACAACCCCTTCCCCCTGCCAAACACTTGCAAACAAAACTCACTGCCGTCAACTGAAGCCAACCAACCATGCCCTAGCCCCGCCAACCTCTCTCAATGCCAATGAAGACTGATAAATGAAAAGATAACCTACCCACGTGATGCTGACACCAGAAACTTGCACATACACTATGTAAAGGAATGAAAGTTTACCCCACCTCTCTTCTCCCCCAACCTTATACTGTATACAACATTAAAGTCTCACATCGAATATAACTGATCTGTAAAAAGGACTTTATGATCTGAAAATAGAGACGATGTATGTACTTTTGTAACCCAAGAAAAGCTTTAAAAAATAGCCTTTCAAAAGAATTCCCTTCCCATTAGAAGTATTAGGAGAAATAGGGGTGGGAAAGGTTCAGACTCACGCAGAAGCACACCTAAATTTCCTCCTGGTTTGAAGGCATGACCAAGGAACAGAAGGACTTAGGATCCACCTGAGATCTATTTCTGTCTCCAAAACCAGTGGAGAAGATCTAGTCCATCCTATGGCATCTGGGACACCCTCCCAGGGGCCATAGGATCATAGCCTTAGTATTTTAAATACCGAGTCATCAAATCTCATTATCACAATTCAAGGCAAATCCCACCCAAGCAAGCCTACTCAAGGAGGATCGAGAGCCTGGAAAGAGAAGCATGGTCTGCAGAAAGTTACAAAGCCATGCAGAGTTGACCCAAGGGCCACATTCATCCCATGGGCTGGAAGTTCCTCAACTCTCAGGTAGCATATCACAAAGTAGGTTAGTGAAAAATTAAGATAGTGTTTGCTATTTGTATCATATAGTAAATGGCAGCCAACTAATCCTAGATGTATCTTTCAATTCAAGTTCAAGTGTTGAGTAAATGCTTGACCCAATAAAGGATAATAATTACTGATAGCATACTGATAGTATGGAAGCCATATTCTGCAAAATATTTCATTAAAACACTTCATTTGAATAGGAGGCTATTTAGTTCTGCTTATATTCCACAATCATATTTTAGGTTGTTTTTATAACTACGATTTTTGATGGAAAGAGATTAAGCAAGCATAAATATTAATATAAATGGTCTGCTGCTCCCAGAAAAAAGCATTTTTATAGGCTACATTGTAATGATTTTAGGATTTGAGCAGTATTTACATTGAACAGCACAATGCGAAATCCATTTCACTGAACTCAGGTGGCAATTATGCTATTTCTTTCAGCATTAATAGAAAACTATCCAATTTAGCCCATGTCTGATATTGAAAATGAATCTGACTACTCAGCTGGCATAGTATAAATGTTTACTGGATTTGTCGGAAACAAATTGCATGAGTTCAAGTTTCTAGAGTTAATTCTATTAAAAACACCTATCTTCTCCATTAGCCTGCCATGCTATAGAAATGTGTTGCATATGTAAACATTAAGGAGTAATTACCTTAAGCTGGATATGCAATTGGTTGAAAATCTACATTCAAGGTGTATTAATAGATGTACACCAGATTAGAAAGTGATACTCAGCAGGATCAACATCTTAGGAATTGAAATAAAAAAAATCCTTCCAGTAGCACCTTTAAGACCAACTAAGTTAGTTCTTGGTATGAGCTTTCGTGTGCAAGCACACTTCTTCAGATACACAGTATCTTCTTCAGATACACTTCTTCAGATACACAGATACTGTGTATCTGAAGAAGTGTGCTTGCACACGAAAGCTCATACCAAGAACTAACTTAGTTGGTCTTAAAGGTGCTACTGGAAGGATTTTTTTTATTTTGACTATGGCAGACCAACACGGCTACCTATCTTAGGAATTGTTAAGTCTCTGATATTTACATGTACACACCCCAAGAAAGCGGGGAGCTAGGAATGCTTTAGGTATATGGTATTCTGCCTTAGAGTAACATTGGACATGCATAGCTCAATCTTAGACATATTCATTTGGAAGTAAGTCCTGCTTGTCTTCGGTGGGACTCACTCCCAAATAAGTGTTCATAGAATTGCAGCCTCGTTCCATTGGAGCACAAGCCATTAGCATCATAGTACCGTTGCTTAATTAGGGCAAGGAGGGTGAACCTGGGGACCTCCAGATGTTGTTGGTCTACAGTTACTATCATCCCTGACCCACAATGGCCAGGGCTGATGTGTATTGGAGTCCAACAATATCTAGAGGGCCACAGGTTCCCTGAATTGAGGGTGAGGGGTGTATTCCAGAATAAGGTAAAGGCCCCCCTGACCATTAGGTCCAGTTGTGGACGACTCTGGGGTTCCGGCACTCATCTCACTTTATTGGCCGAGGGAGCCGGTGTACAGCTTCTGGGTCATGTGACTAGCATGACTAAGCGAACCAGAGCAGCGCATGGAAATGCCGTTTACCTTCCCACTGGAGCGGTACCTATTTATCTACTTGCTCTTTGTGCTTTCGAACTGCTACGTTGGCAGGAGCAGGGACCGAGAAACAGGAGCTCAGCCCATCGCGGGGATTTGAACCGCCGACCTTCTGATTGGCAAGCCCTAGGCTCTGTGGTTTAACCCACAGCACCACCCACGTCCCTTTTGTATTCCAGAATAACCAGTTCCAATTCATGGTCCTCATTTATTTTGGCTGCATGCACATCATGCATTTAAACACACACACACACACACACACACACACACACACACACCAAAAAAAAATAAATCATAAGAACTGCAGCTCTTCCCCCCCCCCCCCACAAAAGAGCTACAATTCCCAAAACCTGTAACAAACTACAGTTCCCTGGACTCTCTGGGGGAAGCCAGGTACTTTAAAAGTGGTTGAAATGTATGGTGTGTATACACTAGAATCCACGAGGGTGGATGTTGAAAATACATGTTGTAGCAAAGACAGAAACTGTGGGGTCACTCCTAGCATTAAACAGAACTGGGTAATGGCTTCACTTGGCTAATTTTGGCAGCAGATACTACATTAATTGGGCTGTTGTGTTCTTTTTCTTCTGTGGGGAGTAAGGGCATTTGGATTTCCCACCTCATGTGTAAAAATAATAATCTTAAACCAACCTTGAAATGATGCCAGTGGGTTTAGTATTCAGTATGGCTATCAGTTAGACAATTGACAGAGAAGACCAGGAGGTGGTGGAACCATCTCACCAAAGAAGAACTTCAGCCCTTACTCACAGCATCAAAGGGTTGAGAAGGCATAACGTATCTTTGAAGGAAGACGGCACAAAGAGGCAATGAGTAATTAGGGAGGACAGCAACTCAGAAACATACACTCCTCAAGTTCAAAAATGCAGGGTGGAATATGAATAAGATAATTCCTCAACAGTTCTCAATATACAGTCGATATATACAGTACTTTGTCTCAACCCAATCCTCTGTCTGCATATCCTCTTTGACAAGGTCCTTAAAGATGAGGAGCTTCTGGGCAAACATGTGTCCTGTAACCTCTTGTTTTTGAAAATTAAGTATTACATGGCTGTGCCCTTTGTTCCTTCCACTCTGTGGGTGGCATATTAGTATTCTGCTATCTGACTGTGAAATACAGATACTTAATTGGGCCTTGAATTCAGAGGCGCCACGAGGCAAGTCTGCTCATTCACATGCTAAGAAGAGTGGTTGGGTCTATTGCATCAGCATAATGTAGTGGGGATTTAGGGGGTACAGAACTCTGATAACAGCAATTGTGTTAATGAGCAAAATTACAGCCTTCTTTAATGGCTCCAGCATCCCAGGAAACACTGAGTGCTCTGCTGTACCAATGAGTGCACTCTCGTTACTATTACTACAGATCAAAGGCTTCTGTTCTCTACATCCTAGCCATCACTGAAACCCCCACCCAACACCTGCCTGATCATATGCAGATCAGCGCTGAGTACCGATTCCTTGTGTAAGTGGGTCACTTTTAAAGGTCACATTTCCATTAGGAAAATTATCTGAATACCTACTGTATCGTCATCGACATCACGCGTGTGCATAATTACACTTGTGATTCTTACACAGTAGTAAAAATCAAAGAACACATGTGTCATTGACTTTGAAAGTCAGAAGATTATATGAGACGGTGCATCGTGCTTTTGTAAGCCACACTGGTTATTTAGAGGCATGTTGTGGTTATTTAGAAGCATATTTTTCAGAAAAACAGGCTGGGTTAAAATTACCCGCTAACGGTGATAAGATGAAAGGAGAAACACTTCTGTTTCATTATACCAAAGAGTAGCTTTTCATAGTGGGTACGGGAGCAACCAGCATGAGCAAATTGTTTGCATTAGGTTTTCACTGAAAAATATGGAAAACCTTATATTTTGAATGTACTAAGAGAAAGGACTTTTTTTTTTAACATCTAGACAGCAGAGATATGACTGTCTTTCCCTTCCCTTCCCCTCCCTACCCGTATTCTTCAAATCTATCTCCACAGCAGTTTGATTTCAAATTTCAAAACCAGGCACATTTCGGCAAAGCTGCTAGATCCAGTGCTGTTGCCAAAGCAAGACAGCCGGTGCAGTTGGATGCAAAGTACACAAACAACTGTTGCAAACTTACTGCCCTACCATTAGGCAGAGGGAGGCAGCTGCCTTAGGCCTTATGAAAGGGTAGCAAGTGGTTAACTACTTAACTTATTTTTACTGCCAGGGAGGGGGAAGAAGCACTTGCGGGGTTTTCTGCCTCAGGTGGCAAAATAAATTAGCCTGCATTAGGACTATGCACCAGGGCCAGCCCACCCATGAGGCAAGGTGAGGTGGGCACCTCAGACAGCAGGATCCACAGGGGCAGAAGATCCAGCTTCCAAGGAATGAATCACCCGCCGCCTCTGCACACTTCTTGGAAGCCAGATCTGTCTCCTCCTCGGCAGCACCCTGCAATGCGGCCTCTACAGCAGCCTGTTGGGGAACTGGTGCTGCTGCTGGTCTCCCCACACCTTGTTTCCAGTGTAAGTCTTTATTGCCCCTTGTTTCTGATGTAGATCTTCACCCGTCCCTTCTTCCCTGGTTGAGGGGTACCGTTTTGTGATTTGCCTCAGGTACCAACTTGTCCTGGGCTGGACCTGCCATATACCATGACTGTATCTAGGGCAGGGGGTGGGGAAAAGCTATGCAACTCCACCACCTCAGGCAACAAAATGAATTGGGTCAGTACTGGGCAGCATCTTACCATGTTGTCACCATGGAACTTTCAATCACAGCATTTCAAGGACTTTGCCATTTTCAGTTGCCACTCAGGGCATTTTTTTTTCCCAGCCGGAACTCGCCGGAACTCAGTTCCAGCATCTCTCAGGTGGGCGCCATTGCCATTATAAGAGAACAAGGGAGGCGTTCATGGTGAGTTCAGGCACCTCTTTTTCTAGAAAAATAGCACCACTGCTTTTTTATTTAAAACACACACATTTAGGGTTATTCTGTATTAATTTTCTGCAGTAACAGCCATGAAACCATCAATAAAATCATTAATACATCATAGTTCACATTTCAAAAGAATCATACAGTTTTCAAAAGACGTCTGGAAGAAGGCAGGGCTGGGTCCTGTGGGAACTAGACACAATGAAAAGGTGGGAAGTGTAAGCATGTTAAATAAAGAAATAGAAGATTAAACAAATTCCTAGAGGAGGAGGTTATCAATGGCTACTTGCAGTGATGGTTTATGTTCTACTTCCACAGTTGGGGAAGTTTCTGGGCAATGTAAGTGAGGAGAAAACTGTTGCACTAAGATCTTGCTTGTGGACTTTCCATAGGCATCAGGATGGCCACTATGAATACAAGATGCTGAATTATATGTGCCTTCGGCCTGATCCAGCAGGCCTCCTCTTAGGTTCTCAATTGGGCAGGGGGGATACATAAAGGCAGTGAAGCATGAGATCAAGTGCTCACCTCCCACTGCCAAGACAAGGAACCATCCTTTTATACTCTGAACCACTGACGAAAATGAGCCAGTGCTACCCCATGAACTGTGGCCGCCCCCCCCCCCCAGAATAGACAGCAATGGTACCCCCTCCTGAAACACAGTTGTGATAGCTGGGGGTGATGACTGACAGAAGAGGCAGAGTCACACATTCCAAGGGCCAGTGCTGCCCTGGGCTACTAATACGAGCAACTTCCCACTTGCATGCAACTGCGTGCACACATGGCACCAGGAAGTGGAACCTGTAGGGAGCACACTGGAAAGTCCTTGTGGCTCATAAGGTGTCCCTCCCCAGAGACCAAAGAGGCTGTGCTCCTCGGGCTCTGGGGAGGGTCTCCTCACGAACCACAGGGATTCTTCAGGGGTGCTCCCCACTTAGGCACATTTTACTTATGTGTGCGGGGCCCCAGAAAAATATCCCTTGCATAAGTGGGGAGTCGCCTGCATCTACACAATGTCAAGTGGCACTTTTAAAAGAGGAAGCCACAAAGATTTGTGGACTGCAGATATACAGTAATATTGTAATGAAAACTATTGTTAAGGTCTGATAAGTGACACAGAGCTGGGCTGCCTCTTGCATAGTTTAGCTTTAGTGAAGCCCAACCTTTCCTCATCCGAGTGGCACAATCTGTGCCCAAAATGGCTAGAAGAGTGAAAACAACAGAACGTCCTCCTAGCCATTCCCTCTCCGTTCCACTTTAGCGTTCTGTGCTAGAACAAAAGTTTACACTGAACCTTGGGCAAGAAAGAACAGCTTAATAAGGCCCCCTCTCATCTGAAATTTCATATTATGAAAAACAGCTGTTTAGCAGCTGATGCATGAAATACCCAGGGAAAGGAACAACAACTGTTATTCTGCGGAATGAAAAGAACCTATGTATTTATATTGCTTTGCTTATCAGCGTTACAAACAAATGCAACAGAAAATGATTAAATTAGCATAATATGTTATTACAAAGCTGCCATCGTGTATCATGCGAATGCAGTTGTAAATTGCATAAACAGCTGAAACGAGCACAGATCCTCTATCTGCTTGGCTGGCTGAGTCGGTGCCAGGATTTACACCCAGGAAAAGGTGGTGGGTATGTTACCAGACACCCTGTGTACAAATCAATATCCTTTCTGACCCAGAGTTGTTCAGATTCAACTGTGGTCTTTAGGTTAGAATAATAGGATTGGCAGCAGTGGAAGAATTCACTGTTAGCGAAAAAAAGTTGATCCACAGGAATAGTCTGCAAAATACCCAGAGCCAGCACATGGCTTCCATAATATATGTTGCCTACTATTTGAAAAAAAAATCCTCCATCTTCACTCAAGCTCTAAGTTCTTTTGGAAGATTTGAAACAATTGGATTTCTCCACAGGCTTTGACTTCTTCGGCTCTTTTTTGCTGGACCATATGGAGAATGTTATACAGTTCGTTTCTATTATTAATTCTGATTGTCACAAAGACAGGCAACATGTGACAATGGAGCATTTGACCAATCTATGCTTCTTTCATACTACCCTAAAAACACACAGCACACAATTCCAAAATGTTGCAGAGAATCAATTACACTTAGAAACATATTGGCCTGGTTCAGACATAAAATGACAGCATGGTTTCCTGCTACATGAATGAGCTGAGGCAACCCTTAGACCCACAATGGGGAAATTGATAGCTTTTGCTTTCTATTTAAACAAACCACGGTTTCCTGCAGCAGCTGAACTTGGGGCCTGTGGTTTGTTTAAGGTTAGTGAGAACAATCCAGGATCAATACGAGCTTCAGATCCTGATTTCTTCTGAAATCATAGTTTAAACAAGTCACAATTCCTTAATTTCAGCATCAGGGTTTCCTAAAATATATGCACTATGGTAGATATTGCAACTGACTGCCTTGAATTTATAAATTCAGACTGATACAGTAAAAAATTGTGATCAACTCATGAACCATAAACTCTGTAAATTAAATAAACATACACACACACAGAGAGAGAGAGAGAGAGAGAGAGAGAGAGCCTTAAAAGGGGAAAGCAAGTGATTAATTCAAATGGCAATAAATCTTGAAAACTAGCTTCAGATTTGGGGAATTTCTGCTTAACATCAGAGTATATTTAGTTTTTCAAAAACCCACAATTTATCTTTGATATAGCTCAACTGTTCATATATCGTTAAATTTTAAGAATGACTGATTAATCTATCCAACTCCTTCTAATCTAGTCTGACATCTAAGTAGTAAAAATGCAGATTGGGTTGCTACTTTGGGTTTTTAAATGTTTCAGGGGGTTGATGGTGTTTGCATAACCATATGATATGCGTGCTTCAGCATTTCTACAGGTTAATCATAACCTGAAGGCAATAGGATTTCTTCTTGCTTTCCAAAATTACATATACATTATTGCAAATTAGTTCTGGCACAAAGGGATGCATAATGAAAACATCAGAGGAAATTACAGCGCTTTTTATAATAAGCTGAGCTTGCTCCATTAATCCGAGGGCAGAAAAAGCTGAGACATTAAGTCTCCATTATTGCAACTGAGGATTGAGTAGGGGACCCTTCTCAGCTTGAGGATTTCTCCCTGCCTCTAAGCATCGCTACTAGCGTGTTAAGTCCAAAGGCCAATGTATATTGGTTTAATTGAAATCTCCAAGTAATGGTTAACTTTTCATTCCTAGAGATACCAGGTCACGGTTAACTAGCAAGAGAAAGAATAAGATTAAAGGCATTCACACTTAATTACTTTAAGAAGAGCACTGTAGAGCACAGACATGTTAACACTTAATATTGGTGATGCTTTAATTTTTTTATAGTTTTGCCTACAGATATAACTGGGACCTATTTGGCAACTACCGCATCCAAATTGCAGGTATACCAGCCACCTGATATACAAAAGGTCAAGATACAAAGTATGAATAATAGTTGCAAGTTAGCTGAGATGTTTGAGGTATTTGTGGATTCTGATATGAACAGACCTGTTCTCCACTTTGTGTGGGGATCAGAATGTAGTCCTTCCAATTTCAGCCGACTCTGAAATTTGTGATGAGTTTTGTGATGAGTTCTCAGGCTCAAAACAATATCAAAATGTATTATTGCATCATAAATGCACTTAGAAATGCATATTTTGAGAGACAGTACTAGTGGTCCAAGTTTCCTGTGTGGCTAGGAGAGCCCTTTACCAGCTTCACCTGGTTCGCCAGCTATGGCCATTCCTGTCAAATACATATAGAGATTCAGCAGGTGTCCTATCCAGGAATGGCCAGACCACTGTAGGCCATTTGTTAGTAACCTTGAGGCTGGACTCCTGTAATGCTCTCTATGTGGGGCTGCCCTTGGGTTTAGAAGCTCCAGCTGGTGTAGAATGCAGCAGCTGGAGTGCTGGTGGAGGCATCTAGTTGAGAACATGTGACACCATTGTCAAGCAGCTGCCCTAGGTGCCCATCTACAACCAAGACATGTTCAAGGTTCTTCTACTAATTTACAAAGCCCTGAACAACTTTGGTCCAGCCCCGAATCCTCAATCCCATCTTGATCATTGAGTTTATCTGCAGCAGCATCAGTGGTTGTTGCCAAAGCTCATTTGGCAAGAAACTGAGCCTTTCATGTCATCATGTTGAATCATACCTCCCAAGTGCCCCCCCCGGGGGGGGGGGAATGGGACATCCCATGTTTTTGCATGAGATCCCAGAGGCCATTTTGGATGCCATGCTCTTGTGCTGCACTCTCATCCCCCCAAAGTGCTTTTAGGGGGCACATTCCACAAGATGTGCATCCTGGTTTGGGGCTTGAAAAAGCTGGACGATATGTGCTGAATACTCTGCTGATAGAAATTCAGCAGGTGTCTTCTGTGTCAACTTTTAGATGCCTGCTGAAAACTTTTCTATCCAACCAGACTTATGCAGGCAATTGAGAATACTGTACATCTTTCCACAATGGTTAATTGATGTTTGTTTTTAACTTTTTATATGGTTTTTATTATTATTATTATTATTTATGTATTATTGCCACAAAAAACTTTGATATTTTTTTCTTTTTATGGTATAGCAATAGTTAAGTATTTTTATTTTTTTAAAATTAACTTTTATGCAGGTATTTCGTTTATTTTTAATATATTATCTTTGATATCCTGCTCTGCTGTTGTAAAATCACATGGATGCTACCAAAGTAGCAAAGGAGTCTATCCAAACAGGTGTCTAAAGCCTCTTTGCATAAATGAGCCACAAGGCAGAAGACTACCTGCGAACCATTGCCAATCTCAGTGAATGTACTATCATCCTAGTTTCCAGCACTACTGTTTTTTGCAGTAGCAAAACATTCTGCTGAAGTGGCTGCCAGAGTTGTATCATTAAGATGCCTCTAAGACCTTTGCGGAGAGGGAGTAAAACAAGATATCCCATGTGGACTAGAGGCTTGGTTGGAAAAACATTTTAAGGGTGCACTAATGTTTTTCTGACCTACTGATTGTATGTATGCATGAAATCAGTCAAACTACTGCACTTTTTCCGTTTGCTACTGGCTGTGAAGCATCAGAACTTCACTCCAAAATCCAGGATGAAGGATACCCTGAAATTAGCTACAGCAGGGATTCCTACCCAATCCAGGGTTCTGGGATTACCTACTACTCATACCCCATGAAGTATTTGGAGCATCATTTTGAACCACAGCTACCAGACATCCACCAGCTGATGTCAAAGAAGGGTGAGATTTCAGCTAGGAAGGGAGTGGCAGGTTTTGAGCAGAGGCAATCACTGATGCAACATTGTGAAGCACTGATATAATATTGTATAAGACAGTTTATATAACATATAAAGGCAGAAAGGGCAGAAAGCAGAGTGGAATGTCTCTGTAGAATCACATATAGAGGTGGAGTTTGGAAGAAGACTAAAAATCAGCAAGTGTTTTACAGAGTTCCAGTGAGCCCCAAATTTTATTCATGTCAGGAATTCAACTTGCATGTAAAACCAACATGAGAGCAGGGAGATGCTAAACTCCCAACCCCTCCACAAGTTGGAGGGTGAACTTCTGAAGCAGAGATCCTCAGCTACTAGTGGATCCCTACAGAACTTGGAATCCAGATCTTCCAGGGTTCTAAATTGTGTGGGAAACGTCTAAGTGATTCAGATGTTTGCCCTTTGACTCCTGGAGGGTGACAAGAGATGGTAACAGGAGTGTGTGGAGCTACTTGGTCTCATCCTTACCCTCCCCATGCTGATTTTACATGCAAATAGAATGCCTGCGGGGAGCTCAAAAGTTAGACTTGGGCCAGATGTCTGCATAAGAAACTCTGTCATGGATCAGGGCACTTGTAGGCGCCATACCATGCATACCAATGAGATCATAATCTTTGGGGGTGGAATGATAAAATGAGAAACAACAGGCAGAGACACAGGAGGCCAAACAAACAAGATTGAGACCCTCAGTCGATATATTTATTTGTCTTTGTCTTCCTCGTTTCATGTGGCATTGTGTGATGGTCTGGGGAAAGGTTTGCCCTTTCACTTGACTAGGCATCTCACAGGCATCTCACACACACAAAAGTGCAGGATAGCGCTGCTTGCTATTCACCTGTTGGAACACCTGGGAAATAAAAAGAAGACGAGTTCTACAAAGAGATGGAAATTGTTTCATTTCTAAAGATGCAACTTCTGGGCTTGGAATCTTTTGTTTGACATGAGCCATATGAAAATTTGAAAAGCACAAATTCAGACTCTTGCTTTGGGAAAACACACAATGACAGATGAATTATTTCCATTTAATGTGTTGCTTCCCACATTCCTGCAGTGCTTTCATCAAAATATTCATGAATTCTTTTTTTAAAGTTCAATCTAATTTTGCTCTTTTTTTCTTCTTACTCTGTTGGAAAGGAGGGGTTCCTTCCATTCTCAAACTCTGCTATATCTTGAGAAGTTCATGCATTTCATTTTGACAATGCAACTACTAGTCTTTGTCTGAGGTTATGACTTCAAGGTACTTAGTTAGTAGGGGTGTGCACCAAGCACAACATTGGTGTCTAATTCTGATTTGGCACTTTGTAAAATAGCCCAGTATGGTTTGGACTGAGGTGGAGGTTGTATAATTTATCTTGGGAGTCCAAGTCTACCTCATCCTCTCACCCCATTCACTATTAGGTTTTATTTATTTATTTATTTAAGCCAGCTGTGCCTTTTTTCTTTTTTACATAAGTGGATGGAATGTACAGGTATAGTAGTCCCTCCAGAGCAAACTGATGTGGAAATGAGATCTGAACTTGAGACTGGTAAAATGGGAAACTGAGAGAAATTGAAATTGCCAGATGCTTTTTAAAAAAATATATGCTTTATTGTGCTTAAACATCAACAAAACACAAAACAAAACAGACCATACATTTACGTCAATTGTTACATAAAATACAAAGTTAATAAAAAATAAACTCCTATGTTCTGACAGAAAATCTTCTTAAGGTACATCTTAACTTCCCGTCGTCTCCATATTTCATTTATTATTCACTAACTTATTGCACAAACCTATCCATTCACTAGAAAATAAAGTATTATTTCTCCTGTGTTGTTGTTTCTTACTTAATACAGCTACAGAGGTTATTCAAAGGCGGCAACCAAGTTCACAAGTTCAGACTGCGACAATTGTTCTTAAAATATGTTTTAAGAACTTCCCATTTTGTGATAAATACTTGTTTTGGATTATCTTTCATTTTTTTCAGTTAATTTGCCTAGCTCTGCATATTCAACTAATTTTTGTAACCATTCTGACCTGGAGGGGATCTTATTACTTTTCCAAGTAGTCGCTATTAAGATTCTTGCAGAAGCAGGGGCATATAGAAAAACTTCTCTTACATTCCTAGGAATGTCTGGTCTTGTAATTCCATGTAAAAAAAGCTTCTGGCTTTTTTTTTTTATAAATGAGACTTTAAACATTTTTTTAAGTTCTATGTATAGTGTTACCTCCAGTTACGAACTTAATTCATTCCAGAGGTCCATTTGTAACCCAAAACCATTCTTAACATGAGGCGCATTTTCACTAATGGTGCCTCCCGCTGCTGCCGGGCCACCAGTGAGCAGCTTCCGCTCACATCCCAGGGTAAACTTTGCAACCAGGAGCATCTACTTCCGGGTTAGCAGAGCTTGTAACCCGCAGCATTCGTAAGGAGGGCGGTACGTAACACGAGGTTCCACTGTAAATGTCATCCCAGAACTTCTTGATTTTTTTACATAGCCACCACATATGGAACATAGTACCGATTCCTTCTCTACATCTCCAGCAAGTATTAGATACATTTTTATACATTTTTGAAAGCTTCCGTGAAGTCAGATACCAGCGGTACAGCATTTTTTGAAAAATTTCCCTTAAAGTGTAACACACGGTGAATTTCCAGTTTACTTTCCATAAATTTTCCCACTCTTTCATATCTATGTTATGCCCAACATCCTGGGCCCATTCATTTAATCATGACAGCCTTCACCTCCTCCACCTTGACTTCCCAGTCAAGGAGGAGTCAGTACATTTTTGAAAGAGTTTTCGTTTTGGAGTTGACCAAATCTGTTTCCAGTCTAGATGTTTCTGTCATAAACCCCCTTTTTAAAATCTATTTTAAATGTTTCAAATAATTGATAATATTGGAAGCAATCCGCAATCTCTTCGAAGCTTTTCAGCTTTAATTCATTTTTTTTCTTCCTTTAGTAATGTTTTATATATTAGCCAGTTTCCTCCATATTTTTCCTTTTAACCGCAGATGCTTTGATTGGTGAGATCCACCAAGGTGTTTTTGGCTCTAAAACATCTTTATATTTCTCCCAGACCATACAAAGAGATTTTCTGACAATATGATTCAAAAAACCCTTGTGAATTTTGACTCTTCCATACCCCAGGTATGCGTGCCACCCGTACCTGTTGTCATAAACTTCTAAGTCTAGCAGGTCTGGGTCTTGTAGCGTGCACCATTCCTTTATCCAGGTGAAATTGACAGATTCACCCATCCCTACTGGAGGCTTGGACACGAGTTGTTACAATATTTGGATGTCTTCCCTTGATTCTGCTGCTTGTGACGTCCATGCATTGGCTCATTGGATAGGGTCATAAACCAGCCCAAATTCATCCTACTCTGCTAGAAGTTGGGAATAAATCAAATGGAAGATAGTTGAAATGAAAAATAGATGCCTTCCCATAATATCTTGATTTGTTTTAGAAGGCAATGACAGCTCAAATCTCTAAAGAGAAAAATCACCTTCATCCACTTTTCCTGGGAAAGACCCAAACCAAAAAGACTTTATTTCCTGTCAAAGGCTGTGCTTCTCTATGAGTGATTCAGCAAAGCAGAATATGTAAAAATCTAAGTCATCAGAAATCTGGCAGACACTGCAGTGCTTCTTCTGATCCAACAGATATGTGCCAGGCTATTTGTGCCATCTGTCACACAGGAATCAGCAATGAGATGACAGGTGTACAGCTGGTGCTGTCAGTTTTGAAATGCCACTTCAGTATAGAAAGAGCAGGGGGAAAGTGTGGGTCAATCAGCGCGCAAAACAAAGAACCTCGGTGGTGAAAACAGTGAAATCGGCGGAAGTTCAACTCAATTTCCAATGGGCTGGCTGGTATTCCAGCCATCCAATATCACCCTTTCTAAGTGGCAGCAATACATTCCTCAGAAGCGAAAAGGTCGCCGTGTCCATAAAAGAACTTGGCTGCCAATTTCCAGCAGTAGCTCATGTTCATATTCCTAGTGTTGCAAGGAAGCTCATCCTTCCTATAATGGCCAGTGATACAAAGCCAATATATAATGAATCCCTCCGCTGCAGAGGCATGGAATAGGAACACAGCAGAACAGGCTCCTCAATTGATTTTTGCCATGAAAACCTAGTTGCCAGCAAAGTATTCATCAAATGGTGGCCGCCAGCTGACCTCCATTATTCTGCTCCTCCTTTCAAGTCCTCCTTTGGTGAAAATGCTCTTTCGCACTTTATGAATATGTGAGCAGGGATGGAAATGCATATCCTGAAGAAGTGAGATTCGGAGAGGCTCTTCATACCTCTAAGTGCAAGTCTATCATGGCCCCACAAAATACAGGGATGGAAAGCCCCAAAGTCAAATGAACCCAAGAGGGATTTAAGGTTGGAAAAGTGGGAAGGAAGGGAAACACTGTTGGATCAATCCATCAACCTCTGATGGATGATTTAGAAGGATTGGGTCCGGCATCACTTTTGTTGTGCATGTGTACCAGTATCCATACTCAACAGAGTTACATCTCAACACGGCTCCTTCCTTGGAAACGTCTTCAGGGTTGAAGGTACACACAGTAGACAATAAACACTCATGGACACCATAAAGACTCAAGTCAAGTGTAGAGGTTTGCTTGACAGGCATAAAAACACATTGGTAGCAAATATATACAGACGTTCACCACTGCCATGGTGAAGGCATGCTTAGGATCCAACAAGAGTCAGCTTCTCTCATCGCAAGACGTAGGCAAGAGACTTACAAGTTACAACAAGTTACACAGAACCATTGTTATCAGTACTTCCTGTCACTCTGCACATGTCCAAAGAATAGTTCCCGCAGAAAATGTCCTTGCATAGATAAAACAATCTTAGCCTTCTGTTGCTTCTTGAAACTTCTTCTCTGTTCTTCTCTGTTTCTGGAACAAATGATTCTCTCTCACACAGAGAGAATAGCCAACAAACACAACCTGTTCCCTGCATCCACCATTAACTGGTGGATGAAGCACATTGCTCACAGGACCTCAAGGGCTAATCCAGGGATAAGCAACATGGTGCCCTCCCGGTGTTGTGTCTGGGAACTAATTAGCTCAGGTGACAAGAAAGCAGCTGCAGAGAACCCACCTAGTCTAGTTGAACCAACAATCCAGAGGAACCTCAGAGGCCTGCCCCTTCAAGCTGTCAACCAGAAACCTGTGAAGAGCCATTCTATAAGACTTGCTGCTGCAAGGTCTATGAATACTATAGATGTGGGGGGGGGGGGACCAGCACAAGCATGGGCCCATGCAGGAGATTCACTTTACCTAAATGAGGTGGATGGAGCCTGACTGAGTCCTCAGGGCTTGCTCCAGTGCGTAAAAGCTAAGTCTGGCTCTGATCCTAAGGTTGGTAGCATGCTCCAACAGAGTTATCCATGATTGTACAGCCCTACCCCAGCCAAATTTGATACCTTCTGCACTGCCAACCTATATGGGCCAGCTGATCTCATGAGCACTTTGCTGTGCTCTGCATGTTCCAAGACTAAGTCAGACCAGTGTGGCTTCCTCTTTGATCATATCTTCCTTTCATGTGCTCGTCTTTCCTCAGCCAAATGTCTTTGCTCTTTCCCATAACTGGTGAGTGCTATAGATGCCCCCAAAACCAAAGCATTCTTATGAGATCATCCAGCCCAGCATCCTGTTCTCACTTTGACCAACCAAAGGCCTATGCGAAGCCTGCAAACCAGGACCTGACTGCAACAGCGTCAAAAGTGAGGCTTGCCTTTCCCACTCCTGGTCTGCCATCTCTCTTCTGTGCTCTCCTATGCAGCAATCTCTTAACACCTCTGTAGTTAACCCAAATATACTCTCTCTTCTTGAATAGTAAAGCACTAAAGGAAACCTGATAATTAATGCCCAAAAGTGTAACTGCTGCTGAGATAGCAATAGCAGTAGAAACGCGAGAGACAGTAATCAGCGTTTGTATTCTTGCCGAACTATGCAAAAGTGATACTCTGCTTAGAATGGCTGTTCCTCTTTCTGCTAAACTAGGGCAGGTCTACTGAGGCAAAGGCAGTCAGCTGCTAGATCTGCGCTCTGACTCTTTTGTCATGTTGATGCCGACTATGACAGTGCTCAATGATGACAAGGAGAGACTTAGTGCAACCCCAGGCAATCACTTCCATATTTGAACAGCCAACATTTTTTTTTACTTTTAGACATGCACTTTGCATTCCCATGTGCAATTTTAAATATTTCAAATGATCTACCTGAGTGGAGTGTGGATCCCTATCTTTCTGCTGAAATAAGTACTTGAAAAGCCACAGGAATTTATGATTAAAATGCAAATCAAAGGAACTGAAGATTTTAATCTGTTATTACTATTCTTAATTCCTTACACACCAGCACAGATAAGAACATTTTCAGCTGTTGATCATCGTGACTGAACAATTTCCCCATGAAATAAAGGATCCTATTGTAAGGGTAATTTAACCCATCAAGAAGGCCACTTTTTTTTAAGGTCATTGTTAGTGGGCTGTAATTACAGAGAGGGTAGCGATATTCAGTCAGTCTTGAATCCATTCAAGCTTAGCCAATAAGGTTGAAGGGGAATTATGAAGATGAACCTTTAAAATGATTAAATCAAGCCTGATGAGGGAAGTGAAAGTCAGCTGTCTGGCTCATACTTAAAACGTTCTACTAGAGCTGGTTGTCACACCTGGTGACCTAAGGACAGAGAGTGGTTACAGCAGCATCCCTTGCTAGGTAAGTCAAGACCATCCTGTTGTTCTGCCTGCCAGGTAAAGTTCTGGACATAAGAAGAGTCCTGCTGGATCAGACCAAAGACTAGGAAGTCCATTATAGTGCATGAAGGCAAAATCTCTCCCTGTTTTCTCTCTGCCCAACAACTAAGATTCAGAGGTCTATTGACCCTGAACATAGAAGCTCCCCTCAGAAATCTTTCAAGGTTAATAAGCATCAATTGACCTTTTCTCCATAATTTTGCCTATTCCAGGAGTGGGAAACTTATGGCCCTCCAGATGTTGGAGAAGTACAGCTCCCATCATCCATATCCATTTGGCCATGCTAGCTGGGGCTGAGAATGATGGAGTCCAACAATAGGGAGCCACATATTACTATCTCTGGTCTATCTTTTATGATCACCTTTACCTTGTAGCCGTGAATTCCAAAAGTTAAATTATGCCTCAAGTATGTTCTTTTGCCTATCTTAAACCTGCTACCAGTTTCAATTCCTAGTGATTGAATTAGGAAAGAAGGAGGGTAATTTATCTTTCTCTGTGCTACGTACAAATTTACATTTCTTTCTGAGGTCCATCAATTTGTCCCCTCAGCCTTACCCTGTCATCTTTTTTCACAATTTCTGTGTCATTACTACAATGCATCAGGGCGATGGCCCTCTTACGTTGATGTTAGCTGGTATCTAGGCTATAGAAATCCTTTGGGATAATATTGCTTCTTGTATTTTTTTTTTAAATAATATTTATTAATGTTCAACCATTTAAACACAACAAAACAGAAAGACAAAAAAAGAACAAAAAAAGGGAAAAAAGAAAAACATGAAACTAACAAAGCAAGACACAAACCATTTCAAACACAGAACAATTTCAATGTCTTATCTTTCATTCCCTTATTTCCACGACCTCCTCACACCTCCCTTTTTGTTTTCCACTTCTATTAATTATTTCAGCAATTCCTTTCCATCTTCCTCTGTTTTCTATCCTATAATTATCTTAACATATTCTAACCTTATTTTCCCTTTAATACACTATTAATCTATTTATACTTAATTCCTTATAGCATTTCTACTAAAGCCATATAACTTCATTCCAACATTTTTCTAACATTCATTAATTTTACAATATTTCTATAAATAGTCTTAAACTTTTTCCAGTCTTCTTCCACCAGCTCTTCTCCCTGGTCTCGGATTTCTGCCAGTCGTTTCCGCCAATTCCATATAGTCCATCAACTTCATCTGCCATTCTTCCCGAATGGAGAAATCTTGTGTCTTCCAGTACTTCACAATGAGTATTCTTGCTGCTATTGTTGCATGCATGAAACAAATTCTATCCTTCTTTAACACCAATTGGCCGACCATGCCCAGGAGAAAGGCCTCTGGTTTTTTCAAAAGGGTATATTTAAATACCTTTTTCATTTCATTATGAATCATCTCCCAGAGTGTCTTAATCCTTGGACATGTCCACCAAAGGTGAACTCTAATCCTCAAATTTGTCTGTTTTTCTTTAAGTTCAGTCATAGCGAGCGTCAACGTATGTTCCTCAAGTTGCCTCTGTAGGGCTGGGGCTCTCTTTCTCTTTCTCTCCAATTGTGTTACTCCACATTCAGCGACAATGGCTTTTTCCCTGGCCTCCTCCGCAGTTTGCCATATCAAAGTAGGTTCCTGTATCGATTTCTGGGTGGTTTCTGTATTGGTATTGTTTATACTTTCTGTATTTAAGTTAATTTTAGTAATTGAAACATCCACTTTCGCATTTATCGTGTCCATTTTCCTGTGAAGCTGATCCAATGAGTCATTTATCTTATATAATGCAGCCACTAAAGCCTCTTCTGTTGACATTCCTCTTAGGTTTTAAAAATACTAGCACAAAGACAGCTACAGAAAGAACAGGAGGGCCTAATGATAGACCTCTCCTGGATTGTTACCAAGTCCTCCCAGACCTTAATGTTTTGTCAGCAGTTGACTGGTCTGTTTTTCCTCTTCCATTTACCATAACATTTAAAAGATTCAAGGTCAGTCCCAGAGTCTCACGGTTTTTAACTTGCAGCTGGAAATTCCCCTAGTCCAACTCTTGTAAAGCAACCGGTTTCAAAGGCTTCCACTAGGGGGAAACAGTTTCTATTTGTAATAGTCAATAGTATCCTCTTTTAAACAATCCAAAATTAGTTTCAAATTAGTTTCAATTTTCAGTTACTTTTACTCCTTTTTAAAGCAGCCGGAGACAGTAGAAACAATGTATTTCTCTTATTTAACTAGCTGTCAATGAACGTTCTAAACGCTGTCAATGAACATTCCAAAAGACATCAGTCCTGCTAGCAGCCCGTTTCCAGGGTCAGAGCGGCGGTGTTTTAAGTCTCTCCGCTCTCTCCCGCAGGCATACTCAATCCGCAACTTCCCCCTCTCTTCTCCTGCCTCCAAGAGGGGGTTTAATGTTCTTTACCGTTGGAACTTTGATCTTTTACAAAAGACCTTCCAGGACTCCAGCTTACAACTTCATTGCCTCAGTCTATTTACAAAAGGGGGAGGCGGACTTCCTGTTTTGAACCTCCCCGTTACGGTACCAAATTAAACATTTAGAAATCCAATTCTTCCGCTCTACTCACGGGTAATTACTTTAAAGTCAAATTGTCCACAGGAAAAGGTCAGCGCTCTCCGGCAACAGCTATGCGGCTTCGCTCCGTGGAAGAAGCAGATGATTTGATGCACCGCGCCGCTCACCCCACGTCGCTCCAGAGCCCCAAAAACCGGGGTTCCCAGCGAGTGGGGGAGGCGCAAAAGGTGCCCGCCGAATCCCACGTTCACAGGCTTCTCCCGCCTGTGATTTTAACGGGTCTCCGCCTTCGCCGTGGCAGCCAGACCCAGATTCTAATATTGCTTCTTGTACAAGGGCTTGAATCCAGGAGTGCTGTTGCATAAGTGGAAAGCACTTCTTCTCTTGCAAGGTGTAGCACCAATCCCCCCCCCATCCGCTACTGCACCCTGCTGTAGTGGAGGACTCCACAACCTCCTGAGCAGATTGGGAAAGGGCACAAAGGACTTCAAGTGGTTGTGGTGAAAGGTAAAGGTAAAGGACCCCTGACAAGTTAAGTCCAGTCGCAGACAACTCTGGGGTTGGCGTGCTCATCTCGCTTTACAGGCTGAGAAAGCCGGCGTTTGTCCGCAGACAGTTTTTCCAGGTCATGTGGCCAGCTGCAGCGGTACCTATTTATCTACTTGCACTGGTGTGCTTTTGAACTGCTAGGTTGGCAGTAGATGGGACCGAGCAACGGGAGCTCACCCTGTCGCAGGGATTCAAACCGCCAACCTTCTGATCGGCAAGCCCAAGAGACTCGTGGTTTAGACCACAGCGCCACCCACGTCCCTCAAGTGCTTGTGGAGAATGGTCAAATAAAATAAAATAAAAAACACCTTACATAAGCAGAAGTGTTTTCTGTCCATGTAGATTGTGATTGTGCACCCCTAGATCATGGTGAAAACTCAGGGAATCACTTCTCTTTGTTCCTCCTTCCCACAAGAAATCCTCTTGGGATAACCATCAAATGTCACCTCTCTAGCTTCCCTTTACCGTTGTTATGTCACAAATATTGTTCCCTAGAGCAATGATGAGATACTCTATGCCATTTGCCTGTGACCTTTTCCCCTTCTTGGTGTGATTGGCTTCCACAAAGACCTGTTGAGTTTCTCACAACCCCCAACTTCCATGCACAGAAACTCCTCAACTTCAGCTTCTCCCCTGCTATTTCTTTACTAGTAAGTGGTCCAGGTAAAGTGGGTTGGTGTGGCCAGAGTTTCGCCTTGTGTTGAGCTAGCACCTTTACAATTTTTCAGCAATACATACTGCCACTTCAAGCCCCAAAGCCATCTCACATACTGTCTGCCATTTAGTTTAAAACAACATTTGTTGTCACTTGAATTGGCATTTATTGGTGTTTGCTCATTTCCCCAAAATAAGCAAAGCAATGTTGGTATTGACAGAAAAATTATATCCATTACAATAACCTCTGCAGTTGTGAATTCTAAAGTAATAGTTGCAGGAGCACAAATGTTCCTATGCATGTATGAATAGACAAACAAGGAGATTTGATTATGCAGATAAGGGGGATACTCTTCTCTGTGATCACCATGGAATATTCAAATGAAAGATCCATATGCCATACATTTAAAGCACATGACCTCCCCCAAAGAATCTTCGGAACTGTAGGTTATTGCTGGGGATTGTAGCTCCATGTCTTTCCCAGACTGTTAGGGGAACAACATGTGCTTTAGGAGGTGCTTAAATATATGATGTGGATAGGTTAAAAGATGAACAGCTGGGACAACCTAATTAGCAGCAGAAACAATATCTAACCCCTGGGCAGAGGGCATTTTTCTTCTTCATCCCTCTCCCACAAAGCTGTTGTGTGTTCTTATGTTTTAAGTCATCACAGTCTTTAAAATACAGTGTTATATTTATTGTCAATTGGATACAGACCTGGGCTGCAACCCTAACCCCGTTTACTTTAGTGTAAGTCCCCTTGAATTCAATGGACTTGCTATTCGTTAGGATTGCATTGTGAGTCATGCTTAGAGCAGACACACTGAAATCAGTGAGACTCAGTGGCATGTGGTTTGTAGGGGAACAGTTAGGGCCAGAGGTACCAGCTTGCAAGGGCGATTGGGGGAGCGATGCACACATGATATCACAATTTCCTAGCATCGCACCTCCCTCCCTAAGCAGAGCAGGAGTTTCCTGGGCTTTGGGAAGGTGGCAGGAGGGCTCTTGGGCCCTTTAAGAGATGAGCCGAATTCCCATTCCTCTGACTGCACACCACTGGTGAAACTGAAGTTAATCATTAAGCATGCATCAGTTTGCATCTAATACAGTGTTTTCATTTTCATTTATTTTCAGCTGCCCTAGAGACCTGTTGTCAGGCAGGAAAGCGGATTTTAAATATTTTAGTTGAATGAATGAAAGACAGTGATAAACAAGCATCACTATGATTGGCAGGTACAGATAAACAGTGTTTTTTTAAACCACGTTGCTCGAGTATCATGGAGAGGCAGTTAAGCCCTTCAATATGCAAGGCTGCTTGCAAGAGTCCAGTAGGAGAAATACCACATCGCCCCATTCTTTGAATTCAGCAGAACATCTTCTGACTTTTTACTACCCTTGCTGCCTGCTCCTCCCCCTCCCCTCTCTTTTCCTAGGGCTAAACTTAGTAAGGCATTTTGAAAGGTTAATGGCGATTTTAATGGACCTGCTTTAATTTTCAGCATTGCAACAGAACCTTAAATATGCAAACATGTCGTGGCCTTTGCAAGTCCTCAGCCTAGAGACAGTGATTCATTGCTACCACCTTCAGAATTATTCTTTCAAAACAAAGTAGAATGAGAGCACTTCGTGATTTACTAGGGTTGTTTTTTAAAAGGAGAGAAGGGGGAGGGGGGACATTGGAGCTGCTTTTTCTTCCAGGACCCATCTGGGTGCCTCCCCTACAGCTGTGAATACTGAACAGTCAGGTTGGTTCTTTCAAGCACTGCTGTGCTTTGGGGTGGTAAGGGGTCTGGAAACAAAACCTATGGGGAACAGATGAAAAGTAGTCTGGAAGAGAGAAGATGAAGGAACATGGGAACCTGCCTTACCACAAATCAGACTGTTGGTCAATCTAGCTCAGTATTGTCTACACTGACTGGCAGTCGCTCTCTAGGGTTTCAGGACATTCCCAGCCTTACCTGGAGATGCCAGGGATTGAACCTGGAACCTTTTGTGTGTGAAGGGTTACTGAGTTCCATAAAGGGCTGTAAGGGGAGACTATGATAGTGGCCTTCAGATATCTGAAGGACTGTCATGAATAAGATGGAGCAGGTTTGTTTTCTGTTGCTTCAGAGGGCAAAACTAGAATCATAGAATTGTAGAACTGAAAGGGACCACGAAGGTCTTCTAGTCCAACCCCCTGAAATGCAGGAATCTTTTTGCTCAACGTGGGGCTCAAACCCACAACCTGAGATTAAGAGTCTCATGCTCTACCGATTGAACTATCCCAGGGATCTAATATGAATGGATTTAAATTGGAAGGAAACAGATATTAGAAGAAACTAAATATTAGAAGAAACTCCCTATCAGTAAAAGCTGTTCAACATTAGTCCACTTTCCCTCAGAAGATGAGTAAGCCAACTGTCAGGGATACTTTAGTAGGCAGCCCTGTATCAGGGGGTTTTTATTTTGTTTTTAGATATGCTGTAATCTGCCCAGAGTGGCTGGGGAAACCCAGCGAGATGGGTGGGGTATACATAGAGTATTGGTGGTGGTGGTGGTACACTTCCTGTGCTGGGGGTGGACTAGATGGCATCCAAAGTCCCTTCCAGATCTAAACTTCTACAGTTCTATGATTCTTCTAAGCATGTAAAGAAGATATGTCACATGTATACCGGGGGAGACTACTTATTTGGTGTGAGAAGCCGGGTAAGCTGGGTACAATGAAGGGATTGGGGAGGAGTCAGATTCATAATCGCTTCAAGACTGAAACGTATCATTATTATTATTTAAAAATTGTCCACTCCCCTCCCTTCAAGAATCAAGGGGGACCTCACATTTTATATATCCAACAACCCTGTCTGACAGGCTAGGTGGAAAGGAATTCAGCAGGAGAACACATGGGCAACCCTTGTTCCGCCAAATGCTGCTGAACTACAGCTCCCATCAGTCCCAGAAAGCATGGTCAAAGGCCAGGGATGTTTGGCAACATCTGGAGAGACAAAGGTTCACCATCCCTGAGCTAAATTAATACCTCAGCTCCTAGGATTACCTGAGCTTGGTGGTCACTGATTCCTGGTGGTTCAGGGTTCAAAACATCTAATAGAGGCTTATATTATCATCACATCACTCACTAAAATCAAAGTTCTTCTGTCCTTGCTGAGATTGTCCTTCTGAGCCTTTGATAATCAGCACAAATGTGGCCTATTCCAGATCTATTGATAATGCATTTGTGCAGTATGAAAAGTGCCCACAGGAGATTACTTTGACTCCAGAGTTTGCGATAAATTCTTAATCAGGTGGAATCCATCAATTCCAAGAGAACAACAAGCACCACAGCACACCAGTAGCCTTTGGGTTGGAGAATGAAACAAAGCACTAACACCTCCACAGGCATTGTGACAGATAAGTATCAGGGTATTTGAAAGCTGGACAAAGCTTCCACCAGCAGCTTGCTTTAGAAAAATCAAGACAAGGGGGAGTACATGCAGGTTTCACAATTGTGTGGCTTACCAAACGTCATTTAACACCGAGCACTTCTGCCGGTTGTGGAACACTGGCTTTAATATTCACAAGGTTACTGTATGCCAACAATGTCACTGTGAAAGGGGTATGAACCGAGGGTATGTGCATGATGCAGCCAAGCAGATCTGGATTGAGTCCAGAGTTAGGAAGCTTTTTTCTGTCAAGAATCACATTCCTTCAAAGGTAATCAGTTGAGCAGTGCATACGGCTTAGGTCCAGGCTATCCAAAGGATTATATCCCCCCCCCCCCCCCCACATAAGAACCTGCCTGGTCTCTGAAATCTTTGAGGCAGTCCCTTCTCTCAGGCACATTTGATGGGATTGGCTCCCTTTTTGTCTTTCCACTGGCAGGTGAAGCTGTTCTTATTCTGATTGATTGTTTTTTGAGGAAAGGGCTTTAATAGTGTGGTGCTGTTCTTATTGTATTTTAATAAATTAGTTTTTGTTTTGTTTTGATTCTATTAGAGTTTACTTATTTTTTAACTATTAACTTTTTAAAATTTAATGTTTTTAACTTTTTTGTGTTTATTTGTTTGTTTGTTTTATATACCACCCTTCATCATAAGAACCTTAGGCAGTCCACAGAATAAAATACAGGATTTGATTTGTGTAAGCTGCCTTGAGAGCTGGTCTACGGAAAAAGGTGGGAAATCAATCAATCAATCAATCAATCAAGCTAGCAACTGACAAGGGCTGAAGCCAAAGGTGGGCAATGACTCTCTTCTCTCTTCCCCACACCTCTTTCCTCCCATGTGTGCCACCACATTCCTCCCTCCCTCCCTCTCTCTCTCTCTCTCTCTCTCACACACACACACACACACACACACACATTCTACCCAGCAGGCTGCCAGAGAAAATATAGAGTTCTGAACTAATCACTTGCAAAGGATTTTCCTCCCCCATTTTCTTCCCGCCCAATCTCCTTCTTTGGGCTGTCTCCACCCACCTGCATGAAATGTGGCAGAGAGCTGGTGCTAATGTTTAAAATGCTAAATGGCTTGGGGTCCCAATACCAAAAAGTGTGCCTTCTCCACAGAGGCGGAGCTAGCTGCTCTGACATCCGGAGCAGCCCACGATGGCAGGGCTAGCCGCCCGCGGGGGTGTGCTGGCAGTGAGCATCCCAGGGGGGTGCCACCTGCAGTGATGTCATCCCCCTCAGGGATGACACCCGGGGCAGACCGCCCCCCCCTTCTCCACCAGTGCTTCTCCAAAAATCAGCCATCTTGGACTCTACAGTTGGCAAGGGAAGTCCTGCTGCTAGTGCTGCCAGTGGGGGATGCCCAGATGGTGTTGATCCATGGAAGTGTTGGTTTCTGTTTCCCTCACTGAGCAGCAGCTGGTAGTCACAAGACTATGTTTTCATTCCACAGTCAAGTTACTGTTGGGTTCCCACGGGAAAGGTAGACGGGATGTGACGTACACTGGTTTCCTGTTTCCTTTGTTCTGTCCTTCTTTCTTGGAGTTGCTCTCTGCTTCTCACAGAGACAAGATGTATATTTGTATGCTCTCTGCATAGCTTAGGAATAAAGCTTTCGCAATGTAGCCATACCTGCCTCATCCTTTCGTTGCGGACACTGGATGTTTACTCTGCTGGGTTCAAGCCAAGATGAGCCCTATCAGCTCGGTGGAGCTGAATTTCTAACACCTCTTCTCAGAGGTGGTTCCCTGTTTTTGGAAATGCCCTCCCTAGTGAAGAAAGTAGGCATTTGGCGGCTGAAATATACTTTCCCTGACAACTTTGGAATTATTAGCTGTGAAAGGTGTTTTGTTTTTGTTTTTTACACTTCTTTGTTTTAACCACTGATGTGTTTGTCAGCCTGGGCTCCTTCAGGAGGAAGAGCCAACTATAAATGTCATTAAGTAATTCGTAATAGTCATCTCTTCCTTTCTCACTCACTTTCTCTGTCTCGTGAAATAGAAAGGTAGGAGTAACAACAGTAAAGCCATATTTTGATGTCAGTGTGTGTGAATGTGTTAAAAAGGAGCAACCATTTTTGATAGTCAGGTTATGAAATGATTTGGCAAGAAGCCTATTGCAATATATTCACTGGTGTATATGGGTTATATTGTTGTATTGCGGGAAGATAGAAAATGCCAAAATTTGTGAGCTCCTGGTCTTTGGGAAAGAAAGCAAAGCAACCTAAGTGGGTGGTCAGTGCACCTATCCTTGATGGGCAGCTGTAAATTAATATTGCATAGCACCTCAAGAGAGCATAATATAAAATTCAGTTGATGTTGCACTCCTGTAGAGTAATTTGACCTTTAGTGTGAAGAAGGGGGTGAGGGGTGAAGGAAACTCTGCCAGATACTCCAAGCACGGGGCCTGTTTCTGCATTGGCTGCAATCAATCAAAGAGATCTGGAGAAATTTGGTCATTAACTTCTTTTGCAATCTTATTGTTAAAAGCAGTGCCTTTTTCACTTGTTAGAGCTGCAAAAATAGGAAAGGATGCAGCAAGAAATGACATCGTCAAATAGTTATTAACTGATGTACTTCAGAGAATGGTTGATAGTGGTCTAGAAGAGACAGAAAATTGAAGAACAGTTGTACATAGCAGAATTACAGAAAAGCTCTTTGGTCTAGCTTGTTCCTCAGTCCCGCCCCTTATTTGTCCTGGCGTAGGCTGCAACCCTAATTCAGTAAGTAAGCCCCACTGAATTCAATAGAATTTATTTTTGAGTAAACATGGTTAGGGTTGTGCTATGGCTCTTCAATCTTGTGTTGTGGCTCAGCCCACCCAAGAAAAAGTCAATAGTGACCTGCAACGCCCTGTATATATCCTTTCAATCAGCCTCCCACACATACATCATTGAGAATTGCACTCCCCTCCCAACAAAATACCCATGCAAAATCAGTTTATGTCACCACCCATCTTTTTTAAAGTCTGCTCACCACCCAAGACTGAAGTTCATGGACTTCCTGTCACCCATTTGGTCACTGGGTGTGCCCTCTAGTTTTCCCAGACAAAGCTGTGTAGAATTCACCCTGCAATTGATAGTAAACACTGGGCATGTTTCCTGTCGCAATTGACATATAATTGACTGGTTTATTCAGCTTCAAGATGCTTTGCTAATACCAAAGAAAAGTCTCAAAACAAAAAAGAAGGGAGCAGAAGAGAAAAATGAAACTCGGGGGTGGGGAAGGAAGCTGATTTTGTCAGGCCTTGAAATGTTAATTTTAAATCCACTTCCAATTATTGAGGAATCTATTTCAGAAGGATTTGTAAAGTAAATGTTTAGTTTTTAACACAGTGAAGAACCCCACATGCAATATTGATGATTTCGAAGAATGTAAAGCTAATTGAAGTCAATTTTATAGGATGCATGATTAGAAGCTGAGCATTTTTAGATGATTGGATGATTGAAAGAGATTATTTTTTATTGTTTTAAGTCCAAATTCCCCATCTGTTCTTGTATGCTAACTTCACACTCCATTGCACACTTCCTAATTAAGATTGCTAATGATCTGTGTAACTGGTCAATCCATGGGTTGTAGAAAGATGAAGTGCCATTAGCATTTTATCTCAGTGATCACGGCATCTAATTGTTACAAATATGTTGCAGCTTTTGTAAAGCTCATATGGAAATAGATTTGCCTCTTGTTCTTGCTGCTGTTCAAATCATTTTTGCAACCGACTGTCATTTGAATAATATACTCAGAGAGGCAAACCCAGTAAAATATTCAAGTTCAGTAGCAGAAAGTACAATGGGGGGGAGGGGTAAAAATAAAAATAAAACACAAAACCCTACAGGAATCAAACTTAACATTTAAAAATCCCACCCAGAGCTCTAAAGAAATATCACAGCACACTGAAATTCGTCACCAAAGACTCTTAATCAAAAGTTTGCAAAAGGCCAAGAACATCTTGAAGGTGAAAAGGGGTCTGAATATAACACAAAACGCTGGTGTGGACATCACAAATTATTCATTTTAAGAAGTGTGATAGAAGAATGTGGTCTTCTTGAAGTGGAGGAAAGACTGGATTGACGTCAGAGTTTTTTCATGAAATAATTTCATTAAATAAAATATGAGCAGAGACAATATCGTAACAACATGGGGAAACTATATACGAAGGAAGATGGCCCTGCAACTTATCATCCCAGTACTTATTGGGGGCAGGGTGGGCTAGTCAGTGGGTGACCTTGCAGTGTGCAGCAGATGGTTCTGATGAGGATGAGATTTGAGCAGCTTCCATGTGGGGAGAAATGCCAGTAATTTATTTGAGCCCTCCCAGGACACAGCCTTGTTACGATCATCTGACACAGAAGTTAAGAGTCCCCTGCAGTACCTCTCCACTCCCCAGTCACCAGAAGTCAATGGCTGCAAAACAAGGTGAGGACCCTTGAATCAACCAAGGAAACAACTCCAGGGAGGCAGAGCCTACCAAGCTTCATGTCTTGTCAGTCAACATGATGCTTCAGTTGGCTCCTGCTCCATGCAGAGATTATATCCCTCTGGCTGCCTTAAGGAGAGCATTTTCAGGCAGAAGAGCCCCCTCGGAGCTATCCATGGTCCTGCTCTTCTCTACCCTTGACTTTGACCTGCTACTACCTGCTTCCCTTGCAAGGCTTGAGCTCCCATGGAACTGGACGCATCTCAGGAAACTTCATTTGTCAACTTAAGACATTCTTAAATAATAGGTTAATTTTTGTCAGCTAGTTTAATAGCAGCTGGACAACTACGCTATCAGCTGAATCTCAGGTGTTTCTCTTCCACTTGATAGCACTAGTCATTTTTTGCTGTTCTTAGCAAAATGACTATTAAATCGTGATCATTGTTGTCAAGAATCCTCTTCAGGTAACATAGCAGCGCTTTTTGCATCCCAAGTTATTGCATATCAGTTATTTCGATCTGTATTAATAAGTTTTTTCAATCATTCTTTATAGAGCAGCATGTCCAGAAAATAAGGTAAAAAATCAGCATGTCTAGATTTACATCTCCAGCAAACTCATTTTGCTAAGTTATAAGTACATTTCAATCAGTGTAGTGTAAAGTACCACTAAAACTGCCATTTTAATGAAAAAAAATCCTTTGGGTGTGCAGATATTAAATTGGCATGAACATTCAACCAAATCCATCTTCAGTCATTATCTGGCATAATTCAACCTAAATGTCTCTCCCATTTATTCAAAAAGTTACTTCTACATTTATCTGGGTTTAACAATGACATAGATCTTACTAGCAAAACCTTTTATATTACAAGTTCCAATTAATTGTCTAAATTATGTCTTGTTCAAAGTTAAAATACGTTTTTGTATAAAAATATTCTCTTTCACATGCAGCTGAAAGGTCTGAGCTTCAGAATTTTTAAAATGTAAGAACATGAACAATTATTAACACTGCCATTCCCTTCCCTGCCAAGCAAAACTATACCCAAAGCATTTATTTATTTTCTTATATTTATATCTCACTTTTCTTCCATCATGGAACCCAAGGAGGCATTTGAATGACCTTTCAGTGAAACAGACTATTAAGGGCTACAGGCCAGAAGGAAAGGGAATCACTGTGCATTTGGCAACTAAACTTCTCTCAAGACTATCTATAGTTACTTAAAAAACTGTGGGGAGTAATAAAAATTAATGGATAGAGTTCTTAGTGGGGTCTTTCCTTATCAAGTGATCCAGCTTTTTTACTTCATGTCATTCAATTTTCTAAATATTTTGTACAATTGTTGAATGATCAAAACCAAATTTTGTGTAAGGGTTCCCCCCCCCCCCCCATAATTTTGTTTGAAATGCATTTTGTTGTAATGTTCATGAAATGGTGTACTAACAAGAATTTTTTTCAAATTATTATTAATTCTATCATGCAATAGCAAGCTATCGCTCGGCTTTGGAACACAATTTTAAAAGAAAAGCCTGACTAGCTTTTGAGATACCTTTTAACTGAATAACTTTCTAAAGGAATGCCTGAAGTAACTGATACTATAGTCTGAAGTCTTGTTCATTCTGTTATATTTTACTCCCAGAAGATCCATTTATCCTAAATAGAGCCCAATAAGACAGACATGTATGTACTGCGTGTGTGTGTGTGTGTGTAATGTGATCCCATTGAGATCCCAAGATGAATTTTTGCAGGTAGCAAATTTTAAATCATATTAACTTTTCCAATCACTTTAAAAAAATTATAATTTTGTAACTTACATTTAAAATTAAAAGCAAGTCCATCGTGTGACATATCATATTAAAGCCCATGAAGTAAAACAATCTCACCAACAAATCACAGCTCTACAGTTTTCACGTAAATTCAAGTAACAGGTGTGGCTTCAATAACACATGCTCATATTTTATATCAGAGCAAGCAGTTCTCAGTGGAGATGATGGTACTTTTCTTAACAATAACCTATTTTACAAATCTGAATGAAAACGACTCTTTGGGCACCCACTTAGATAAAACTGAACTGTGCAAATGCTGTTGGCAACATTAGGAAATATGCATTTCTGTGCACCAGATAGCAAAAAAATCTCCACTTTCACAGGTCTAAAGCAGAATTGCTCCACTTTGAAATGAGAGAACCTAGCAGGAGATATATGAAAGCATCCATTCAGTGTAGATACTGTACTAGGATTCATCACCATCTGGTCAGATCAGATTACTATATAATCAAGGAGTCTCCTGCTAGCCGAACCATCAGGGAGAATCCTTAAGAGGCCTGTCATTTGCTATTTGAAACTGCAGCAGGGAATAAGTGTGATATATGACTAACACTCTTTGCCAGAATCAGAAGTATACACTTTGGTGTGGATTCATTCATTATGCCAGCTCCACAGAGATGCATCTGTGAAGCTGAAAGTATTTTAATGAAGAAAAACAGCAGTGTTTCAAAAGTTCAACGAGGACACCCTAAACAAATGCTGCATTTTAGCTCCCCTTTAAATTGCCAGATTCTTAAAATGCCAACTTTTACTGAAAACGGATTTGCTCAAAGGAACAGATGCTTAATGGACAAGAGGCTGTCCCAGCAAACTTTTAAAAGGAAAAGAAGCAAAAACAGAAAACTTGGCATGCCAATTCTGTGGTCCCATCCTACTGTGAATGGGTTTTTAGACATTCATTTTAATTCCCCATTCCCGTGGATTCCCATATGGAGCAAAAGTCTCTATTGCAGTATGAAAATTACTCAATCATTAATGGACAACAATTTGTAGAGAAATAAAATAGTGGGCAGATTACATTGCAATTAACCAAATTATTGTCTTGCTAGTGATATAGTCAGATGCACAGACAAGGAGGACGATAGGCATGGGGAAGGAGTGGGGATGTAGCTCAGGTGTACAGTCTCTGCTTCACAAATAGAAGGTCCCAGGTTCAATCCCAAGAATCTCCAGAATTGTCCCTTGCCTGAAACTCTAGAGAACCATTGCCAGCCAGGGGAGGCAATACTGAGATAGATAAATGGTCTGATTCTGTATAAGTCAGCTTCCTATGTTCCTCACATGGAAGAAAATTCTAGCAGCTCTTTCAGCAACTTGACTCAGATTGAGAGAATGCAGTAAATCTAGTGACTATATTTCAGACAATGGATCCTGGTTGGCCCACAGGTCACAGACCAAGGTCACATCCACAGCAAACCAAAGTCTTCCAAAGCAACTACTCTACTCCGAACTTAAAACTGGAAAGCGTAATGCTGGTGGTCAACATAAGAGGTTCAAAGACTCTCTCAAGGCAAATCTAAAAAAATGTAGCATAAACACCGACAACTGGGAAACACTAGCCTGCGACTCCAACTGGAGAACAGCCTTTACCAAAGGTGTCGTGGACTTTGAAGACGCTCAAAATCAGGACGAAAGGGAGAAACACGCTAAGAGGAAGGCACACTTGGCAAACCCTCATTGTGATCAGTGCCAGATTTACATATAAGCTAAACAAGCTATAGCTTAGGGCCCCACTTTCTTGGGGGGCCCAAAAAAATTAAAGGGGGGGAACCGGATGTACATTTCCTAAATATAAAATAAAAAACAAATAAAATAAAACCTACTGTCAGGGAACTGCCATCGGAGCTAGAGGCGGAGGGAAGGCTCCAAAGGGATGCAGGAGAGGGTCCCAGTAGGGAGAGAGGCAGCCCATCTGCTGGGGAAGGAAATCAGCGTAACACCAGTGGAGAAGGGGGGCAGGTGGGGGAATCGGGGAGGAGGCTCCAAGACTCTTTGCTGGAGACCAGCGGAGAGAGTACGGGTACTCCGCTGCCCACACCCTCCCTGCGCAGAAGACTTCCGCGCAGGGAGAGTAGGAGGAGACTTGGCGTCAAACAACTTTTATGCTGGAAAAGGTTTAAGAAACGCCCACTGACGGATTCTGCCAGCGACTGAGACAGTCATGATGCTGGAGGCTGTTCAGTCAGAAAGGGTTAACCAGGTAACCTAGCCAGGAGTGGCAGCAACTTACGCACGAGCAACCCCTAAACCCATTACACCTACATACAGCAACAGTGTTTTGTGTTGTGTAGGCTCCTATGATATACCGTAAGTAATGGGCCCCACCTGCTAGCCTGCTCCCTAAAATATCATTGGTTTGCTCATTTCTATATATAGGGTGCCTACATTCTGCATGGACTGGTTGCAAGGCAACATGTGCAAATGGCTTTAGATACCTATTAGGTCCATAAATTACCATAAAGCATATATTCAACACAAAAAACAGCAACAATTTGTTGTTGACAAAGAACTGCTGGACATATAAAGGGCCCCATTACCTTCAATAGCTTAGGGCCTCATCAAACCTAAATCAGGCCCTGACCATGATCAACTCCCGCCTGGAAACCTATGACCCCACTGTGGAAGGACATGTGGATCCAGAATTGGCCTCCACAGTCACTTACAGATGCACTTTTAAAACAGTGGAAGACAATCTTACTCAGCTAAGAGTGATTGCCAAAGAAGAAGAACATTTAAAGCATTCTTTTTCCATTTTAACAGTCATGCTTTCCCCCAAAGAATCCTGGGAACTGTAGTTTCTTAAGGATGCTGGCAGATCTCACAGATCTCCAATCCCCGTATCCTTCATAAATTACAGTTCCCAGGATTATTCATGACTGTTGAAGTGGCATAAGGGTTTTGCCAAATATACTTTTAGGGGCAGGGGCAGGGGCAGTGAGTAGAATCCTGCTTCTAGCCTAAATTCATTCCAACAAATTCTGTACACTGCCTTAGTTCACTGTATTCATGTGAAAGATTTCCATATTTTATTATCCTATTTCGAGGGTACAAGTGCAGCTTTTTAAATTCTGGAAAGTATTGTCTAAGGTTGAGAACTTCAGCTTGATTTCAAGTTTTGGAATTTTTTTTGTTGATAGATACAATGTGTACATGCTCTGAAATGAAATTATTCTGACCTGTTCAAGATAAAACAGTCTGATGTTTTGAATTCTCTCCCATACATCATTACTACCTGTGGACAAAGTTTAAACATATCAGGTTTCATCTTGATAACCAGTCTGGAAGATGACTTGAATTAGGCATAAAAAGCTACTTTTACAGAGTTGTGGAGGAAGAGGATAATATACCCAATCTCCTTCCACCACAACTTAGAAGCAGCTATTTATACAATAAATCAAACTTAGGAATCTGGAGTTTTTGGTGACGTAGTATTTATTTTGTTGAGCTCATTTTTAGAATAACGCCTCCTCTTTATCAGTATTGTGCCACAGGCACTGGAGGATCTCACGGAGGGGATCATGTTCAGTTGCTGAAAGGAGGGATCCCAAAGCACAGCAGCAAGTATGACTCTCTGGTTCAAGTCCACAATGTGCAACCAGATTAAATATATTGTTGCATCTCATAATCAGTACTTTGAAGGGAATAAAAGCAAGCTTTGTACACCCTTTAAGATCCATGGAGTTGTTGTTTTTTATAAAATGCTTGGCCTCTGGGCATTTCTCTGGGGTGATTACAATCTCCATAACATTTATATAGTTACAGCAGCTAAACTTGGAAATATATAGCACAAGGGTAAAGAGCGAACAGCTCGCATTTCAAAACATATCTTAAATCACTGAGATGAGATAATTCATCCATAAGAAATTCTGCAACAGCTGGGAGGTGTCTTTATTAATTGTATTTCCATTGTGAGCTGCTAAAACTGCAATTCTCATAGTAAGCCATGCTGGAAACTTGTGCTCATCTGGGAGGTGTCTTTAATTTCATTGCCTTTGTGAGCTGTTAAAATTGCAATCTTCATAGTAAGGCACACTAGAAAATTTTGCTTTGAGCCCTTTGACAATTTCATAAATATCCAGCTTTGGACCTATATTGTTATAGGGTTTGTTTAACTTTTTAAGCTGTTCTGTGGGGAAAATTTGCCTAGTAAGTATTTCTCTAGCTCATTGCAATGACTTTTTATTAATGGCAGACAACTGACAGAAGAACAAGATGCATTTCGGTTGTTTTCTGCTTATTGCATACCAAACCTTTGGGCATTTAATATCTGCCTACAATGCATTATGAGAATGTGAATCCTGACTGTGTACAAATGACCTAATTTGACTGATTTGCAGCATACGTGGGCTGTGAGCACAGAGTTATGTTCATCTTCCTTGGCTGACTGCTCTTCAATCTTCCCCATCCACTGAGCACTTAAGACAAAGGCTATAGACAGATTTACAAACCTGGAGAAGTGAGCTCACCGGGAATCCACATCACTCCATTTTGGATAGTAAAATAAACCTAAAAAGTAAACTTAGCCAGAACCAAACATGCAGTGCTTTTGTGGCATTTGCAAAGCCAATTCCTTCCACCCTTGCCATCTTAGCTGTGGAAAGTGCTGGCTGGCTGGCTTCTATGGCAATCATGAAGCCACTCGTCTTCTTTGCCCAAAGTTTTGTTTTTGATTTTTGAGAATTTGTTTGTGAGTTTGGTTTTGCATTTCTTTAAGCCTTCAAAACCCCCATCAAAGGTCTAGGGGGAAAGGCTCATGTTTACTGGCACCAAAAAGATGTTAGTGAAGGCACCATGTAGACCTTACCAGGGAGAGCATTCCATAGACATGGAGCTGCAGTTTAAAAGGCCCTCTCCCTTGTCATCACCCTCAGAGCCTCCCGCAGAGGAGGGACCCAGGTAAGAACCTCAGGTGTATTACCAGCACCACCCTGGAGTAGACCTCTGATCTTAATACTGGCTTCTTTCTGTGCTGTCTCCTTACTAGACATCTAAGTTTCCCAAAGCAACCGCAAAATTGTGTGCTTACTCTGTCTCTGCAATTGGACCTAACTGTGAGCAGGGGGGTGGCTTTTCCAAAGGCAGGAATAGAAAATGGCTGGATGAGGGCCAATAAATTGAAGATGGATCTTGACAAGATGGAAGCAGTGTGGGCAGGTGGTTCTCAGATCCATAAAATCCATAAAATTGCGCTCTCCCTGAAGGTGTATACATTCTGAGGTTGTCAGTCAGGTGTCCTCAGTGGACCAAGGTGCATGGATATTAAGCATACAAAACATAAAATGCAATAGAAGGGATACAATTCTTTGCACAGAAAACCCCTAGGTAAAGTGCCATTTGCTGCAAAAATGTAAAGAAAATAATTTAATGACTGTGGGAAACTGAGGGGAGCAACTCTCATTGCTTACTCATTCATCTGCCTCTATGATAATCACTTCTTTCTTACCGGTCATATGAACAGAGAACTATGTGATCAAAATTGGTTTAAAGTCACTGCAAGAAGCAAATCATAAAACTACAAATTCCCATCACATTGTGCTCCTTTCTGCAAGTCTAAGGAAGTGGCAAATACTAAAAAATATATTTTGTTGGCTAGCATACCTGTGTTCAGACTGTATGCTTGCAGATTTAATGCTGAATTGAGACAGAAACAGCTTAAAAACAACAGCACTGCTTGACCTTAAAAGTTTGGGTGTTGATGTTCTGCCAAGGGGCAGAGGCTCTTTTTGGATTCAGAGCATAATGAAATGGGCTGAAGGCTAAAGATTTAATTAAACAGCCCAAAGGAAACAGCAAAGCATTGAAAATAGCTTATGCCCTGTCTCTTTTTGGTTGCTGAGAATCCCACTCAGCAACAGGTGTGACTCCTGAAGGTAGAGTTTGGCTGGTACACGGAACTTTCTGGATAGCCTGGGTCAAAGTTCCACTAGCAAAAGTGTTCTTATGCAGGGGTTACATGATAAGTCACACCTTGTGTTTATGTCACATCTTGTATTGTGGTTACCGGTATTTAGGCATCTCCACCAAAGTGAAGGACAAATTAATGTAGGGCAAGCAGCCAAGAGAGATAGCTCTAGGACTAGTGGAAACTCCCTAAAGCTGAAATCACCTTGGGACCTTTGCAGAAATTTATCTAGAAGGTTGCAATTCCCACACTGTGCTGTTTCAGCATAACTAGGCATGTGAAACTATAACTTTATGGAATAGATACAGAGAAAACAGAATTAAATACTGAACGACCTTAGGTCCCACGGGATCTCTCAGCACGTAAAAAGCATTGTTGTATGTGTCACCTAAGCCTCCTTGAGATAATAATTGTCTTCTGCAATATAATACAGTTGACTCCCCCGCCCCCCACAAAGGGAGCAATTCCAGGGAAATAATAATAATAGGAAGAATGAACACAATTAATGTCCTTTCTAACATAATGTTCCATTTTCCTTTCTTTTTTGCACCTAAAGATTTTGGGATGGGTTTTTAAAAAAAAAACTTGACCTTCATGCTAAAAATTTAAAAGTAAATGGAATCATCAATATGTAAAAATAGAAAAAGTTGACTTTCCTTTAAAAGTGGGGAGTTGTTAATTCTCAGTTGCACAAAATTCTTTCATGGTCAGGTGAAATGGCCTCAGGGGACTCTCTCTTTTAGGAACTCTGACTACCCAGGATGGAATGATCAAAACTGATTAATGGGCCATTCTCTGAAAAATGGGATGCATCATTTATTACATGAAGCTACTGTTCTTTCAGGCTCCCAAGCCCCAGGACCTCACAATCTAATGGTGGCTGTGGAGAAAGAATGGAGAGAGGGAAAGGATATTGAGCAGGGCCAACCCTATCATTAGGCAAAGTGAGGCAACTGCCTCAGGCAGCACATGCTGGGGGGGGAGTGTCTTGCTCGACAGCAGCACAATAAAGCAAGTCCCCAACTAATTGTAAGGCAAGCTCTGTTGCTGTTCCAGGAAGGAACAAGCTGAAACTGAGCCCATATATAGCAGCAGATGCAAATGCAGATGCAGATGCAGCCTAATTGCCAACAGCACCTGTGCTGCAAGAGGCTGATTTATTTAAAGGGACCCACCCTTCTGCAGTAATCTCTGCAACAGAGTGGGAGAGCCTCATGTCTTCCTGGGCCTTCTGCAGTGGAGATGTCAGCAGTGATTCTGGTGCTGGCCCTGTCTGCACTTAAGAACATAAGAATAGCGTGCTGAATCAGGCCAACGTACCTGTTTCTGTTCTCACAAGGGTCACTCAGGAAACTGGGGAGCAGGACATGATTGCATGAGCACTCTCGCCTCCTGTCGCTTCCAGCTACAGGTATTCAGAAGCACTACTGCCACCAACTGCAGAGGCAGAGGGTAGCTGTCATGGCTAGTAGCCATTGACAGCCCACACCTCCATGCTTCTCCTTCAGGTTCTGCCCACTTTCACCTGTGGACCTACCTGTCTCTGGTATGTGGCCTTCAGAAGGTTGTCCATGAGGGGGGAAGGCTAAAAAAGAAAGGTTCTACACCCCATATGACATTAGCTGTGGTTTATCTACCAATATATTCCACAAGCATTTCAGAGGAGATCCATAGACCCTGATTCAGAGAGAGCGTTAATCCTCCAGGCACTTCATACAGTGTCAGTACATCATATATCATCAGCATCATGTCTGGTATTTTTAAAGAAAACTGTCCCTCCCCCAGAGGTGCTTAGATTCTGTATTTCCACAAGAAACAAAGAAACAAAAAAGGGTGAGAATGGAAGGAAGAGAATAAAGTAACAAGGGATGACTATGACTCAGGCTGTTTTCACATGTGAGACTGGATTGTCCCTTTTAGGTTCCCATCTTATCTCTGCTCCAGAAGGAAAAACAAGAGAAGAGAAGCATTTGTGATGCAAATAAGCATTCTGGCTAAGGGAGGATTTTACATTCGCATTGCAAACCTAATTGAAGCAAGAGCTACTTTAAGGGCTGTGTGTGTGTCAAGGAGCAAACTATCCAGGGCTTCCAAAATGAAGACCGTGGAGTTAAGGGAAAGGCTGGCTGGTAAGGGTGAGTTTGAAAGAGCAATTTGAAAGGACAGAGGTGAAGAGAGCATGGAGCAGGCTGAAGCTGGTAGAGTTGGAAGAGTGAAGGTCACAAGCAGGGTTATAACAAAAGACAATGGTAAGATTAGACTGGGGGAGGCCATAGAAACCTCAGAAGGTGACAATCAGGAGGTTTTGTTGAATTAAGGAAGAGATGGGCAGTTGGTGTATGGATCTGAGATGGTCTGACTGTAAAGAGAGGTTAATGATTTCAGTCACAGAGTTGCAGATAGGTCTGAAAGGACTAAGGGATCAACTTGTGGAGGGAGCTATTTGTTGGGATCACTGCAGGGATGGAGGGGGGATTTAACCTTTTCTTCTCTTTGCTGAAGTTGAAAGGAAAAAAATCCCTCCTCTGAAAGTGCTATTTGCATTAGGAGGAAATCCCCTGTGTGGAAGCAGGGCAAGCAATGCCCAGTTGTAAATCTGGGGAGAATGTAAGGGGAATGCGGAGGGTGAAGATGAGTCAAAGGAAACAGCCTGGCATGTGCCATAGCAGCATAAAAGGCAGCTGTTCTTGGCTGGAAGCGAGATAGGACAGAGGATCTAAGGACAGATAAAAGGAATGCAAGCATAAGGGAAGGTGGGAGGAGATAATTGTTCAGATAAGGAACAGAGGGGAAGCTGAAGGAAACAAAGGAGTTCAAACGGAGGAGGGCTGGGCAGAAATCACTGTGTGGAGTTTGGGATTAACTTGAACACTTGTTTAGAGACAACATGAGAAACCTTGTAATGAGTTGGATCCTGATTTTTCTCGAAAGTGAGGGATCCACCAGGAGCACTCTGAAGTAAGAGCATGTTCTGAGGGTCTGATGGGTCCCATTATAAAGGGGAAAATTACATCACCCACTGGAACTAGTGCTTTCAGTTTACTGTATCTGGAAAGCTTAAATTAGGCCAGCTTTGTCAAGACAGAGCTAAGCAAAGCATAGATGAAACAAAGCATAGATGAAGCAGAACGTTGGGGTGTGGGAGTTGTCTTTATTCAGCAGGATTTATACACTGCTTATAAAAAAACAAAACTTTTATCAGTGGTTTGCATTAAATCATGCAAAACACTTGTAAGAAAACACCAATAACCCCAAAAATTAAAATGAAGTTGATCTAGATAAAATCCGCAGTTAAGAATAATAATAAAATTACATGTTGTAGGCTTTCCTAAACAAAATGGTTTTTAGCAGGTGTCCAAAAACAATACAGAGAGGCACTTGCCTTGTATTTAGAGGTATGGAGTTTGTAAGAGTAGTTCCTGCCACATTGAATGATGGATTCTTTGCAAGTGCAGAACAAACATTATGCAGAAGTTGTGAAAGTGCCAGCTCCATTGGATTTGGGAGTGGGTACTGTTGGAAAACGCCCTGGGGGGCACCTGCAGCTCCCGAACTCCGAGCGTTCTCTGGTATGCGCAGCTCTGGAAAAGGCATTTCCCTTCTTCTCCAGTGCGCTTCAGCAACATATACCAAATGATATATGCACACTAATCTTCTGGCATAACACAGCAAGAAGCGTGAGACATCGTAGAGCTAATCTACATATTTATTTACACACTATGTACAGTGTACAGACAAAGGAATCATGGCGTCCTCTCTCTCCAGCTCCGAGAGAAGAAACAGGAACAAGTAAAAGCAAAAGTACAGTACATACAGCGGAAGAGATAAGACTGTCTTCCATTCCCACACTCTTCCCACACAGACATGTGATTTACACCAATCTCATGCGCAGCATCGGAGTCAAGAAATACTAATGGGTACACTTCAAGCAGTAGTCAGGAATATGCACATCTGTTCACAGTATACACAGTATGTTTACTATTATATGTGTGCAAAAATGCTCTAAGAGAATGGCAACAATGCTACTTTTTTTCAATCTTAAGAACATAAGAAGAACCTGCTGGATGAGGCCAATGGCCCATCTAGTACGGCGTCCTGTTCTCACAGTGGCCAGCCAGATGCCTGTGAGAAACCCACAAGCAGGATTTGGGCACAAAAACCCTCTCTCCTCCTGTGGTTTCCAGCAACCGGTATTCAGAAGCATTACTGCCTCTGTGGAAGCAGAAGAGAGCTAGCATGACTAGCAGCCTTAGATAGCCCTCTCCTCCATGAATTTGGCTAATCCTCTTTTAAAGCCATCTAGGTTGGTGGCCATCACAAGACTCCTATGGAAGCAAGTGCCACAAACTTTTACATCACCTCTTATTCCCCACATGATGTGGCCACACCTGCACTACACTATGATACCTTGTTAACAGTCATGGCTTCCCCTCCTCCCCGCGCCCCCAAACCCTGGAACCTGTGGTTTGTTAAGGGAGTTGAGAGTTGTTAGGAGACTCCTGTTCCAATTGCACAGAGACAATTCCCAGAGTTCCCCAGAAAGTGGGATTGATTGTAGCTCTGTGAGGAGAATAGAGACTTCCTAACAACTCTCAGCACCCTTAATAAGCTACAGTTCTCAGTACAGTGGTACCTCAGGTTAAGTACTTAATTCGTTCTGGAGGTCAGTTCTTAACCTGAAACTGTTCTTAACCTGAAGCACCACTTTAGCTAATGGGGCCTCCTGCTGCTGCCGCGGCACCGGAGCCCGATTTCTGTTCTTATCCTGAAGCAAAGTTCTTAACCTGAAGCACTATTTCTGGGTTAGCGGAGTGTGTAACCTGAAGCGTATGTAACCCAAGGTACCACTGCATTCTTTAGGGGGAGGAATGAATGCAAAGCGGCATTACAGTTTTTTAAAAGTCATGGTGCAGATGCAACCACATTATTTTATAATGACATTCCATTTACAACAGTTAGGAAAACCCATTTGTATATTCTGACAAGAAAAAAACCCCTCTTCCTAATAAAAGAGGATAGGTAATAAATATAAAAGGGCTTCTTTCTAGAATTTTCCAGGAAATAAATTGTTATATGCCAAACACAAATGAATGAATGCAAGATTAGAAACTTCAAATCCCTTAGAGAATATAGATTTGCCTTAGGGTGTTTCAGGAAAAGCAAAAAGAGATGCCAGTGTGAGACCTTATTGTAGTTTGAGGGAGGGAAATTACGAAAGGAGTTCTCTCATATATACAGACTTTCTTCTGCCTTTTTCTCCCCATGTCACTCACTGAGATTTAAAGAGTAAAACAGTGGAGTTCATTTTTCTTTGCTTTTGAGGCATCACAATGACCATTAGCAGCTAAGAGAATGTGACCTTTACAGAACTCGTACAGGAAATGTTACTGCAGAGAACATACAGTCGTTCTGTGAACATAAAGTCAAAAGGGAACAGCTCTTAAAGCGCAATAACATACAGCTCAATCCATTCCATTCACTGGCAAAAGATTTGATAATATGCTGTAAAAACCTGGTTCACTTTCAAACATAGCTAGATATGCAAGGCTTGAGGCCTCTTCAAACAACCATTCGATGTGAGGGAGCCATGAAAATGCTTGAAAATTCCATGCATGCCAGTTCCCGCTCTCATTGCCAGTTAATCATGTGAATGTTGCTGAAAAGGAACGTTTACAGAAAAAAAACCCACCACCACCCGCTTGGCAAGGAACTGTGTAAGTGGTGCACCCCCCCCCCCCAAAAAAAAAACCTCAACGTTTTAGCACAGTAGCCACATTAGGAATTACCTAGGCCAACCCCTAGATACGCCTCTGGCATTTTATAATAAAGGGCACCAAGGTCTAGAGCGGCAGAGAAAATCAACAGTAAATTGGACTGTAAAAAGAGGGCTCCATTTAAAGATACTGGTGTTGGCACCTATAGTCCATGACTGCCATTTCTCTGCAATTTTCGCTTACCCGCCCGCCAATCACATACCATTAATGAAATCGTCTTGGTCTCTTTAAATTATTTATTTTGTATTCTGCTCTCACATACCTTCCACTCCTATACACTTGGAAGAAATGCAATCCAGCAACAGAAAGCACTGGGGGATTCCTGCTTCCCTTGCAAAAACACAGAGTAAGAAAAGGATGACTTGACATAGTCCAGAGACTGAGAGTCCCAAGGGAACACTCTGCCTTGAATAGCAGGCTTTCCGGAACCCAAACTATCTCTCAGGGGACCTGCAGTCTATTAGCTTAACAACCAGAGGAAAGCTAGGAAGACCTGCCTTGTAGCTGCTCTAGTCAACAGAGCTACAAGTGGACTTTGATGGAAGTATCTGGCACAGCTATTAGCCTGGGGAGCAATAGTGTGTGTATGTAGAAAGAAGCAATGAGCAGGCTTCGCACAACTCAACTTTCCTCCTAAACTGTGGTGTATCTAGAGATGGACTTTAGGGCCACACTGCCCCAGAGGCTACCCAAGGGTGACATATTATTGGGGCAACAGCAAGCTCCTGATACCTGGCCATCACAGCCCCTTTTTTCATTCTTATTTCGTTCTACAAGAAAACACTGCTTATTGCTAAGAAAATGTGTTCAGCATCAGGGTGGCAGAAGTAAATTGTCATGTCATTCCTCATGAGCAGGCAGGCCCTGATTCTGTGGTTTGTGAAAAGGACTCAACAGGTGAGGAAACCTTGCAACAGGTCTGCCCAAATACTAGGAAAAAGCAGGTTCCAAGAAAAATTCAGTAGCTGCTTTCATTTCTGAACAAATGATCAACGGAGAGACAGAACTTGGTAGGTAGTTACATCTAAGGTTCCAGCTAGTTCCCCCTGAGCTATGGAGGGAACCACACCCGGCAAGTCTCTTAAAGAAAAAGTCAGTGCATACTACATCCTTACTTGTTGATTAAAGGCATTCTTTGCTAGCACCTAAAGTGTCCCATCTTGTCTTTCTGTCACTCTTTGCCACCTCTTCTCTCTCTCTCTCTCTCTCTCTCTCTCTCTCTCTCTCTCTCCCCCTCCCTCTCTGCCACCCCTTCCTCGACCCCAAGCCACTGCCTGAAATTATGCCAAGGGCCACATGGAGCCTTTGGGCTGCAGGTTTCCCTTTCTTGCTATAGACATTTGATGCCAATTGCAACTGAACATTTTCAGGACGCGACAAAAGACTTTCCATTTGCAAAGTAGAAAAATCAGTACATTTTGCAAATTAGGTCTATTCTCTTGTGCCCAAGAAGCAAATTAGTAACAGCTCGATTGTACTATATTGGAGGTAATGTTATTTAAATCCTTGAAGCAAAAATGGGATATTAATACAAATACAAACAGGGTTCATTAGTTCATTTCCCCAAGACCTCTGTTAATTTTATTATTATTATTATTATTATTATTAGCCTCAGAGATTTATTAAAGGCAGCCACAATATAGGCCATGGAAATCAATATAGAGTATTCTGCTTTGTGATATGCATTAATTGCTTTCATTTACAGTTTTAATTTCTCTGGGAAGGAAGCTCCAATTGGGCATTGCTGGAAAGAAATGCCACTCTTCAATTCATTAAATCTGTACCATTGTATTATTATAGACCAATCTGAGCACAAACTATCCCCAGAATGCTTTGGGGGACACAAGCTTCATTAGAAAAGATAACCCACCACAGTATGATAAACCATAAGGTAGCTATTCTTTCTACCTCAGCACAGATAAAGACCTTACTTTAAACCACTGGCAGATTGGATTTATGCATGATGTTTCCTTTAAACTGCCTTGCTTAATTTAGAAATACATTAAAATACTCATCTGCCAGCTGTGCCGGTTTCAGCTGTACCAAACTGATGATTAGTATCCTCCTGCTATTATTTTCTTCATACAGATTTGGGGGGGGGGGACTGGGGGGGGAGCATTATAGGATTATATTGTGGAAAGAGGAGAATCAAAAAAATTATTTAATTAAAATATATATATGCTTGTGAATTATCTTGACCATTGACAGCTCTTCTTTAATTAGGCAGATTTGCTAGCGTCGTACTAAGGCAGGTAATTTAAAAAGATTTGGCTTGCCAATCTTATTTGGGGAAAGAGTTTGTCACTGGGACATAGATAATTCTGCTGGCTAACAAAAGCAACAGACAGGAATATCTGAAATGGTCCGAGGACCACATCAGATCACGTACTGCCTTGCATCATACGCAAGGCCTTCTTGGAGGTTCCCCCGGTGGTTACACGGCACCCTGTTGGTTTTATGTTTTAATGTATGGTTTTTATGTGCTTCTTATTTATTTTAGTTGGGGTTTTTTTAGGAATATGTGGTATTTTCAAGTGCATCCCTAGAACAGACCTGTGTCCGCTAAAGCAGAGCACCTTGAAGAAAAAGGCTCTTGACCCCATGTTCTGTTTGTGGGCTTTACACTGACATTCAGTTGGCCACTGTGGGGGAAAATTTATGGGATAGGTAGGCTTTTGGTCTGATCTAGCTGGGATCTTCTTAGGTTCTTATCTTCTGGGAATGCATCGCATTGCTGTTCCAGATTTCACCAAGTCAGTTCTACCGCTTAAGAGCATAGGAAGTTGGCTCAAACTGTTGTGTATAAGAAACCTTTCATGCCTCCAGTCAGCAGAGGGCAGGGTTGAGACTAACAGAGAGTCAGGGGAAATGCACTTTGTGGTTTCTCAATAAACCACCAAGCTCTCCCTCCCTTCTCTTGCACAAGAGAGCCAGGAGAAAATAGCTCTGTATCTTGCAGATGTGCCTTAAGTTACAAGCAAGCACAATTTGTGACATCATACAATATCATGACTTGCTGATGGGGCACATTGGTTAAGGCAGGACCCTTACCTCCCAACAATCTGGTTTTGTGGAGCCATAGTTATCATGAGATAAGTTTAACTCTGGGCTTAAACTAGCAGGGGTTTGTATTACTGAATATTAATTTTAAATGAGTTGGATGCATGGTTGAATAGAGAAAAAATGCTGTAATGAGGCATCTAATCATAGCCTGCATTTTTATCAAGGCTTATAGTTTGATTAGGGTCTGTATTTTAAAATGAGCTTAAAGATTTTCAAATGTTTTATGCCAGGCAGAAGACCAGCTGCCTAAGTACTTTGGCAAGATGTTTATCCTCCTGGACAAGGGGGCCCCCTGATTTATAGCAGAAAACAATTCTCAAAGTCGTAAAAAGAGAATTACAGGCTGAGGGCAAGGTTACACTGACCCTACATAATTAAGAGTTGGTAAATAGTAAAATCATTAAACTTGAGCCATATCTTCCTAAGGTTAAAGGCCAAGAGCAAATGGAAAAGAAAGGGGAGTGTAAACAGAAGAAGAGGCTTTTTTCCTATTTTATTTTGAGGCTGTAAACTGATTCCTTCCTTTTACTTTGAGAAGGTTTATTCTTCTAAAAAGCTATCTATGATAATGTATGAAATATACTGGCTTAAATGTAATTATGCAAAGGATCTAGAAAGAAAGAAATGTTAAATTCTTATTTCATAGAGTCATATTGCTGTAGGAGACCAGAGGGGCAAACGAGCCCAGCCCCCTGCCAGACAGGAGACGCCATCGAGCACTCCTGACATATGGTTGTCAGGCCTTTGTTTAAAGACCTTCAAAAAGGAGATCTTTCATTGATGATGCATGAGAATGTGAACCCAAGATCTCTGACATCTGTTTAAGATAAAAATTTAAAACTATTAACCATCTGTTTTGGAGGGCAATAGGGCAAGGAGGGCAAGAGGTGAGCTGGTAATTAAGGTTCCTTGTTGAGACAAATGTAAGATATATGACTACTTATTTGTCATTTATAGATAGAAGAATATATAGCTTTTTGTATCCCATAAAAGGCAATAGGAAATGGGTGTATCTTTTAGGATTGGTTATAGCAATCAGCCAATAGGAAATTCAACCAGGCTGATTGGACAGAGGCAGCCAAAGGAGGAGCAAGGGGGCTGGGCTGAGGGAATATAAGTGCTGGCCATAATGGCAGGAGACCAGGCCAGAGCTTGGTAACCATATACCACTGTGCCTCTCATTTATTTGTCTGACAAATAAATTATTATTTTAATTTCTCTATTGCTGCGTTGAATATTTCATTCCAGCTAAGCGTTAACCACAAGCAGGGTGCTACAGTCTCTGCCCAGAGGGCTTAAGGTCTGCAGCAGAGCGACAAAACATAGATGTGAAAGATGTGACAGTATCCGCTTACCTCACAGCAACCTTGCTTTTTCCTATTGTGAGGGTCTGAGGCACCCAATGAGAATTAATGGGGATAGCACATTCACACCTTCCAGTAATGAAGTGATAGCTGCAATTAGCTTTCAATTACAGTCAAGTGTGATTGTAAAATGTGAACACAATTAGCAGGAGATACGAGTACCATGTCCTAGTTGTATAAAATACATAAATATCATGTTACAGACATCAATGTTAGATCATGTAACCTATACTGAATGCAACCCTCACAAAGTTGAGCACAATTTCTAAAGAAAAAGGTAAGCTCTTGTGTTAGGTGACTGAGGCTCAAACTAGATGCAGCAAAAGCTTATAATGTGAAATTACTGCATTAGCATTTTTCTGTCCCATCACCACTCTGTGTCTCTAGCAAGCAGGGAGCACAGCTGTGATATCATGGCTTTGATTCATTGTTTTTTGTCTGCATGTTGTCGCACTTTCAGAGGCCCAATGCCTCAGAGTGGATTCAAAGCCAACAGTGGATGGGACTAGAGCTAAGAGTGGACAGGACCAATCCTCTCATTGTCTCCTTAACCTATCTCTTTTTCTCTCTCTATCTCTTGCTCTCTCTCTCTCTCTCCCACCCACCCACCACAGCCAATGAAATTAGCACAAGGCTCCCAACCCCTGGTCTAAGTCAATTTTCCAGTCTGCCAGCCTCTCATTCCCAGGGTTGTTGTGAGGCACTGGGGCCCTTGAAGAAAGCAGAGAATGCAAGAGTGGTAATATTACTGTGGAAACTGCCAGCGGCATCAAATCTGCCTGCGGTTTGGCAATTCATGTACACTCTGGACAGAAGCTATGAGATAATTTGACATGTTTCGTTTTTCAAACCCATTCTAAAGATGGCTGTTATTTCTTACACAAGGTAAAATTTCTCACAACTGACTTCCCAATGCATCCATTATCCTAGAGAGAAAAATCACATTAAAAAAGTCCATTACATTATTTCCAAAGGGCTATTACAAACAGTAGCTCTTAAATAAGCAGAACACTATCTACAAATATGTAAGATTCAAGATTGCCTGCACATATCACAACATAAAAATTACAAAAAGGATTGGATCCATACTTAGCCACGTAGTGGACCCACTGGAATCAGTGGGAGTTCAATCATGGATAACGTTTGCCTTTGATTTCAGTGCTCTAAGCATAAGGAAGTCTGGATCCAACACATATCATCCTCTTTGTATCTTCTTCTGGTATGGTACTAGAAATATTCCACTCCTCCAGTTTAAATGCACATTTGGTTCAACTTTGAGCCAAATGTGTTGAAAAAAACACTTTTATCCCTGCTGGACCACACTGCACGTCTTCCATCTGATTTTTCTTTGTATGCTTTAATACTTATTTTAATTGGCTGTCAGCATTTATTAATCTTCCTGTTTTAATGTAATGAGAAAACTTTAAACATGGTTCACTAAAGACTGAACTTCTATGTACCGTGCGTGCTGCGATTTCAATGTGGAGAAGGAACAAACTTGATTATGTTAATATGATAGAGACAGAAAAAGGGAAATATTAAAAAGGAACGACTATTTCAGTTAATTTTTTTTCTGTAACCATTTTCATTACAGGGTGGATTGTGTCTGAGGACTCTAGATCTATTAAGCAGTGTCAGGGTTTCCCCCTCATTTGGGTGCTGGTGGTTTCAGGGGAGGTATTCAAACAGCCCTTTCACTGAGAAATTACCCAGGGTTAACAACAGAGTGTTTGTCTGAGAAAATACAGAGATAAATTCACAGTAAACTGAGGACTGGGATAAATGCAATCAGAACCAGTAATCTCCTAAACTAAGGGTGGCTAACCCACAACTCCATCCCACCCCCCACAGCACATTTTTCTGAAATCCAAGACTTTAGTGGCATCCAATAAAAAATTAAAGTAACCATTGAAACTGCATGGGCAGAGCCCAATGTCCTGATGAGGATTCAAATTGCCTTCTCCCCAGTCATCTGACTGGTCATTTGAGCAGACAGCAGGTGATTATCCTCCCTCCTCAGCTGATCCATATGGGTCTGAGTGTGCAAGTGTGCATGTGTGTGTGAATACAAAAGTCGATTAAGAGTATGGAGTGTCCATACTTACCATTAGCATTCAGCCTTCAGAGTTTATCAAGGATGAATCTTGCTCTTAGGTGAGGAAAGGTTAGCTGCCACTGTCCTAAACCAGTTCTTACCTACCTAATCTCCACTATGCTCCACCATCTTCCCTCTCCCTTTTCCAGCTGTCAGATGATAGAACCACCTTCCAAACCATAATTTCATGCTCCCTTCAGCTCCTCCCTCCCATTTACTTTAACATTACATATTCCAAGTGATCTCCTCTCCCTTGCTAGGGTGGGAAACCTCCAACTCACAAGCCAGTCTTCGTCCATCCGGAGGTCTATGTTGGCCACAAGACTATTCGCCCATCTGCTGATATCACTGGGTTTAAAGAGCAACATTGGGCTCTGTGCATAGAATCATAGAATCATAGAATCATAGAATCATAGAGTTGGAAGAGACCACAAGGGCCATCGAGTCCAACCCCCTGCCAAGCAGGAAACACCATCAGAGCACTCCTGACATATGGTTGTCAAGCCTCTGCTTAAAGACCTCCAAAGAAGGAGACTCCACCACACTCCTTGGCAGCAAATTCCACTGTCGAACAGCTCTTACTGTCAGGAAGTTCTTCCTAATGTTTAGGTGGAATCTTCTTTCTTGTAGTTTGGATCCATTGCTCCGTGTCCGCTTCTCTGGAGCAGCAGAAAACAACCTTTCTCCCTCCTCTATGTGACATCCTTTTATATATTTGAACATGGCTATCATATCACCCCTTAACCTCCTCTTCTCCAGGCTAAACATGCCCAGCTCTCTTAGCCGTTCCTCATAAGGCATCGTTTCCAGGCCTTTGACCATTTTGGTTGCCCTCTTCTGGACACGTTCCAGTTTGTCAATGTCCTTCTTGAACTGTGGTGCCCAGAACTGGACACAGTACTCCAGGTGAGGTCTGACCAGAGCAGAATACAGTGGCACTATTACTTCCCTTGATCTAGATGCTATACTCCTATTGATGCAGCCCAAAAGGGCTTTCAAACAGCCCCATGCTGCACTTTGAAGTACCAACAGATGGGGCTTCAAAGTGCAACACCACTGGTCATCACTTGCATCAGGTGATTGACCCCCAAATTTGGCCTTCCAGGGGTGGCCAGAAAAGATTCCCCGTCACATCTAAATACAAGGCAGATGCCTAACTAACCAGTCCCTGAATAGGATCCCCATAGAATCACAGAATTGTAGGGTTGGAAGGGGCCACGAGGGTCATCAAGTTCAACCCCCTGAAATGTAGAAATCCACCCAATGTGGGGCTAAAACCCACAACATTATACCAGTTGTTGTGGGGTGAGATGCCTCAGTAACTTGTTGCTTGTATGCCATGGGCTTTCTTCCTGTGTGAGAAAAATTGTACAAAATCTACACCACAAGTATGAATGAAAGAGTACCTTAGGGATGCAGTAGTTATCTCCATTTCATTTCTTTGCAGTGTCAAATGGTAGGTTGAACCCTTTGCAGATTGGCAAGGTGCTTTTTTCTGTAGGGCTCAACAAAGTACTTCATAAACTTTTATTATTTTTATTTTTTGTTAAAAGCTGTACCAAACTGAATGGGGAACAGACCCAGGTGCCTTGTATTAGAAGGGAGACTAATGGAAGCCTGGCATAGCAACTAGTGTTTGTTCCTTTATAATCCTTTGGTTTCTGAAAGCTGCTTTATACGTAGCTTGCTTTGAAGACATTTGGAGCGAACAGCTGCATAATAGAGGTGTGCTCCCAGGAGCACATTAGACCATCAGGCCAGCATCTGCAGTGCCTTTCTGTAGGCTTCCGTTGCAGGCTTTGACCTGCAACCGGGCAGCAGACAAAGCAAAGTGTGCCATGTGTGCCAGGTGATTTCTGAATTTTCATCTAAAAAAAAAAACCAGTTTAACTAAAGTAGACATTTTTAAAAAAAATAATTGCCTAAAATAAGAGCTAATCAGTTGATTTTATCAGCCCAGCACAAAGAATGATACTGTATATTTGACTCTGTTCAGTTCTGATTACTGGGTTTTTCTCCAAAAAAATGCATTTTCGTTTAGCATACAGAAACAGGTTGAAGAACTGTACTGTATTTTAGGGAGAACCTGCTGAGTCCACTTGATTTTCAGTATTGCGCCATGAAGTTCAAGGCTAACAGGCCTGGAGGAATCCCGAAGGAATTAGTTTAGCCCAGAGGCACTCAAGAAGCTAATAAGCCACTGAATGCCAGCAAAGTTTTGCAAAGGCAAAGTTTCAAAGACTATTCTCCAAAAGGCATCAGACCCCAAGGTAGCAACCCGCCAGGCTGGGAGCCTGTGACAATTGTTTAGCATATATGATAATTAAAATATGTCAAGTTAAAAAAAAAGAAAAGGTGATGGAACAAAGGCTATAAGTGCACGGCCATTATCCGTCTCTTCTGCTGCATCTAAGATTTTAAAACAGCAAATGCCAATAGCTATTCTAAGCTTTACACGACAGCCAGGCAGAATAATGCCTTTTATCTCTTAACCCATCCGTATCAGCTCCTAGGCCTGCTACAGTTTCTTAAGAATTTTGGCAAAATTTAAGCCATGTGTCAAATGATTTGACAACTTTACTGATTTGAAGAGAGGTAATGTAGTGATTTGAAATAGCAACATGTCGGGATGTATAAACTTAACACATACAGCCAACTCTTTTACATGGTTTACATTTCCTGTTCCTGTGAGCACAAAAGGAATCGGAGAATCGTAGAATAACTCTAGGAAGGTACTTCGCTCAGCAGTTAAACAAGTGGAGATCCACGTAATTAATACACATCATTGGCAGGTGTGCATTTTGGTCCCTCATTAGCACGTACTACATGCCTGTTTATCTTGCTCATACACTTCTCACACATGCCATTAACATAGGATCCTCATGCAAAGTAATATTCACATGCTTATAATTGGCAACACTTCAGTAGGGTAAGTTACTTTTTCCCCTGGCAAACAGCAGCACATATCCTCATCTGTCTGTAGGCATTGTGTGCTAACAGTTTAATTTTATTTTTATTTTTTAAAAGAAGACGTTTCCAACAGTTAGGATGTCCATAAACATTCCTTACCACCTTGTTTAATTAAAACCAGAGCTTTTATAGATGATTGCAGTGGATAATTCAGTCATTGCAACCTATTCAGTAGTTTTTAGATTGTACATTCCTTGGGGTAGAATTTCTTATTTTCTTAATTGTGTACAGAGTCATGCACATTAAGGCTGCTATATAAATGAAAGTTAATAATAATGTTAACTCTCATGCATTCAGAGAATATGTGGAGTGGGACCATAGGCACTGACCTGCCCTCTACAGTCCCATCCCCACCAGCTCCACCTTGAATTTCAGACCTGCATTGGGCAGTCAGGGGGAAATACAGCATAAAACCATTTTCAAAGGATTAAAGAGCCAGAGAAAAGAAACATCCCAATCCATAATAATAATTTTAATATTTATACCACACCCATCCGACTGGGTTGCCCTAGCAACTCTGGGCTGCTTCCAACATATATAAAAACATAATAAAACATGAAATGTTTACAAAACTTCCCTATACAGGGCTGTCTTCAGACAGCTCAGGGGTCGGATAACTCCATACGCTCCAACATTTCTCTGACAAAAATAGGAATGTCCAGTGGAAAAGAGGGACATTTTGGGATCAAATAAAAAACCGGGATGGCTTCTGTAAATCCGGGGCTGTCTCTGGAAAACAGGGACACTTGGAGGGTCTTTTAGTGCAGACCCATGTCATCAAGCCCACACTGCCATCTGCAATTAACCACCACTGGCTGGATTGGCAGCAACAGCAGCAGATCTGAACTAGGCTTATGATAATATTTTATTCTCTTGTTAATTGTGCTGTTTTAAATGTGCATTTTATAGTTGACTTCTTTAGTAATGTTTTCTTTTGAAATGTTTAAGATAAACAATTTTTTGTTAACTTTGCTACGTTAAATGTGCAAGCTGTAGTTGACTTCCTTTATAATGTTTTATTTTGAAATCTTTAAAATAGTACTTTCATTTCCTGTTAATTATGTTGCTTTGAATGTATACTTTGTATTTGTCTTTCTTCTGAAACATTTTATTCTGGATTGTTTTATTTCATGTTTTAATGTAGGTTGTATATTTTGAGATTTTCCCCATCTTTTAAAATATAAAGTGGTATAGAAATAAAAGAAATAATAATATGTTCATCCACTAAATAGACATACCAACTTCGCATCATTCAAGCACCTTTTGAGAGCCAATGGGTGGTAGAGTATGCATCTAGCAGAGCTGACCTGTTAACTGTCCCTCAACATAGATCTTTCTATGTGCCACCCATGATTTAATATCAACAGACAATATCAGAGCACTATATAAAACATAATTCATCTTTGTGAACAATGCAGCTTTGAGTTGCCTATTTTTAAGAGGTTAAATTGCTTATTTTTAATAGTGTTGTGCTGCTGTTTTCTTGACAGAACAGAACTTTACTGACAGAGGAAACTTGATTAAAGTAGGCCAAGCAGCCATTGTCTAGAAATTCACATAAAGTACACCTGGAGATACGTGCAGTATGTAACATATCAAAGTTTCATTACTTGTCAATAAACCCCATGAATTACATGCATTCAAGCAATTGTAGTTTGAAGCCAGTGGTTTCTTTTATCACTGTTGAAAATCTGCAAAGAATACCCTAGACGATTTAGCAATAGAAACTTTCCTCTGTGTATATAGGAGTTAGACAGTGAAACTTCTTTGTAGGGGGAAAAGTAATCGCATTTCAACTGACACTGCCGGAGCACATTCAGTGCTAAGGATATTGAGGAACAGCATAACCTTAAGAAATATTATTTGGATTTTCTGACACACATAAAAAGAGAGCAAAAAAATAAATCACTGACAGCTTGTAGTTTTAGTTTCATCTTTATAATGTTGCTTCTTTATCTGGAGAAGCCCTTGTTACAAGGCTAAAGGCGAGTGAAGTTCACTCTGTCCTGATGGATGGCCATTTCATAATAGAACTGGTTCCAGGCCCTAAAATCAATATAAAAGCTACAATACAGTTCAGACAACCTCTCTGCCAGGTTATCTCTCCTCACAGACAGTGGTAATCCAGAAACACTGATGTCCAAGTAATCTCCATTATCCTTTTGCAAAAGTCAGTCCTGTCCTTCATCAGTGTGGGTACCAGATCAATCGGTCATCTTAAGGCGATGACTGAGTGCCAATCTTGCTCTTTGCTTCAGAAGTACAACAAGATAGTTTTCCTTCCCTTCTTTCTCAAGATTCACTTTAAAAGGGATTTGCCAGAGATGAGCAACATAAATAAACTGAAGAATCTAATTTCCTAAAATTGCTGTAAAGACTCTAACATTGTCAACAAAGCGATTTCAGATGCTTTCCAAAGGCTTACTGAGGACAGGGCTCATTCTGACTCTTGACTGACTGACTCCCAGATAGAACCAGCAACAGAAGTAGGCATTGCTAGTCACTTGTTGAGGCCCACACCCCTACAGGGCAGCTGCTTTCAAACCTATGAAGCCCTATAGCCCATTCTACTGACTGTTGCTGTCTGTTTTCTTGTCCCCTCAAAGTTAGTGAGCAATCAAGTTTGTTGCTCATTACTAAATACACTAGGAATTATTGGCATAGCAGTCTCATGCTTGAAAAATTATTGGACCCAAACAAAGCACTGAACTGGATGCAATGGTATATCTTCTTACAGAGAAGACTCTCCTGAAGATTTGGATATACAATTTAGCCAATGAAAGCAGTCAGAGCCTGTGACTGATGTGGACTATGGAGACGTTTAGAGCCATGCAAGCCCAAGAGAAGACCCCAAAACAGCTTCAAAATGATCCAGGAAGTCCATTATCAAAATAAAATACTATCCCATCCAGCTGTTCTGTAACTACATTGAAAGAGGGAGGGAGCGTTCTTTTAAAGCCAGGAGAAACAAGGAGGAAACAGGAAGGAAGGAAAGAACCCTGGTGGATATGGAAGAATGGGGCATCTTCAGAGAGCATTAGTTGGGGGTGGGGACTAGTTAAATAAGATCTAGGACATTGTTTGCCCACTTGCATTCTAGGGAAACCTTAATTTAAGTTACTTCAGCATTGAGAACTGACTGCTAAATATGAATGAATGCTACCTTGTTGTAAAATGATTGTGAGTTACAAAGTTAAACTATATCTCCAGCAGTTTTATCATTTTAATATTTACTCTTATCTTCCTTGACTTTTTTCTTTTTCCAAGGATTTCATTGCTACCTGCCTTACCAAAGGAGGTGAACAAATGAGATGAAAGTGTAACAGGAATTCAATAAAGATTGACTTTTTTATTCTTCTAAGAAACATGTTTTAATATTCTTAACTTGGTTGTTTGAAGTGCGTAATTTTCAAAAGTTGGACCTTTTATAGACTAAAGAATTAGGTGGTTTTATCCTTAGCATAATCAAGCTTTGGCAAATCCTCTGTAGAAACGGAAGTGTTAATAACAGTAAAGTAAGCAAAGCTATTAGATACAGTCTCCGGTGTATTGAAATAAAGCAATGCATGCCTGTAAATTCAGAAAAACTCAAGGCAAACATTCCTATTACACATTTTGTTAAGAGAAGATAAAGAGCACAGAATCAATAAATCACTGAAAAGATTATTATTTTGTACAAGCTGAAGGTCGCTGCAGGTCATTCCCACTAAAGCAAACAGAGCTTGTTAATTTAATCCAACAGACTTGGCAGTGAAACTAAACAAGAATTTAATCAGCAGCAGAAGGTGGCAACATCTCTGAAAATTGAACTATCATTGTGGCAGACAGGAAACAGTGTTATAGCCCCAAAAGTGGAAAGCGGGGAGAGAGCGGAAGAAGCAGAAAGAAAAGTGCTCTTCATTAATTTCATCAAACATGTAATAAATGATTAAAAACAGTTGCCAGGAAAAACAATCACTGAGTATAAGCAGTCAGGCAGAAGCTTAGTGTAACACTTAACAATAATTTCCAGAGGGGTAGAGCATCGGACTGCAGTCCTTCACACACCAGGCCTCTTCAGGCATCCCCTACCTCAGTTAAGTAAACACACATGGGGAATCTATGTGGATAAGTGTCCTACCTTCATCTCCATCCCCTTCAACCTTTCCAGGTTAAGGTTTCCAACTAGAGAGAGGTCTTCTGTACTTGTGGAGGCTACCCACACCTGAGCGGTGACAGGACCAGAAGTTGCATGTTGATCCCCACAGTCTCTGCAGCACATATTTGCTTAACGAATATAGTGAACCCAGTTTGGTATACACTAGGCCCGTGCAGAGATGGGGGGCAGTTGGGTACATTTGCCCTGGGCCTCGAGGGGTAAGCCGGTCTTGGAGCCTTGCCAGGGGTCTGCAGGATTTACACTGTGATGCCATGAATGTCTCCCAGCCGACTGGGGATTCCCGCCCCAGGTCTCAGACAATCTCTGCACTGGCCTGATATACTATTCTTCTGTTTCATTGCCATTCTGTTGCTGCAAATTGTGTAACTACAACACCCCAACTTTACATTGGCCACAACCCCTCATTTTTCCTAATTCTGGAAATTCTGGAGGGACTTACAAGAGCTGTAAATTAGTTTTCCTCCTGGGAGGGGGCAACTAGTAGTTTTTTCCAGTAGTGGTATGCCAGGGATGGGAAGGGCACCACCACTTGCCAGTATGGGGCAGGAGTGAGGCTGGTTTGACAGCAGTGCTTGTGCACCTGTGGGTTGCCTCCACCACCCTGGACCTGCCCCAACCTTGCTTACTGCTTCACCCCACCCCACCGGAGGCACCAGCTTGTGAGGGCAGGGCGGGGGGTGACGTTATGCGCACAAGCATCCCTCCCTATGCTGGACAGAAGTTTCCCAGGCTTTGGGAAGGAGGTGCTAGCCTCTGGCAGAACACTGGAGTCCTCCTGGTGGGCTTTGGGAAGATGACGAGAGGGTTCCTGGACCCCACTGGAGCATTGCGCCTCCCTCTCTAAGCCGGACAGAGCTTCCCAGGCTTTGGGAAGGAGGCACCAGGCTTTAATACTTTAATACTCTAAGCTACCAGGAACATTTAGGCGACTAGCCTAGTCCCCCTAGTCCATTGACCGCATGCCACTGCCCTGGCCCTGGACGTAATAGTCAGGTTGGGGGAGGCTTTAGATAGCTACTTGCTTGACTTCCGTTGTGAAGCACTTTCTTCAAAGCTCTCTCTCTCTCTCTAGTGTGTGTGTGTGTGTGTGAGAGAGAGAGAGAGAGAGAGAGAGAGAGAGAGAGAGGAAGGAAGGAAGGAAGGAAGGAAGGAAGGAAGGAAGGAAGGAAGGAAGGAAGGGCAGATATAATTTGAGACAGTCTTGTGGTTGTCATGGGAGCTGTGTATCCAAAGCCACACCAGACGAGGCTGGTGTCAAGTCTGGATCAACTTCAGATACATGATAATTCTGAAATCCTCTTCAGATGTTATATTTCAGATTGGCGGTTTTATTCAAGTCTCTCCATACAACATTCTGCCACATGGCCCTGCCCTTGGTTTTCAGCAGAAATGTCTAAGATTCATTGCCATTTTTCTCCCCTTGGACAGATTTTCCTTTAATGATCTCCCCATATCAGAAAGACTAAACATTATACATAAAAAAACTTATTTTTACATGGTAATAGCTTTGCACAAATGAATAAAATTGTACTTAGGCTGGAATCCTGCTTTCTCAGAGCAATACCTATTCAATGTGACTTACTTCTGAGTAGACATCTATATGACTGTGCTTCTTCTGCATTTATACGTAGCATTTCCTTAAATGTTCTCTTGTATAGTAATGATAAATTATCTCTTCTCAGAAATGTTCACTTGTGTGTCTGTGTAATCTGAAATAAAATGCTTATAAAATATCTTTACATTAAAGCTGCTTTTAGTGAGAAATGTGTTGTGGCTGATCTGGGGGCGGACTGGGAAGCTATTTTTAAAAGTGCTATAAACTAATTTAATACAAATGCCATTAGATTTTCCTATAATAATGCTGATTTGTCATTTTGAGGCCCTGTATATTAAAGGATTCAAAACACAAAATTTAACAAGAGTGGTAACAAAAATATGGAAATTATAATCTCTTCTTTTGAAAATGCCTCTTATCCTGCGAAAATACTCCTGGATTTCAACAAAGCATAAACACTTTACAATGTTTATGATTGGTAAATATTACCTCAATATGTGCTCACTACATTAGAGGATGTTTTTACTCCTTTTCAAACTCCATAACTTTTCCTCATCCTCTGTTTTAAGAGTCTCAACAAATGAATTGTTTCTCAAAGTTATTTTAGTGTCAAATAACCCTGATGCAGATACTGGAAATGTATAAAAAGTGCTGTATATGTTGCAATCCTGAAAACATCAGTGACACTCTCCACTTAAACAGGTTTGGGATGAGACCTGTATCCCAGGCCTGAATAATTAGTGATGTCCAATGCCAGACTCAGCCTTGTATGGTACCCCAAATGACTTCCTTTTTACTGTCCGACTCATCTTCATAGGGTAGAGTAGGTTCTAAACAGAACATGGATGACTAACAGGTAGCCTCTGTCTCCCACTGTGGTGTCCAAAGACCCCCAATAATTTGGCAGTTGAAGAAGAAGAAGAAGAAGCCAAACACTGTTCTGCAGAGAAGCAGAGAAGTCCCCCACAGTGGTGCTGAAATGTTCCTACTACAATGCTATGAGGGCCCCATGAGTACTTCAAAATTTAGGTGCCTCTGCCTCAGTTTACCTTACAAAGGCGCCTCTTCTTCCTCCGATGTGGCACCATTGCAAGAAGGTATTAGTGCTTCTGTGTCCTTACAGTGGCTCCACACCAGAGGGAGAAAAGGCCCTTTAGTAACCATGTCAACCTCACTGGGCAGTAGTCACCTGGATCTTCTTTTTTCTCCTTTTTGAAGATGGCGTACCTTCCAATGTTTTTATCCCCAAAATCCCCATCAGGAGAGGCACACCTTCTGGTCTGGCACTCTGGTGCCAGCAGGGTCGCTCCAGAGTGAGTGTATTTTGGTCCAGTATTCTGGAAAAAGGACTCACGCCAGAGCGCTGAAGAAAAAAATTGGGACACTCTTGGATCCAAGCAGAAGCCAGGATTGGCTTCTGTGATCTGGGATGTCCTGCTTAAAATGGGACACTTGTGGGGTATGAGATGCGGTTAACATTTTCCCACCTCCAGTCCACAGGGACCTCACCTGTTCTCCATTAATTCTCAAAGATTATAGACAGAGGCACTGAGATTACTGTACCGGACCATAGGAGGAGAACGGGGGGGAAATTCTCCCCCTCTCTGCTCAGCGCCCCTTCAGCGAAGCGGCAGGAGAAACAGAGCCCCTTCCATTTCTCCTCCCGCTTCACTGAAGGGGCGCTGCGCAGCTCTCTCCGGGGGCTTCAGGCGGCTTCAGCGAAAGTGACACAAAGCCTCTGGAGCGTGGGGGGAGCTCTCCCTCTGCGCTTTGGAGGCTTCGCGTTGCTATCGCTGAAGCCAAGGAGCCTGCATTTGCTCCATAGGACGCACACACATTTCCCCTTAATTTTTGGAGGGGGAAAAAGTGTGTCCTATAGAGCAAAAAATATGGTACATTTGCAAGCTCCTTTAGTACCCTTGGGTGCAGCTACTCAGGCCCTGGAGAGTTGAATTCGTTTAAAGTAGCTAGGGGTTCCCTTACCATCTCTTTTCCTGTCATGGGCTGCAGTTCCCTCCTCGCATCATTTATTCTGTTATCACCAGGTTGGGGACTGCTTTCCTTTTGGGTGAAGATGGAGGCAAAGCAGGTGTTGAGCAGTTCCACCTTCTCGCTGTCACTCAATAGCATTTCTCCATCTTCTCCATGCAAAGGCCCTACTAGTTGCTTGTTCTTCCTCTGAATACTGCAGACCTTTTTGCTCAATAATTCTCATGTTTTTCTTTCTCTTTACTTCTACACTTCTTTCATTCCTTTCAAGTTCCTGTTGATCTCTTTGAATTCCACCACTGACCTTTTTAGTATTTCAAACAGAGTACACTCAAATTCAAGATGGTGGATCATGACTTCTTTATCCATATTGTTGTCTCTCTCTTCCATCCTGTCATAACACCTTTTCTTAAGCCATCCCCTCTAAAAGTGTGCCTTCTGGGGCATCCATTTTTTCTGTACATTAAAAACAGTGCAATTCATATATGTGTCCTTTTACAGCTGTTGCTTATGTAGAAAAAATGACACATGCACCCAACAGTGAGACTTCAGCAGACTAGAGGAAATCCTGAGGTTTTTCAGAAATAAATAAAAATAAAAAATTAGGGTGGAGACCCATAAAAGCAGCCCAGTGGTGACTGGGCATGGTCACTGAACATGGAATACCAATGAGAAAAAGACAAATATGAAAGCAAATGGGAGGGTGGAATAGAATGGCCAGAATCCCGAACACGGAGTTGTCTGGACTGCAGCATTCTGTTGCAAATCTCACTTGCATTCAGTAGTATACAGGCAAACTTCCAAGTACTGTACCTATTGTTAATTAAAGCATTTAGAAATGCATATAGAGGCTGATCCTATGAGACCCTGCACTGACAAACAAAAAGTTTTCGCGCACTTTGTAGATGAGGGAGAATGTAAATATTAGACTTTTTTCCCAATGCAGAGACTAACGCAGACCCTACTTGTACATTCTTCTGTTCGATCTGACCTTTCAGTCTTCAGCATCCAGCGTCTGTGGGGAAATAATTGCTGGAACAGTATATTTTTCACACAACCTGCTTTGTTTATGAAGGTTAGTTTGTAAAGGCGTAGAATTCAGGCGTCTTAAAGTCAAACTAGACGTGACTTTCATCCCAGGTTTCAAAAACATGCTTAGGCCCCTTTGTGTACAAAAATTCAGAGACCTCTGTGTTCTGCCCCACTGCCATTTAGCGTCTCCCTGTTTCACCCTGTAACTACCACTGCTTACTTGCACATTGCAGAATCTACTAAGGCATTCGCTTATCTGCTATCTCCTCCTGCAGCCACTGCCTGTTGTTGGAGCAAAGCATGATCACTATCGCCAACCCAGAGCTGCCCCAACCTTGCTGCCACTTCACCCATCCCCACAAGCAGCAGCAGCAGCACAGTCCATGTCGGGAGGACTCTACAGCTGCTCGACAATGGAACTTGCTCCCACAAGAGGCCGTGATGGCCACCAACCTGCACGGATTTAGAAGAGGATTCAACAAGTTCACGGAGGATGATGCTCTCAAAGCCTACTAGCCATGATGTCTATGCTCTGCCTCCATGGTCAGAGGCAGTCATGCTCCTGAATCTAGTTGCTGGAAACCACAGGATGGAAGAGAGCCCTTGTGCTTGGGTCCTACTTGAGAGTTTCCCACAGGCATGACCACGGTGAGAACAGGATGCTGGACTAGATGGGCCATTGGTTGGATCCAGCAGGGTCTTCTAGCTATTTTCTTATGCTTTGCCCCCACCCTGCCCCATATGCAGAGCTGCTTGACTGTGCTTAACAGTGGGACCAGGTTTGCCCATTCCATTCCTTGTGCCCCTGTACCATCAGGTCCACCATTCCTTCTTCCACCTTCCTATAAGCAGCAGAAACTGGCTCTGTCCCTGCAAAGTAGCAGCTGATAGTTTCCGAGTCTGAGGACCAGCTCCTACATCAGAACTGCCTGGATGTACTTGTGAAATGCAGAAGTGCGCGCGCACACACACAAAACACAGTATATTGTGGTCCTTAGCTCTGGATTCAAGTTCAGTGTTCTCTTTTTAATTAGCTCAACAAATGAGTTTAAAATAAAATAAAAAAGTTGGAAACGGTCCATAGAACACCATTAAAATGCTTTCATCATTATGCTTCCTAGAGATATAAGCCACGTATTGACCACGGAGCAGAGCTTATTCATTCAGAAAACTTACAAGCCTCAGCTATTCACTGCCTGCTACTGTCTAAGAACCCCTTCTTCTGCTGGGGGGGGGGGGGAGAGACTATTTTATTCATTCAGTGCAATTGTAGCCTCAGAACTCAGACATGCAAAATCAGACTTGGAGGCTACCTGAGGGCTTTGAAAGCAAGCACAACAGAAGCATCCGGACTTGGCATGTGGAGTAACTGTTGAACAAGAATACAAGCAATTCACACTGCTAGTCAGGAAGGGGGCATTTTTAAATCTCAGAACATATCAAAGGCTGGTTAACAGATTCTGTTTAGTACAGCTTCACCGCTGAAAGAATAAATGTAAATTTAGAAAGAAAAATCTAGTCTAGAAGAAAGATTCTCAAATACTCCTGTTCCCCTTTCCCCCCTTTTCCAAACTTCCTGATTGTGGAGGTTCTTGTGTTTAGGGATTTTGCATTTTTTAAAAAATGCAAAGGTGGGGAAGTATTGAATTAACAGTTGACACTTAAAACTGAACGAGACTTACGATTAGCTTTCTTCAAATGGCACAAGTACACTTCAAACATTTTCAAAACTCCAAAAGTTGCTGAATTTTTTTCAAAGTTTTATGCTAACTCTATTTGTTGAGCCATAAGAACAAAAGAAGGGACACGGGTGGCGCTGTGAGTTAAACCACAGAGCCTAGGACTTGCCGATCAGAAGGTTGGCAGTTCAAATCCCCACGACAGGGTGAGCTCCCGTTGCTCGGTCCCTGCTCCTGCCAACCTAGCAGTTCGAAAGCACGTCAAAGTGCAAGTAGATAAATAGGTGCCGCTCAGGCGGGAAGGTACACAGTGTTTCCATGTGCTGCCCTGGTTCACCAGAAGCGGCTTAGTCATGCTGACCACATGACCTGTAAGCTGTACACCGGCTCCCTCAGCCAATAAAGAGAGATGAGCGCTGCAACCCCAGAGTCAGCCACGACTGGACCTAATGGTCAGGGGTCCCTTTACCATTAAGAACAAAAGAAGAGTTTGTTGGATCAGGACAAAGGCCCTTGCAGTCCAACCCTGTGTTCTCACACTGAGCCACCAAATGCCCATGGGAAGCCTATAAGCACAATCTAAGCACAAATGCCCTACCCTCACCTGCAGTTCTCAGCACAATCACCGCCTGCAGTTCTGGTGTTCTGAAGCAAACTTTGATTGTAAATGTTAAGTGTCAGTGGGCTTGAACCCAGGACCCCTGTCAGCAGATCTCAGGTAACTTACTCCATGCACCAGCAGAATACCTTGCCAACAGAGTAAATGGCTGGCATAAAGCTTGCAGTCCTACATCACCACCCTGATAATATTCCTTTCTCCATTGCATATACAGGTATTAATCTGAACAGATAAGGCATCGCTTATCCTTCAGTGCCTGTCGTTTCATCTTAAAAAACAAGGAACCGTGGCAGTGACACATAGCTAGATGCACTGCTATCCTAAACACGGTCTATGTCGCATTTATTTTCTCGGCTACTGTCAAGACAGCGTGAATGTGTATTATATATTTCATGAAGTGTCAGAATCGAGCCGTCCACAAAACGGCTTAATGGTACAGCAGATGAAGTGAAGAAGCTGCTCTTCTTAAGGTGCGATCAAAACCAAGGCCAAACTACCTTTTGAACCTGTTCCCTGCTACTAATTTAATCAGTAGCAAGCAATCTAGAGTACAGTGGCTCTGCCACGGTACTCACTTTGCATCCTCTAACCTCCTCTGCTCTTTTACTACTCATTACATCTTCTGCATAGATAGCATAGAAAATCATTTTCTGGGCTGAAAGGGCAATCCTAACCGTGTCTACTCAGACAGTAAGTCCTACAGAACTGAATGGGGTTTATTCCGACATAAGTGAGGCTTGTTCCAAGATTGGGCTTGTAGCCTTTCTCCTTTTTGACTGCCTAATGACCTGCATCACTTCCTCCATTCCATTCCATCCTTTATCCATTTCACAGTCCACAGCCTGCTCTCTCCATTTCTTTGCTTGCTTTACTTCTTAAATGTTTTATTAAAATGCCAAATAAATAAAATAAAAAGAGAAACATATAGACCTGCCCCAACCCAAAAGAGTAGCACCAGTCTCAACCTAGTAATGAACTCAGATGTGTACATAAATGTTTGCCCTATTTTCAGGTGAACATGAAGAAGAAGAAAGAAGAAAGAAGAAGAAGAAGAAGAAGAAGAAGAAGAAGAAGAGTTGTTGTTTGGATTTGATATCCCGCCTTTCACTCCCTTTAAGGAGTCTCAAAGCGGCTAACATTCTCCTTTCCCTTCCTCCCCCACAACAAACACTCTGTGAGGTGAGTGGGGCTGAGAAACTTCAAAGAAGTGTGACTGGCCCAAGATCACCCAGCAGCTGCATGTGGAGGAGCGGGGACGCGAACCCAGTTCACCAGATTATGAGACTACCACTCTTAACCACCACACCACACTGATAGAGAACCTTTTCTGCGGCTGCTCCCACAGTGTGGAATTCCCGCCTTGCTATCCTTTCTCCAGCAGGCAAAGACATTCTTATTTAGACAGGCCTTTGAAAATTAAGGAGTCAGCAATGCTGGTCACTGGGATGCTGTCAGGACAAACTGTTTTCAGTTGCTGGTTTAAAATGCGCTCTGATATATTGTGGTTGTTAATATCACACATTTGGAATTAATGGGATGAATAAAAGCAGACTGTGCTTGAAATAAGAATTGTCCAGTCCAATAATATGGTTCAAAAGCTCTACTAACAGAACAGACACAAAACAAACAATGTTACACCCACATATAGTTGCACAATGTCATGTGCTGAGCCCAGCACAGGTACAGCATCTTAGAAATATGAATTTCTTCTAACCAGAGCTGAAAACAAAGCTCTGCATCTCCCGCAAACAGAGAGTCATTAGCACACCACACTCTTTGGTGGCTTGAGAGAAGAAAAGTCTAACTCACACAAAATGGATGCCCACAGATTAACATATGCGTAGTGTCAGGGAACTGCCATCGGAGCTAGAGGCGGAGGGAAGGCTCCAAAGGGATGCAGGAGAGGGTCCCAGTAGGGAGAGAGGCAGCCCATCTGCTGGGGAAGGAAATCAGCGTAACACCAGTGGAGAAGGGGGGGCAGATGGGGGAATCGGAGAGGAGGCTCCAAGACTCCTCGCCTGAGACCAGCGGAGAGAGTACGGGTACTCCGCTGCCCACACCCTCCCTGCGCAGAAGACTTCCGCGCAGGGAGAGTAGGAGGAGACTTGGCGTCAAACAACTTTTATGCTGGAAAAGGTTTAAGAAACGCCCACTGACGGATTCTGCCAGCAACTGAGACAGTCACGATGCTGGAGGCTGTTCAGTCAGAAAGGGTTAACCAGGTAACCTAGCCAGGAGTGGCGGCAACTTACACACGAGCAACCCCTAAACCCATTACACGTAGGGCTGAAATTCAATGTCTTTCATAGAATCATAGAATTGTAGAGTTGGAAGCGGCAAGGGTCATCTAGTCCAACCCCACTGAAATGCAGAAATCTCAGCTAAAGCATCCATGACAGATGTAACCTAAGTTAAACATCTCGTGTCAGAGCAGAAGAGATACATTCTAAGTTAGTTACCAACTATTAGGCTCTCTGAAAGTATTTTGTTTAGCTACAGTGGAAGCTTCCATGCTAAGCATTTAGCAGTACACATACAGTTATACAGAGTTATTTTCTGTTTCAGTGTACAATTGAACAATTGAACTTGACATGATGTGTTTGAATTATTATTTTTAGCTAGCTTGTTTTTATCGCTTTGCATTTTGCAACGCTGTTTTGAAATGTTGTAAGCTGCATTGAATCCCAGCCTGGGAGAAAGGAAGGATGTACAGTAAATTGATGGAAATAAATAAATAAATATTCACAGCTCAGCATCTCCCAACATGATTTTACAGCAGTCTTTACTGACCTGATACCCTCTGGATGTTTTGGACTACAACTCCAGTGTCTACAGTGTCCAAAATGACTAGAAGGCTGTGTAACAGCAATGGGAAGAAACAGCGCTTGCCAAAACAAGTTTTGAAGCATGGCAACATGCAACAGATTGAATTCCCCCCCCATCCCTGATCACTGTAGCACTGAGAAGCTTCTATTGGAGGAATATTCTTCCTCAGACCTCTTAAAAGGACTGGAGCCCTGGGGAGAGATTTAACCGATCAACTGAGAAATAAGTACCAATAGCAACTGCTCTAAAGAAACAATAGATAAAGGTCATTGCTAAGGTTGCTTAAATGCATATCCTTCACTAACAGCATGCTTCCAAGCAAATTGACTCCATTCTTTTCATTGGGGCTTATTCCCTAGTAAGTGTGTTTAGAATTGCAGCCTAACAGTATGATGCTAAACTTGATTTGTGTGTTAGGATTTAAATGCATCATAAGAGACTCCCTGTCTCCAGTTCTAGGTGCCCTCGATGTTAATTAAAAACATGATATGAGCATAATTATAAAGCCTGAACGGCAGAGTCCCCCTCTTTACCTCTCTCATCCTGGATAGGAAGCACGTTCAGCAGTATTCAATAAGCAAATCCCATTTCTCAATGCTATTACCATGCCAGCTCAAGATGGATTCCATTAGTGGCTTTCCCATTATTGGAGATCAGTGTGAAAACTACTTCTTCAGAGGACAACTTAGGGACTATTCATAGAGAGTGTGGAACACTTTTTGAGGCCTCTCGTAATCCCTCTTGTTACACTTTGCTCCCATTTTAACCAATTCCAAATCTCATCCTTTTCTAACTATGCTATTCCCACGCAACAAGCAATTCCTAAATGTTGGAGCAGGGGCCTGTGTGGCCAATGACAGTCTTGTAAGCATCACGAAAGCATCAATAGTGAGTTTCGGAAGAATGTCAGGGTGGTGTAGTAGTTACCAAGTGTCAAACAAGGGCCTGGGCAACTAGGATTCAAATCCCTACTCAGCCATGAAGCTCACTGGGGTGTCCTTGGGCCAATCATTATCCTTCAGCCTCACCTAACCCACAGGGCTGTTGTAGGAATAAAATGAAGAGGGAGATAATTATCTACGTTACCTTGAGCTCCTTTGAAGAAAGGTGAGATATAAATGGAACAAAAATAGAAGTGTCATTGTCCAAATGTAGATTTTCCAGAGCCAGTGTAACATAGTGGTGAGAGGATTAGGCTGGACTCTGGGAAACCAGGGTTCGAATCTCTATTCAGCTGTGAAGGTGACATTGGTATTAGGCAATTTTTTTCAGTATAAGCTACCAAAAAGGGATATTATGATAATAATATGGGGTGGGGGAGAACCATACAAACACTGCCTTGAGTTCCTTGGAGGAAAGGTGGGCTATATAGTTATGAAAATATTGTTATGAGTTGTAGGGGGGGCGCATCAGCTGTATGCCAAGACCCTTCTAATTCCTGGATCCAGCAAGTGTTAAAATCTAAGTAAGAATTCAAATTGCTGGAATGGCTAGGCTAGTAAGTATGGGTTGTTAAGGTAACAAAGGAAGTGGCTCTGTGCCCAGAAGGTCGGCGATTCGAATCCCCCGTGATGGGGTGAGCTCCTGTTACTCGGTCCCAGCTCCTGCCAACCTAGCAGTTCGAAAGCACGCCAAAAGTGCAAGTAGATAAATAGGTACCGCTCCAGCGGGAAGGTAAACGGCGTTTCTGTGCGCTGCTCTGGTTTCGGTGTTCCATCGCGCCAGAAGCGGCTTAGTCATGCTGGCCACATGACCCAGAAAAACTGCCTGCGGACAAACGCCGGCTCCATTGGCCTGTAAAGTGAGATGAGCACCACAACACCAGAGTCGTCTGCGACTGGACTTAACTGTCAGGGGTCCTTTACCTTTACCTTTTTAAAGGCACTACAGGCTCCGCTGTTACTCATTCCGAAGGAAACATGAACCCTGGGAAAGCGCCAACAACCCCTGGAATCTTGCACTGCTCGGATATTGGGGTGGTGACTGGAAGTTTCAGATACATGAGCTAAAGGTGGGAAATTTATTTTGGTGAGTACCATCAGTAAAAAGGTGGCATTTACTTCCCTAATGGGCAATGTTATATTACCACAAACCTGATTTCTGGTGAGGTGACCATATGATTATTCCAAACTTCAAACCTTATTGACACAACTGCCATCTGACTGTCTAAAACTGGTCTCATGAATGGCCTCCAAATATCTCATGTTCTCTTTTAGTTTATCTTTCATTCACCTTCAGAATAGATGGAAACATATGCCCATCTTCGTATTTGTGCTTTACAATCTATCATACAAATAGAACAATAAAGCTTTTCAGACCTAAAGTATCTGGCGGGTTGTTGAGCTATGTGCAACCTGTGCAGGAGTTATTTTCAAAAGGCCACCTCTTCACTGAGTCAAAGCACACCTGTTCTGCCGCTGGATCTCATAACAGCAAGCTGCGGCTATTCAAATTCACAGGGTGTTCATGTTAGTTTACAGGAACGTTTCTACACGAGCAGAGGGCAAAAATGAAATTAGCAGCAAGTCATTTTGCACCTACGAAGCAGCAACAAGGACAGCGTTAAATGAACAATTTAGGACTGTAGATTATAATCATCTGAAGGTGTTTGCTTTCTTTTCCAAAAAGCTTCTCCAGTGTTTTTGCAGTAGTATTAATATTGTAGTACCATTTAATGCTTTGCTCGGTTTTTCCCCCCTTTTGGTCCCATCAAGCCTTTGCACAGGCATGCATGCCGAGAATTTAAAGTGAGACTCGACTTTTCTTCTTATTAGAAACTTCCTCACTCTGAGCAGTGGGTGGCTGCCTTTAACAAAAGACAGAAATGAAAAGCACTTTGGGTGTTGAAGTACTGCTAGCAAGACACCCGCTTTAATGTGGACTGGTTGAAGTATAAAACCTCTTAAAAGCTTCTAAGGATTGTGTTTTGTTGTGTGTTTGCTTTTTTTACTCATTTTATTAATCGTGAATTTATGGGGGAGGGGGAATCTGAAGGGTTCTGTTTTGACAGCAAGCAAGAACAGAGAGTAACAGCAATTATTCAGTGCATCAAGCAAGCTCTTATGCAATTAGTCCTTATATTGAGGAGAAATAAACGTTAAATTGTAAATTACTTTACGATTAGTTACAGGGAATGACTAAAAAAAAGGAAAAGGAAAAAAGGCCAGTCTTCAGGGACTAAGAAAGCCTTCAATGGATTAGCGGGGCCAGTTAATTTCTGTTACGTATGAGCGGTCCCAACTGTCCTCTGAGACAAGTGTGTGGACAGAAATTATGTGTTAACAAAGCAATCACAAATGTAGGCAAAGGCAATTCCCATGATTACAGGGGCTTCCTTCCCCACTGCTACAACTGCAGAAATTGCTGCCAGCTGCATCCTCTATGCATCACTGTTAATTGGTTCCAAAGTTAAGCATCTATATGAAGCTCTGTATGAATCATGGGTGACTTTGGGGTGAGGTGTCATCAGCAGACTGACTCCATATTTATGCTACCAGGCACCTGGCATCTGCTATTTCTGTTCCCAAACTACTTTTTCAAGGTGTTAGTCAGATGAATGAGAGTGAATAGATGGAAGCTGAATTTAGACACGCCAGAGGTGATGCTTCTGGGGTGCTCCTGGGCCTTGAAGAGGTTGGTGTTGCTTGGGATTCAGGAGGCCATGACTTTCCCTTCTGTATAGAGAGAACTTTGCAGTGCTTTGTGGCCTGGTTGTTCATCTTCGAAAGGCAGGTAGCTGCAGTTGCTATCAGCTTAATACACGATGAAGGCTCCACCTTTTACTGGACAGAGATTATCTTGCTACCCTGATCTATGCTTGACTACAGTTTGTAACCTCCAGGCCTGACTACTGTACTGCACTCTATATGGGACTTCCTTTTAAAGGCAACACAGATGTTTGAGCTAGTACAGAATATGGCTACTCATCTCCTTATGAAAGCAGCATATTCGGTCTGTGTTGCACTGGTTGCCAGTATGCTTTTGATCCCAATTGAAGGTGGATCTTTCATTGCTTGGGAGCCATGTGTCTTTGAAACCACCTCTCCCTATAGCAGCCTGTTGCTTTCTTTTCATCAGGCCCTGCTTCCTATTCCAGCAGTACACAAAGCAAGAACTGGAGCTGTTAGAAAGGCAACCCTTACTTACAGCAGAGGTGGGGAACCTGCAGCTTTCCAGAGGTTGTTGGTCTACAGCTTTTGCCAACCCTGAACATTGGCCATGCCTGTGGGTCTGATGGGAATTGGAATCAAACCATTTCTAGAATTCCATGAGTTGCCCATCCCTGCTCTAGAGTGATTAACCAAAGTTTGACTTCTTTCCACATTATAAGAAAGGGCTGCAGGGCATTTGTCCACTTTTGGTTGACTTTAGGATTTGCGGGGTAAGTGCCAAGTGAGTTGGGAAGTAATCCATCGAGACTGTTTTGTTATTGTTTCTCTATTTGCGGTGTTACTTATTATTATTATTATTTTTCTTCTTCTTTAAATGGCTTTGAGCTCCGGAAAAGTGGTGTTAAACTGTTATACAGATATTAAATCAGCGAGTGCTTGGTTCATACATTACACCCCCTCCGTTGGCCCCTCTCGATGTCCTTTTTACTGTGTGTCCATAATTATTTGTTCTCGTGATCCTATTGGGGTGGTCATATGTGATCCTGCTTTCAATTCAGTTTACACCTGCCAAAGTACCGGGGTGGTCACTCTCCTTTCTTTCCAGTCAGTGCATATTATGTAACTTCCCGCTGAACTCCTGCAACTTTTTATGCCAATGTTCTGCTTTGTTTTTGACCCACTTTTGTTGTATCATAGCCCCTCCAGACACCAATAGCATGGTAGCAACAGGGAAGTATCTCAGAACAAGTGAAAGCAGAATAAATCTGACACACAATTATTGCGGAGAAAAAATATTGCAGAATAAAACACCAGACTGGAGGATGCCCTTTGTGATTCCATGCCTTGGCATGGTCAAGATTGCCCATAACACAGGACTTTCCAGGGCATGGAGCTACAGGCAAAGAGCTAACTGTGAAGCTTTCGCCTCAAACAGTTGGGTGCCTGAACAAAAACAACAATCTCTGTATAAAGCACCTAACAATTCATAACCAGAATGTTAGTCACTAACAATAGCTACATTATGCTGGAGCTGCCAAGATGATTAATGCTGCGCTCATGGGAAAAGAAAGCAATCAGAGACCACAAGTGTATGTGAAAGACAGTGAGAAGTAGACAGCAGAGATCCATTTAACATACCTACAGCTAGCATAATTTTCAGTGGAAAAGGCAGCTTTTCAAGCAGAAAAGAGGATCACACGTGTTGGCTATAGGAGTAAATCTACCCAGAGAACAGCATCTGAAACAATTTGCAGAGCCCAAGGCAGCTTTGTTGACCAATTCTGCCCAATAATTCATTTGCATGTTCATCCATATGGAGAATGAAAGCATCACGGTGCAATTCTGACAATTTCTAGAGGCTATTTTACGCATGTCTACTAAGAATTAAGAACCATTAGAATCGCAGCTTAAGGGAGCCAGGGTGGTGGAACAAGGTGGAACAGCGTTCCCCGCAACCTGGTGCCATCCAAATGTTTTGTACCATCAGCTCCTGCCCCTATGGCCAATGATCAGGGATAAAGCAAATTGTAGTCCAAAAACTATCTGGAGGTTGCCAGGATGCAGAGGCCTGCATCAGAGTATTGGATTAGGACCGGGGAGGCTGACAATCAACTCCCTACTTAGTCATAAATCTTACTGGCTGACACTGGGCAATTGTTATCTCTCAGTCCAACCTACCTCACAAGGTTGTTGTGGGGAATAAAACGGGTGAGGAAACCAAGTATGCAATGTATTTCCTTGGAAGAAAAATGGGATGTAAATGTAACATATAAACCAAGTATGATGTTAAGTGTGTACAGGCAACACCCCATTTATGCGTGTTCAAGGCATTCTTGACAACACATGCGTGCATTGCATCAAACCCAGAAGTGACCCAAAACTGTTACAAATATGTCACTAAAAGGAGCAGAACAGAGTGTTTGCAGGCTTTGTGTTTCAAATATACACAATTTCACTTAAATGCGCGGTGCCTTGGAACGTAACCCCCACATGAATTGGGAGTTGCCTGTATATAGATGTGCTTCATTGGATGAAGTGTTGCCTATGTAACCTTCCCAAATCCAGGAGCAGCAGGAAGGCTTCTGTGACACCCATACAGTGGAATTAGTAACACAGAAAGACTCAGTTGTTTTCCTTGTTCATCTTAAGCTCAAGGCTCAAAGCAACTTCAAAACAGCCCCCCTGTCCAGTGCATTCTGCTGGCTACTGCAATTCCACAACCCTGTACCCTGTGGGAAGGATCACCGGAAATCATGGAAGGCAGGCTAAGAGTGCCTTGATTGTATCCTGAAAGGCAATATCTAAATGACTTATAGAACACTGATTTACAGGTGCTAAGGCACCTGAGAGCTTATCCTTGTAGAAGAGAATCAGTCTAAGGCTAAGCATTAGCCCATGTTCTCTTATCCTGTAATTTTCATAGGGATATAAGATCCCAGTTTATCTCCATGGTACTTTCACTACAACTGGGGAATCTGAGATGACTTTTACATCTCAATTTTAAGTGCAGATTCCACCCCCTAAGATCACAGAAAATACTACCAAGCTCTTTGCTTTAGCCATCAAAATTAGGTTACAGTTATCAAAGGAACATGAGTTCTGACTTAATCAAAATTATCTGCATTTTTAACAAGTTCTTGTTGTTTATGGATTTTTGTTATACTCTTACTTTAAAGCATTTTTGTGCATGTGCATTGTCCTCTCTTTTTTCTTACTGCATACCCCACCCCCGTGGTTGTTTTGCTATGTCTGCATTGTACTTTGTATTTATTTGGTGCTTATTGCCTGTACACCAAATATACTGTAGTCCATTAAGATTGCTGGGAATTGCTCTGTGGAAGGTAAACTACACTTCCAAGGATTCCTAGCCATGTCCTTTAAGTGAGCTTTGGTGTGTACACACCCTAACTTATTTTAACAAATAAATGCAGTTCTGTTTCCCAACATTTTGCCAAAGGGTGAGTGGAAGATGGTATGTGGTCTCCCTTATACTGTTTGCCAATGTTATTATCTGGCGCTGTTTTCCTCCCCTTTAGTTGTTTTGGAAAAAACCTGTACCAATGCAAAGTCTGACTGAGACTGGGGGGGGGGGCCTTGTAAATAAAGCAGTCTGTTGTTGTTTTCTATTCAGAATTACATTACAAATATAAAGGAAGGCTGGGGGAATTTGGCTTTTGCATTCAGACAGAGCAAAAGGCAGGCGATTCATCCAGATAATATCTCCCTCGTTCCTCAACTTCAGCCAGCAGCTTGACCAGAGTGAGTCATATAGAGAATATGGGCTTTGTTAAATAATTAAACTGAAAACAGAAAAGCACAGAAAAGTTGCAAAATTGCCTCTGAGTTCTCAGATTGGCAGTGGAGGTTATCCACTCCACAACTCTTCAGGATATTTTTATTTTTATTTTCTATGAATTTATACACTGCCCTTCCTCACGAAAGGAGCCCAGTAAAGCTAACAAATACAACGTAATAGGAATAGAATTCAGTAATAACAGAAAAGCTGGCTTTAAAAACATACAGAACAAGCAGAATAAAACAGCAGTAAGGACAAAGGACAAATTCTACGCTCCACAGGAGTGGCGAAAGGAGGAAGTTTTCACAATGAGCTACAAAGTATCCAGTGTGGAGGGCAACTGAATGGATATTGGGAGGACGTTCCATAGTCTAGACCAGGCACCCCCAAACTCGGCCCTCCAGATGTTTTAGTCCTGTTAGCTAGGGATGATGGGAGTTGTAGCCCCAAAACATCTGGAGGGCCGAGTTTGGGGGTGCCTGGTGTAGGAGCGGCCACTGAGAATGCCCTGTCACCTGTCAGCACCTGACTAGTCAAAGCCACTGATGGCATCAGCCAGGGAAGGCATCCCTGGCTGATCTTAATACTGTAGTCAGGTAGGGTAATACGTATTGGATAACGTTATGTTTTCATAGCATTGAGATGGGGACACCCAGTGGCTAGTCATTATCACAACAGAGGGCTGCATAAATACCATATATTTAAAGAACATGTCTTCCAAAGAATCCTGGGAACTGTGGTTTAAGGGTACTGGGAACTGTAGCTCTGAGAGGTGTAAACTACAGTTCCCAGAACTCTTTGGGTAAGATATATGCTTCAAACGTCTGGTATATACTTTGGCCTCTCGCACCACCAACACAAATAAGTTATATATTTATGGGATGCTGAAACTCCACTCACCTACTATGTAAAATAATTAAAGCTTACTATCTCTCCCCCAAGGAACGCGGGTGGCGCTGTGGGTTAAACCACAGAGCCTAGGACTTGCCGATCAGAAAGTCGGCAGTTCGAATCCCCGCAACGAGGTGAGCTCCCATTGCTCGGTTCCTGCTCCTGCCAACCTAGGAGTTCGAAAGCACGTCAAAGTGCAAGTAGATAAATAGGTACCGCCCGGGTGGGAAGGTAAATGGCGTTTCCATGTGTCGCTCTGGTTTGCCAGAAGCGGCTTAGTCATCCTGGCCACATGAACCGGAAGCTGTACGCCGGTTCCCTCGGCCAATAAAGCGAGATGAGCGCCGCAACCCCAGAGTCGGTCACAACTGGACCTAATGATCAGGAGTGCCTTTACCCTTTACCTTTTATCTCTCCCCCATCTTCCCCCCACCTCTCTCCCCATATCTCTATCCCCCAACCCTATGCTGCCTACAACAGTAATATCTCACGCTGAATACAGCTGACCTGTATGAAGGAATCTGTGATTTAAAAACAGAGACGCTGGTGCTGTATGTACTTTTGTTATCCAAGAAAATATTTTAATAATGAAGCATGTATGCAGCCATATTTGATTCCATGTAAATTACCAGGTACAAACCGTTCAACTATCTGGCCATATCGATGGAATAAAACATCTCCCCGTGCTTTGTTGTGTTCTTCATGATAGAACTATGAAGCAGTGAGAAGGTATAACGAAATGCAGGTTTAATACTGGGGGCAAATTCCTAAAGAGGAATATATTTTCATGGTGGAGGGACTTCCCTAAGGGAAGCCTTGGTTCAAAACATATTCCAGCTCCTGTTGGTTTGACTTTCACCCCAATTCAGGAGTTTAGGCCTCGCAACATCAGCAGACCTTCTGCATTCTGCTCTGTCTGCATCTCATCTGTTCAGATTCAAATAAGCTTGTAGCAATAACAAGAAACAGCAGCTCCTTCCAGCACTGGCTGCACCCTTTTCTGCTGCCAAAGAACTGGGCATCCCACATTAGAAACTCTGATTTAGCCCAGGGATAACCATTCCTAAATAAGGCTGCTAGCAATTTACTGTGTACGCTTCTGTGCCTTTAACGTGCTTGATGCACAAATTTGGCAAGTGAAGTTTTTTCCAATTATGTCCCCTGATTATTGGTTATGTGTCAGGCGCTGCAGATATTTATTTATTGCATTTGTTGTCTACCTTTCCTCCATGGAGTTCAAGGGGGCATATGTGGGTTCTCTTCCTCCCTGTTTCATCCTCACAACAACCCGGTCAGGTAGGTTCAGCTGAGAGACAGTGACTGGCCCAAGGTCACCCAGCAACTGAGTTTCATGACTGAGCAGGGATTTGAATCTGGTCTCCCAGGCACTAGAGTCCAGTATTCTAACCCCTACACCGCACCGGCTCTCCTAGCAATATATCCCACTTTAATATAAAATAAAGGAGGGAAGCTACCCGGAGGTGGCTCAGTTGGTTAGAGTGTGGTGCTGGTGATGCCAAGGTCATGGGTTCGATCTCTGTATGGGCCAGCTGCATAGTCCTGCATCACAGGGGGTTGGACTAGATGATCCTCTGCTTCCCTCCCAACTCTACAATTCTACGATTCTAAGCAATCCTACTGAAAAGAGCTGGTTAATGGGAGGGACACATTGCCCTGAAACGGAGCGAGAAACCCATTTACAGTATAATTCCACTGTAATATTGGTGAAGCGGTTCACCTGAGGCAAAGGAATTCATGCTACAATGGCTTTCATTTGCAGGAAGCTTTGCATTCCGTACTTTCACTTTTTCTTTTGGTTCCTTTTAATGACACCCAAGGCTCTCTTGCTGGTTAATTGGCTATGATTGCATAAACATTCTCTTACCTACAAACCCTCATTCCAGAATAATGAGTTAGTTAGAAAACACAGATCCTTTCATCTTCTTTCTATAGTATCCTACTTGGCAACATGTTTTTGAATATACTACATCTTTGATTGGAATAAGCATGGCATTTTTGATGGGGGGTCAATGGATATGTGCCTGCATACACAGTACAGAGAGAGTGACCATATAGAAAAGGTTACATTCCGTTATGCATGTGCAAATCCCACAGCCTAGGCAGATAGATATGGGTTTTCTGTGTCTCTTGACTGCCACCTACTGGTTAATTTCTGGGGGAAAGAATTCACACTACGGACCAATGCAAAAGTGCAATAAGATACAGCAGCAGCTTTGCAGAACTGGACTTCCACAAAGTGGATGTTTTTTAAAAGTGCAAAAGAAAGAGAACATTCAAGAAAATTATTCTGCTTTCCTTTGTTTTAAATGTTCCATTGGTTAAAAAGGGTTGCATCTGAGGTTCCTAATAAATAATAACGAAATACCTAATGCTTTGAAATCTTTTTGAAATCCATTACCTTTAATATAGGCAGTATGGATATTTTCCAGCTATTTTTTAAAAAATGTGTATCATAAATAAACATGTGGAAGGAGATCCCAACTAAAAAAGCAAGGAAGTACATAGGAGGGACTCTAATTTTACAATTGTGAGTCTTTCAGCATGGAAATGTTTTATAATATCATAGAATCATACAGTTGTAAGGGATCACAAGAGTCATCTAGTCCAGCCCCCTGCAATACAGGAATATTTTGCCCAACATGGGGCTAAACCCGCAACTGAGATTAAGAGTTTCATACTCTACCGACTGAGCTATCCCAGCAGATGCCTTTACAGGGTCCCCCACTCTCTCAACAGGAGGAAGTTCCAAAATCAACCTTTACATTAAGTTGAGTGCAAAGCTCCTGGTCAAACTTACTCTGCGATGAAGTGGGAGGGGAGATCCAGACTAGGACCATAGCATGGGGCAGCATGTGCTTTAAAGCAGCTTTCCAGCTCTTCATTCCCCAATGCATCTCAATCACTCCCTTCTGTTGAGATCATAGCTAAGTGGGCCACAGGTCTGTCATGCTCAGCTAGCCTGCTGCCCTTGGGTCCACTGAAGGGCACTATCCCATTGCCAGCATTGAAATAAGATGCCACTGCCAGTCCAGTTAAGCTGCTGTAAATGCAATGAGAGGAGGTGCCATCTTGTCATTTGCTTTAGGCAGCAAAATGTCTTGGGCCCCTGGGCCAGCCCTGCTTCTCACCAAGCAGAAAAGGACAGTGCACTGAGGGCAGAAGGGTAGTAGAGCTGACAGAAAGAAAAGCATCCTGCTTCACAACAAAGAATAAGGCTGTATCAACACTATCAGGAATCTGACAGAAAAATTCTTCATTGCTAAGCCAACATAGACATCTGCTGGCCTGACATGTAAATTTTTAATAAATGCACTATTGCGAAATAATTTTAAGATATCATAAATAGATGTTAGATAGATAGATATTCTTCGTTTGCTTCACACAATAGTTCAGAAGGGGAGAAAAGAGAGACTGTCGGATGACTTAACTATGAGATATTTCATTACAGTAACTGTTGCTACTGAATTGCAGTGATTTTTGAACATTGTGGTGACAGCTTTGAAGCTGGTAGAGTCTCTATGAAAAAAAGCTTGACCATAAGAAACTGATAGCTGTTTGTCCACTGTAGGGCTTCTTCAGGTCATTCAGTCACATGACAAAAACATAATATAGGAAGAATTTATACCTGTGTTTGGAGAAGTTGGAAGGGGGAGGTAATTCCACACAGCAGAAAATGGACAATTGACCAAGCTCAGAAATAAAACTGATCCCAAAGCACGGAAATGTTCCTGCAAAATGCTAATCTACAGATTTCCTTGACACAACAACTTACTGAAATGCAGCCTAGGAGCCTGCAATCAAGAGCAAAAGAGCCATTATGGAAGGCTATCATTTAGGTCAGGCATGTCCAAAGTCCAGCCTGGAGGCCACTTGCTGCCCCTGGGCTGGTTTCAAATGACAATTTTGAAAAAGCCATCTCTTGCGGCCCCCGAGCACCTGCCCACCAAAGCCATTTCCTTTTCAATGCTTCTAGGCTTATAGAGTGGCACACAGATTACGGACACAGGGACCGGGGTGGTACAAGTGGGAGCAGTTCTTGAGGTATTGGGTCCTGAACCACATAAGACTTTAAAAGTAAAAAACCAGCACTTTGAATTGAACCCAGAAGCCAGCTGGTAGTCTGTGCAGTCATGCCAGAATTTGTGCTAGAATTGTAGAGTTGGAAGGGACTGCAAGAGTTATTTTGTCCAATCCCCTGCAATGCAGGGACCTTTCAGCCAACATGGGGCTCAAACCCACGATCCTGAGATTAGGAGTCTCATACTCTACTGTCTGAGCTATCTCTCTGACCTGCTCTGTGTTATATGTTTGGACCGTGTTGCCCCAGTAAGCAATCTGGCCACTGAATTCTGCACCTTCTGCAGTTTCCAAATCATCTTCAGAGGCAGCCCCGTGTATAAGACATTGCAGTAATCCAACCTAGAGGTTAGCAGAATGCAAACAGCCTGGCCCTGAGTGGTAGATGTGGCATTCTAATGAAAAATAAAAGGAAATCTGGCATGCATGAAGTCTGTTCATCCATGGCTAAAAGCTAACCTAGAGAGAGAAATATTAGAAATGAAAATTAAGATTATTATTATTATTAAATGCCAAGTGAGATGATTTTAGAGGCTGCAGGGTCTTAGCTTTCTGTTTATTTTATCTGTTTCCATTTTGCTGTTCTTCTCTGGCAAATCACCTAATCATATGGTGTCAGTTCTATCCCTGCTTTGCATTTCTGGAACTTTACAAGTAGGAGGAATAATAAATAGCAAATACGGAATAATCAGCTTCAGACATGCTATTCTAGACAATCATTTGTTCAACAGATCATGAAAATTCCTAGGAGCTTCAAACGTTTTTGCAAAACAATGTTTTCCTAAACAATGAATAATATACCAATTTCCTTGCTCCTAGAAACAAACAGCAAATTAAGTGGTTGGGTTGTTTTAGCATTTAGCCTGTTTTGGTTACTATAATTGTTTCCTTGCAGAAGAATTACAAGTGATTAAAATGTCAGCCACTACGTGCAAGTAATAATGTCATTACTAGTCATCCATAATAAATGTTATCACTGTAAGCATTATGTAGTCCAATGAAATATATAATAGAACTAATCTGAAGGCAGATGACTCGGAAGCATATACTTCATCAAGCCAACCAAAATTACCACACTGTTCTATAATGCTTTTATTTAATCTTACAATTTGATATTTTTTTTAAAAAAAATTAAAGATGCCTGAGTGTGGTAAAAAGAGAGTTGTGGAGAATTTGCACATTTTCCACACAGAAGCCACAACCTCTCACATGCCCTTGATTTGATCCTGGAATGTCCCGCTTTTCTTTAGGGTGTCCCTCTTTTCATCAAAGAAATGTTGGAGGGTATGAAGTTATGCAATCCCTACGCCAAGGAGATAAGTAACTATACATCCTTAGAAGACATCTGAAGGCAGCCCTGTTAATGTTTATTTTTTTAAATACATTGCAAGCCACCCAGAGTGGCTAGGGCAACCCAGTCAGATGGGAGGGGTATAAATGTTGTTGCTGCTGCTGCTGCTGCTGCTGATGTTGCTGCTGGATAAGGTGTCCCTATTTTCATCGGAGTAATGTTGTAGGGTATGGTGTCCACTGGGACAGAGCTGCAACGCAAGCCTCATGGTAGCTGCAAAGCTTAGAAGGGTGAGGTGGTAGGGGAGGTCAGGGATGTACGGGTCCACCAGCAAAGTCAAGCCAGCATTCCCTGTGGCACATCTGTGCAGTCCTGACCACCCCACTGCCTGACTCCTACCCCCCTCCCTTCTGATAAGCAGGAGTGGCTCCACCACTGGAAGTCTAGCATTGCTGCTCTGCCCTGTAAGTGAGCGGAGAGGACTGAAAGGGAATACAGTGGTACCTCGGGTTACAAACACCTCGGGTTACAAACACTTCAGGTTACAGACTCCACTAACCCGGAAGTAGTACCTCGGGTTAAGAACTTTACCTTCGGATGAGAACAGAAATCGCATGGCGGCAGCGGGAGGCCCCATTAGCTAAAGTGGTACCTCAGGTTAAGAACAGTTTCAGGTTAAGAACGGACCTCCAGAAGTTCATAACCAGAGGTACCACTGTATATATTTGGCAATCTTCTTAGTCTGTTCTCGTAAGCCTCTGGCACATGAAGAAGGCCACTGGGAAAATCAGGCCATGGAAATGCCATCTGTGGAAAGCCAACCATGTGAATGCTGCATGCTAAGCAACTCAGACTGGCTCTTGGCGGTGGCACCAGATGGGAAAATTGCATTTGCAACTAAAGGTCCAGTTAGGCCATCTACATGCTGTCCAGCTTAAAACACAGCTAAGTCCTTCTTTTTCTCAAATCCAACAGAAGCTGGTTTGGTAGGAAACCCATCGAAACATAGTATGTCATAAGAAACAACAGGATAAAAAATATTTTAAGTATTGAAATGGAATTAGGAAATTGATGTGACATTGAGCAGCAAACAAGGGAGGAAAGAGAAACATCAACGTTGTGGGGTGGGAAGTCAACTTTTAAATTTGTATTAAATTTGAATTAATTTGATGTTAATTTATTAGAATTTTTGAAAAGCAATAAAAATTAATTAGAAAAGAAATAAACAGCAGGATAAACATGGGTTGTGGGTGGCTAATCGTGTGTGTACACCGCTTCCCTAACCAGCAGGGGGCATATACTAGATGCAGAGTAAACAGGAGTGTGTACACCATGGGTAGGCAAACTAAGGCCCAAGGGCTGGATCCAGCCCAATCACCTTCTAAATCCAGCCTGCGGGCAGTCCAGGAATCAGTGTGTTTTTACATGATTAGAAAGTGTCCTTTTATTTAAAATGCATCTCTGGGTTATTTGTGGGGCCTGCCTGGTGTTTTTACATGAGTAGAATTTGTGCTTTTATTTAAAATGCATATCTGGGTTATTTATGAGGCATAGGAATTTGTTCATATTTTTTTTCAAAATATAGTCCGGCCCCACACAAGGTCTGAGGGACAGCGGACCGGCCCCCTGCTGAAAAAGTTCGCTGACCCCTGGTGTACACAGCCTTAGTCCATTACGATACTGAGGTAGCTTGTTTTACATTTTTGACTTGTTTATTTATATTATCTTCCGGTAATTTTAAAAAGATTTGTTGAAGTTTTCCCCCCTTTTCATACTATATACAAGCCGTATGCGATCCCTTTGATTTCTCTGTGCTTTAATATATAAGACACTTCTCCATCAGCATTCAAAAGTCATGAAAATATTGCAGCTTGCAGCATCGGCAGATAAGATGTGACAGCTAGGATATACAGGGAGAAACATGTTATTAACCCCTCTTCCTGCCCCATCCCCATTTACAGCAAAAGTGGAATAACAAGGCTGTAAATCAGTGCTGAGCAAAACAAAGGAAAGGGAAAGGAAATAAACATAAATCAAAATAAATACAGACCCACATACATCTATAATATATATTCTAGACCCCACAGTATCAGTTTTAAACATCTGAGATAAAGATGGAAGATGTATGGGAGAGAGGGAAGCACTTCAGATTTGACAGGGCCATTAATTTGTTTGTAGCTATAGGAAGCCCTTGTAACAAAAATCCACACCCACCCACTCTGAAAAACTCCATATTTCTGCCCAAATAATTCTCCATCCCTAAGTTTCTGTATTAGCCCTCACACAGACAGAATGATGTGTTTCTTATCACACAGAGTGTCTCAGAGGGAAGAAAGAAGCCTCTTACACCTTTTAAAGTCCTAAAACCTCCTGCCAAAAATAAAAGTGATGTTTACAACTTCTCTGACAAGGAACCAAAGGTTTTTAAGTGTTATTCATCTCATCTTCCTCCATACACCCTTTTAGTGCTTTTGTTTAGAGAACTCTTCACCGTCTATCTCAATTTAAAGAATGAGGTACGATGCTATTTTTTTCTAGAAAAAGAGGTGCCAGAACTCACCATGAACGCCTTCCTTGTTCTCTTATAACCTGAGAGGTGCCGGTACTCAGTTCTAGGGATTTCCGGCTTTAAAAAAGCCCTGGGTACACATTGCTTCGAATCCACATTGTAAAGTCCCATGTTGATGCACCTATAGATTGTAAAATGAGCTGCATGGACATGACAGGGTAAAGTCTAGGTGGCAGTGTCTGGTTAGTAGACTTTGGGAATATACTTTCCTGCTCACAAGAGCCCATAATTTCAAGCGTCCTCAGCTTCAAAGCTAGGCAGAACCTAAGAGGGTGGTAGCGGCCGGTATTACAGAGGCCTGGCTCCCCTAAGCGCCTGGCCTGGCCATTACATCCTTCCAGATGCTTTCAAATTTGCCAGCAGTTTTTCCCTTCTGTGCAAAGATGGTTTGCCTGCGCATCATTCCACTCTGAGCATTTCTTCATCCGGGTGACTGAATTCAGTAAGGCGTACTCCCCAGGTAAGCTTGCACAGGGATTTCAGTTTTGTTGCCTTTTAATTGTTTTATCAGAATAATCTGTCTACTACACAGTGGATGGAGTGGTGAGTTGACCCAATATACACCTGAGGCAGAGGTCACCAACACGGTGCCTTTGGGGCGCCACAAAAGATCTCAGGAAATGTCCCCTCAAAAATCCACAAGAGCCCGTTCTTCCTGATCACTTCCTGTTTGCACTGGCTCAGCCTCTTCCACATTGAACACACATCCTTAAACATGCCCACATTTCATTGGTTTGGACACCAACCCTTCCTTCTGAATAGAGGCATAAACGACTGCTCTCTGTGAATGCAGTGGTGGCTGATTTGGGTGCCTTCTTTCCATTTATGATGTGGGGGTGGGGTGGAGCACACCAGCACCCTTTTGTGTTCCAGTCGCCTTTTTCAATCCTTGTAGTTGTGGCGGTCATTTTGTGCTGTGCCACACCCCACAGCCGCCTTTTTGTGACTGGAGACCATTGCAGTTTGCCACTGGTTTAAAATAGATTGGCGACCCTGAGGACAAACTGACATGTGATCCAAAACACAAGAGAGGGCAACTCCTTTTAAGGTGCCTTTTGGCACCTTAAAGATTAATGGCTTTACTTCACTCACAGGTTTGTGGGTTAGAGCCTCTTCTCTCTCTCTGAATTCAGTTGCTTCAGCAAATATGATTCCCTGGCCAGTCTTCATTTTTCTTGTATTGAGGTGGAGATGTATTTTATTCATATTTTGAACTGCCCTTTGACTAAGCTCCACCAACAGACAAACAAATATCAACTCACTATATTTATCTACACGCAACTAGAAAGTCTCAAATTCTTTTAAGTCTTCAAACACAAAAGAACAACAACAAACAACAATACTTGATCAAGCAAGATAGGCATTAATTTTGTTGTGGAAAATTTTGTCACCCTGGCTCCCTGCAAGGATGACTAGTAGATAAATAACCCAATCTGCTTATTTTTATTTTTCAAAGTAATGCTAAGTCAGCAGGTCGTGGCACAGATGGTAGGAAGAGCAGACCTGTGGAAGGGCGGAGTCATCTGTCTCCACAGAATTACCCATTCTTTCCAACTTCCACAACAGGCCTAGTGAACAGGAAGCCTGGGATAGTTCAGCTGATAGAGCATGAGACTCTTAATCCCCTGGTTGTGGGCTTGAGCCCCACATTGGGCAAAAGATTCCTGCATTGCATAGGGTTAGACTAGATGACCCTCGTGGTCCCTTCCAACTCTACAATTCTATGATTCGTTGCTCCACAATGTCCCATTGCTGCTGTGGGCATCACCCTCCCTTTGGCCATGCCTTTATTGTATTGGTTTTTCTTTTCCCCAACCCCCCCCCCCGAAAGTCCACATGGGGCTGAAAAGAGTTCTGATTCTATAGTATTCTAGCTCACTATTTGGGTCCACAAGACTCAAATCTTCATTGTTGTTTCCTGGAGGTTTTGCCTCTTTTCAGAGTTGGTGTTTGTTTTTATTTTCATTCTGCAAACCTCACAAGTAAGTAGGTATTTCCCTTGTGTTTATTTGTTGGCGTCATTCTCCAAGAAGCTAGTGGTGGAATACATGGCTCTCCCTCTCTCATTTAATCCCAACAACAACCCTGTAAGGTAGGGTATGTTGAGGCAGTGGCTGGCCCAAAGTCAGCCAGTGAGCTTCACAGCCCAGTGACGATTTGAAGCCTAGTCTCCCAGGTCTAACTACTACACCACACTGGATCTTGTTCCCCAGAGGCCCTGCTTTGCTGGCCCCATTTATCAGCATCTGGGGTCACACATACCCCATATGTATATATGTGTGTGTGTGTGTGTGTGTGTGTGGTGTGAACGCTCCCCGTGCTCCTCCTGTGGCTGGAAAAGGGTTAGTTCAACCTCCGGTTTGCTAGTAAAACTAAATTACTGTGTCATGAAATGACACATGTCTAAAAAGCATGTCACCATGAAAAGTTTGGTATACGTGGTTTCCCACAGAATCCTAGGAATTGTAGTTTACCCCTCACTAAACTACAATTCCCAGCAGCCTTAAACTACAGTTCCCAAGATACTGTGGGAGTAAACCATACTGTGTTGTGTGCTGGTAATCCACTCACTGTTTTTTTTTGTTTTTTTTAAAATGATATTTATTGAAAAAAAAATTAGAATTACAAAAGAAAACAAAGTAGAAAAAGAGAAAGAAAAAACAAACCACATCAAACAATACAAATTAATAAAAATCAAAATCAAAAAATATACCACAAACATTTAAAAACAAATCCAATATTCTCAAATCCTTAACTGTCATTACCTTCTTTCTTTGACCTCCTCCTCCTCCCTTTTTTTGTATCCTAGTTGTTAATTGTCGCAGCAAATCCTTTCCATATTTCATAATATTCTGTCATTACATTACCTTAATCTATTTTAATCTTATCTTACTATAAAAAAACCTTAAAACTTAAATCTTATTTTTACCAATTTCTCATAACCATAATATTCTTACATAATTCTTTAAATATTTTTGCTAAAGCCAAATAATTTCATTCCAACATTTTTCTAACATTCATCAATTTTATAAAAGAATCCTAATGAAAAAAATAAAAAAAAAATCCAATCTTCATCCAGCGTCTCTTCCTCCTGGTCCCGGGTTTTGTCAGTCCTCTCTATCCCATCAGTCTAGCGCATTAACCTGGTAATCTTATATCCGAGGCCCTTAAGTCCCTTCCATGTCCCTTCCGCGGCTCTTCTTCATATTTATAGCTGTATTTTCCTTTGTCTCCTGCTCCTTTCACTCGTGGGAACTCCAGCTTAACAATGTCTTTGACCCTTCTCGACAAATCAGCCCCTTTTCCATAGTCCACACTAAACTCCATGTGGTATTTAAGAACATGTTTCAAAGTCCCTCCAAATTTAAGAGCCCCCACTACCCCAAACATCTCACGGCCCATTACCAGACTTGAAAAGTCCAAACATCCCTGCGTAGGGGGGTCTATCCAAACCCCCATTTCCAAACCAAGCCAAACTTTATCTTTCCAAATCTGGCTTTTTCCAAGTTCATTTGTCAAATCCAAGAACTCATGTTCCTGCTGGGCCGCAGCTCCCTCCATCTCTGGCGCCCGAGGTTCAGCAACATCCTCTTCCCTCATCTGTTCTGTCAGGGCACACTCCTGATTTGATTCCTGGGTGGGCTCCATATAATTTCCCACTGCCTGTTCAAAATTTCTGATCGCATCAGTCATCAAGTCCGTCTTCTCATGTAGCTGTTCCAGTAGGGCACTTGTTTTACAGAGAGCACACAGCAGAGCTTCTGAATACATTGTCCTGCAAGGTCAGAAGTCTATTCCCACGATCGTAATCTGTAGCAGCTGCAAGCTCCCCGATTCAGAATTGGTTACAGTTTCACAGGCTCCCTCTAGGGGGAAAACTTCTATTTGTTCTTTTCTTTTAAAGACAGATCTAACAACAAAGTTTCCTTTTCGGATATTTTGTCAATATTTGTTCCTTTAAATGCGAAAGGGAGCAATGGAATCACTATGTTTCTCTTCTTTTAGCTATCTGTCAAAAACGTTTGTCTCTGGTCAATGAGCTTCAAAAAAGTCAGTCCTGACACCCCGCTCCAGGATCAAGACGGTGGAAAGTTACTTTGCTTTACACTCACTTCTGCAGGTTTAAACAGTCCGAAAAAAATCCCCCCTCTTCTCCTGCTTCCGAAGGGGGTTCAACAATTTTAAATGGTGAAAGTTAATCCTTTACAAGCGATTTTCTGAACTCTAGTTTGCCATGTCTTTGCTTTAATCTATCTACAAAGAAACGGAAGGCTGACTTCCTGTTTAGACCTTCCCGTTTCAGTACCAAATTGAAATAAACTTTTAAGTCCAATTTTCCTTTCTGCTTGCAATTCCTTATTTAGAGTCCAATTGTCCGAAATTTAAGTACTCACGGTGATTGTTTTAAAAGCCAAATTGTCCCAGGAAAAAGGCAGCGCTCTCCGGCAACAGCTGTGTGGCTTCGCTCCACGGAAGAAGCAGTTGACTCTCAGCACCGCGCCACTTCCCCCTCTTCACTTCGGAGCCCGTTAGTGGGTTCCTTTGCGGGTTGGGAGGGCGCTAAAGGTGCCCGCCGAGTCCCATGGTCACAGGCTTCATCCGCCTGTGATTTTTGAAAGGGTCCCCGCTTCGCCGTAGCGGAAAAGACCGGTTTCCTGTGGAGCTGGTCCCTCCAGATCAGAGGGAATCCGCCATTACTGATGGCGCCACCCCGGAAGTCCCACTCACTGGTGATCCTATATGCTGACTAGTCTAGGAAAGTGTAGGCTACAAACATGTGTCCACATTGTGAAGCTGGAAGGGACCACATATATCACCTAGTGTTCTAGTCCAACCCCCTGTAATGCAGGCTTTTTTTTGCCCGAGGTGGGGCTTGAAAACTACGACCCTGCGATTAGTACAGACTTCTTGCGCCTACGTGCAGCACGCCGCGCGACAGCAGCAGCGCGATCCTATGAGTAACTACCTAGAAATAAACCCATTCTGCTGCATGGGACTCACTCCCAGCAAAATGAGCAAATGCGACTGCAGCCTAAAGTCTGTTCATACTATTTCACAGTAGGACGGGGGGCGGGTTGCAAGTGCTTGGAGTCGTGTGCCGGGGCGCGGCTTACGGACACTTGGCAGCCAAATGCAGACGGTGAGGGCGCCGACATCTTTACGCCAAGCGCAACAGTTTACAAGAGTGATTCGCCCCCCCCCCCACCCCTTTAAGCAAACAACACAACTTTGGCCGGCGACTCCCTGCAAGATCCGCCGGCTCCTGAGGCGAAGGAAAGGCGGAGCCGACCAGGCAGGGAGAGATGCCGAAGGCGGGGCTGCCAAGGGCGGGGTAGGCGGCTGCATGTCGAGCGGGCTCCGCAGAGGAGCCGCTAGTCTGGGTCTCTCCGCGTGCTAGTTCGGGATCGCGTCGCCCCGGGCCCCGAGACGGAGAAAAGTTGTTGTAAGTAGCGCCGAGAAGTCCCCGAGCTTTCGGAACAACCCCTCCTTCTCCGGGGGAGGGCGGGATGTCAGTGGGAGGCGGGCCGGCTAGCCAAATATTTGCGGAGCCCGGGAAGGCGCCGTGAGATTCCGAGCCCCTCTCTCCGGACAGCGAGCTCCGCTTTCCAAGCACGGCCGGCTCTCGCCTCCTCCAGCAGCCTTCCCTTCTTTTCCGCTCGTTTCCCCGCCACCCCGCGGTGCAAACGAGATTCCATTAATGCCTTAATAAATAAACGAAACCGTGACGGCAACAAGGGGCGATAGGTGGGCAGTGACGGGCTTCTTCTGTACGTCATAAGGTACAGCATATCCTCGAAAGGGGGTTGGGGGAGAGGTGTTTGCTTTTGTACACGTCTACGAGAAGCACGCGCCTCCTGGCCAAAACTTTATTGGGCTTTGCAGGGCAGGCTTTAAATCAGGCTTCTACAGGGTTTGCCAAGAAAGCAAAAGTAATTGTGCTCAACGGGACCTGCCACGAAACGTCATAGTTCGGAGTGAGTGAGTGAATGAATGAATGACTCTTTATTTGCGTCAGCTATCGGCAATAGCAATAAAACAACAATACGATATACAAAGAATAGAAATAAAAAGTCAATTATATAAAATACATTTTAGAGTTTTGAATCAATAGTCAAATAGTGGATCTTATTCTGATTGCCCCAGCTAAAAACCTTGGTGGTTTGGAGTGCTTTTGATCAGGGTGCCAGCCAACTAGCTATATACCCTTTTCGAGGACACTCCATTCCAGCCCATCTTTGTCATGATTTCTGCTCCAAGCTCCCAACAGACGCTCAGATGTTCTCTAGCCACTGAACACAAAAAATCCTCAACAACTGTTTTGGTTACCCCCACTTCTTAAAAGTACCCCCATTTATTGCAACCCTTGGGGTGTCTTGAAGTCTACCACGGTGTACCTCCATTTTGTGCTTGGATGTGTCTTTCCGACTACATAAGAATCAGTGCTTGGAGCTTGCTATGAGCACATAGAAGAGAAGAAGAGTTTGGATTTGATATCCCACTTTATCACTACCCGAAGGAGTCTCAAAGCGGCTAACATTTTCCTTTCCCTTCCTCCCCCACAACAAACACTCTGGGGCTGAGAGACTTCAGAGAAGTGTGACTAGCCCAAGGTCACCCAGCAGCTGCATGTGGAGGAGTGGAGACACGAACCCAGTTCCCCAGATTATGAGTCTACTGCTCTTAACCACTACACCACACTGGCTCTCCACATAGATATTTATGTTACAACATCACTCTTGGCATATGAGCAAAGCCAGGCTTATTGCTAGACAAGTCTTGGTGGTTGCCTAGAGCAGTCCTTTTGCTGCATCAGCAGGAGGAGAGGAAGGAATAGCTTCTACTGTTGAGGAATAGTAGAGAGGAAGGAAACAGCCAAGGGGCGAGAGGAGATACAGTTAAAGGCAGCATGAGAAAAAGCATATTGGAAAATAGTATGTCTGCTGCTTGTTGAATAGTGGGGATGGACAGACCTCCTTTGGCAGGGCATTCCCGTGTCTTGTGGCACCATTGCCCCAAAGGCCTTGTGTAATATGCTCACCTGCAGTACTTCAAATAACCATGGTACATAGAGCAGGGCACCTATAGACAGTCTGGACTTTTGGACAGACTTGTACAGGTAGATGCAGTTCTTAAGATACTCTGGTCCTGGGCCATAAGGCAGGGGCAGAGGATCCTCCCCCCCCCCACCTGGCAGGAGCCATGTTTACTTGTGGGCAGACAGGTGGTGGGAAAGGTTAGAGGGGAAAGTAGGCATGGCCAAAGGCAAATGTGGGCAGGGCAGATGATATACCATAGCTTGAAAAAGGTAAGAATCTCATTTGGGAAAGTCAGAGGTTTCTAGCCCTGTACATGTTCACTTCCTGATCAAGGGTGCTGGGACAGAGGCGGAGCTAGCTGCTCCGGCACCCGCACCCAGAGGGCGGCGCCCACGCAGCGAGCGTCCCTGGTGGGGGCGGCACTGCAATGTCAACCCCCCTCAGGGATGACAACCCGGGGGTGCACCCCCCTTCCTCTGCCACTGTCCAGGGGCTGTGTAAAACAACTGTGACACCAAGGAAGTGTGCTTTAACCTCACTGCAGATTCTTGTTTTGGTCATTTTCTATAGTGAACAGAGTTTCTTTAATTGCTTTACTCAACAGCCTTAAACAGCTACCAAGAGAGTTTTTGAAACTGAATTTATCCCTAGCAACATTTTTTTGCCTGTTAACATCTGCGTAGAGTGAGGCAAGATCATGATGTCGACACTTCTGTAAAGTGTCTGGTACACCAGTCTGAAGATACCGCTTGCTTAAGCTGTCTGGGTTTGTTTTACAAAACATAGACCCTGGCATCATGCCTCTTGGTCTTTTATGATAGCTGTAATCTGGGATACACAGAAATCTGTCTCTCTCCCCCCCCCCCTTTTTTTTTTAATCATGCCCATGTGAGGAAGATAGGCCAAGACTAACAGATACCTTCGAGTGGAGATTCTATTTCATTCCTTTGTTTCTCTTGTCACCTTGGTAAAGTCTGCTCCCTTCAAGTACAATAGAAGCAAGAAATATTTTCTTTTATTTTCAAGCCTTTATTCTCTCTTCTGGAGTTGTGGGAAAATAAGAGGATTCCATCAGCTCATGCTCATTTGTTTAGCCCTGCCATATGTGATTCATGCAGAAAATTAAACCCAAGTAGAACAATAAGAAGTAGATTGAAGATGTTAAGAACCCTACAGCTTTTGGAGCCGCAGTTTGGGTGTTTGTGAAGGGGGCTGTTTATGAAACAGCTTAAAGATCATGTGGGTCATTGTTGGGTCTCAAAAATACTTGTGTAGAATTCAGATCATTTCACTTATAAAACCTGTGTACTTTTAATTCTCAGATTTGTGTGACAAGACAAAATCTATAAAAGTCCCCAGGTTCATCAAGGCTAACTCAAGACAGTGCATTTGATTGCTTATGTGTATTTCTAAAGTACCAACTGCATATGCATAGCATGATACAAATAAATGGACCATGTGAAAATTGTCTTGCAGAGATCCTCTTGCCTTAGGGCACAGGACAGTCATTGGTCAAGAACATGGAACAGAATGAAGATCAGAAAATGAATCCTGAAAGAACTTGGGAGAATTTCAACAATTTGGTAATCTTTATTGTGTGTGTGTTTATTTACCGTATTTTTCGCCCTATAGGACACACTTTTCCCCCTCCAAAAATGAAGGGGAAATGTGTGTGTGTCCTATGGGGCGAATGCAGGCTTTCGCTGAAGCCTGGAGAGCGAGAGGCGTCGGTGCGCACCGACCCCTCTCGCTCTCCAGGCTTCAGGAAGCTATCCGCAAGCCTTGCGCGCCCGGCGGGAGGTCCCACCGGGCGCGCAAGGCTTGCAGGCAGCAGCCTGCAGCCCGAAGCACGGGGCGAGCTGCGGAGCCCGCCCCGTGCTTCGGCCCCCCCAAAAAACTAGGTGCGTCCCATGGGGCGGTACGTCCTATGGGGCGAAAAATACGGTATGTTACACATGCTAGGTTGGCCTTAGGCAAGGGGACATAATGACCCACTTAATCCTTCTGGTGCTCTGGCCTGCCAGATTCAAAGAGCTTTTACTCCCCAGGCTCTTTATCTGCAGCCTCCCCAGAAAATAAAGTCTATGGGAAAGTATTTCAGGCCCTTGCAAATAGTGCAACTTTATTTACAGACCATAAGCAGTGTAGGGTTATCAGGACAACCACAGCAAAACAAAATGAGACATGGAGACAAATGGTACCTTTTTAAAATGGGAGCATAACAGCGCAATCCAATTCATGCCTACTCAAAAGTAAATCCTATGGAATTTAAAGGGTTACGATTGCAGCCTCAATCTGTAAACAATTAAAATTGCTAAAATTAAAATTGCTAAAAATACAGAAATTTCAACTCAAAACATGTGACATTTAATAATTGCGATCTAGTTTTGATGACTACAGCAAGGAACTTGGCTATATCTTCTGTTACCTTAGAGTTGGAATCTGACCTTACTTGTCATTCATCTGAATTTCCCAAGTGTAGGGAAAGTGCTAGGAAAATGAAATGGGGACATATAGTCATATAAGCTTCAAGAGAACAGCTTTAGCAAGGACAAACACTTAGGTGCCAAGGCAGCCCAGTAAATTGCCCTTCCTAATGCTGAGTAGTTGGTAATGTGTAAACAACATTTCACATGACTCTAAACTGTAATAGAATTGTCACAAGTTCTACTCTCAACATTTATATATATCTAGAGAGAGAGAGATCTTCTTGTCCCTCGGTGTGTGTATGCCACACTTTGCAACTGAATTTCCCACTTGGTGTACCTCATGAACTGTGCTCTAGCAACAGAGGTTTATGCCATAATCAAATTTGCTAGCCTTTAGGGTGCCCCAAGGCTCTCTCCTTTGTTTTTGCTACGGCAAACTAACATGGCTGCTGCTTTGAAAATTGGTAATGGAAAGAACTATCTCTATCATCATGTAAAAGAGCGAATTTGAGCAGGCACAGCTTTTTCTCATGATTTCAGTTATACCTTGACGGAAGCAGCACCTGCTGTGAAATACATCCCGGTATGGAAGCCCTGCCTGTATAGATACAGCAACCCTACTCCTCTCTTTTTGCTGATATGTCCACCTCCAAACCACAGATCAAGGGATCTGCAATGGTCCAGGAGATGAAAACGACATTACTGTGCCTTTTTGTATTTCACACAAGAATAAATGTGTTGTAAAGACTAGAGATTACATTCCGTTCCCATTTACATGTTTTGAATTGCATTTCCTTCCCACCTCTTCACAAAGGGTTGATGAAGAAATGTAATCTGTGGAGGTGGCTCCCTTCTGGGAATAAACCTTGGTGCCTAAAAATCATCAGTGAAAATCATGGCTCTGCAATGGAACCAGCCTTAAGTTGCTTCAGTTCATTATTGATATTTTAGTTACATTTTGCATCCTAAAACCTCGTGCACAATTAGAACAGTTTCAGATAAGAGTATATATGAGTCCACAAAGGTCAGCAATGCAAGGAATCTACCAATACGGATAAAGTACTCTTAAATACCTCTTAGGTTTATGTATCGTATCTTCTCCTTTTCAGGTGATGGATTTACAAGTGGTTGGCACACCAGATGCTCTCCCCCATGTTCATAAAAGAATCTGTATTGATGAGTTTGACTGTCCTCCCAGTAAGCACTGCGAACACGACCTTTTCCCTAAATGGCATTTGCCGGTGAAGACAGCATTGGTACTGTCCTTGCTAACCTTTATCTACACTTTCCTAAGGGACGTCATCCATCCCCTTGTAACTAATCAAGGAAACACATTTTATAAAATCCCAATCCTGGTCATAAACAAAGTCTTACCAGTGGTTTCAATTACCCTGCTGGCTCTGGTTTATTTACCAGGAGTACTGGCTGCAGGTTTCCAGTTCCACTATGGAACCAAGTATAGACGTTTTCCACAATGGTTGGACAGATGGATGCTATCAAGGAAACAGTTTGGACTTCTTAGCTTCTTCTTTGCCTCGTTACATGCCTGCTATAGCTTGTGCTATCCAATGAGGAGATCCTACAGATACAAACTCTTGAACTGGGCATATCAACAGGTACGCCATTTTGTTTTGTCATAATGCCATTAAATCGGTTTAAGCTGATGGTGTGCTGGCATCTGGAATGCTGTGTGGGTCTCCCAGTCCCATAATGAATATTGTAGAATGATGGCCTTATACAAAAGTGTAACAGACTGCAATTCTATACAGAATTAAGTCCCGTTGAGTTCAATGGGGATTAATCCTAGGTAAGTCGGTATAGGATTGCACCTTTAAATGATTAGAAATTGTGAGTTGGAAACACCAAGGTGAGGGCTGACATAGTTAAAGTTTATAAACTTACAAATAAAGCGGAGAGAACAAATACAAAGATTTATATCCCAAAACATTTGTACCCAGGTTCATTCAATGGAACTAATTATCAGATGGTCCAGAAGAAGAAGAAATACAATTCCCCACAGCATGAATAATGTCTGGAAATCATTAACACAGGATGTTTTGATAGCTACTGCTTGCCTGACTTTTTATTTTAAGTCCTCATTATTATTTTTTAAAATCACAGATCTCTGATTTATCCATGTCTATAGCCAAAAATAATAAAATGGTAGGGATATCCAATGTGGTGCCTTCCAGATGTTGGCTCCTTAATTCCCTTTAGCCCCAGCCAGCATGGTCAGGGATTGGGAGAGCTGCAGCCTGACAACATCTGTAGAGCACTGCATTGGCTTCTCCTCATATAAATTATGCCTTCCAGAGAATTTTGGCAGATGCAGTTGTCAAGGTGAGAGAACCTGTGCCTGCTGTTGAAAGTTTCCAGATCCCAGACCTCCTTTGCACCTCAACACAGTTCTAACTGTAAATACCGAAATCACGGCAGCTCATTTCTGTATATAGGCCAATTATGCAGGTTATTTGAAAACATCTAGACTCCTTGGCTGCTCTGGCAGAGCGAAAAAACTTGCCAAGTAAGCCTACTGATTAGCTGCTTAAAATACTGCTTCTTGGTGTTGCTTACCTCTTCTTACAGTTTGCCAAAGGTTGTGTTTAGCTTTTAGATGGAATTCTGTTTGTCAGCAAATAATGCAGTCCTGCTGGGAAAAACAAGTTAAAAAGGAATTGGAACAAGTCTCCTTGGGGGTCAAAACTTTGCTGAAGTAAATACTTCTCCATCTAATTGACTTTCCTATGGTTAGGGCTGATGGCACTTTTTGGGGGGACATCAGTATAAACAATGCTGCAGTTAAAGATCTGAAATGGGACTATGCTCTAATTTGTAGCATGCACAGGTGAACAGAAAATATCAACAGAATCCCAACGTATCCTGTTTTGTGCAGCATTTTAGTTAGCTGACAATGATCTATACAAGATACAGGCTGGTTCACACACCTGGATACTTTCATCCCATCCGTGAAATGCATACAGGCTTGGATGGGGGAACTTTAGTGCCAACTGGGGTAGTTTTATTTATTTTTTAATCCCACTGTTATTCCCATGATAGCTGCAATTGCAAAAATTTTTAAAAAAATCTCTATACAGTTTGGTTCTTACTGGAGTTTCACCATGGAATCTTAAGTGTACTTGTCATTCTAACACTTCTTAAAGTGTAGTGTTCTGTCCACAGGTGAAGCAGAAAAAGGAAGATGCCTGGATTGAACACGATGTCTGGAGAATGGAGATTTATGTGTCTCTAGGAATTTTGGGGCTTGCTCTGCTGGCTGTATTGGCAGTAACGTCAATTCCATCTGTCAGCCTCTCGCTGACCTGGAGAGAGTTTCATTATATCCAGGTACACATAAACAAAACGGCATAGATTGTTCATGGCTCAGTGGTAAAACACATACTCTTTGTGATAGATTTGAGGTTCACTCTCTGGTATTGCCAATTGAGAAGATCTGAAAAACGGGGGGGGGGAGGGGACACTTCCTCCCCCCTTCTGTGATCCGACACTGGACATTTACAAATAGCTGCTGATGCGATCATATTCCCATACCACCAGATGGAAATTGATTAGAGCCAAAGATGGATCCTTGCATGAAAGAGTTTGTGTGACCAGATATTGCTGGACTACTACCCTCACCATCCCTGGCCATTGGCCATGTTGAATAGGGCTGATGGGTGTTGGGGATTCAACAATAACTGGAGTGCCACAGATTCTTGCCCATGCGGCATGTGGAGCCTTCTCCATATGTAAATCAGCTTATAAGGATGCACTTCAAGCTGTTGTTCGATGCAGCAAACTGGGACACTTGCAAGTAATTTCCCTGCTCCCATTTTGTATATGCAAAGAGCAGTGCTGAACCCACCAGGGCCAGTAGAAGGAAATTTGGCACAGCTTGCATTGGAAACAAAGGGAGAGCTAGTCAAGATACAGACCAAAGATCTCAACTCTTCCGCTATAGAATGCGGGTGGCACGAATCTCTTATCTATTAAATTCAGGCACCACACAAGAGACTTCCCCTATAACCAGGCCTTTTAGAAGTGGGTGGAATGTTTTTAATGTATTTCTTTTTCCTCTTTATTCTTATGTATCTATAGAGGGGTGTTGTCTGTCTGTTCATTTGTAAGTCGCTTTGAGTTGCTCTGGACAAGATAAAGCGACTAACAAATTGAATAAATAATAATAATGATGATGATAGTAAGAGTTTAGAAAATATAAAATCACTCTACCAGATTTCAAGTTGGCTGTGGTAGAGTTCCATTTGTCTTATGCAGACCTAAGTCTTAGAACATGGGTAGGCAAACTAAGGCCCGGGGGCCAGATCCGGCCCAATCACCTTCTAAATCCGCCCCAAGGACAGTCCGGGAATCAGCGTGTTTTTACATGAGTAGAATGTGTCCTTTTATTTAAAATGCATCTTTGGGTTATTTGTGGGGCATAGGAATTAGTTCAATTTCCCCCCCCCCCCCAAAATATAGTCCAGCCCCTCACAAGGCCTGAGAGACAGTGGACCAGCCCCCTGCTGAAAAAGTTTGCTGACCCCTGTCTTAGAAGCTCAGTGTTCTAAGCACATGAGGCAACCACCTTGCTGAAGCTAAGCAGGTTTGGTCCTGGTCAGATTCTGGATGGGTGACTGCCTGGAAACCACTTGTTTCCTTGAGTTGCATGAGCAAAGAAAGGTGGGGATATAAATATAAGGTAGATAATGTTTTGGCATAGGACTGAATATGCAGCTAAAACAACAAGGAGCATTCTTCAACAATTGCACAGAATCTTAGTTAAGCCTTCGGTGTTTTAAAATAACAAGGATTGTCGCCTTTTGAACTAATTCTTGTGCTGTAACAACTGCTTTTATCTGCAGCAATCAGCAGATGACATTTATTTCCATGCCTGCATATTATGTGCATGGAAAGCTGTTGATAAATGCACACAGGCAGATGCCCCCCCACCTGTTTGATGGAAACCCTGAATATGCAGCAGTGTGTATTATAGTTTGTTTTAATTTCCTTTCATTTTTAAAGGTTAACCTATTCTTTCTTTCTTTCTTTCTAGAGCAAGATGGGACATTTAGCTTTGCTGCTGTGCACCATTCATGCATTAGTGTTTGCATGGAATAAGTGGATTGACATAGGCCAGTTTTTATGGTATACTCCCCCTACTTTTATGATGGCAGTCATTCTTCCAATTGTGGTTCTGACTTGTAAAGGTATACTGCTTTTGCCATGCCTTAGGAAGAGACTAGAGAAGATCAGATCTGGCTATGATGCTAATGCTCTGGCAAGTAGTACACAGATAACTTCCAGACTGTAGATTTTAAATGTGCATGTACTTTGCTGGCAATATTCAGTTTTTTTTTAAAAAAAAGACCATAAGGAAACAGTCATCTTTATTTTTACATAGAGTAATCTGCACTGAGTTCAGTGAGGCTTACTTCTGGGGTGCATCGGTTAAAAGTTTTTTGGTTGTTGTTTTTCTACTGATAGGTTTTAAAATATCTTACTTCCCTATAGGTAGTTTTCTGAAAATTTACTTAACATTACAAGTTTACGTAAGCTTAGGCTAAAGTATGCATGTGGAAATTAAAATCTCAGGTGCCCCATATGTGAACTTCACTTTAAAAATACCGAAGATTTTTCAATACAAGTACAGCAATGACAACCTTCTCTTCAGGGAAACTGTGGAATAATAACACAACTATTATCACAACCGTGTTTATATTCACATCAGATCTTTAAAAAAATGCAATATAATAAATAATTCCTAACACTTTAAAATGCAAACACAGAGCTGCCTTGCCAGAAACAGCTTCTCAGTTCATTTCAGTGGCTGGAGTAGATCAGTATGTACATGCTTTTGTGCCCAGAGATCATATCTTTATTATTAACCTAATGAGATCTCCTGTGCTTAACGAGATCCAAATGCATATCTAGATAATGGGATGCACCCAGATTACTTAATAATTTAAACACCACAGAACCTTTGTAGCAAACCAAGCTCAGCCTTAAGAACATAAGGAGGCCTTGCTGGGTTTAGACCAGGATCCATGCAGTCTTGCATACTGCTCTGCAACATGCAGGATAACCTTCCCCAACATCTGGTCTTAAGGGTATATTGCTTCAATCCAAGGAGAGTTGTGTTTAGCTATCATTTCTGACAGCTGATGAAAGAGAGTTCCATGGATTTTTAGAATCCGTCTTTTAAATTCACCTGAGCTACTTGCAATCACCACATTTTTTTGCCAGTAAATTCCATAAGTTAAATACTAGGGGCTGGATACTGGGCTTCTTCCATTCCCAGGAGGGATTCCTATGCAGTGGAAATTCCTGTTGTTAGAAGGGGTGCCATTTTTGCTGTTTTTCTGCTGCAGTCTCCTGCATCACTTCCCTTGCTGTTTCAGGAGGTTCCTAACCCTCTGGAGCAGCTGTTTTCAGGCTGATGGTGAAGGAGGATTTGGCAGAAATTCCTCTTCCACTGGCAAGGGAATTCCTTGAATTGGACCCCACTCATGGGAAGGCTGATTCCCACCCGTGTCCTTTTTTTGGTCCTGGACTTCTGTGACTCAACTTTCTTGGGTGAATGCAGATTACAGTGTTGAGAGAGAGCTGATTAACCACATAAATTGTTTTATTTCACTTCTATAAAAACCAACATGTGTATTAAAGAGTATTTGACATGGTCTGGAATATGTTTTGCAATTTGATTTTTTTAGAAGACATTTTTCCATAGTGAGGTGGGGATTGAGCCCTTCGCCAACAGTAATTTGGATTCCAAAGAATTGTTTCACTTTGAGACTCTTGCCTCTATTCTGCATTTCTTAAAATTATGTTGTAAATTGAGTACTGTAAATAATAATTCAGCTATACTTGTAGAAAATGTGTGTTTTTTCACATTTACTGTATTTAAAACAATAAAACTTCTATACTCCAGCAGTTTTATATAAAACAAAGATTTGTCTGTCTTTTTAGATTGTTGTTGTTTTTTAATTGGCAGAGGCCAATAAATAGTTGACTGAAGACAGTGAGTCAGTAACAAACAAGATAAATTTACCATAGTAGACTTTCATATGTGGAAGTGATGAGAAGCGCCATGTGCACACTTTCATGAAAGATACACAATTCAGCCAGTGCTATGGAATTAACCCTGAGATGAGTTCTCTCATCCAGTCAGATCAAGCAAAGAAGAAACAACCTTCGTCACATTATGGGTTGTGTCCAATAGTCTTCACCCACCAATGCAAGTCCATTTGATCCAGTGAAGGCTTCCATTAGCAGACTGGGGAGGGAGACTATTTTTAATTATTTCCCTCTGCAGTCTTCCAAACAGTCTCTGGAATGTTGAGTGACCCATTGACGCAGCAAGAAAGGTGTCATGAACGAGTCCCCTCCATTCTCCTGATGAAAGGCCCTCTGACCCAAAAGAGAGTTCCATCAGAATAACACCACCATTGGACACAATCCAATTCCCTTACGGGATTGGGAACCTATTGTGCAGAAAAGATTTGCATCCAGATAGATGAGCAGTTCAAGTTCATCTAACACGGTGTGGCCCATTCATTTGCAGACCATGAGTGGAGATGCACTTTCTTTATCCATCTTAACAATATAACATCCCAGCTGCATGTGCCTTGATCATGGTTAAACTGGGCTTTGAAATTACAACGCAGGAATTAGTTATTAGTAAAGTGCTTAAAGTTTAATAGTCTGTGCTCTCAGGCTAACAACCTGATAGACACAAAACAGAAAGGGAAAGGAGAAGGAACAGGAAACACATGCTGGTGCTAGTCCTTTGTAAAGTTATATATATTTGTAGTGATCTGCTGGAGTCACTAATGTGGGAGACAGGTCAGTCTCGCCTCTCCATCTGCTGACCCAGGTAGATCAGCTGTTTATAGTAGAAGGCATATCTGAGATAGGAGGAGCCACTAAGACCTATAATAAAAAATGCTGATTCATGGTCACGCGACTCCAACAAGCTAGATGGTGATTACTGTTATAAAACAATTCCATTTCCTGCAAACAGTCTCTGAGCACTTAATGCTGTAGCACAGCTGAAGGTAAGCAAGGAAGGATCTGGTCAAGATTGCCAAAAGCAGGACACAAGTATATTGTACACGGCCTGGGGGTCCTGGATCCATTGCCATCACTTTAGGCTCAGGTGGCCTTGGTAGCACAGAGTGCCTTTCATAAGCTTCAGCGGGTAGCACCTTCATCTGGGCAGGGGTAACCAAACTTATGCCATCTGCTCCGGTAACATGTTCTATGTGAGGCTGCCTCTAAGGATGGTTTGGAAACTTCAGCAGCCAGGTTGCTCACTGGGGCAAGATGGTTTGAGCATATTACACCAATCCTGGCCATAGCTGTCAACTTACAGATTTGAAAATAAGGGACCAGCAGCCTCGAAAATAAGGGAAGCCTCAAGCCTCAAGGAAAACCACCGTCACCTCTCCGCTGGGAAGCGCTGAGCAAAGGCGAGTCCCCAGCCAACGCAGCCGATTTGATCAGCACAAGGCATGCAAGCTCCACCCCCCAGTTATTAGACTTCTTATTGGGTGAGCAACGCAGCCAAGCAACACAGTTGGAGCCTCCCTTCTCCCTGGCCGGCAGGGAGGGAGGGAGAGGAGCTGCTTCCTTTGAAACCTGGGAAATTTAAGGGACATCATCAATAAGGGACAACAGCGGGACATGGCGCTGGGATAAGGGACTGTCCTGCCAAATAAGGGACGCTTGACAGCTATGATCCTGGCCCAACTTAACTGGCTACCAGTTAGTTTCCAGGCCCAATTCAAAGTGCTGTTTTCAACCTATAAAGCCTTAAATTGGCTCAGTACTGCAGTAGCTGAAAGACCACCTTTTCATCTGAACCTACCTGAAGCCTGTGATCATCATCTGAGGCCCTTCTTTGTGTGTCTCATCCATGAGAGATCCAGATGGTGGCAACACGAGAAAGGGCCTTTTCTGCAGTGACTCGCCATTTATGAAACGCTTTCCCCATGAAGGCTCGCCTTGCACCTTCATTATACATCTTTAGTTGCCAGGCAAAAACATTTTACCTCTTCTAAACCTTCAGATAATTAATCTATGGCCTTTAAAACTCTGGAGGATATTATTTTTGTTATTATGGTATGTATTTCTCTGTTTTTGTAAATAAACAGACTAAGCCAAAAAAAAAAATATTTCCAAACATCTTTTTTTATATAAATAAGCCAAATCTGTGCAGTCCTTAATATAGAAGGACTTGTTTTTGTTTAGACTTTGTGTTTGCAAAAGTCCAAGTCCTTCCCCTGGGCAAACTACTTGATTTTTTTCATAGCAAGCATTGCAATCAAAACCTGTTTTAGCTTCCTGTCTGATAAGTTTGTGACTCAACCAAGCACTGTGACACAGAAAACTGAAGTCTGACCTTTTGTTGTTGAAAAGTGATGAAGGTTTCAGGACACTACAATTCTCTATGTCAGTAAAAGAACAAAAATGAAACTAAAAATGTGCAGGATGCAATTGCTTAGGAAAACATTGGAGAACTATGGCTGTAACCAGGCCTGTGCATGGGGGGGGGGGGTGGCAGCTGGGTCCACTTGCCCCAGGCTTTGGAGGGCTATGGTAGGGTTGCCATACGTTTGGCCAACCCCCCCCCCCCAACTTTTCTGTCCGGATTTTCACCATTTGAAATATGGCAACCCTAGCTAAGCTGGCTGGGGGCCCCACCAGGGACTGGCTTTTTTGTTTGAGCTTATAACTTTATTCTAAGAAGACTCCCGCCCCGGGCCTCAGACAAGCTCTGCACAGGCAAAGGAACAATATTTAATACTGGTTAGATTAATCCGCGGGTGAGGAACCTTAGGCCTCAGGGCCAAACATAGTACTCCAAGCCTCTCCATCTGCCCATTGGGACTCTCCTCAGCCACACCCTTCACTATTATGGCTTACCACCCTTCCTTAGGTGTTTTTTGTCTGGCTAAAATGTGTCCTTGACCTCTGGTAATGTTGCTTGTCTGAGTAGAGGATAGAGGGGAGTTTGTGTAGAAATTAGCTTGCTGTATAAAGGTAAAGTTTACATTTCCTGTTCTATCCACTTTTGCCTCTGCACCTGCCCACTCCTTGAAAGGTTGCCCAGGAGAGAATGTGGCCCTCAGACCACAAAAAGGGTTCTGCACCTGTAAATTAATCAATTTAAAATGTTAAAATGGCATCCTGCTAATCGAGTAGCACATTTTGCAAAAATGGTGTCAATGTTCCTTCTATAGTAAATTTTTTCATACTGTGTTTTATGTTGTGTAAGCCACTTAGAGAGGGCTACGCCTTAAAAGGCAGCCTTTAAATTATGTTTATGAATAAAGGTTGTGAATGTGCCACAAAGCCGTCTCTTGTGTTTGCTTTTTATTTTATGATCACTGATAGTTTACTAGCAGCAGAATCCACATCCATGTTGACTCAAGTCCTGCCTTTTTTAATGGGTCTTTCTCGAAAATTATTGAGTATAAGACTGCAGCATAGGTATATTTAACTTTAAAAAAAAATTTTACTGGGTCAAACCAGATAACATATAGTGAGAAAGAGAATACATGACATCAAAAGTGGACATAAAAGAGAAAAGCGTAAAGGTTAATAGTTCAAGGCCTACGAGAGATAAAATGGCAGAAGGTGAAGGGTAATGGGGCCCACTTTTGTTTTGCTTGTTAATAAATGACCCTGTAAATGTAATCTCAAAACCTTTTATTGCTGACAAGCTAAAAATTAAATGAGCGCTATAAACAAATCCAGCTCATCCATGCACACTTTATCATAGGGGGAATTTGTGTTCTCATTTTGGGGACCTTTCAACATTTAGACATGTGTTTTTAAACTGATCTGAGAAAAGAGCTTAGCATGTATTTATGGAAGAAAAATGCTGAAAAGCTCAGGATCAGAACCCGTTCCTAACGTGGCCTGCTGATCTAATAACTTTGTAGTTTGTCATCGTAGAATGGCATACGTATAAAATCACTATCCACAGCTTCATGGCTTTAGACCGCACCGCCAATCTCAGGGTCAGCCAGCCCCTATCTGCCTGCCTTCTCCCTTGCATTCAGCCTGGGGAGTGGCCCTGGCTGTCAGCTTCCTCCTCCTCAGTTTCAGCATTTCCCTTGTGTAACTCAATAGGGAGGAGGATAGGGACAATGCAAGAATTAGTTGGCTGCATCTGGCATTGGCTTTTGGCCTGTTTTCCTTCTGCACTGCCAGTCCCAATGAACACCAACCACCGCCATTGCATAAACTGCAATTAGTGATTCCTTTCAAATGTGCACTGTTAGGATCACACCAGCAGCCACAGACTCTGGATCAATAGAATGCAAAAGAACATAGAATTGTATAGTTGGAAGGGACCGCAAGGATCATCTAGTCCAACCACCAGCTATCAAGAAATCTTTCACCTAGTGCAAGGCTCAAACCCGCAATCCTGAGATTAACAGTCTCATGCTTTACTGACTGAGCTATTCCCTCAGAGGTTCCTATAAATATCATTTGTCTTGGAAGAATTCTGATGGATTTGATGGGGACTGTCAAGACAGGAACATGTTTTCATATAATCTAAGATAGGTTACCTGAACCACAGACCCTTAGGACTCCCTCAGAAATATGCGTCAGAGAAACGTGGCTATTTGCCAGAGCAAGGCATCTGAAACTGATCTGTGGACCACCAGTGGTCTGCCAGCTTCAGGTGGTTTGTAGCACGTTTGATTTAAATGTTCATATTTATTTTCAATTGTATTTTTTTAATATTGTGTTTTATTTTATTGTTTTACAGCCTGAATTTTAGGGAATGCAACTTGTAATGCAATAACATACAGTACAGGAAATTATAGAAATTGACGAAGTTGCCTCCCATCAATCCACAGAAAACCCGATCGATATTTGTTCCAATTCAGTAAACGGGTTTTCCCAAGGAAAGCGGTGGAACAAAAGAACAAAAATCATGGGACAAACCAAAGTGTGGATGAGGCCTTAGGCATGACTTTGCTCATTTTTGGCATAGGTTCAGTTGCCTCTTGAGATATTGTGGGCCAAACTTGGCATTAGGATTCTCCGGGGAGTGAGCAGTGTTAGTCAAAGTTTGGATGCCTGGCACCTTTTTGATTCAAGGTGGTGGAGCAAAACATCACTTTGGCATGACTTCATCTGATTTTTGGCGCAATGGGTCCAAACTCACAAATTTCACTATCCACTTAAAAATCCACAGTATTTAGAGCCTGCTAGTTCAGGCTGCTGGCCCATCTAGTCCAGCATCCTGTTCTGGCCAACCAGGTGCCTGTGGCAAACCCGCAAGCGGGATTCCAGCGCAAGTGTGCTCTCTAGCCTGTGGTTTCCAGCCCCTGGTCTTGAGCACAGTTGCTGCCCCCAGCTACATACTATAGGATTGCACTGCCCATGTAAAAAAAAAAAAAAAGTTTATTATTATATGCAAATTCTCTTTACTGCATTACTTTTCTTTCTGTTTTCATCCCGTATTTGCTATCTGCAAAGAATGCTGAAAATAATAAGGAAAAATGCTAATACAGAGCGAACACGTGACGGCCCGCGGATTGTTTGCTCTGAAATTTGGATCTGCTGTCTTCCGTCTCCAGATTTATTGTTTGTATAGCGGGTTGGTTTTGCGGTGTGTGTGTTTATTCATTTATTTTGAACGATGTTAGTTGCCTTGAGGTTTTCTGCGGGGGGGGGGGGGCGAGTTAGGATCGGAAAGCCGGGATTTAAAAAGAAAGAGATCCCCTTAATAATAAACAGGCCTTCGGGGCCTTGCGCGGTTATCCATCAACCCACCCCCACCCACCCTTGGGTGACAGGAGCAGCGGGACGCCGGCCTCTTTCCACCTCGCCGCGCGCACGGAGAAGGCGGCGGCGGCTCCCGCCTCGCTCCCCGTGACTCCGCCGCCGCCGCCGCTTCCCCCGCCTCTCGGTGCCTTGCGAAAGGACGAGGAAGACGCGGCTCGGCCGGCCTGCGCGACCCACTTGCTGGCAGCACCAAAATCCCGAGGAAGGCCGGGCCGAGGCGAGGGAGGGACGGAAGAAACGCTTCTCCTCCTCCTCCTCCTCTCGCCCCGCTCCCTGCCCGCCCGCCCGCCCGCCTCTCTGCCGGGAGCTTCAGGCAGGCTGGAGCGCGGGAGGCGAGAGGGAGGGAGATCCGCCGAGGCGACTCCGGCGCTGCAAGAGGTGAGCTGCGCGGGACGGGGCGGAGGGCACCAATAGGCGCCTTGGCTCCTGCCCTTGCAACCCCGGAAGGACGGGAAGGGGGCTGCGCTTCTTGTTGTTTTTAACACGGCGCCCCCGCGTGAGAACCAGGCGGGAGGACGGGGAAGCCCTGGCCGAGCAAAGTGCGGGTGGCGTGGGAACGGGCCGCGCGGCGAAGCGCAGAGCGCGCGCGCTTTCGCGCCGGTTTGTACTCGACGCCCGGCCCTTATAAACGCGTAATAGCGCGGTTTCCAGTCCCATTGCAAACCATCCCTGCAGATTCCCAGATTCCTACCCCACCCGTAACCCAATTTCATTTTATATATTAAGAAGAATAACATAGCTGGAGCTTTCGTGTTGTCTAACATCCATCGTCTTCCGGGCCAGTAAAGGGCAAAGCAGCACAGCGCTATCGGAACGGGACACAGGGCATGCGCGATCAAAGCGGAATTATTATAGGATCTGGTTGCTGTGGGTTACAGGTTGATAGAAGGCCTTTGGTCGCTTGTCCTTTCCTTTCCGTTTTCTTTACAATGTGCAGTTGACAAACTGATTAGCCCAAGAGCAGTGTTCGAAACCCCCATTGTTCTAGGCACATTTTGCGAGCAGTTTCTGAGCTCTGGGCACAGTAGTGTGCCTAAGATTTCAGATTAAAACTGCAGAGTGCAAGGAAAAGAGGACCTTTTTCTGCCTCCCCACTTCCAAGTACTCTCTGAAGTCTGGATAAGAGACCCCTTAAGAATATTGGGGGGTGGACTAGAGCATGTGAAAATGAACATAGTATTTTAGCTGCAGTTCATTCATTTTCAGCTTTGTACAGTGGTGAAGGTAAAGGGACCCCTGACCATTAGGTCCAGTCGTGACCAACTCTGGGGTTGCGGCGCTCATCTCGCTTTACTGGCTGAGGGAGCCGGCGTACAGCTTCCGGGTCATGTGGCCAGCATGACTAAGCCGCTTCTGGCGAACCAGAGCAGCGCACGGAAATGCTGTTTACCTTCCCGCAGGAGCGGTGCCTATTTATCTACTTTCATTTTGACGTGCTTTTGAACTGCTAGGTTGGCAGGAGCAGGGACCGAGCAACGGGAGCTCACCCCGTCACAGGGATTCGAACCGCCAACCTTCTGATCGGTAAGTCCTAGGCTCTGTGGTTTAACCCACAGCGCCACCCACGTCCCTTGTACAGTGATACCTTAGGTTAAGTACTTAATTCGTTCTGGAGGTCTGTTCTTAACCTGAAACTGTTCTTAACCTGAAGCACCACTTTAGCTAATGGGGCCTCCCACTGCCGCCACGCCGCCAGAGCACAATTTCTGTTCTCATCCTGAAGCAAAGTTCTTAACCTGAGGTAATATTTCTGGGTTAGCGGAATCTGTAACCTGAAGTGTATGTAACCTGAAGCGTATGTAACCCGAGGTACCACTGTATTCTTGTTATAAAAAGCATGCCTAGACATTCCATTGTTGCGCCCATAACCTAGGATTAAGGTGCCATTTAGCTCCTAGCTTTCATATCTCAGTTTCTAACACAGCCCAAGAGGTAGGTGTGTGTTTAACCACAGAGGTCAAGGGATGTGTCCCTAGGTTGCACAGTGTCTGAAGTGAAAGGGAGATGAAATTAATAGGATGGCTGCAAGAGGTCATGAGCAGGGCTCCATATTGTTAACACTGAGTGACAGCAGCTTTCAGACAGACATTCCCAGGCCTACTAGATACTGGGGACTGAAGGGGACTTTCTACATGCAAAGCAGATGCTATAGCACTGAGCTACAGCCCTTCACTAAAGGTAGTAGAAAAAGCTGCTTGGACTGAATACAGAGGGTACTCTCCCACTCATGCACAGTGGTACCTCGGGTTACAGACACTTCAGGTTAGAGACACTTCAGGTTACAGACTCCACTAACCCAGAAATAGTGCCTCGGGTTAAGAACTTTACCTCAGGATGAGAACAGCCCCATTAGCTAAAGTGGTTCCTCAGGTTAAGAACAGTTTCAGGTTAAGAATGGACCTCCAGAACGAATTACGTTCTTAACCAGAGGTACCACTGTACCTTAAAGATGGATTTTGTGGTTGCCTTCTGAATAAAGCCACTTGCAGAATTGATCACTTGGGTGGAATGGGTGCCCAGACTCAAAGCTTGTTGCTTCTCAGTTAGACAAAGGCATTTATATTTTGCTTCTATAGGTGGTGGTTGGATAAAGACAAGACTAATCACTTACAAAGTGGTAACTTAACCTCTGTGTGCACATAACCACATAGTCAACTGATTGCCAGAACATGAACAAATAATCAGTGCATCATACAATCATAAAGGGAGGTGTCGCAGGGTAGGTTGGTACTTATTTGCTAAGTGAGAGGTGGGGATGTTTCTGAGCTATGGGGCTGATGGGAGCTGGATTCAGCAACACTTGGAGGTTCACAGGCTCCTCATCTTTCTGCTGCATTTTAACAAGGAGGCCTTTACTCCAAAGCAGAAATGTGGTAAAATGTTAAACTGTGATCTGTGCGGATTCTCCCAGCTCAGTAACTTTTCTGAAAGATGAATTAATATTTTTTATTAGCTGCTTATAAAGCACAATCAGTATAAATGGCACCTTGTAATGTAACATTTTAAACATTAGTAAAAATTGGCTCCAAAGTTTGCTATCTGCCATGTTTTGTTATGTGTGTTTTTCCTATTGAAACAATGTACTTGTTTTAATTATGAGGTTCCTTGGGGAAAGGTGATCTTAAAGATGGTATGTAAATACTTAAAATAAATAGTAAAGTACAGAGAACAGATAGGAGCCTGCCTCCGTGGAGTTTGCAGTCTAAAACAGACATTGAGGGAAACAAGGAAGGATAATCAGTGCATCATTCACGGGAAGGATAAGGCTTCCCAGTGTGGTGTAGTGGTTAAGAGCGGTAGACTCGTAATCTGGTGACCCGGGTTCGCGTCTCCGCTCCTCCACATGCAGCTGCTGGGTGACCTTGGGCTAGTCACACTTCTTTGAAGTCTCTCAGCCCCACTCACCCCACAGAGTGTTTGTTGTGGGGGAGGAAGGGAAAGGAGATTGTTAGCCGCTTTGAGACGCCTTCGGGTAGTGATAAAGTTGGATATCAAATCCAAACTCTTCCTCTTCTCATCTTCTTATATCTCAGGTTCTGCAAGCGCTAGAAACTTAACGTACTCAAGCAAACAGACATATAAAGCTGGGGGTCAAGATTAAGGTTTATCCGGGGATGCCCCCTGTGCCCTGCCTTGTAGACGTCCATGGAGGGAAACAAGGGAAGGAGAGTCAAAGGGAGAGAATGAAGAATTCAGGCAAACATGTTTGCACATAATTAAAGCCTGCTTGTGGTTAAGAATGAGGATTAACACGATGAGTCTAGGCCTTGTAGGTGAGCTTTGACAAGGGATTTGAAGGAAACAAAGAGAGGTAACATCATACAGTATATGTTTTCAGGTTGGGAGTTGCACACATAGGGAGCAGCAAGGAACAATGAGGTGGTGCTGGAGTCATTGAAGGGAACAGGAGACCGTTAGTCCATGGAGAGGGAGATATATGGAGGAGTGGGTATTACTTGTTTGTGCTGTTGACGTGGATGGTGTTTTAGAGAGAGTGGAAGAGGACTGCTCCCTGTCTCGAGGAGATAACGACTCTTATGTTTTCACACAGGCAAAGCAACAGTGAAACAGGGAGGTAGGCAGGGACAAAATGAGAAACAAGGATCATAGGCGAAAAAGGTGGCCAAAGAGTGTTGGGTTGGGCAGACGCCACTTGGATGTCAGTAGATAATATAGCCTGGTTTCAATAGCACAGTCTTCTTATCATGTGGTAAGCGTGCACATCACAGTGATAAGTAGTGTGTCCCTGATGGTTGATAAACACAGGCCCAGGGCCCTCCAAGCCTCCCTGTCTGGCCCTGAGGACTCTCCCCACAACAACCCCCAGCCACACACAGTCTCTCAATGTCATGCCCCTCTCTGGCTCTGGTTCACAGTCACCTTGAGTAGGGTTGTTGTTTTTTGCTGGAATGTGTCCTTGAACTCTGAAAATGATTCTTGTTTGCTCGGGTGAAGGATAGAGGCTGGTTTGTGTATAAACTAGCCTACTGTACAAAGGTAAAATTTACACTTGTTGCTAGGCTCACTTTTGCCACTGTCCGTTCTCACCACTGACTGGCATGTGGCCCCAGAAGGTTGTCCAGAAATGAATAGGGCCCTCAGTCTGGAAAAAGGTTCTCCATCCTTGGCCTAGAAGCTCAGTGGTCATGTCTAGGGTATCTGCTTGCAGGGTGTGGCACTCATGCGAACCTTGGTAACCCACCTGTCCAACTGTCTAATTAGCTCAACTCCCTCTTTTTGCAGCGGTCTTTTCTGCACTTTCCAGCTATAATAGGATTGTATGCAGTTTAGCCACTCACTTAATTGTACCATTAATATTCTGAGCTCCTGTAAAGTTGCTAAGCAAGCAGAAGTAAACATGTCACTTTTTTGTTTGCTTTAACCCTTCACCTAATTAGTTAAGACAACTTTACTGTGCTTAGCATTTTTTTAATAAATCAGACATTACTCATCCACACCAGATGTCCTGTCCCTAACCACAAGACTGCTAAAAGGCAGCGTGTTCCAGTTAACACAACTCACCACTCCTGAGCTCTAGCTCCCTGATTTCTCAATTTTATGGGACAGAACAGGACTGCTGAGGGAAGCAACTTAGCAAATAGCCTGGTCAAGCATGCTTTATTATGTACACTTTTACTACTTCCTCTGCTCATATGTGTTTGGACATTAGTCTTCGGCCAGTAGGTCACAGCATAAGCCATAGAACTATACAAATATATGGTTACAAAAAGTAGATGTCCCTGAATCCATGCTAATTATTTATTTTTTTGTATTTCACAAGATGTATATATCTCTTGACTGTAATAAAACCTTGGTTAAATATGAGTCATGGTTCACTATGAGACCACAGATTTTATAGATGGACTTGGGGCTCCATCCCTGCCAGCCAACCCTGCCTACAACTCTGTCCCACTGCACCCCTCAGAAACCCCCCACAAGACCTTGCCAACCCCCCACCCACCCACCCATTAGACCAGAGCTGGACAATCTTTTATGGTTTCCACCCCAGGGGCCAACTTAGGTGGGAAGGGCAACCTGCATGTCAATCACATGACATAATTGTGATGCCACACGATTGGCAGGTGGTCTGTTCCACTCACTTGCCTAAATTCCAGCATCAGAAGTTGAAGAGGGACGGGTGAGAAAGCCTACGCTGCACTAATCCTTTCAGCCTTTTGCAGCTCTCCCCCTGCTTTTCCTTTGCTCTTTACCCAATGTTGGAGGTCCAAAGGAATACCACCTCCATCTGCCCCCACCTCACCAAAGCCCCCAATGCCTTCTAGACCTTGCCCAACCAACTTCCCCCACTGACCTAGGGCTTGCCATGTCTCCCACCCACCCCCATCCCCTTAGACCTTCTTGCACAAGGAGGAGGGAAGGGTGGCAGGTGGTCCAGGGGTGCCATGGAGGAACAGTCATGACAGGCCAGGATGGCTCCATCCTGCTCACCCACTGCTTCCTTCCTCTGTGCCTTCTGCTGCTGCTGAGGTTGAAACAGCATCATTGGTGAGGGGGGCAGCAGCTATAGGGCGATTGCTGAGGAACTGACACAGGCTGTTGTGACTTCCTCCACAGCTTCTCCAGTGCTACTGCAAAGGCCACAGCAGCTCTCAAAGAGCTATTGTCATGCTGTCATTCTCAGTGTCATCTATCAGACAGTGACCAAGATGCATGATGACAACCTTAGGCAAATATATACAGTGGTACCTCGGGTTAAGTACTTAATTCGTTCCAGAGGTCCATTCGTAACCTGAAACTGTTCTTAACATGAAGCACCACTTTAGCTAATGGGGCCTCCCACTGCCACTGCGCCGCCGGAGCACGATTTCTGTTCTCATCCTGAAGCAAAGTTCTTAACCCAGGGTACTATTTCTGGGTTAGCAGAGTCTGTAACCTGAAGCGTCTATAACTTGAAGCTTCTGTAACCCGAGGTACCACTGTAGTAGGAGATAGACTTGAATTTTACTGAAAGATCTTTGAATTATTAGTTGCACATAGCAACAGTACAGATAAATTTTACTTTTCCAGCTTCCTTTTGTCCAGACCATCATTTTTTATGTTCTTTTCCCCCCACCTTATCATTTCTGTTACTTCAGTTTGTTTCCCCTTTCTGCTTCACTGCCATCCCTGGTTCCATATTGTTCTAGTGGAAGAAGAAAAGGTGGAAAATTAGGACATTGTTGGATTAATATCAGTTCTGACTAAAATTATGTAATCTAAATTTATAGCCAAATGCACTGCTGAACAAATGCATTAGCAACAGGAAGAACATCTCTTCTTCTGAATAGTTCAGTTACCTGATGTTCCTTTTGAAGTGTTTATCTGGATTTTTAAAAAATCTATGCATTCTCAGATGAATATCACGGTATCACTGTGGGGCAATTGGAAAAGAGTCATTGTTCCTGGAATTTTAATCCTGTTGTAGTCCATTTTCAACCCCAAGCTCAAAACTTTGAAAAGTATACTCTGAAAAGTATACAGCTTTTCAATGACTTGAAATGTTCATAGATTTGTAAAGGATAGCCAGGTCAAATCATGCATAAAAATTGAGGCAGGATTTTTTCTAGGTTAAATACTTTTAAGGTTGCAGGTTTTTTCAAAAAATGGGAGAAGTGTTTCAAGTTTCTAGAGTGCTTTATAGCTTTTGACAGTTTTGTTTATGACTAGAGTGGGCAGGGAGTAGATTTAATTTACTGGTAGACCCGATTACTCAGAATAGATCATCAAGAGTTTCCCAGTTGTGGAACAATAGAAACAGCAAAAAGCTACCACCCAAACTGAAAACACTGATCTGTAGTAACTCAGATGTTGGCTTATATAATATCATGTCATGCAGTTAATATTTGGCCGCCAAATTGTCTTTTGCATCTGACTCTATCCCTCCAAGCCACTTCCCGTATTTTTCCCCTATAGGACGCACTTTTTCCCCTCCAAAAATGAAGGGGTAATGTGGGTGCGTCCTATGGGGCGAATACAGGCTTTCGCTGAAGCCTGGAGAGCAAGAGGCTCTTGTTCTCCAGGCTTCAGGAAGCTCTGCGCAACCCTCCGGAGCCCGGCGCCAAGTCGCGCCGGCCTCCGGAGGGTCGCGGAGAGCTGCCTGCCCTCCCGGGCTCCGTGCAGCTCTGCGCATCGCTCCGGAGCCCAGCGCCAAGCCGCGCCGGCCTCCGGAGGGCCGCGCAGAGCTGCCTGCCCTCCCGGGGTCCGTGTAGCTCTGCGCGACCCTCCGGAGCCTGGTGCCAAGCTGCTCCGGGCCCCGGAGGGTTGCGCAGAGCTGCCTGCATTACGAAGCCTCAGCGCGCCCGGGCTTCGCACAGCTGTCCGCAAGCCTGGGTAGACCGGCGCGGCTCCCTAGGCTTGCGGATAGCAGGCTCTTCTGGGGGCTGGGGTCGGGGGAAGCTCAGGCTTCCCCTGCACCAGCCCCGTGCCGGGGGGGGGGAATAATTTTTTTTTCTTTATTCCCCCCCCCCAAAAAAACTAGGTGCGTCCTATAGGGCGGTGCATCCTATGGGGCGAAAAATACGGTACTTAGCACGTGGCTCTGCACAAGGTTTGTGGAGCTAGCATGAAAACTTAGGGGAAATGATTTCTGGTTCATTCCAGGTTCTCCTGCAATTCTAGACTTCTAAGAAAACCATCCTGTCCCATTGGGAGTCAGATGCAAGATCATTAGAAGAAAATAAATCATCAGAAATTTGGACTTCTACCATTAAAGCCTTGCTGTACACAACATGCAAGGAACGAGCCTTTTAAGACCCTCTTTTTATTCTTCACAGGCTACGCTCTGATCTCTGCCGGCATCAGAAACCGGGAGCTGATTTGCATATGTGATCCAACAAGGTAATTTTTCAAAAGCATCTGTTCATAGCTCACAGGGCCAACTCCAGGTTTGAGGAGGCTTTCAGCAGTACTGGTCCTCTCCTTACAACCGTGGGTCTCACCCAGCCACAGGCTACCCACCCACCAGCAGCAGCAATAAGCTACAACCATCGTTTTAAAGTTCCCACTGTTTCCACTGGGAGAAAATCTAGAATTAGTTGGCTCTGTGGTTCTGGTTCCACTCACCATTGGCCTCCCTTGCTTCCACCCTATCATTCTCAATGGGCACCAATCCGCCGCTGCTCAGACCATTATCCAGTTCTGATGGGAATCCCAACAACAACATCAATATGGAAGGCTACAATGTCCTGCCCGTGTTGTACTATGGTAGCAGTTTATACAGTCATACTAAGCATCCAGTGAGCAGCATCTTAGGTACATCAACACATCCCCCCCACACCCACCCACCCAATGGCCTCATTGCTTTCCCAAGCATAGCAGTATTTGACCACCCTTCCCTTATTTTATTGAACTTAAAAAGTGGCATGTCAAATACTGAAGACAGTGCAATTTTTTCTACTGTTGATGTTCTGGCAGCTGGCAAAAGGATTAAGATTTCAGTATTTAAAAGAGAAATTTGAAATTGGGATTCTTGTTTCAGAGTTATGATATAAAGCCTTTGGCAACTAAGGTTTGGAAATGTTGGCCTTATTTCTGAGCAGTGTATTTGGGATCTGAGTATAAGCCCTATGGTAAACAGTGGAAATTTTAAGTTTCTGTTTAGGTTTCTTTACTAGTTCAAAGAGCATGAAAAATGAAGTGAATGCTCAATATTCAATTCCCTGGCCTCTTTTAATGTTAAAAGTAGCCCATTTCTCGTAAAAGAAATGTTACCAAATAGCTGGGGTGTTTCACAATGTACCTTTTGAGATTTAAATACAAAAAAATAGGATGCAATCTCGTCATTTGCTTGAGTGAATCACATTTCCAGGACACACAAATCTTTTTTCCTCAGTTTGCTTTGGCTAAAATAGTTGTTGACCAATTCCTGCTGGATTTGCAACTCACATTTAAGAGTGAATCATTTCCTCAGAATTAGTAAAGCACAACAACTGCTAGCAAGTTATTTCAGTAATAAAATGACTTTTTAAAAATATAGATTTTCAGAGTTAAGAAATCGTGGGTTTTTCCCTTATCACAATCCTACATGCCATTTGGCACTTGGATTAAGGTTTTGTTGCCTTTGACTTTGCAGTTTCCCTTAACATTTTATTCGTTTATTTTTATATATGCTTCCTTCTACATTTTATTTTCCTAGACAAATGAATATATAAATTCCTGGAGGAAATAGAATGGCATACAAAATTCCTTTAATGTACGGCTGTAACATTTAGTCAATTAATCAGTTAGATTTTGATTGACTAACACACTGATGCTTTACTCAGTTTATTTATACGCTGCTGATTTTTTAAATATAGTAATAGTATTTCTGCGCAATGTTACTATATTGTTTTATTGATTACTCTGGGAGTGCCTTGGGAGGATTACCAAGCATAAAAAGCAGTTTAGAAACATGTTAAATAAAATTAATAACCTTCTCCTCATTAATAGGGCAGCACATTTTAAAAAAATTTACAACAATTGATTGCATGGAGTGTATTAGAGAAGGGGTAATGCCTCTTCTAAGATAATGTCTGATGGGTGTGTACCATCTATGTTTTTTTCTTTAGAGCTACTGCTTTTTTCTCATGCAGTTTTAGGCAGACTATCAATTCAATTCTATGAAAGTTTATTTGGAAGTAAATCCCACTAAATTCAACAGGATTTGTTCCCATGTAAATTTATGTACCGGTAGGTCCGCAACTTAAATCTTGTAGAATTAATCAACTTGAATTAGGTGGTTGCCCTACTTTGGTAGCCATGGAATATCAGTAAACATAAAGAAGGTCTGAAATAGTACCAACTTTCAGTTTATCACATTATTTATTCATACATTATTATAGTATATGCTATGCTTTGGTTCAGATGCACCAGTACACAATGTGTGTCTTGTTCTATATATACACTGTTCTGTGTTAGCATGGGCTACGCCAGTATCTTCAGTGCGGAATAATGCTGTGGGTCTGATTCAGCATCAGAATGGCACACTGCCTTAGGCTGCAATCCTAAGTGCAGATTGTTTCCATTGTTAACAATGGAAAAGCACAAGGTGTCATCCTGCAACACAGCAAGCATATTTATGAGGGGGAATGTCCTGCCAGGCTTTATAACGGCTACACAATGTTTGTATTGGTGTGCTGTTGTGGTTGCTTGGATGGTTGTCGTTCTTGTGTTACAGGAAATGAAGATGAGAGGTAGTGACTGAATTCTTCGCCAGCTGTGGTAGACAAAGATTCACACAATTTGCAACGGTGGGTGACACTTTGGCAGACAAATGTGTGCCTGCAGAATCTCAGCTTTCCAATGAAGACATAAATTTGTTCAAGCTCAAGAATTCTGTAGGGAATGTTCTATTGGGTCATATATTTCAGATCTTTTATGGATTCTGCCAAGCATCTTTGAAAGATGTGTTTTCTCCCTTATTGATGTCTACTGAATTCTTTTGCTATTTATGGAGGTGGTTTTCTCTGTGTAGACCTGGATTGGGGAAACTCAGGCCAAGGGGCAGCCATCCAGGCCCTCAGAACTCCTCCATGGGCCATACCCCCAATCTGGCCTTGTTTCTCAAGCCAAGTGTTTCTGCCTGGCTGGAATGTGGAATATGTCCTTGAACCTTGATGATGCCTCTTGCTTGTCAGGATGAAGGATGGAGAGGGGTGAGTGAATGTGTGTAGAGCTAGTCTACTGCACTTTTGATTATGGCCATGTTCAGCACAGGCATACAGCCTAAATTAGGTTCCCCGACCCTATAAACATAGGGGTTGTGGAGGGGAGGTGGCTTCTGCTTGTACCTGCTTACATGGGAGGGAGAATTCCATTGTGTTCTAGAAGGTTCTGCTGGAGTGAATCATCAGGGGATGTGGGGAGGTCTTAGTGGGAAGAGTTAGATGGGAAAACCCAATTCCATAAACAAATCTATTTATGGCTTAGAATCCAAGCCATCATATGTACAGTAATCGGTTTTTTTGTTTTTTGTTTTTATTTCATCTGGTGCTAGAACACAATTGCCTGGCTTGTAGAGGAATGTGTGAAAGTAGGGGGAGGAATATTTCACGATGCAGGATGTGTTAATGGGTTCATATTAATTACGTTGTTTCCTCTCTGTTTTCTTTTAGAAAATTGCCCTCTAATCTCATCCTGTTGAGTTATGGAATCAATTTCTATGATGGGAAGTCCCAAATCTTTAAATGAAACTTTCTTGCCAAATGGTGTAAACGGTATCAAGGACACCAGCAAGGTCACAATAGGCATAATTGGAAGTGGAGATTTTGCAAAATCACTGACCATTAGGCTTATTAGGTGTGGGTACCATGTGGTCATAGGAAGCAGAAACCCTAAGTTTGCTGCTGAGTTCTTTCCACATGTGGTTGATGTCACTCATCACGAAGATGCTGTAGCAAAAGCAAATTTGATTTTTGTTGCTATACACAGAGAACACTATGCTGCTTTGTGGGACCTCAAACACCTGCTTGTTGGTAAAATCCTTGTAGATGTCAGCAATAACATGAGAGTTAACCAGTATCCAGAATCTAATGCAGAATACTTGCAGTCACTTTTCCAAGATTCTTTTGTTGTCAAAGGATTCAACGTTATCTCAGCCTGGGCACTGCAGTTAGGACCCAAAGATGCTAGCAGACAGGTAAGCTATGCATTTATGTCTTTTTAAAAAGCAGAATGAAAATAGTGGTTGGAATAGTTGTGACTGTCTTGCCAATCTCAATATTTGTTCCAGCACTGAGAGTAAACATTGCTCAGTATGCTAGCTTGTAAACAGTCATCAGTGCTGCTGAGCTTGAATTGAGGAAGAACATCACACAAGGATGCCAAAGCGTCATCATCATTACTGTTACTGCTGCAGTACTGACCATCCAACAACAGAGTTTTCTGGGTGGCTCACAGAGCTAAAATTATTATTATTATTATTATTATTATTATTATTATTATTATTGAATCCCTTCACTTGAGGCATCCCAAACTATTTACACTATAATAAAACCATATGTAAAATGGTATGTAAAACATACCATTTAATTTTTTTCTAAAGGAAAAAGCTTGGGGAAATGGAATATCTGGTTCTGAAATAATTTGTTTTGTCAACTATCACAGAATAATTCCATCAGTGCTCTAAACAACATTTGACCAGAAGCAGCTGGCTGCAGAGAATGCTTTAGTTTTCCATACAATGCTTTCTAGAAAACAAAATGAGAGAACTCCCTAGTTTCATCATTATAACATTCAGTTATGTCACTGGAAACATAAGTAAGGTGAAAAACATGACCTTGCTGACAACAATGAATGAAAACAAATTAAACATATAAAATCATTTATGTATTTAAAGTGGTCTGGGCACTTTTTATCTGCTTGTAGCATCTACTGCAGTTTGACCATTACGTTCAGGAGTAGCCAGTGGGGTGTCTGCCAGATGTTGTTGAACTCCCATTTTTGCCATTCTGGCTGGGACTGATGGGCATTGTGGTACAGCCACATCTGGAGGACATGAATTTAGTCCATTGCAGATGTTGAATTCATCTTTATATTGGTACATCATAATAATGTTTGTGTGTGTGTGGTGTTTTTTTAAAGGTCTACATATGTAGTAATAATTTTCAAGCTCGACATCAAGTTATGGAACTTGCCCGTCAACTCAGCTTCATTCCTCTTGATTTGGGCGCTTTATCATCTGCAAGGGAGATTGAAAATTTGCCTCTTCGGTTGTTCACGCTGTGGAAAGGACCAGTAATAGTGGCTGTCAGCCTGGCCACCTTCTTCTTCATCTATTCATTCATCCGCGATGTAATTCATCCTTACGTGAGGAACCAGCAGAGTGATTTCTACAAAATTCCTATTGAGATCGTGAATAAGACATTGCCAGTTGTTGCTATCACTTTATTGTCTCTAGTGTATTTATCAGGGCTGCTGGCAGCTGCTTATCAACTTTATTCTGGCACTAAGTACAGGCGATTTCCACCTTGGTTAGAGAGCTGGTTGCAGTGTAGGAAACAGCTTGGACTGCTTAGCTTTTTCTTTGCAACGGTGCACGTGGTTTACAGCCTCTGCTTGCCCATGAGGAGGTCCGAACGGTACTTGTTCCTGAATATGGCTTATCAGCAGGTAAGGAAAAGAACTTGGAGACGGTGATTCCTATTATTATTATTATTATTATTATTATTATTATAACATATCATTTTCAACAGTAATTAAACATACTTTTACATCTTATTCAAATTTTTGACTTCCATCAATCCTGTCTGAAAATTTTCCAATCTAATCTCTCAGTATGCATTTCTTATCTTCCCTATTGCATTTCAAACTCATAACCAATATCTCTATCTTTTTCTACTTTGTAACACTTCGTATATTTCTCCTTACAAAACTTCTTGTAGTCCTACTAGCATAATTTGTTGATTACAGTTGCTCTTCAAATAATTCATATACTTCTTCCAATCTTCTGTAAATCTCTGGTCCCGCAGGTTTCGAATACTTCCTGTCATTTTGTCCAATTCTGCATAGTCCATTAATTTCGTCTGCCATTCTTCTTTTGTCGGAGTTTCTTCTTGTTTCCATTTCTGGGCTAACAACACTCTTGTCACAGTTGTTGCATATAAAAACAATTTAGCATCTTGCCTATTAATGTCCTGACCTATAATACCAAGTAAAAATGCTTCAAGGGGAGACACCTTGGTCATTGAGACGGTGATTCTCAATGGGGTTCCCAGTGGTCTTCTGTTCAGGTTACTGATCAAGTCTAGGTCTGCTTAGCTTCAGTGCAGCATCTGTTCCAAGAGATTGTTAACTAAGCCCCTAAGCACTGAATTCTGAGATCTGCATAAATTACTCAGATTTGCATCTGTTTTCCATTTTGCATAGTTTATTCTCCTCCTCCTAGTTGTAGGAAGGGACAGCCCTATTAAGGGCATGAATGCCTCCTCACAGTCACTGGAAATCCTGACCAGCTTCCCCCCACCCCTTCCTCCCTGCTTCCGGACAGTCCACCAGGCACACTTAGAAACCCATCAAGTCTCCGGAATGAATGAAAACTCCTCTTACACAAATTTGTTCCGTGTTCTAAAAATTTCTCGCCCTCTTTCTTCAGGTCCATGCGGATGTTGAAAATACATGGAATGAGGAAGAAGTCTGGCGGATTGAAATGTATGTCTCCTTTGGAATAATGAGCCTGGGGCTGCTTTCTCTGTTGGCTGTAACTTCTATTCCTTCAGTAAACAGGTCGTTAAACTGGAGGGAATTCAGTTTTATCCAGGTGTGTATTGTAGCAAAACCCGATATTAGAAGCTAATCTATCAGAAGGCATTTCAATGTTGATATCTAACAGGATTGCTCCAGAAATGTCAACAAGTTCCTAAATGCTAATACTTAGCAAAAGCAGCCCTGGAATGTTTCCTTCCAAGTAGCTACGTATAAGAGTACACTGTAAGGCAGTGTTCTTTATTTTTTCATTCTGGTAAATTGACTTGACAAGAATTCCAAGTCTAAGAAATGTTTGGTCAAAGGACATTTCCTTGAATTTTTTTCCACCCAAAATGTGTTTGAGATAAGCAGTTGAGGCTTTAAGCAGTTCTTTTCAGGACTTACACAGTTTTAGAATATTATCCACAATTCTACTGCATCTCACTGATATGACAAACCAACACATCTCCGCTGAGGACACTAAGCACCAGCAAATCCCAGGAAGGGCTGGAAGCTGTGATGTGCAGCATTAAAGATATCTGGCAGTATCTTTTTGATACTGCTTTTTGTCACCTTTTTCTATGCAACCATACCTGCTGATTCAAGTGAGTACCCTCTTTCATCCCTTTTCTCCCAGGCTCGTTATCAGTCCAGCAAATCTCACACAGTCTGCTCATCCAGCAAAAGGTTTCTGCCCCTAGAGACCTTCGAAAATGCCAGTGGAGCATTCTGGATGCTTTTTTTTTTATATAAAATATTTATTGAAATTTTCAAAGTGTTACAACATAAAATAAAAGCAGAAGAAAATACAAAATAAAAAATAGTTAACAAAGTAGAAAAGGGGGGGGGAACCCTTCCAACCATACGAATACAAATTCAAAAATAAGAAAAAAAAGACACACACACACACAAAAATACAATTTAAGAACATTTAAAAACAAATTCATTATTCTCGAATTCTCAACTGTCATTACCTTCTTTCTTTGACCTCCTCCTCCTCCCCTTCCCTGTATCCCAGTTATTAATCATCCCAGCAAATCCCTTCCATATTTCATAATATTCTGTCATTACATTACCCTAAACAGTTTTAATCTTATCTTTCTATAAAAAAAAAACCTTAAAGCTTAAAACTTAAATCTTATCCTTACCAACTTCTCATAACCATAATATTCTTTCATAATTCTTTAAACATCTTTACTAAAGCCAAGTAATTTCATTCCAACATTTTTCTGACATTCATCAATTTTATAAAACAGTTCTAATGGTAGAAAAAGAAATACAAACAGATCCAATCTTCATCCAACATCCCTTCCTCCTGATTCCGGGTTTTGTCAGTCCTTATTATCCCATCGATCTGGCCCATTAACCTGGCAACCTTATATCCGAGGCCCTCAAGTCTCTTCCATGTCCCTTTCGCAGCTCTTCTTCATATTTGTAACTGTATTTTCCCTTGTCTCCTGCTCGTGGTAACTCCAGCTTGGCAATATTTTTAACCCTTCTCAACAGATCAGCCCCTTTTCCATATTCAGCACTGAATTCCATATGGTATTTAAAAGCATGTTTCAAAGACCCTCCAAAATTAAGAGCCCCCACCATCCCAAACATCTCACGGCCCATTGCCAGATTTGAAAAGTCCAAACATCCCAGCATAGGGGGGTCAATCCAGCCCCCCATTTCTAAGCCAAACCAAACTTTTTCTTTCCAAATCTGGCTTTTTCCAAGTTCATTTGTCAAATCCGAAAACTCATATTCCTGTTGGGCCTGTTCTGTCAGAACACACTCCTGATTTAATTCCTGGGTGGGCTCCACATATTTTCCCACTGTCTGTTCAAAATTTCCCACTGCCTGTTCAAAATTTCTAGTCGAAGTCGTCATCAAATTCACCTTCTCATGTAACTGTTCCAGTAGGGCATTTGTTTTGTAGAAAGCACACAACAAAGCTTCTGAATACATTGTCCTACAAGGTCAAATGCCTATTCCCATGATTGTAATCTGTAAACAGCTGCCGGCTCCCTGGAGTTGGTTACAGTTTCACAGTCTCCCTCTAGGGGGAAAACTTCTATTTGATCTTGCAACAAAGTTTCCCTTTTTGAGATACTTTGTCAATATTTGTTCCTTTGAAATGCGAAGGGAAACAGTGGAATCACTATGTTTCTCTTCTTTTAGCTATCTGTCAAAAACGTTTGTCTCTGGTCAATGAACTTCAAACGTCAGTCCTGACACCCCGCTCCAGGATCAGGACGGAGGAAAGTTGCTTTACTTTAAACTCACTTTAAACAGTCCAAAAAAGATCCCCCTTCTTCTCCTGCTGTCGAAGGGGGGTTCCACAATTTTAAATGATGAAATCCAATCCTTTAAAAGCGATTTTCTGAGCTCTAGTTTACGTTGTCTTTGCTTTATTCTGTCTACAGAAGAACGGAAGGCTGACTTCCTGTTTAGACCTTCCCGTTCCGTACCAAATTGAAATAGATTTTTAAGATCCAATTCCTTTCTGCTCGCAAGTCCCCATCTAATGTCCAGTTGTTCAAAGTCTAAGTACTCACGGGTGCTTATTTTAGAGTCCAAATTGTCCCAGGAAAAAGGCAGCGCTCTCTGGCAACGGCTATGCGGCTTCGCTCCACGGAAATAGCAGTTGACTCACAGCACCGCGCCACTTCCCCCTCTTCACTTCGGAGCCCGTTAGTGGGTTCCTTAGCGAGTTGGGGGGGCGCTAAAGGTGCCCGCCGAGTCCCATGGTCACAGGCTTCATCCGCCTGTGATTTTTGAAAGGGTCCCCGCTTCGCTGTAGCGGAGAAGACCCGTTTCCCGCAGAGCTAGTCCCTCCAGTTCAGAGGGAGTCCGCCATTGCCGATGGCGCCACCCCGGAAGTCCCTGGCTGCGTCTTTTCATATTCCAAGCTGCTTTTTCAGTTTTCCTCTGCAGAACTTAATTTGAAAAATCAGAATACATATTGGGCCATCACAATAAAATAAAAACGAGGAGCGACCTTTTTATTAAACCAGCAGAGTTCAGAATCCTGAAAGGAGCTCGTTGTATTTTTTAATACCCATGTCCTGAACTGACCCTTGTTCAACCTTTTTGAAGGCCAGGCAGATAAAATGTACTTGCAACGTGTGCTGATTTTAACTCAGTCTTTTTTCAGAAATTTTAAATAGTTTAAATTACCTGTGTCTGTAAATTAGGTTTCCAGAATGTTAATTTGTATCTGTTTCCTTTCTCTCCCCCCTCCCCATATCTTCAAAGTCTACTCTTGGATACGTCGCTCTGCTCATAAGTACTTTCCATGTGTTAATTTATGGGTGGAAAAGAGCCTTTGAGGAACAATACTACAGATTTTACACACCACCAAATTTTGTTCTTGCACTTGTCTTGCCATGCACAGTAATTCTGGGTAAGGTATTTTTGCTCCTGCCGTGCATAAGCAGGAAATTGAGGCGGATAAGAAGAGGATGGGAAAGAAGACAATTTATGGAAGATGGAAGTGGAACTGGTTCACATCCCTCGCCAGAAAGGGTTACTATCATGTGAGTCTACAATGACGCTATTGCCTTTGTCAGCATTGTCCTTTCAAAGTGATGTAGTTCATAGAAGCTTTACTGTAGACTTAAACCTGTGGGAAACAAGTGATGATATGCTGTAAACTATTAGGAAGTGGGCAGTGTTGGTCAATGCAGACATAACATTTTTAATGTGGTGTAAATGTCTTTGAGCACATCCCTGCATTCTGAAGATTTGCTGTCTGGGCAGAGAAAGTGCGTTCTCAAACCTCTTCTGCCACACTTAGGTTTATTAAGCATGTTGACCAGAGGATAAATACCATTGAACTCCATGGGGTTTATATGTGAGTGAAGATTCTTAGCATTGCACCATTCATAATGTTACAGCTGTCTTCCCTTAGGCTGCCAGATTCAGCACTGGAGAACAGTCATTTTCCTTTAGATCTATTAATGTTACAAAAGATAAGTCCTGCCCTTTCCTTCCCTGGCCCAGCTATCTACCTTCCTTCCTGCTTGCTATATGCCATGCCTGGAGCCTTGATCCATTATGGTAGGTTGGAGGTGTGGTGTAAGCACCTGCCCCAAGAATCACTGCTGAATTTGGCTCCCCTGAAACAAATTCCTGTTTCTACACTCTGAGGAGCACCAAGCAGGTGGATCTTGCCAACCTTTTACTGCACATCCCATAATGCACAAGTTAGCATTGCTCTGGGGCATTGTGGAAGACTTAACTGGTGGCCAAATGGGGGAAAGGCTGCAGGAGAGAGCTTTCTTCAACCTCACCCATATTTGCAAAAAATTGCTCCATTGTTTCCAGTGGGACTTGGACACCATTGGGAGCACTGCCATCACAGCTAATAAATTCACACTGACAGAGGAAGGGGCCCACTTCTCCCAGTACACTTTTCACCCAGAGCCAGCTATGACATGGTGAATAAGGGGACCAGAGAAGCTGCAGCTGCCCTATTTCCTGCTGCATAGGGATATTTTGAAGTATATGGTTGTTTTCCAGCTTTCAATAAGGCTACCGTAGTCTTTACCCTTTGTTTACATGTTCAGTAGTGTTTTGAAATTTCAAGATCAAACCTTACAAAGTTAGCTATTTATAACTATGCTCAAATCCACAGTCTTAAAAGACTGCTGGTTTCTGCTAGGTAGATTACTACCTAAGTTAGCACAAGGACTTGTGGACAATGAAATGAAAGTAAGGGGCGTTAATAGACCAAACTAGACATTATGGCAGCAGACTGATTTGCTAAACCCAGATCTTGTTCAATTCCATAAATTTTGGGGAGGGAAAGGGGTCTTGTTTTTTGTGTTTGTTTTTTAAGGAAAGAAAATATGGGGGCTGGTAGAGCTTTCTCTGCCCATGACTTACTTGCATTTGCTTCTCATTCCCGGCACATTTCTTCTGCACTGAGCCTCCAGTACTGGACGTGAGCTCAGCTGGGAGAAGAGCAATTGGGTGAAAGGCACTAGTGGGAGAGTTCCGTTGCCCTTACCCACATCCATAATCCATGGGACTCAGCTGGGAATTTCAGTTTCCATTCCAGTGGGACGTGGGCAGCTTCAACTTCTGCTGGACTGTATCCCGTATGCATTTTGCACAATTTATCACAAAACCAAACTTCAGTCCATCTTTTGCAGACATCTTTGATGTCAGCAAGAATATCACAGTTTGTCTAATGCTATAGCCTGCCTTCCAGCACACTGCTTATTTTATTAAAGCCAATGCTTATATTTATTTGGCTCAAAATTAAGAATAATAGGTATTTCACAGTCTCGCTTAACACACTTGCAGTAAGGGTGCTATGAATGTGGGATACCTGTTTCACATGCATAACGGCAGGCCGGAGGCTGCTAAAAAGAGACAAAAAGAGACAGTTTGTAAGCCTTCCATGCACTTAAGGTGTCACAATGTCTCTGTGTATGACTAACCAGTAGAGATGTGGGTGCAGAGCCACTGAATCATAGATGCATCTGACTAGGACTCTGCAGCACCCTTAAATAAGAAGGATGCAGACCCATGAACACTGACAGTACTACTGCAAGTGCTTGCTCTATGCTCACAGTAGTCATATGCCAGAGATAGAGAACATGGTGCCTTCCAGATGTTGTTGGAATCCACTTCCCATAACCCGCAGCCAGGATGGCCAATGGTCAGGGGAGGTGCAAGGCACAGTCTGAAGGGCACCACATTGGCCAGCTCCGTCATGTACAATGCCTTCTTGATTCCACCTATCTCTGGATTGAGGCCTTTGGAACAATAAGCTCAGAAAGATTATCATCTTTTAACATGTTCAGCATAATTGGGGGGGGGATAACTATTTTTGTGTGACTATGGGGGGGGAGTCCACCGATTATTCATAATTTGTTAGGGACTAAATATCTTTTTTAAATGCTTTACATCGCACAAAGGATATATTGTTTGTGTGTGAAAAACAAAATCATCTTCTGCAATGAATGTGCTAAAATGAAATCTTCATAGTTTTAACACCTTGTTAATAATTATGATACTTTACACCTGAAGTTCCACTCTGAAACTTTAGTCCTAGGTTCCTAAAATTTTGGAATTACACTTAGGTAGGAATTCATTGTAGTGCTATGGCAATTGTTCTGTCAGCACACACACAACCCAGAGCCATGGGGGGGGGCCCATGGGGTGAAGGGGGGGGACTCTGTTGCACTATCAGACGTCCACTAGGGGGACTACTTAGTTGAATTTATCCACGAGGATTTTGTTTACTATTTTGCTAAACTTCAAGTAGCTTCACTAGTTTGTTTCTGCTATTACCAATTGAAGCCAGCATAAATGGTCAAATAAATGTCCAAAACAAAAATTCCCATCACTTGTTAATTTTTCTCTAGGGCCCCAAACAAAGAATGCAAGGTAGATGTCTGTGTTTTTATGAGACACTGTTTGTGCAAATATTTGTTTTTCGTGAGAGTCTAGTTAGATTATAGTAAACGAAAGTATTGAGGGCTAAACTAATTATAGCACTGAACATAACACTGGAGAGTATTATAGAGCTCTTGTTTAATAGCAGACAGGGAGGGGGTTTTGAATGGAGCACAGCACATGGAGGTTTAACCCTTTGCTTCCCAGCCACAATCCCTCTTAAAATCTTGCCTCCCCTTCCATCTGTTAGCATTGGGGATAAAGACTTCCATTGACACCAGTTTTCATCAGGATTGATTTTCTACTTGCAGTGTTTAAATCCACAATAATTCATTGCAACCATTGTTACTTCACAGGTGGTACTAATTCCTTTGCCACTTTTATTCAAATATTTAAAATAAATTGAAAAGTAGAACTTGTTGCTTAGCATGGGGGGGCAGGAAGTGCCTAGCAACCTGATCTTTAAATGCTGTGCAAATATAAGATGTGCTACACCAAATTAAATGGGACCATCGACTAACAGTGGAACAATTTAAGGCAAGGTTAGGGAACATGTGGCCCTTCAAATGTCCCAACTCCCATAATCCCTCGCCATTGGCCATGCTTGCTAAGGCTGATGGGAGTTTCTGTTCAGCAGCATCAGAAGGGCAAAGGTTTCTTACCCTGACATAGAGAATGAATCCGTGCTGCCCTGTTTCTGGCCAAGATGCACTTACAATAGCACCTGAGCAGAAATGCACCTATGGTAACCACAGACACCAGACTGCCATATCCAGCTCAAGGGCAGACCTGGGGTTTGTTGGTTCCGTTGCTTGCACTTACTGAAGAGTCGTCACCACAATGGAGCACTTTTATGGACCCTGTAATTTAATTCTTCCCATTGAAACCAATGGATGTACTAATTCTAGTTTTTTTGTCAAGGGCTGCACTCTCTCTGGGGTAAGTTGTAGGGGCTATATGCCGTATGGGCAGGAACAGAGCCAAAACTGGGTTGACACCCCTTTTTTTCTAATACTTCTCTTGCAGAAGTATATACTAATGACTCGTAGAGGGCTTTTGAAGTTTGTCCAAGGGCCACGTGCATACATTCTTACATCAGTCACATCCACATGCTTCTTGTAAAGAAACCTGTAACTGTAGTTTGTTAAGGGTGCTGGGAACTGTAGTTCTGTGAGGGGTGAGCTCCAGTTCCCAGGATCCTCTGGGGAAAGCCATGTGTTGAACGTATGGTGTGGATGTAATCATATGCTTATTCCCATATATGCAGGGGATTCCCATTCTCTGCTTGTGAGTGGTGCTCTTAGTATGTGCCATATTCTGTACGTGTGCATATACCCTTATGCATGAAGTATCCCCCTTAAACATGATAACACCACTGCAAGTTCAGAGCTCTGGATCCCAAATGGTATTTAGCATGTGGGTGTAAAATCTTTAATGGCAGCGTTAGGTCATATTCAATTCGGGCCACAAAAATGTCTTAAGGAAAATGCTATCTTGAATTATTTTTCAAAAAGTTTTATATAACAGCATAGATATTATTTTATTTTAAAATTTATTTAAGATAGGTATATTAATAAAATTGTATTTTTGGATAAAATCAAAGAAGAGTACTATTAAAATATTTATGCTGCATATAGGGTTTTGACACATTAATTGATCTGACCATTCACGGAGCAATTTTCAACCCACTTGAATGCATGCAGGTCCTTTTCATGCAAATAAGCCTTACAAGCATGCATTTAAGATGCAGAATTGCACTCCATTTTATTAAATTCACTGTGGCTCAGATCCTGCAATCTACAGTAATTATAAAATAGTGTTATGCACACAACCACAATCCAATATTTTCAATGTTTCTTGGCCCAAGCCAGCTTGTGCTGTATAAATGCTACTACTTGCTGAAATACTCAGCAGATCAAGCTTTTCTCCAGATATTCATATTTTGTTGTCTATGTGTGTAAGTCTTGGCCATACACAGATCTTGGAAAACATTGGTCCAATTCTGATGTTAACAATTTCATTCCAAATAAATAATTGTTTAATGCACTGAAAACAATAATTGTGTCTCCATGGTTTCTTCTTCTCCTTCCTTCTTTGCTTCTCTCATATGCCTCAGTGGGAATTTCCAAAGCTTGTTAAACTATTTCACCACTACATCTGAACTAGGAAGCTACAGTTAAATCTCTGGCTGCAAACCAATATGCCTTCCTGGTTTGTAATCAGATATTAAACCACAGCTACCTGGTATGGGTGTAATAGGTAAATGGTTTAATAAACCCCAGGTTTCCATTATGATGCACAAGAGAAAGGATGAGAAAACACAGTCACAAGTTACAGCACTCATTCTCAGTACAATAAACTATGGTTTATTTAATCAAGATAATTATTTCTGAACTCGACCATTGTATGAACATCTCTCCCAATGTTTTCAGTGGAGCCTGTGCCGATGTAAGAGGTTTTGGATTGGGGTATAAGCCATATAATAAATTATTTCACAGCCTAAAAATGAATGGCTGATCGATATATTTTTGGTCTATATATATTTTTTGAGAGTTTCAAATATTTATCTTATTAGTTTCTTCTGAAAATTAATATAACTTAATTTATCTCATTACAATGCACTATAATGCTGTACCACTGCTTAATATGGTCCATGTGTGCTTTCAAAATATCATTTACATGCATTTAAAACATTTGAAATGACATTTGTAACATTTGTTTTCCATAATTGTAAGAAACTTTTTTATTGTGCTTAAAATGTGGCAAATGATTTCATTTTTTAATTATTAATTTAAGTGTTACTTGTTAACTGTAGCTGATAGATACATCTGAATGATATTTAAATTTGAATAATACTTAAATTAAATTTGAGGTTCTACTGAATTTTATTGTACGGTTATTGTCTACTTGGCTGTAACAATGTAGACCCAGAGATGGGTGCAAATATTTTGTTGTTGACATTCTTGTACAAACATGTAATGTGTTACACCAGAATAAATATTTCATTTGTGTAACATAGGTTTGTAGGAGTTCAGTGTGCAATTATCTATAAAAGCAGCTGTAATAGAGTTTATGAAAACAGAAACAATTAGAATTGTGTCCATTTTTCTATCCTTATAGATGGGCCTTTGGTTTTCAGTCTGGTTTAACATGGCAACCTGGTACATTCACACAGTACTTTGCACAAATTCTAATTGAACTTTTAAGAACAGGTTGAAAGTCTGCCAAAGGCTGAGATTTTTATATTTAATTTTGGAATTACGGTATATCTTAATTTTGGAAAATACAGAATATCCAAGGCAGGATGGCAGCTCCCCCCTCCCAAACAAATAAATAAAATTATTTAACTAACTAACTGCATTGTACTCAGTTCTGCCCTTCAACATAATGCTTGCCCCCCCAAAATAAATCCTGACTACACCCATGGTCCAAGGCCATACAAAAAGTCCCTGACTGAGCAAATAGTTGAACCTGATCTCATGCATTGATTTCACAAAGTCCTAAACAGAATGGGATATACTAATGGCTACAGCAGCGCAAAGTATTCAAACACAAAATCAATGTGCTTCTCTCAAAGCAACAGTGAAATTTCCCGATTTTACCAATACTGAAGTCTTGTTTCCCTCCCACCAAAGTTGGGAGATGTCAAGGCTTTGCCGGAGTGGCCTAATGCAAAACCTGCCTCTGAAGGCAGCTATCTTTTGGCGCCACCATTTGGTAGCAGTTTAATATGTCTCATCTATTACGTGATGCATGAGTCGGTCCATCAGGAAGACAGTGGAAGGGGGCTGCATTATTAAGGCCTATAGCCGCTTCTGCCACCTTGGCTGGGATTCTGGGAGGTGGCATGGTTGAATGTACATATACTAGAGAAATCCCTCTTGCCTTAGCCGACCAAACTTAGGACAATTTCGCATTCAACCCAGGACACGTGATGAGGGAGAAGGAATGTTCATACACATCAACCCCACTTCTTTCCTTTGTCGTGTGGTTCTATACAGTACTCTATATTCTCCTAGACATGGCGGGTTAAGGGCATTGCGCTAGCCCTGTGATAGCCTCACATCCAGGGCTGACCCAAGACACTTTGCTGCTAATAATAATTCATCTAGCTAGGTTTCCCAGATTTTGCTACCCAAAGCAGAGCAGCAAACAGTACCTGCTGCTACCCACCCAAATCTCAAAGAAGCAGAGCACCCAAGACAGGTTATTTTGGCATCTCAGAAATGACTCACACAGCTCGTTGGTAGTAGAAACACAATTAATAATAAATAGCCAGGGGCTGTCCCATTTCCTGACACCCAAAATCAGCTGCCCTGAGGAAGCAGCTCCCTTTTAGGGGGCCTAAGAAACCTCAAAAAGAGCCTTAGGAAGGGAGAGACTGCATATACCAACTGTAAAAATAAATAAATAAATGATGTTTTATTCTTCCCCGTAAGGGCCCGTGCCGGCTACCCCCGTACATGGCGTGAACGGTACTGCCTCGGCTTTCAGAAAGCCTCAAGGGCAAACGGGCGCACGTCGTGCCGGGGTCGGGCAGGCAGCATTTCTGGCCAAAGCAGCGCCTCAGCTCTGGAAGTTCCGGCGCCATTTCTCCACAGAACCGGGCGAGAGACACGAGACGCAGAGCTCGGCTTTATGAAGGCTCTATGTGAGAATATGAGGGGGAAGGGAGCCTATGGGCGCAGGCCGAAGCCCTTTCCCGAGGAGGCGGCGGCTACAGGCTTGAGCGAAGGGGCTGCCGGCGCCTCGGCCTCACTGCCTAACTTAGGAGCTCAACCTCTCTCCTCCTCCTCCTCCTCCTCCTCCCCTCAGGGCGCCCATAGCTCGCCGGCTTCTCCCGCTCCCATGGCAACCGCGCCCGGCTTGTGTTGTCGTCGGCTCTGGTACCGTCTCGGTGGAAGCTGCGCCCGGCACCTGCCCCTGAGGCTTGAGCTCCGCAGAGCCCGGAGGGGCGTCGTGAGGCGCCATGTCGTCCACAGCCAGGCCCGAGGCTTCTCCGAGCCTCCAAGTCCCTTCCTTCGCCGAGATGGGGAGGTCGCTTTCCTCGTCCTCCAGGCAACTGCGCCCTTCGGAAAGCCAGTTCAGCGGCAGCCTCGGGCAGCAGGTGAGTGAAGGGAGAGCAACCGGGAGGCCGAAGCCCAGCAGCCGGCGCCGTCTTCCCCGCGAAAGTCCCTCAGGGAAGCCGGGGGCTCCGCCGGTGAGCTCGGCCTCCTCCTGCCTCGGAGAGTCATGGATGGAGGGGATTCCGAGGCTCCTCCCCTCTCAGAACCCAGGACATTTTTTATTTTTATTTTTTAATGGCTGCACCCTCGACGTTCATGCGCTTTAAAATCTAAAAGGGCGGGCTTACAGGCTGAAGGGACGACGTCAAGGGCTCTGCCCCTAGGGGCCTGCAATCTAGAATGCGACATCCCAGGGTGTAGGCGGGGCGGAATCGAAGCCGGGGAAGATTACTGTATGCATATATTTTTATTTACTTGCTCAGTGAAGAAGGGCATCTCCTCCAAGCAGCCAGTTAGCTACCCTGGCTTCAAGCCACGGATGGTAAAAAACGGCACTTTCAATTTGGGCTTGGAAGTTGGAACAGATCAGGAACCAATGCAATTGATGGAACACTTATTTATTTTAGGAATTTCCTCCCTCCCCACACCCACTGGCTTTAACTTGTTCTCCTGTTCAGCCTTGTTTGCTCCACCCTCCACTTTCTCTTCTGTATCACCCTTTAGTGCTGTTTCCTTCCCGGTACATGTAGCTTCCCTTGCTCCTGCCAAGAGTGTCATAGAATTGTACACTTGGAAGGAACCCCAAGGGCCATCTAGTCCAACCCCCTCATGCCTGAAACCGGGCTCTTGATTTGTTTGGGAGAGGAATGAGGCCAGTGTGAACTGTGAAGCATTTGGAAATTTGCACTATTAATATTTTGAGCAACCAGGCTTTTATGAATATCTATTAAATTGTCATTCATATGCCTGTTTGGATTAGTGTGACCTTCATCAACAGGAACATGCTTCAGAATGGTGCAAATGACAAAGAGTGTTAATAAATAGTGATGTACCAGAAAGACATTAAAATGTTCCCCCTCCCCCCATTATTAGGCTATGAATCACCTTCAGGGATAGGAATTCAGTGTTCCTAAGGCAAAGGGGCTGACTAACCAAGGCCTCACTGCCATATATCCTAGCACCAGGGTAAGGGGCTAGTAAGAATGGCATTAAATAAGATACGTGACTGAGATGTATTTGCTGCACTTGTTTGTTGAAATATGTTAAAATCGAAATTCTTCATTGAAAAATTATGGGTGTCTGCTTAATTGTATATATGACTTTTCAACCTATTAAAATTTGGCTCAGCTGCTATAAGCATTTTTCATAAGTAGGAAGGATTTAACTGATGTTTCTACTCCAAAGCATTAGAGACTTGGATCGCTCAGTTAGTAGAGCATGGGACTCTTAATCTCAGGGTTGTGGGTTCGAGCCCCACATTGGACAAAATATTCCTGCCCCACCCACCTACCATTGCAAATCCTATTTAGTCCCCATACTTCTGACATTTTCACCAACACATTTATTGTAATGTTCTTTGTTTAACGAGGAGCAGGTCAAAGAATTTGAACAATAATTAGAACTATGTACCCCTGGAGGTTTTGTCTCCTTTAGATACTTTCTAGCCCTGCCTCCTGCTTGGGCCTCACCTCCTAAACTAGATATTGGAAGGACCCTTAAAGGTATTTATCCATACATTTACATTAGAAAGCCAGAGATGCTGCCTAAGGATGCTGAATTTTGCACCCAGGGCTAATTCATTGATTACATTGTACAGGGTGATTCATAATGAAGTATACAGTTTCAACGCACTATAAAAAAGAAGAATGTAATATATCTTATGTTACCTGTAACAGAATTGTAGGGGAATGTTTAAAGCTTTTTTAGAAACAGTCACAGATGTTCTATGTGTGCACCCTTTGTCACACGACACATTAAATTAAATACACATCAAACCGGTAATCCATTTCTGCCCAAATGTGACTCACCCTACAGGTTGATTTTCCCGGGCTTCGTTGAATGGCGGTGCAAACACTATCAATGACTTCTTCCAATACACACAGTTGTCCAGGACTTCTGAGTTTGCACAAGCAGCCTGTAGTTTCAATTTTTTAATGCAAATCGTAGATACATTTTCTGCTTGGAGGTTTTTTTCCGAATCATGATTGAAAATGCCGTCGCACAACAGTTACAGATTCCATTTTGCTCAATTCAAGAACACAAAATGCCTTCTCCACTGCAGATGCAGCCATTTCGCATGACTAGTCATGTGACATGCACACTATCGCCTACACCACTTCCCTCAGCAGCGGAACACAAACTTTATGAGTACAGTGGTGCCCCGCAAGACGAATGCCTCGCAAGACGGAAAACCCGCTAGACGAAAGGGTTTTCCGTTTTGGAGGTGCTTCGCAAAACGAATTTCCTATGGGCTTGCTTCGCAAGACGAAAATGTCTTGCGAGTTCTTGCGGGGTTTTTTTCCTTTCCCCCCCCTTTTTCCCAAGCCGCTAAACCGCTTATCAGCTGATGGCTAAGCCGCTTAACAGCTGATGCTAAGCCGCTTATCAGCTGATCGTTAAGCCGCTTATCAGCTGATCGTTAAGCCGCTTAACAGCTGATGCTAAGCCGCTTATCAGCTTATAGTTAAGCTGCTTATCAGCTTATCGTTAAGCCGCTTATCAGCTGATCGTTAAGCCGCTTATCAGCTTATAGTTAAGCCGCTTATCAGCTGATCCACTAAGCCCGCTAAGCCGCTAATACTGTAGCACTAATCCGCTAATGGGCTTGCTTCGCAAGACGAAAAAACCCGCAAGACGAAGAGACTCGCGGAACGGATTCTTTTCGTCTTGCGAGGCACCACTGTACTTCTACCTCATGGTTCACAGTTGTGGACCTGTTACTGTCTTACAGCATCTGGAAACTGTATATTTCATTATGAATCACCCTGTCTTTGTACAGAATTGTGAAATATATAAAACCATAGCGGGAAGTGAAAGAACAACTAGGAGGTGAGAAGATTGAAAATGGAATGAGACATGTGCCATATGCTTAGCAATTATTAATCATTTAAATATTGATTAAATGAATCTTTTTAGGATAACAACTTGAAATCCATGGATCTTAATCATGTTGTCAAACTGCTTGAAGAAACAGAATTAGTAAGTATGACCAAAGCATTAAATAAATTCTACATTTGAAATAAGCTTACTTGGAATTCCATTTGTTTCAAAATAACTTGAAAGTGCTTAACTTTGGCTGGACTATTCTCTTCCCATTAATTGTGCTTAAAATTGTATAGACCTTGATCCATGCCTTCATTATTTATTTTAGGTTAACTGCATAGTCTCTAGGTGACATATAATAAGGTTCCTAAAAAAAAGTAAATATGAAATCTAAGTTACTTACTTAAAATGCCTGCTGGAATGTAAGTGCTGGATGTTTAACAGAATGGGGTCCTGTATGATTTCACAGAATTGGGCCACCAGTACTGAACACATGACTCCTGGTGGTTCTGTGCTGTGTAGCGTAGAATGTTTGTGCAAAACACTTTAAGCACTGATCACACTCATTTACTGCTCTTTCTCATCCTGTTTTCTAAGAGTAATTTGGAAGATCAGCTTGAAGCACTGAAGAAGGTTGCAAAACGCTATGAATATGGGCTTGTATCTTTTTTGCTGCTTTGTTGGAATAAAAAAGGAAGACAAAAGAATGAAGAAGAAAACACAAAATAATTTTTGTTCCGGTTAAGTTAATTTATATATTTCTTCATGTCAGATAGATGAGCACTTGATTTTACTGCTCTAATAGAAGATTGCATCTCTGTTGCGTACTTTGTGCAGCAAGTGCAAATAAGTCAGGAATAACTGCAGCAGTTTATTTTTTAATATAGTCTATACAGTGGTACCTCTGGTTACGAACTTAATTCGTTCTGGAGGTCCATTCTTAACCTGAAATCGTTCTTAACTTGAGGTACCACTTTAGCTAATGGAGCCTCCCACGGCCGCCGCGCAATTTCTCTTCTCACCTGAGGTAAAGTTCTTAACCCGAGATACTACTTCCGGGTTAGTGGAGTCTGTAACCCGAAGTGTTTGTAACCCAAGGTGTTTGTAACCCGAGGTACCACTGTATTCCATTTGTTTTTGTTTATAAAATGTTATTACATGCCATGTATCTTGGAAGACAGAATAAGTTAAAATCTAGATCAATATTTACTTTCTACAATTTATGACAAAATAATACACAAACAGGCCACTTATATTGATATCAAGAACGTTGGTATAAGTAGGCTGCTATACCTGAATGTGGGATAATATGAATTATGATGTGGATGCAATGGCTTCTGCTGGGCTAGTGCCAAATATGCTGGAATTACTAAACAGGAAAAGATTGGCAAGCAATAGGTAATAATGATTTTATTGCTCTTTCAAGCTAAGCCATTTTGTCACATGATCTGAGAAGGATACTTTACACAGAATATTGGGAAGGATATTTTGCAGTGTTGCAAAGAATGCAACTATCAGATCCCACCATTCTCTGCAAAAGATCGTACACTTCTTCATTAATGCCCCTAAAGTCTTGTTGCTCTAAACCTTTGTTTGGGTCACTTGTACAGCTGACATAATGAATAATTTACAGATAGATCTGTATAGTCAATGTTATATAGAAGAAGATAATCTCATTTTCATGCTTCCATAATGTACGCTATTCAAAGCAAATAAAAACGTACTTTTGTTACCTGAAATAAATACCTGTCAGATCATAAAAGTTAGGTATCTAACTTTACATTCCTGTGATTTCTCTGGGATTTGTAACCCAGAGCCCCACTTGAGTCTAGTCTCCTCATAGCAACAGGAAACCCTGTCGCAGACAGAGACCGCACATGTGTATATAGTTTGGGTGTAAAGAATTTTTTTTAGGGTGGGGTGCCTCATCAGTTAATCTAATTAAGTTTCTAGAAACAGTTTATTCATTTAGAAAGCTGCTCTTAGAACTGTGGAAAATTTAGCTCTGCAGGACTTATGTATCCTCTTCACTGTTAGAAATCTGGCATACTACCTCCTTAAACTTGTATCTAATTTAAGAGCTGACATTTGAAGGCTTACTTATTCATTTTATTATTTAAAGAGGTTATTATACATAATTTTCCAATTTTCCTTGATTCCTGATAATTACAAGATTCTTAATGATTTAACACAAATATCTAAAATTTTAAATCTATGTGCTGAAAGAATTCCACACCACAATGTTTTCCTAGAACCAACATGTGAAATTCTTAAATTATATGGGTATGTATTTCATTCTTTATTTTAATACAGGTTTTTATTTACATGTTTCTACTGGCATTAACAGGTGTTCTTCTGTTCATTTGCCATCTCTGTTCTCTTTTATGTACCAGTTTTTCCAAGTCTTGTTTCTATTGTCACACACATTCTGGGAAAGAAGCTACAATTGCAGCACTAGGAATACATTACATTTATACCTTAAATACAGGGAAACCAGTTTCTGACAGGTCTCCTGTTGCCCACAGGTCATCTTATTGTACAGGGATCATTATCACCAAGAGATGGTACCATTAAGTGTGTTTTACTGTTGGGAAATAACCCTTGGTGATTTTAATATATGTAAGAGATGTAAACATGTGTTTTAAGAGCTATCCTGCACAGAACTAGAAACAAATTTGAGTCACACTAGCCTCAAGCTTCTAGGAACCTGGTTGGCCAGACACTTCAGGTTAAGTAACCTTACTTAACACATTTACAACTGGTTTGCATATAATGTTAAACCATGGTTTAGCATTAGCAAGCAGCATGCTGGGTGTATGCTACTCATTAGTACCCATTTTGCTCCTCTCCAGCTCCTGTCTTTACCCCACCAGGAGGAAACACACCAGAGACTGATTTAGTGTTATGTGCAAACCAGCACTCAAGATAGAAATATTACAAAGTTGGACCATGAGGAGATTCACAAAGCCAGTGGCCTTTTATGAAGAGCTATTATTGAAGTCAATTACAGTACAACCCTATGCATTTTTACGTAGAAGTAGATTCCATTATGTTAATAGGGCTTTCTTTGCAGCCTATATCACTTATGAACAATCCAACCCCACTTTAAACAATCAGACACATTGCTTTTTTCATTATTGTGAGTATTCTGGAGCATGACTGGATCATCTTTACAATAAAGATTATTATTGTGTGAATATTCTAGAACGTAAGCATAATACTTGGAATGGAAATAAGTGTAGCGTCAAGTACGATTAAATTCCTCTTTCATCATGCCTGAGCATGTGATTTGTATTATACTAGATTATTTACTTAAATCATTTTTACCCTGCTCTTTAGCCAGAAATGCTCACAAAACAGCTGACATATAATCAGTAACAAACAAGACAGTCCCTGCCCACAGTTCTACAAACTGAAATGCATAGCATAAAAGGGGAAAGATGGGAATGGGAGAGGAACAAATAAACTCAGACACCAGTATTGAAGTTACAAAGTTATTATAATGACCAGCTTAAATAGAAAAAATTCATGAAGAGGAGGAGCCAAAAGGAGCTGGTCTCTCTGAAGAATGGAAGGCCCTTCTTCATATCTGTCCTACTGTTGTAGCCAGTGAGACCAGCTAACGGCTGCGGAGGGGAGGAGACGAATGCAGCCGGTCTGCTGTGGTGGGCCCTGCTACCTCCTGCTCCATTTCTGCAGCCAGATATTAGTATAATGGCTTCCTCTTGCAGTTTATAGTTTTACTTTTGGATTTTTGTTTTATATCAGCTAGTAACACAAGTATTTTCCTATAATTGCTATAAATATTAAAATAAGATCAGAATAACTATAAATGACAAGCTGATCCTGGGGAAAAACACATTTTGTTCACTTACTCTTCTTATGAAAATTGTTGGTGTACAGAACACATATCAATATCATGAAGAGGAATCACCTTTAGTTTTCCATGGTAATTCAATACTATTGTAATAACTGTCTTTGCAGGTTACCATTTTACAAAAAGAAGTTATCTGATGAAGTAAACTACACCAAAGAAGTTCAAGAATCAATTGCAAATTTGGGTAATTTTAGATTGTACACACACAGACACACCTTTTTAGACATGTCTATGTGGGCCAGAAGTTACCTGATACTCTGTAAGAATGCTTGTGCTATATAGGTTATTCCAAACCTAAGAACCATGAAGAATTTAAACAGCATAAGTTTTATCAGTTACATATTTCCACCATCCTGTAGTTGTAATCTTAAATTTACTTGGTAGTGGAATTTGCATCTGTTTAGGGTTGTTACCTATGTGTTTCCATCAAATTATGTTTGTTTATCTCCTTCAATACAGTCTGCTTAAGCACATAAAGCATTGCCTTGGCTTGTAGGTCAAACTTCAATACATATCTTTTGTATAATATGAAAGATATTTTATTTGGTTTTCTTATATTATTCTCATGTATTTCACACAAATTTATCTCTCTCTCTTTACTGCAGTGTGGGGTGCTGATTTTTGGTAAATGAATTACTTAATGTAGACTTTGGTGTAGGAGGGCTAGGAAAGTAGAGAAACAAAATTAAAAAAAAACCAACGTTTTGAGCAAACCAGATAAACAAAACCATAAACATATACATATATTTTAAAGCCATTATTAAATATTATTAGTAACCAGTTTTTCTTGCTAGATTATATAAAAGGGATCCTGTTTACCTCAAAATTGGCTTCCTTAGTTTTTTTAATATAATTTAGCCACGAGGCAAAATCCCATGTTTTATCTATCTATTCTTTAATAGACTTTGTCATAAGTAATTTCAGTTTTCCTGCATATAACATTTTAGAGGTTGTTACTATTAATGAGACTAGTTCTTTGTGCTCCTGTCTCACTGAATCATTCATGTATTTCACTAAAAGCTGGGTCTAATGGGTTCTCATATCCTAAGACTCTTATTAATTGACTGTTGGTTGTTTTCCAGACCTTGCATTCCCACTACACAATTATCACATTCTCTCCATTTCCCCAGGTTACTTAATGAGAGTGCCATGTTCTCAAGTAAGGATACAGATATGTAAGTGTGTAATTAGCTTTTACCACACTGAACCACCAAAGAAAGAGTATGAAGGTATTCTTTTTATTTTTATATATTTGTATTAACTGCTTAATGATATGTACAGTGCAATCATATGAGTGCTTAATTATAAGTAAGTTCTATTCTATTGAATAGGGCTTCTACGTAAGGGTGCACAGAATTACAGCTTAACAGTGCTATCCTAAGTATAGGAAGCCAGCAAGCCTACACTGGCTTAAACTAGCATAAGTTACTTCTATTCCAAACTGTCTTCAGGAGTGGGACTACTGTCTGTTGAGCCTGGGAGAAGAAAAACAAGCCTTGATAAAGAGTTTGACTTAACATCACCCTTTTTGCCAGTGTAAGTTCTTCTGAGTTGCGTGGTCACATGACTAAGTTGAAGGAGGTTTGGAATAGGTATAAGTCTGTGCTTGCCCTGTCAGAACCCCAGACCGTCCGTGGAACCTCTGCCAACTTAAGTTTCAGCAGTTGAGCCAGCAGAGCCTTGGTTGATCCAAGATGATGGCATTATAGTGGCTGAGCCCAAAAAGCCTGAAAAACTCACTCATCACGGCAGATCTTGGGTTTGGATTGGTATGATAGTCATTTAATTTATCATAGGCCTAGATCAGACAGACAAAAGATGCTCTATCAGTGGAGGAGCGAGCAAAAGCATGGTGGAAGAGTTGCACCTAACTTGTTTTAAGGCACACAGGTTCTCCACTATGATATCTATACATACATAGTGCTGAATCATATCATCCCTCTCCCCCCTTTTAAGGGAGCCACTATTCCTTCAGTAGCTTATGTGGAATACCCTTGCACACATTATGAGTGTGATAAAGGGAGATGCATGTGAAAACATGATCGTCCTGGGCAAAGGTCTAAATTGGCCATATATGCTCTTAGCATATAGCATTATTGCATATAGTAAACGTAAAATGTTTCCAGTATTAGGATTAAGCTTGTTACACCTCTATTCCATTGGCTAATTAAATGCAGCTCCTCTCTAAACTGATGTGTCTTTTCAAGGGTGGATAGATTCACATTGTTTCATTTTAAATGTATCTATTTCCTGATCAAGCATGCATTCCATGTTTGGTTGGTAGATTCATAATATTTTCGAGCTTATTCATATGGTCTCAGTGGGGGATACAGCTGAGATACAGGATTGCATCTCCTGATTCTAGCACCTGCTTAGACTGGAAGCAACTTCAGCAGTTAGATACCCCCCACCCCAGGTTTGCTCTTATTCATTATGAGATTAGTGTACAGTATAGGCTTTATTAGGGACACGGGTGGCGCTGTGGGTTAAACCACAGAGCCTAGGACTTGCCGATCAGAACGTCAGCGGTTTGAATCCCCACGACGGGGTGAGCTCCTGTTGCTCGGTCCCTGCTCCTGCTCCTCCTTACCTCCTGCGTGAAGGTAAACGGCGTTTCCGTGCGCTGCTCTGGTTCACCAGAAGCGGCTTAGTCATACTGGCCACATGACCCAGAAGCTGTACACCGGCTCCCTCGGCCAATAAAGCGAGATGAGCGCCGCAACCCCAGAGTCGGCCACAACTGGACCTAATGGTCAGGGGTCCCTTTACCTATAGGCTTTGTATTAATTTGTATTAATTTTAGGTTTTACTTATGCAGAGACACTTTTTCATTTTGACAATTTCCCAACCATGGTCAAGATAGTTGTAAATTACTGTTGTGTTTCCATGTTCCCTCCTGTTCCAATAGCATTTAATTAAGTGAGGCATCAGTCACAGGATTCTGGCCAGATTTAGCATAATAATATGTTTGGAAAATTATTTAGTTATTAGGAGTAGGGCATTTCTGAATCTTTCCATAACAAAATATTACATGTCCGCATCGTCCTTTGCTTTACATCAATAAGATTTGCATCTTTAAACTATTGTTTCTCCAGCTTACCAACCTGTAAGTGCAAACTATAAAAGGCAGATGGTGGAAGCAGGAGGTTTAGCAGAAACTTTAGTCCTGGCGCTGACATTAGTTGAAAATCAACTTCAAGAGAAATTATGGATAATTAAAACACTGCAACATCTTTCTATTTCTGGTTAGTGTAATTTATCTATTTAAAATATAATCTTTTCTTATTTTGCTTTTCTATTTCATAAAACATTAGCAATATGACGAACCTAAGTATTGATCCTTTTCCATTTCAGAGACAAATTGTAAACTTATGATGAAAGCTGAAGCCCCAAGAAGATTATGTTCTCATCTTAATGATGCTGACCCTTCTGGACAGCTGCTATTCCGGTCCTCAGAAATCCTCTGGAATTTATTAGAAAAAACCTCTAAGGAAGAAATTATTGAGCAGCTCAGTAATTTGGAATGTGTAAAGTTAAGTGCACTCACATAGCATATATCATCTCAGCTACTATTCTAATAATTAGTTCATAAATTGTAAAGTATGTATGATTTTTAGCTTGTATTTCACATATGCTTTAAAAAGAAAGAAGGAACATATTTTCACTAATACCTAGTATGGATAATCTTCCAAAGTGATAATAAATAGGTGAGTGTTGTCGTCCCCATCATCATAATAAAACACCATGTGTATTGTAGACTTGTATGTGACTATGTTGCAATTCATAGTCAACGTAGGGCATTTGCTGCGACAAAATATGATGATGGCCAGTGAATTTAGTGGCTGTAAGAATGGATTGGCTGAATTCATGTGTCTGTTAGTGCTTAATTGCAAAATGGGGGCTAGTATGTCTTTGAATATCAGCTGCTGGGCCTCAGTGCCTGAATAGAACTGTTCTTCCACATGCTCTTTCACTAGGCTTCCTAGAAACATCTAGCTGACCATTGTGAAACAGGTTGTTGGACTAGACTAGATAATTCTTCAGTATTATCTAGCAGGGTTTTTCTTTTCATAGAATTGTCGAGTTGGAAGGGACCCTGAGAGTCATCTAGTCCAACCTCCTGCAATGCAGGAATCTCAACTAAAGCATCCATGACAGATGGCTATCCAATCTCTGCTTAAAAACCTGCAATGAGCATCTTTTATACACTTAATTTTTATCAACAGTCCCATTTACTGCACACTGAGCAAAAATCTGATCCTCTATTTTGCAGTTAATTTAAGAGTTTGGTAATGTAATACGTACTTCAAAATAATTTAAATATTAAGTGTAAATTAAAAGTGAAGGAAAAGCGTGTTTGGAATTTCAGATTTTGATGAGAAGTATATATTTGATTATATATATATATTATTAGAGATAGAGTGCATAAATTAAAATACAGAATATCATCTTTTTATCAGTGCTCTGAAGGAAGCATTTACAAACTTGCTTATACATGGTTCCCGCCATTATGATCGTCAGCTAAGAAATGACATTTTGGTGATCGCCACCCTTGTGGCTCAGAACCCAGGAGCACCAATGATTGTATGTATCCTTTACACAATTTTGAGTTTTATAGGCCCATTTTTTGCTGGTATTTTGAAAACACTTTTAAAGGAAATGATTGTATTATTGTGGTCTGCTAGTGCGTTGGTGTCAGCATGTCAAATATAGAAACAAATCCCCTTCCTTGAAATGTACTGCGTTACTTGGTTGTCTTGCAAAAAGATGTTTCTTAGGATTTTGTCGTTGCCAATGTTCTCTGGGGTGTTTCTTAATATGCCTTGTAGGTTGCTTAGTTATTTCAGGGCTCCTGGGGATATGTCTTTCTCTTCTTCAGTCTTCTGCTTTCTTTGTTAATTGGTCTCTGTCCATAAGGTTGTCTGTAGGAACATAGTCTCTGTTTCTTAAGCGTTCCACAGGTTCCAGGAAATGTAAGATATGTCTTGGGAGTGGAGCCATTTCTCATCTCCTAATCTCATAAGATTTTAAGTCCTGTCTTCTGACATAGGATCTTGGTACTTAACCATTTTCAACTGCCTTTCTATTACTTGGGCAGTTCATAACAAGTCTAGTTATTTGTGAAAAGCTACGCTAAAGCCCCTACCCCATTTAGTATTTTCTAGTAAAGCTAAAAGTAGTCTACCATTTGTTATTTTTATTATTTGTGTGCCCTACTTACATGAATGTAGTAACGCTTACACTGTTCTCCCCACCCCCACTGTAACTTGTGTGTATTTTTTAGGAAACAGGGTTTGCCAAGCTGTTAATATTATTTGCCACTTTTGTTGAAGGTAAGCAGTATAACTTTTTAGTAACTGATACTTCAGTTTATCAGTAAACAGTTAACTATTTTACCAAGAATATTTTTGTTTCATTCACAGTAAAAAGTCACAATCCTTTGGTAAAGAACCTCAGGCTGACTTACTGTTATGAAGATTTTGAGTTGAAAAAGTTACTGCTTAACATGCTTACTGTACTAGCAAAAGATTTATGTATTGTACAGGTAAGATATATGTGATTATTTAGTCATTAATAATTTTAATTATCTGTGCTTACACAGGTTTTTTTTTTACAATCCAGTGGTATATACATTTTATGAAATACATAAATATCATACACCAGCTTGTAGCTTGAAGCTTACTACTGTTTTCTCACTACAATAGAATTTTTATTTGAAATATGCTGTGAGTCTAGCCTATACTAAGAAGAATGTGCACAAGCAATTCTGAAAGTACTGTGGCAATATATGAATCAGACTTCCGAGTTCAGCCTATTTCAGAAACCGAGTGGAGGGTTTTCTGACTTAATTTTTAGATTGCTTTTTAAATGGAACACATTCTTGCCAGGCACTTGCTATGACATAACAATAGGATGACCATTGGTCTTACCAGTGGCACCTCAGAACAGAAACATTAAATACAAGTTCTATAAAAAGTGGAACATTTTGCTTCACTTCTATAGATTTATTTTTTACTTTTTCAGTGACATTTTATATTATATCTCCTTCCTTTGTTTAGCTGCTACAAGAGGGTAAAGTTATACTGGCCTTGTTTCATTATTTAAAACCAAATGAAAAGCCAGGAATGGTTGACATGTCTGCTGCCCAGTATGAAGAGTTACAGCTTCTTGCAATTGCAACCTTAGCTACAATGGCTCCCTTGTTGGTAGATGACTACATGATGTGCCAAGGAAACACTCGCCTTCTCATGTTTCTTGAATGGTGCATGGGCAACGGTGAGTAGGTGGGATAGAACTACTGTACTTAAATCATATCACTGATTATGCTTAATGCCTATACTTAGAGAAGCAAGAAGTTTAGAGAATCCATTTCTTAATTTCACATCTGAAAGCATTGTAAATCCTCACTATTCTATAGGTGAGGAATTGTTTTCAGGATTGCCAAGGACATGGTGACCATGAAGCTCAGTACCAATTAGATGAGGAGTGGGGAAGCTTTTTGATTCCATGAGTCAGATCCATATTGGAATCAGCCTCATGGAACAAATTTGACAGGTGGGCACAGCTGCCCACCTGCAAATCATCTGATGTCACAATGCCATCAGGTGCAAGGTGCTCTGAGGTCTCAGATTTGTAACATCAAGGCATCTTGCAAAGTGTAGCTTTCTCAGTTATTACATAATGCTGGCCTTGTACATGGCATGATGCTTTATAGTCTGTGCAAGATATATTCAGGAGTCATGCTTGTGTCTTTTGGAAACAGTGCAAGATGTATTTGTTCAAGCTAGAATCTTATTATTATACTTAAGCAAAGCCTTTAAACATATTTTTATCTTATATTTTAATTTATTTTCAGTGTTGTGTCTACCACTGGTGCTGAACTACAGTCAACGACCATTTCATGCAGGGTTCCATTCCCAGCCTCCGCTCCACCCTCATGCTGCCTTTTTTGGGACTTTTTTGTCATTTCCAGGTTTGGCACTGTGTGCACATGCGAAATCATACATCTTTCAGATGCATGTTAATCGGTCGTTGCCTGTATTCAGTCACAGAAAACTGAAAATCAATAGCCTTGAACAAATAAATTACAGATTTGACTGTTGCATTGAACCTCAGTTGCATGAACACTGCAGCACTGGGCAGGCTTTAAAACAAGCACAGCTTTTAAAAATGTAATTTTATTTGAATATTTCTCACTCTATTATCAAACACCAGAGGGAGACTTGACACGCCAGGGATCAAGATTAAACCTTATCACAGTTGTAGGAACTGTAGCAAATCAGCTTACAAGTATATACTCAACATGGGTATGAAAGAAACAGGAAACAGTTTGGACTAGTAGATTCTTTATTATGTGAGGGAAAGTGCAGGCATTGCCTTATGCCCTCTGTCACTATGCAGTTGAATTGAGACTCATGTGTAGTACATTCCTTTCTCTCAGTACTGTATTTCTTTTCCCCGCACAATTAACACCAGGGCGCCATGATAATGCCTTTCAGTAAATCTATGATGATCAACCATGAAATGTCTTATGTTGCAGCCACTGGTTGGTTATGTATGTTATGATAACAAAGTACCATGTTAAAGTCTGCAATATTCTTCAAATCATATTTACAAGACCTTGCCATAGCCTAAACACACTGTATTGCAAAAGAAGATGTTTTGTTTTCGTTTGTTTGCAGATCCTTTCTTTGCTCAAGGTAACAGCTTCCATGGTACTGGCGGTCGTGGCACCAAGCTTGCACAGATGCGCTACACCTTGAAAGTACTGAATCCTGTTGTGTCCCTTTGTGATGATGCTGTGAATGTTGATCTTTGTGATCAGGGAGCAATTAATCAACTGTTAGGTGAGGTATATATTAAATAGTCTTGGCTACCTTTGCCTGAATTGATGAACTTCTCTAGCTTTCATTTCTACTCTCTTTTGAAACTTTACTTTTTAATCTCTAATAACCAATCTTCCTTACCCCCACCCTTTCTATACATTATGCAGAATTGCACTGCCCATAGGATTCACATATTGGCTCCATGTCCTGAATAGCAATGCAGATTCATAGCATGAAAATCCGAGCATGTTTTCTTGAGCAGACATTTCATCTGTGTTCTTTCTGTTTTCACTTTAAGAGCACAACCCTGCTGATTGAATTTACATGAAAGGAAAGATCAAATCAATATATTGGATTCAGTACACAGTAATACACTGGGATGCTAATTTAAAATATATATCAAGAACTATAGCTATCCAAAGAATTTGTGTGTGTAACAGGGCTTTTAACCTTTCCTTTCTAAATTATTTCCCTCATACACATTGTGGCAAATAATTTTTGAAATTCATGAAAAAATCAAAAGCAGTTTGTAATTCATTTTAGTAGTAGTGGGCTACTGTTTAGAAAACAACAACACACGAACAATACCATTACACACAAGCCCCTAACGGTACCTAAAGTAACTCTGCGTATTTTGGCCAAACTATGTGAAACATTTTTTCTGGAGGAGTAAATTTGATATTATACATTTATTTATTCTGCTAGGTATCTTAAAGAATACCACAAAGAATTATCCAGAAAGTGCCATTGTGGTAGAAATTCAGACTGATATTTTACTTCTCTTGTCAACTCTTTGTGAAAATAACCTTCATAGAAAGGTTAGTATTTTCTCATTGTTTTTAAAATCTTGGAATCTAATATCAGAATCTAATATTATCATGTATAAGCAAAAGAAGTTAAGTATTTATGGTTTCTGTCTATAGGTCATGTGCTCTTAGCTCCTACTTGTTTAAATCTTAAAATGTTAATTCTCACAAGTAGTTAACCTTCCCTAGCAGTTTGGAGTGGAAGGGACTTTGAAAACCAGTTGCTTGTATGATAACACTGGAAGACCCAAAGGCTTAGCCAACAGCATGGATACATCTTATTCCATTTGGCAATAATTAATCTTGCTGGAACCCTCTGTTCCCTAAGAGGGTAAAAAAAGTGATAAGCCTCTTCAGTCTTCCATTCCTCTGTAGTGTCAGGATGCTTGAGTGAGGATTCTAAACTGGTGGAAGTAGGCTGCTTTTCATATGATAACAGATGGCTTGCCTCTGGGTCTCTCCATCACAGAAAACTACAGAGAATGAATGTAATGGTTATAATAATTATTAAGTGTAGTGTAAATTATTATGAATGTGTACAGTTTTTCTAGATTAAAATGGCTTTGATATATATCAAACAGGAACTCTTTGGATGGGAAGGAGTTGATACACTTATTCCTTTTATGAAGATGGATTCAAAGAAATTCTATAGTGGATTGGGTCATAATCGTCTGCTTTTTACTGCTCTGGACTGCTTATGGTATGTTCAGCTATTTTTACTGTGACCTTCTGTAAAGAGGATTTTCAGCATCACAAATAAATGCACAGTGCCACAAGATTATGTCTCCTTTCTAACTGCACACTTTACATTCTCTGAATATCTTTGGTTTCTATGAGTTGAAGTGCTAATGAATTGGCAATGACTACTACATTTATAAGCATTTTGTTAATTTATTGGATTATTTTTGATTATCAGTCAAGAGTATACTGAAAATGTAAAAAATATATATTCAAGTAAGTTGTATATAAAGGAAGAAATATACTTGAAAATAAAACCGCATAGTACCCCATTGAGGCTGCCTTCAAAATGTAGCAGTAAATTTCTGTGTACTTTTTCATCCATTACATTTGGGGTTGAGGCCCAGTATTTGTACAGTGTGGCAACTGCTTTGGTCACCCTATATGATGACCTCTGTTGGGAGAGAGATGCATGAGTGTGACCCTGTTAATTCTGCCTAAGCTTTCAGCAGCTTTCGGTACCAACAACCATGGGACCACCTTTCCCCACATGAACTTATATGGACGCTGCATTCATCAACTGAGTCTTTCTGAGGGAGGTGTGGAAGGTGGCAACATGAGAATGGATCTTTTCAGTGGTGGCTGGGTGCTCTCCCCAGAGAGATACACATGGCACCATCATTACCCATTTTTAAGTGCCAGACAAAGATGTTTCTGTTCGCCCTAACATTTGGGTGTTAAATGGGGTTATAGGGTATGATTAAACTATGCCCAAGCCTGCATTTGGTGTTGATCTTTAATAGGGTGGGGTAGGAGTTGTCCTTTTTATATTACCACAATATGAACAATTTTGATCAAAGTTTTTTCATCTGTTTTGAAATTTGTATCATATATCCTTTTATAAATGAAAATCATTTGAGACATTCATTACATTCAAATTAATATAATAAAATAGAAGCATCCAAATTTGATATTTTCTCATTTTCAATGTGTTAGCGTAAATCCCATGTGTGTTCTGAGAGTAAGCAAAAGAGATTAAATGAACTGAAATTATTTTCATTTCAGGTGCTGTGTCATGGGCTGTACTATTTTAGAGGATTATTTTATTGAAAGAGAAGGCCTCTTCACTCTCCTGGATTTGCTTGTTGTGAGTACTATTTATTGGAAAACCACCTGTAGTAAAATATTAAATACACATTGTGTAATTGACTCTTGCTGAGGTGTCAGGTTTCAGCTATATGTCCATTGTTGTGCTCCCTCTCAGACTATACTTGATGTGCGTCTGTGATGCTCAAGCAACCACAATCTACACTGCTTTACTAAAGACTCGAAACACACAGACAATTTTTCCATGTGCCAAGTATGCCTCTTTGCTCTGAAAATGTGTTATTCCCACAACAGAGGTGGTGCCTTGCAGTCAGTAGTTACAGATGGAAAATGGGTGCAGTTTTATTTACAAAGAAGCAAAGCGTGAAGAAAGTCTTCACTGTACATGCACAGCAACTAGGAGGTACTGCCTCAGGAAACAGACCTTCTTAGGGAATTGTTGGCATCCGTCTGTCTTGGAAATGACGAATTGCACAACATTAGGGTCTGTTCATACTCTGCACCAAAATAATGCAAATTATGGAAACAGTAAATCTGCTCGAAGAAATACATGCTCTGAAGTGAAGTAAATCAGTAGAACTTCAGATACTCATATTTTGCACAAGCGTTTTCAATTTGCGTACTTTATTCTGAAACACTTACAGTATTTTTCGCCCTATAGGGCGCACCGGCCCATAGGACGCACCTAGTTTTCAGGGGTGGAAATCAAGGAAAAAATATGATTCCCCCCCCCCCCCCAGCTCTGGGAGCAGCGGACAGGCTGCACGCAGCCTGTGCGCTACTCCAAGACCTTCTTCCTGCTTTTGCGGGAGGTGGCGGAATTCCCCCACCTCCCGCAAAAGCCCACAGGAGCCGCGCACGACTCCTGCGGACTTTTCGACCAGGAGGGAGAAGGGACTGAAACGGCCAGTCAGTCCCTTCTCCCTCCTCGGGGAAAAGCCCCCAAGAGCGGCACGCTCTTTAAAGGGGCTGTGTGGCTCCTGCGGGCTTTTCTACGAGGTGGGGGAATTCCCCCACCTCGTAGAAAAGCCAGCAGAAGCCGCGCAGCCCCTTTAAAGAGCACGCGGCTTTTGCCTGCTTTTGCGGGGGGTGGGGGAATTCCCCCATCTCCCGCAAAAGCCCACAGGAGGGAGAAGGGATGGACTCGGCCAGTCAGTCCCTTCTCCCTCCTTGGGGAAAAGCCCCCAAGAGCGTTGCACTCTTTAAAGGCTGCGCGGCTCCTGCGGGCTTTTCTATGAGGTGGGGGAATTCCCCCACCGCCAGCCTCAAAGAGCAGACTCTTCTGGCTTCAGCGAAAGCAACGCAAAGCCTCCGGAGCGCAGGCGTCCTAGGCTTCACGTTGCTATCGCTGAAGCCAAGGAGCCTGCATTCGCCCCATAGGATGCACACACATTTCCCCTTCATTTTTGGAGGGCAAAAAATGTGTCATATAGGGCGAAAAATACAGTACTTAGGTTTGGAAAACATGGTTTTTTGGGGAAAGGAGTGTGTTGGAATTAGGTAAAAGAGATACAAATCAAGGGTACTGTCATCTGTAAAGTATGTACAATGTAGTAGGCACTGTACTTAGATAAAAAAGAAGGACCTGCCTACAGGCTCACACTCTAAAATGCAGGAATACACAGGTGGAACGTGGAGGCCTTAAAGTAGAACAAGTATGAACACAATGTGGAGTACAAATGCAGAGTGTTTGAACAGACCTTTTGTAGTGATTGCATTTTCAAACATATTTCTAAAATGAGAAAAGCAGAAACTTGCATTTCACTTATTTAAACTGGGGACAAAAATTTTCAGGATTTAAAATTCTGCACCTGATAATCAGATTCCATTCAAAATATCACATCCCCAGAACTGGAGAAGACAAAGAGCCTAATAATTTCATACAACTTTTAACAAGTATTCCTCAGACATTTTTCTGTCCATCCTAATACATTGTACACTTCAGCAAAGTCTGCCCTCTAAAATATTTGCTTCATGCATCTACAGGTTTTATAATGGAAAAATAGGTAGTTAGTGTTAACAACTGAGCCCCAGTTCAAAGCTCTGTGGATCTCCTGTACATATGTAACTAAGAGATGCCTGATTCCTTTCACAACCCAGCTTTGCATGAATTCCTATTCATTCAAAGTATTCACTGACATTGAGGTGTGTGGGAGAAATCCATCTGTACATTTGAATGCCTGTGTATTCATTGGGCCACTAGATCAGGGTTTTAATGCTCAAAGTTTTTTATATATATAATAATTGTGAAGGCAAATTTTTTAGGGATTAGATTTGAAATTCTGTCCTTGTTTTTCTTCTGCAAAGTTAAATCAAAAGAATGTTTGCAATCTAATACTTGGGATATTAGTTGAATTTTGTGACAACCCTAAAACTGCTTCTCATATCAATACCTGGCGAGGAAAAAAAGACCAAACAGCAGCCAATTTATTAATAAAGTTATGGAGAGAAGAAGAGATTCAGATGGGAGTGAAACATGACGAAGTTGGGAGAATTGTTGGTAAGTATTAGATTGCCGAGTATTTTATATCATAATAGTTGTAAATTTAAGAGAATTACTGAAGTTTTAAGAAGAGCTGAATTTTTCTAAGCGTGATTATATACAGGAACATGGAGAGCGGGATAAGGGGAGTGCAGCTGTGCCAAACTCAGAGCTGGCAGGGTTTGCAGACTCTGAGCTTTCATTAGAAAAAATAAATAAACCTCTAGTCTTTGTGGAACAAAAACTACGAAGCAAAATGGGCAGGCACTAATTTCCACAGTTACTTGTGGAATTAGTGGCCACAGAACACGCCGCCCAGTAGCTGGCAGCCCAGGGGCACCAAGCAGCACCGCAATTTTTGCGCACACACCCAGCCTGCATCCCCAGCAGGGGCCAGTTTTGCCAACCCCTAGGTACGTCTCTGTGTTTGAGTCTTTCTTGGTGTATGTGTCACTCCATTATTTTTTCTAGATTGGGACAATGAAGAAAGTGTTTTTTTCATTATGATGAAGGGGCTTTCTGGTTCATTCTGAAGTTGGGCTTCTTTTTGTTTTTACTTTTCCTGGTAGAGAAGGGGGTTGTTGCCCAGAGAAAATGATTTTGGAATTCAGGACTTAGCATAGCTATGATAAGACAGAAGCATGTTTACTCAGAAGAAAAAAAAGCAGCAAAGAAATGAGTTAATTTGTATCTTATGTAGAATTTAATGCAAAAAAACCACCCATTGTTTAAAAAATTTGCAAATGCAAATATAAATAAAATTGGTACATCTGCATTACAAGGGGAAGGGGTATTGCTGTTGAGAAAGCATGGGTAACATCAGTCCTGCAAATATCGCTATGCTAATACTGCTGAGTGGTGGTGTGAGACACAATAGTGCATGGCAACCCTGCAGTGTAGTCCAGTGTTGTTATCCAGTCAGGAGGGGGGGGCATTACAACATTGCAGTGTAGCAGCAACATAGAGGTATGGGTGATTAATTGCTTTCTCCTCCCTTTTGTGGTTGGGTGCTACTTCTAGTATAAACACTTAAACGGGTATACTTATGTCAAGATGCACATCCTATTTTCTCAAAAGGACAGGTGTTTGGCCTGTGCTAATTGCTGTAGATATTATGAGGTTGAAATAAATAAATACAGTGGTCACACAGTAGGAGAAACAGAGCCCCAGTTCAGTCATGACTCGAAATACTTTATTCTGTTACTAGTTTTACCACTAGATGGCATTTGTCCCTTCAGCTGCAAAGAGCATCTATTATTAGTTTGATTGATTGATTGAGGTAGCTTTGCTTGGTAAATCTGTTTCACTCAATACCACTCTTTATGCATCTTATTTAAAAACTAAATTCATTGTTCCTAAACATAATCAGTTTCTTAGAAAATAACATTTGGTATAAGTAAAAGTGAAACAATGTAATAAAGTCAGTACAGAGTATAGTAAACATTGTTTCCTAACCAATGTTTTGTTCTCATTCTGCAACCAAATTAATGATGCTAGATTTGAAGCCCAGTATTCATCTCAGAAAGCCCTCAATATAATTCATAAATTAAAACAAACACCATTGCCAAGTTTTGACTCATAGAAATATACATAAACACCCTCGTCATAATAGGGATGGAGTAGTCTGAAAACCAGTTATTACAAACAATTGTTGCTTTTGGGCTGATGTGGAGAGTTGTAAGAATTTCTTCAATAAATTTTGTATTTTTAAAAATTCTTGGCTCAGTCAAGTCAAGCAGACCAGGAGGTAATAATGCTGAGGAATAGAGGCTCTTATATATGAAATATTTTGTTGTTTGTCTGTGGTATTTATATATCACTTAAGCGTTCACATTTCTAAACAGCATACATAAAAATAAACCATACAGAGGATAAAATAATAAAAATTCACCATAAAACTGAACATAAACTCAAACAATAGCCTAAAATGTATATTGGCATAAGAAAGACATTGTCATGCACCTGAAGTTTGATATTGTTGTACGCTACCCCTGTATCTGAGCTGTGAGAGACTCCAGGGGTTTCCAGCACTTACCCAGGGTTTGGTTTCCTTGGAATGAAGGTCAGTGGAGACTGTTATATATATACTCATTTAAAAAAATTGAATGTCTCTATACATTTTAATAGATAATACCTAAATGACATATAACAGAGTACCGTATTTTTTCATGTTTAACATGCCCCCATGTATAAGACTCCCCCTATTAAGAATTAAGAAAATAGGGGGAGATTGCCAGGAGTTGTTGAGCTTCTTTTGTGGGGGGGATTGCAAAAAATCACTCACCTGCCGCACCGACGATGGCAATCACGCACGCCAACAGCAGCTGCCAATTGGGCAGCAACAGCCAATCAACAACAGCCCTTGCCATCAGCCACCAATCAACAACAGCCCTTGCCACAGCCACCAATCACCTGCCCAAGTGCCACAGAAAATCTGCTCACGGCAGCAACCAATCCCCCATCCCACCTCTGCACTATCCGTGTATAAGACGACCCTGTTGGGCAGTCGCCGGGAGGCTGGACATGCCTCCAGGCAAACAACATATACATGCCAGCCTGTCTCTCCCTTCTGCGTGCCGCTTGGGAGATCCATCAATCTTCTTCCCCTACGTGATTCATGTCTTGGGACGTGAGCACACATTGACTTAGCAGAGTCAACAACAGCAGAGCTAGGCTCGAGGTGTGAGTACTTAGCTACTTTATTATATAAAAATCAGGAGAAAGGAAAAACATGGCTCCTCTCTCTCTCTTTTTCCTTGGAGAGAAGGGAAAACAAAAATACAACGGAACGGAACAGTGTAAAAATAACTTCTGCTCCCATGACTTCCAACAGAGTTGGAATGTAAATACAGACATGTGATGAAGCAATCCCACATATCTGCAGTGTGGGGGAATGAAATGTCAACAGACACCCACCCCCCCATTTTTCACATTATTTCATAAGAAAAAATCTCGTCTTATACACGGAAAAATACGGTACACTCTTTCAGTGAAAGTATTATAATTACTGAATATCTGATGATGAGTGGAATCTAAAACTGAAAATTTCCCTCTGCAGATACAAAGAAGCCATTGGCTGGCAAGTTCCAAAGAAAGCAAGAAGTTACTCCAATGCCTGCCAGTTGTCCCACTATTGCTGTTATGGATGTTGCTGAAAACATGCGAGCAAAGATTTATTGTGTAATATGTAAATTAGGTAAAGGCCATGAACCTATTTCCTGCATTTTACATATACTTTAATTTTTAAGAAGGTGGATATAAAACAGTAAAATAATTTATGTTATTTAACCAAAGACAGCGTGCATAAACAGAAGAATGAATAATCAGAGTTACACACAAGTTTGGCAAGTTCATCTGCGTCTGCAACTGCAGAACGAGGAAAAGAAAAATCCTGTATCTCCTTGTCAACCAGCTATTATGGCTATCTAAGCCAGGAGCTTCCAATATTCTTGGCAGGATCACATAGTTTTGCTAATGTGTCCACTTTGAAATTGCCTTGTGACAGTGTAAATCTCAATACAGAAATAAGATTTCTCTAAAAGTAATTATTAATGCTTTACTTTAGGCTTTGAAAATTTGCCTGGCCTCTCTGCCAAGGATTTTGTTACACTTGCTATCATACGTAGATATCTTGACTTCAAGGTAAGCATTGTTTAATATGTGATTTGTTATTTATGGTTTTGTTTGTTAGAGCTAGTATAATTAAGAATCTGAAGCACTACATATTTACTCCTTTGCAGCCACAATGCAAGACACATTGTTAGAATTTAAAATGCCAGACTTTTGCCTGTGATTACACTTGGCTTCCTTTTTAAACTTAATGAATAAAAATAGATACTTGAACAGAGAGTCAAAAGTGGCTCTTTCTGGGTCTTTGCCCGAAAAGAGTTAGCTGTCCTTGGTATTGATAACTTTCTAAAAGTGCCACTTTTGTTAATAAAGGTAGGTGAAATCTGGAGTGAGATATATGCAGAACTTAAAAAAGAAAACATCAAACCCGTAACTCCTGACCATGAAGCACTGCAGGTTATTACGGAAGCATTTGAAAACGTTGGAAAGATGGTTATCTCTCTCCAGACTGAAATGCTGGAAAGCCAACAATACCAGGAACTTCGAGAAGAAGAAAAAAGTTATGCCAAGGTAAGCAAAGAAGCAGCATGTGAGAGGGAACCATTTTTTAAAAGAAATAAACTCCCTTTCTTATAACACATACTTATAAGAAGCGCTTTTTCTTTAAAAACTAAGAAGTTATTGTCTCTCCTACAGAGTCTATACTCGGAATACCATCTCCACTTTGGGGGAGGGGGCTAATTGCAAACAAACTGTAGGGTGTAGTGATATTGGTGCCTACAGTGCAACCAGAGCTCTGCTCTGAACTACTTTCATAACAGAACTGTGCCACTAAAGACACTTTTGAAGAATAAGAGGTTTTAATTTCCTCCTTAATCTCTTTCACGCTCTAGATTCAATCCCTCCATAAGCAAAAGGAAATGGTCAGTAAGTCCTGGGAAAGTTTCTTGGCCCGGACATCAAATTATGAGACTTTAAAGGTAAGGATATTGTGAATACTGCCATTGGGATGATTTTAGCTCCAATTAATATTTATTTTAAGCTATTAAATAGATATTTATTGTGGATCCTCTTTTCTATTTTGTATAATTTATATTTTCATGATAAATAGATTAGACTTGAAAATTAAGAATAGGAAGGCTTGTACAAGCAGGAGATGTGCCAAACTGATGTCTTAAATATGTTCAAAGTAATTCCTTCAGTTTCTCTTTGGACAGTGTGAGGTTGTTCAGTCACTTGTAAGGAAGGGGCATTTATGTACAATGTACGGTACTTGTTTGTATACTTAGTTAATTGCTAGTTCTTCATATTACTTTTACTCAGGGTGGATTGCATCACCATACTTGGAAAGATACACAGTCTGAAACACCTCTATTTGTATAGTAAGCCTATTAATGTGTTAATGCTAAAAATTCAAAAGACAGTAAAAAGAGATATTTGACTTTGCCATGTCATTTATCCCTCACCCCTTTTTGAATTTTTTATAGAAAGCGAAAAGGATTCAGGAAAAATCCATAGAAAATTCTAGAACAAAGGTAAAACCTTACAATGCAACATTCCATCCAACTGACATTAAAGGCCTAAATACAACTGTAAGTGGATCCTTACAAATCTTAAATATGAATTTCAAAAAATATAAAATGTTACACAAGTATTATCTAAGGTTGAAAATTCTAAGAATGCATAATGTTTGTTTGTTTTCTTTACAGCAGAGCAAGTATTCCACTATATTTGATATGAGTCGGGGTGGGGAAGTAGGCTGTATGCAAGATCCTTCTAACCCCTGGATCCAGAAAGTGTTAAAAATATAAGCCAGGCTATCTTCCTGTGTTGAGGTGACAGCCTGAGTGATGGGCCTTTAAGGAAAACAAAAGAAAGGGGTTCTGTGTGAGACAGCAAATGGGTGGGTGGGGACCCTCCCTCAATTCATAGATAGTTATAAGGTCAAAACCTGAATTTAGAGTTGAATTGCACTGATGTGACCTAGAAGTAAAGCAGCAATCTGGAAAGGGGGTCAGAGAAATGTTTGAGAGCAACGTTCAATTTCTGTTGACTCCAAGGCTGTGTGGCTATGGGGGAAGCAAGGCGCTTTGGTGGTGTTGATGCTGTGAACCCCTCCATCGTAGGCTCAGGTTGTATATATGTGTAAGTAAACCGTTTTTCATAAAGACACCACAGTCTCTGCTGTGCGTCATTCCCAAAGGAGAAACAAACCCTGGGTAAGCAACTGGAACCCCTGAAATCTCACACCGCTCGGAGATTGGGAGTGGCGTGCAATAATATTCATCCTTCATATTGAAACACTTTTTCAAACAAAACATCAGTTCACCACCATAGTTAATCTATGGCTCTATCATTCTGATGGAGATGTAAGTGTAAGCTCTGTGGTATAAAGCAGCCTCTTCAATAATTTATGTGTTAGAGGAAAGAGCATCTAAAATATTTTTATTTGTTAGAGATCAGCAGTAATAAGGGGTTAAGGAAGAAGTATGACAGAAAGCATAGATAGCAGAAATAAGATTTGAATTTATGATCAATCTCCTTCAAACACACACACACACACACACTTCAAACCTAAGGCATGAGCTTCTGGTGTATGTTTCAGAATGCATTCTTGAAAAATCATAAAAGCATGAATGAGAAAAGTCAATTACAAGTCAACTAATAGTTTTTACATTTCCTTTCAAAATATGCTTTAAAAGAAGAGAATTTCAGAATGTCTCCTTTCCAAGGAATTGTTGTAAAACAGAACTCTTGTTTCATTTTGTCAGAATACTGAGCAGTGTGTTTTGTTTTTCCAGGTTGCATCTGGTCGCTTAGTAACTGTTGAAAGTACACCTGCTGAATTGACTGGAGGGCCACTAGCTGATACAGATCTTGCAGCCAAAAAGCTCTCCATTCGTGGTGGAGCCTTAAAGAGGATCAAAACAGTTAAAGTTGTGGATCCATTCAAGAAAGATTCAGTATCTGTAAAATAAACCTTGTCTAGAGCTGTTCTAGGCAGCTCCCTGTTTTTTGTTGTTGTTAATTTATATACAAATTTTAATCACATATTTGTATCACACTGGTTAAGTGCACAGTTATTTTTAGATATATATTGCTTTAGAAATAATGTGGAGATCATGATGCTAACAAATAAATTCAGTATGTTACAAATATAGATTACCGGTATGTCTAATCATTGCCGAGTTGATTTAATTTGCTTTTTGCTGTCCTTTTGCACTAACAAAATGCATATAGCCATGTGTGTTATCATGACGTTTACACACACAAGGATTTGAAGCACAAGGGGAAGAGAACAGCCACTCAGGATATAAAGTGAATGTGGCATTAGCAATCACTGTCATAATCCAGTAATTGCATCAAAATGAGGTGAATAGGGGAAGCGGGGACCCTTTCAAAAATCACAGGCAGATGAAGCCTGTGACCATGGGACTCGGCGGGCACCTTTAGCGCCCCCCCAACCCGCAAAAGAACCCACTAAAGGGCTCCGGAGCGAAGAGGGGGAAGTGGCGCGGTGCTGAGAGTCAACTGTTTCTTCCGTGGAGCGAAGCCGCACAGCCGTTGCCAGAGAGCGCTGCCTTTTTCCTGGGACAATTTGGCTTCTAAAATAATCACCCGTGAGTACTTAAATTTCGGACAATTGGACTTTAAATAAGGACTTGCGAGCAGAAAGGAAAATTGGACTTAAAAGTTTACCTCAATTTGGCACTGAAACGGGAAGGTCTAAACAGGAAGTCAGCCTTCCGTTTCTTTGTAGATAGATTAAAGCAGAGATATGGCAAACTAGAGCTCAGAAAATCGCTTGTAAAAGATTAACTTTCATCATTTAAAATTGTTGAACCCCCCTTCGGAAGCAGGAGAAGAGGGGGGATTTTTTCGGACTGTTTAAACCTGCAGAAGTGAGTGTAAAGTAAAGTAACTTTCCACCGTCCTGATCCTGGAGTGGGGTGTCAGGACTGACGTTTTTTGAAGCTCATTGACCAGAGACAAACGTTTTTGACAGATAGCTATAAGAAGAGAAACATTGATTCCATTGTTCCCCTTCGCATTTTAAAGGAACAAATATTGACAAAATATCTGAAAAAGGAAACTTTGTTGTTAGACTTGTCTTTAAAAGAAAGAACAAATAGAAGTTTTCCCCCTAGAGGGAGACTGTGAAACTGTAACCAACTCCGGGGAGCTTGCAGCTGTTACAGATTACAATCGTGGGAATAGACTTCTGACCTTGCAGGACAATGTATTCAGAAGCTCTGTTGCGTGCTTTCTGTAAAACAAATGCCCTACTGGAACAGCTACATGAGAAGACGGATTTGATGACTGACGCGATCAGAAATTTTGAACAGGCAGTGGGAAATTATACGGAGCCCACCCAGGAATTAAATCAGGAGTGTGCCCTGACAGAACAGATGAGGGAAGAGGATATTGCTGAATCTTGAGCGCCAGAGATTGTGGCCCAGCAGGAACATGAGATTTTGGACTTGACAAATGAACTTGGAAAAAGCCAGATTTGGAAAGATAAAGTTTGGTTTGGTTTGGAAATGGGGGGTTGGATAGACCCCCCTATGCAGGGATGTTTGGACCTTTCAAGTCTGGCAATAGGCCGTGAGATGTTTGGGGTTGTGGGGGCTTTTAATTTGGAGGGATTTTGAAACATGTTCTTAAATACCACATGGAGTTTCGTGTGGACTATGGAAAAGGGGCTGATTTGTCGAGAAGGGTCAAAAACATTGTTAAGCTGGAGTTCCCACGAGTGAAAGGAGCAAAAACAAAGGAAAATACAGTTATAAATATGAAGAAGAGCTGCGGAAGGGACATGGAAGAGACTTAAGGGCCTCGGATACAAGGTTACCAGGTTAATGCGCTAGATCGATGGGATAATAAGGACTGACAAAACCCGGGACCAGGAGGAAGGGACGCTGGATGAAGACTGGATTGTTTTTATTTCTTTTTTTTTACTACTAGGATTGTTTTATAAAATTGATGAATGTTAGAAAAATGTTGGAACGAAATTACTTGGCTTTAGCAAAAATGTTTAAAGAATTATGTAAGAATATTATGGTTATGAGAAGTTGGTAAAAATAAGATTTAAGTTTTAAGCCTTAAGGTTCTCTATAGTAAGATAAGATTAAAATAGATTAAGGTAATGTAATGACAGAATATTATGAAATATGGAAAGGATTTGCTGCGACAATTAACAACTAGGATACAAAAAAAGGGAGGAGGAGGAGGTCAAAGAAAGAAGGTAATGACAGTTGAGGATTTGAGAATGATGGATTTGTTTTTGAGTGTTTGTGGTGTATTTTTGCTTTTTGAATTTGTATTGTTTGACGTGGTTTGTTTTTTCTTTTCTTTTTCTTTTTTTCTGCTTTGTTCTCTTTTGTAATTCTAAAAATTTTCAATAAATATCATTTAAAAATAAATAAATGAGGTGAATAGGGGAAATCCTGGAATACTGACGTATTATCGGCAAATACTTTAAACCTTAAATAAACAGGCAGAGACTGATTCATATATTACGTGCATCTTAGTTCCCTGCCAGATACATACAGTATTTTGGAACGAAAATCAACAAGAGTAATTTGGAGAAAGCGATGGCAAAAATCACCCAAAGCACTGCAAATAGCACCACGTTTTCAATAGGCTCCTGTCAATGCAATATTTCGGAGAAAAGGCCCATCTCCATGGTGGACTTGAACATGCTCCCAAATGTCTTTTGGGAAACAAAAGTGGAAAGAAGGGGAATGGGATAGAGTATCATTGAAGGAGGCCTGACTGGAACACTGAACATTCCACGCTGCAAGGTTTTGTTACGGGTCCCACTTCTAATACATTGTTTTATAATGCAGAGTATTGCCACCAAGTGACTCCGAACGCTGAATGTGAAGAATATGCAGGAGCTTCCCTGTTCTTTTCCATGAGCAGGAGAAAGTTCAGTGGACACAAGAGAAGCACTAGAGATTGAGAAGACTGTATTGTGGCATATTAGGGAGATTATTACAAGTCTGAAGGATATTGAATTGAGTAAGAGCACCATTTCAATAGTCTACACAGCATAGAAAAGATATTTTATGATAACCAACATAAGTGACCAAATCCAGTGTTTAAGAGATTGCACAGAAAATTACATCAAGCATAATTTCTTTGGGTTTACATCCCCCCCTTGTATTTCTTTAAAATGAAATTATCATTTATAAGATGCTGTATAAAATATGCTTGTTGCTGCAGCACCATGTTTCATTAGCATATAAAAATATATTTGGTTTTCATTGCATTCTGAACTTTTAAAAATGAGAGAAACCTTTTTCCCAAAAAAGGACATGTGTGCTAGTATTAAACACATAGATTTACCTGAGAGAGCACAGGAAATTATTCAAAATACATACAGCATTTGCATTGGAGAAAAGACCATGTTGTCAATGATTGGAATGTGCTTATCAAATCAGAACAAAGAAAAAGGTCGCAAAAAAAAGAAGAGTTCTCAGAAATATCTACAGTAAAATATGTGCTTTTTGAAAGCTTCATTCAGTGTGGAATCATCTGGATGAGGTGTCTTCTGTAGATTTGCCTCTTTGCTCTACAGTTGAGGTTTGTGAAGCCTGCAGAGAAGGAAAGAGCCAATTAGAAGTACAGATAGTCCTTGTTGCCATTTTTTCTTTCTTGTTTTTTCCTAATAAAAAAATCCTTCCAGTAGCACCTTTAAGACCAACTAAGTTAGTTCTTGGTATGAGCTTTCGTGTGCAAGCACACTTCTTCAGATACACTGAAGAAGTTTTTTTTTTTCCTGGATTGTTTTTTCCTGGTTGTCATCTGTGAAATATGCGGTTCTATTTCTATGAAAATTGGAGAATTGCAGAGTAGGACATGGAGGAGGTAGGCTGATGTAACACAGAGAGCCAGTGTTGTGTAATGGTTATAGTGTTTGACTATGACCTTGGGAGACTCGGGTTCATAGCCATGAAACCCACTTGGTGACCATGAGCCAGTCACCATTTCTCAGCCTTACCTACCTCACAGGGTTGTTGTGAAGATAAAACAGGAAGCGGAGAACCTTGAGCGCATTGGAGGAAAAGGTAGTATCTAAATGTAAAAAATAAATGACATATTTAAATGCTTAGTAGTTGAAAGAAATGGAGGCAAAACATATAAGTGATGATTTCATGAGAGAGCAATCCAGTTCATGTTTACTCAGAAGTAAGTCCTACTGTGTTCAATGGGGCATATTCCGAGGAAAGAGTGCACAGCCTTAGAGCACAATCCTACATGTGTCTATACTCAAAATTCATTCCCATTGAATTCAGTAGGACATACACTTAGGAAACCTGGGATATCGGATTATAGCCTTAATCTAGAAATAGCAGCCTTTCAGTATTAACAGCACAGACTCCTCTGGCACCTTAAAGATGTAACAAATTTATTTTGGTGCAATAATTCATGGACTACAGCCTACGCCATCAGTTGCATGGCAGGTATAACACTTCACGCAACTAGTGTTTTATTAACAGGTAAGTATAACAAAATTACCTTCTGATGCTTTCTGTCCATATGTAAAAGTATTCTCTGCGGATACTAATTGTCTCCTGCCCATTCCATGAGAGCTTGAGAGAACACAGTCTACATACATATCCCAGAAGTTCTGAGCTAAACTGTTGAAGATGTCATTATGCTTGGGTTTAGACGACCCTTTCAGGAACATCATGAATTCCCAGAGAGCAGTAACTGTGCTTGATACCCTGAGTTTCTTCACTTCCACCAGCCTACGAGAGGAGATTTCCCAACAATGATGATCAATCTCTCCCAGGCCGGCAAAGGCTTCTTTTTGATATTCCAGGTTGCCAAAAACTAAATTCACCATCAAGAGACAACCCATTTGGAGAAGCCACTTTCTGCTGCGTACAAATTCCATGCCGCACAGAGGTATCTGAAAACAATACAAACAATTATGACTTCACTCCCTCTACAGTCTTTAACTTTACAACTTTGAAACATACTGTACTGTCACAAAAAAGGATGTTAGTTCTGACTTCGTCCAACTGGCCTGCGGCTCCAACAGGCGCAAGAACACAAGTATGTCCTGTCACATGTGAGGTGGGGCCAATAACTAGTTAAAATATATTGCTATTGCAGATAAAAAGAAAAGAAAAGGCCAGCATCAGTAGCCCCAGTCAGGTGCTCTTTGATTGTGTGTTGAACAACATGAGATCAAGGAGTTGGGCTACACTGAGTGTTGTAGCCCATAATATCACACAGTTCTCTCCTACATATAAAGCATGTGCTCTACCACTGAATCACAGCCTGAAGAGCTTTGTAAGGAGGAGACCTTCATATGACATCAACATGAATGTTGGAGAAGACACAATGTAAAGGCTCTGCCCATTTGCTCCCGTACTATTCAACAGGGTAGCAACGAATGGCTAAGACACACTTGCCTGACTGGAGAGAGACCTGTTGGAATGTAATGTAAAAGTGCTGTCTAAAATGCATAAAATATTATTGGAATGGGAGACAAAGGATGAGCAAGTAAAATCTTCAGTTATACAGTGGGCAATAGATATTGGTCATAATATAGACATGGAAGCATGGGAACGGGTGTGGAATATGGATATAGAATTCGCAGTATGTTATGGTCTAAGAGAAAATTAAATGAAAATGATATATTGATAGTATCTAACACTGAGTAAATTGGCAAAAATATATATATCTAAATCAAATAAGTGTTGTAAATGTAAAGAGAAAGAAGGTTTTTTTTAGCATATGTGGTAGTCTTGTAGTAAGGTTAACGCTTACTGGGAAATGATATATAATGAAATGAAAATGATGTTTAAAATAACCATGGGGGGACGGACGGACCAGAAGCTTTTCTTTGGGGAATTATAGGGACAGAACTACCTAAACTGTATAGAAACTTATTTATATATGCTACTACAGCGGCAAGAATGTTACTTGCCCCAAAATGGAAAGAAGCAAAAGTCCCAGCAAAGGAAGAATGGATACAAAAACTTAAGGAATATGCAGAAATGATGAAACTTACCTGAAGAATAAGAAATCAAAATAATAAACTTTTTATAAAAGAATAGAAATGGTTTATTGAAGAATTACAGATAAATTGTAAACAGACAAGAACATTGGCAGGATTATTGTAATAACCTGCAGTTTCATAAGAGTATATATTTAAAGAAGATGAATAAATGAGCAAATTAAGTTAATTTGGATATGCAGAAGATATTAAAAATTAATTTAAGGAACCGCAGAAAGAGGGGGAAGGAAGTCAAGTTTTGAAATGTCAAAATGATTGTAAAATTAGTGAAATGTATAAACTTCAAAAGTATAAATAATTTATTTATTTTTCAAAGACACATGTGCCCTGAGGAAAGGCAGAAGGCAAAGAACCAAGCCAGGGAGTACAGGTCATGGAGCACACTTATCAATAGCTCCTCACAGAAGCACCTATGACCTGAGACATAAGTGCCGGCTTTTTGCATCCGCGACTGAGGAGGCTGACAGCGTGACATTCTGTGTGTGACTTTGCTGTTGGATATTGAGGGGCTCAGCCCCCTCCTTAAAAACCTGGGGGGGGGGGGCAAAGTGCCTCCATCCCCAAGAGCCAGCGCTGCTGGCCTGAGAGAAATGTTGGGGCAGCTCCTACCCACCTTCCCTGGAACAGCTGAAGGCCTGTTTCCCCTGAGGGAAGGCAGAGGCAAGGGAGGCCAAGCCAGGGAGCATGTATACCATCAAGCTCCCCGTTGGCATGAGAGGACTCTGTCAGTCTTTGTTTAAAATAATGCATTTGTTTTACTGTTTGAATCACATTGTAAACTGCCTTGGGTGACTTGGGGGTATATAAACCCAAGAAAAAGTAAATAAATTAAATAAATAACTGAAAGAACCTTCAAATACAGCTAGCAAAGGCTCCCGTCTGAGACGTTGGAGGGCTGCTGCCATTCAATAATGAGCGGCACGAACAAATTGTGCCGCTCGTTATAAGGCAACTTCCTATGCGACTGCCTCTCAGAAGTCGGTTGAACACATCTTTTTTTAGGTTAAAGTACTGGAACACTGTGTTATTTAAATACACTCTGCTGCAAAACAATTAAATTGCACTCGAACCACCTGGTTTTGTTCCGATCAACATCATGAGTAAGAGTGACTTCAGTTGTAGCCACACGGCCTCAGCCTGTGTTTTCAGAAGTCCCACTGTTTATATAGTGTCATAGATTTAGGGCTCCAGAGTCTGTTAGTGAATGGTGTAAATTAATAAATGCTAGTATTTAGATAATATTTGGGGGCGTGAAGGGAAATACAAGCTGCAGAACTGTGCCAGGCAGGAAATTTCTGCGTTAGCTAAGTGCAGAACCATGAAGGAACAATGGCACTGAGCCATTAAGGTCCATTAGCAATGCAAAAGAACAGTCCTCCCCCCACCCCCACTCTCTGAGGAGTGGACAGAGAGACGGGAGAACTGGCAGGTTGCCAAGGTGATGGGGGCACATGATGTCATAGGAAAAATTGTCCTTTTTGAAATCTGGAGGCGTTCTGGGAAAGAAGAGAACAAAGGCAGAACCATCTTGGTGCAGGCTGGAGGAGGCTGCCCCAAAAGCCATGACTGACTTATGCTTTGGACCCAAGCTTGCTGTAGCTGTGAGAGGGACAGTGAGAGACAGTGTCCGCTCAGCCCAGACACTGAGGTCCTCCTCCGAGGGTTGTCTGCAGGTTCCTTCACTGTAAGAAGCAGTTACAGGGAACTGGGCAGAGGGCCTTTTCAGTGGCGGCACCCTCCCTGTGGAACACCTTCCCTTCAGATGTCAAGGAGATAAAGAATCACACAGCTGTTAGAAGGCAGCCCTGTTTCAAAAGGTTTTTATCGCTTGATGTTTTATGTTTTTAGATATGCTGTAAGCAGCTCAGAGTGGCTGGGGAAACCTAGTCAGATGGGCGGACTATAATTATTATTATTATTATTATTATTATTATTATTATTATTATTACTCTTGGGGTATAATGCTCTGCACCTCCTTCATTGAAGATTCCAGGTGTAAATATGTGCACGGTAAGCCATATGTATTAAATAGACTAGCCTCCGCTGTGCCTCAATTTGCACCCTGGGTGAGCGCCTGGAATCTTGCTACCACTTGGCAGAGATTGGGAATGGCGAGCAACCTTCGTAACAATGGGATTGCATCCAGGCAGGCATGGGGGGGGGGCAGAGAGAGGCAGCTCCCCCACCCAAATCAATCAAATTCAATAAAAATACATAGCTTACTGAGGTTCTGCCGCCCCCAACAGAAATCCTGGCTACGCCCATGGAGGCAGGCCCATTCTGTGGTTAGTTAAGATGGCTGCCGCTACATAATTTTTTTGTGCACTTGACTTGGGACAAAAGAACCTGGCTCCTAATGCCCACTCCCACCCCGTCAAGAAATGCATTGGGTGACATCGGAACAGTCACCTAACCTACCGCACAAGGCTGCTGTGGGAATAAAATGACTGGAGAAAAGAACTATATATGCTACTCTTGAGTTCGTTGAGATCGGTATGATTTAAGTCAGGGGTTCCCAAAGCGTTGTTCATGGACCACCAGTGGTGTTGTGAGTCTGCAAAGTGGCATAACTACATGTGTATGAAGAAAAGGGTGTGTGAGAGGAATGGCAGGCACAATGGCTGCTGTTTCGTTCTTAGAACCTGGCAGTCTGCCTGGAAGGTGAACAAGATGGAGTTAGTGATGGCAGGCAGAAGTTCTGCCTTCCTCAGGGGAATAAAGCGATGGCTGGTCCTAAGCAATTACCACTTCTAAACAACAGGAAGAAAAATCATTAAGTGGTCTTGGGCAGGGAGAGCTTGGGAACAGTTGGTATAATGGTTAGCATAAAGGGCTAAGACTGGGAAGATCAGGGTTCAAGCCCCCACTCAGTCATGATGCACACTGAGTAAACTTGGGTCAGGCACTTTTTCCTCAGACCAGCAGACTACCTCACAAAGTTGTTGTGAAGACAGAAGAGGTTGAGAGAACCTAAAGGATAGCCCAAAGACAGCATATAAGTGTTAATAATTAAAACCTTAAATAAATAAAATGCTTAGGATTCTAGGCACCCAACCAACCATGACAGGAGGGAATTATTTAAAAGCAGCCAGAAGTTTATAGAAAATATTCAGCTCATACTCTTAACCACAACATTACACTGGCTCCAATATACAGTTTGTGGACAAGTAAAAAGGTCAGGAATTTAAAACTTTTGGAATGTAAAACTTTCTTACATTGTAGATAGCACCTGTAGAAAGTGACACACAGGAGAAAGTAAAAAACTATCACTGATCTACATGATCAATAAATACAGTAATGCATTTCACACAGCAGCATTATAGATTTTACTGATCGGTTTTTCTTTTCTCTGGAACTTAGAAGCACAATAAAGTTTTTTTCCTGATTATTCCTACTCCTCAGGGAATATTGATTACTGTGATCAATATATTGGAAACATATATCTTCCTTCCCCTCTTGTAATTCAGTTACTACAAAAGCACTTGCAATAATAACATGAAAATTACAACCAGTCTTTTTTGTAGCTGCTGTCATTGGCTATCAAACAGCAAAAGCAACTAACACACAGCAATTCTATGACACATGTACACAGAAGTGAGTAGTGCTGAATTCAAAGGGGAATACTCCCAGGCAGGCAGGATCAGCATTGCAGCCTTTACAAGGAAGCAACCTCCAATGAACACAGTGGGTCTTACTTCTGAGTAAGTGTGTATAGCCTTGGGCTAGAAGTTTTGGAATCTGGCTTCTCCCTGTTCAGTTAATGAGACTTTTTCAACATTTGTTTTTAAGGAGCAAAGTGAAAAATCATACTTACTGAAATATAGCCTTCTTGAGTGCAAATATTCAGTGACAGAAAGCAGTCTGTGTTGACCGACCACTTGGACACAGAGGGGTGGAGGGGATTCCCAAAGACCAGAAGTCTGAAACTGCTTTCTGTTGCTAGCGAGATAATGGTTGCTGCTTATTGGGATTATATAGCAGAGACAGACACTGGCAGTATCATCCACTCCATTAAGTGAAAAAGGAGAGGAGAGGGGCTATAAATCACATAACCCCGCCTCCGTCCACATCATCTGCTCTGAGTCAATCAGCTACACAATCTGCTGCAATCTGCATCTTTGTTCCCTTATCTTATCAATACATCCCTATTCCTGTGTACATCCTTGTCCAATAACAGCTGGGGTAATTGTCCTAGGAAGAGATTTGCAGATAAAGCCTCTTGATGTTTACTCAGAAGTAAGTCCCACTTAGTTCAATGGGGCTCACCTCCTTGCAAAGTGGGTTTAGGATTGCAGCTTTAGACCCCCAATCCTATGGGTGATTATTGGACATGAAGTTCAACTGGGCCCAGTAGTGGAGCTCACTCCCAGGTTAAGTGTGCAGAGAACTGCAGCCTAAAAGTGCTTCTCCTAGAAGCCAGCTGATTACATCTTGATTAAAACTAACAAACATTGAAGTCACAAATTTGTTAGAGAACATTCATTTCCCTAGAATACGGAAGACACTTTATTTAAAAGATGCCAAATGACGTTGCTTAACGAAAATATAATGAACAGCGATAGAATCACTGCTAAAAATACAACTGTTTAAATACAAACAGCAACAGACAGGACATTTTAAAAATACTTGTTTCTGTTTATTTAGTCAGTGAATAATAACAAGACTCTGTGGGCGCGGTACAATTTTTTAAAAATAAAACAGTAATTATATATATATATATATATATATATATATAATGATAAAAACAATAAAATAAACATCTTTTTCTTCTCTGGCGATCACTTGTAGCCAAGTAAGATTGTCTTCCATAAACACGGTTTTAACAATGAGTCCGTAAGTGACTGTGGAGGCCAATTCTGGATCCACACGTCCTTCCAAAGCGGGGACATTGGTTTCCGGGAGGGTGCTGATCACGGTGTGGATTTGCCAAGCGTGCCTTCCTCTAGCACGTTTCTCCCTTGCGTCCTGAGTTCGAGTGTCTTCAAAGCCCACGACACCTTTGGTAAAGGCTGTTCTGCAACTGGAGTGCTCGCAGGTCAGTGTTTCCCAGTTGTCAGTGTTTATACTACATTTTTTTAGATTTGCCTTAAGACAGTCTTTAAACCTCTTGAGGTTGACCACCAGCATCACGCTTTCCATTTTTAAGTTTGGAATAGAGTAGTTGCTTTGGAAGACGATCATCAGGCATAAACATAAGATAACAGGAACAATAAAAAGTAATAAATACAGAGTCAGAGAAGCTCAGAAGCCACTAAGATCATTCAAAGCCAACAAAACACTAGACAAAACAAATGACAAAATGTGCTGAAATACCTGGTTGTTTTAATTCACTTGGTGCCAAAAGATGGCACCAGGTTAACTTCCCTGGAGAGAGCATTCCATACTCAAGGCATCATGACTGAAAATGTCCTCTTTCTGATCACCACCCATATAAGTAAAGATGGCAGGGGTACCCTGGGAAGGACTCATGTACAGGGCCAGTCCAGGCTATCTTCCCGTCTGAAGTGGGTAAGAGGGCACCTTTCTCCCCACCACCAATCTTGCAGTCTTGGAGCTTCACAAAGAACAAATATTGGATATTATTTTCTACTCACTACAGAGTAAAGTCACTACTCTTGCTTATATCTCCTATAGGCAAGTGACAATACTCCGATTCATTTCCTCGATGGTGTGGTATGAATGTGAGCAGTGCTTTTTTTTCTTTAAAAATGTTTAGGGGTATTATCATTTTGACTCAAGAAAATCATCATTTTATAGTTCAAATTGGGATAAATAAATACAGTAAATGGAAAAAAGTACAAAGATTCACAAAATGTTTTTGTGTACCCCCAAAAAAGAAGCACGTACCCCCAGAAAAATAGCACTGAATGTGAGTATGGTGGGGTTTTTTAGAGCACTATTTTGTTGTTTTATACCCAAAGGAATGGTCAGGAATTAGAAGCACTTGCTAACCATTTCTGAAGCAAAATTTGATTTCTGTTTGGTGGGGAGCATTTTTGAACACCAGTACTGCATTTGGTTCAGTATGTACATTGTAGTCATTAATTGACTCTTCTAGTGAAATTAAGAGAACCAACCATTGCCTTTTCCTCAGCAGATGGAGAAAGGTGTGCTGGGGGCAACAAACTTTGCACTGGCTTTTCATGTATGATAGTCAAGATTGTTTGCTTGAGTGCCCACATTGCATCTTAACAAGAAACCACATATCTGTTTCTAAAGTCATTATAACAGAATCATTGTTGTAGAAGCGGAGGGGGCTAGGGCAGGAAATTGGCATCCTTATGGTGAACAAAAAAAATGTCACTGAGCACAACTCAAAGTGGGCTAATCATGTAAAGAGCTTCCAGCATATACCAAACAACTTCCCCTTCCTCGGTGCCTCCAGATGGAAAGAATGATTCAATTTCATTGATTTAGATACTTATAAAACCTATCTCCTAGCTATCTAAGCAAACAGGCTTTAAAAAACTCATTTCCTTCTCTTTTTCCCATTTCCTGTTACACCATCTCTGTGATTCAGGACAAATCTATATTTCAGTTTACCTTTAGTTTAGTTTATACCTCTGTGATGCTAATTCATATGCTGGTTCATATACGTTCTCAACTACTTCATCCCTGACTACTGTCCATGTTGGCTAGGGCTGACAGGAACTGACTACACTGTTACAGAAAGGCAAAGGTAAAGGACCCCTGGTTAAGTCCAGTCAAAAGCAACTATGGGGTATGGCGCTTATCACGCTTCAGGCCCAGGGAGCCAGCATTTCTCCACAGACAGCTTTCTGGGTCATGTGGCCAGCATGACTAAACCGCTTCAGGCGCAACAGAATACCATGATGGAAGCCAGAGCACACGGAAATGCCATTTACCTTCCCATTGCAGTGGTACCTATTTATCTACTTGGACTGGTATGCTTTTGAACTGTTAGGTTGGCAGAAGCTGGGGCATAAGCCCACTCCGTTGCATGGATTCGAACTGCTGACCTTCTGCTGACCTGTTGGATCAGTTTCAGCTAGTAAGGCTCAAGGATGCAGACAAAGTGAAGGTGAGGGCGACCACTTGTGCTCTAGAGCCTTGCCCTTCTTGGCTGATAAAAACTAGCAGGGAGGGGACAGCTGGCTGGACCACGGAGGTGATGACTGTCTCCTTGTGAGAGGGGGTGGTCGATCTCTGCCTGCTTAAAGGAGACAGTGGTAAGACCACCCTTAAGAAGCCATGACGGGATTTCGAAAATTTAAATAATTACTGGCCTGTGCCAATCTTCCCTCTTTGATCCAGATATTTGAGCATATGGCCGCAGACCAGATCCAGGCACTCTTGTAGTAAATCCATTCCAATTGAGGTTTAGTCCTGGTTTTGGCTCAGAAACTGCTTTAGTCGACCTGTATCCTCAGGAGACAAGACATGGAAAACGTGTCCCTGACTTTTGATACCATCAACCATGATAACTTTCATGAGCGCAGCCAGGATTTTTGGGGGTTTTTTGGGGGGGAGACCAACATGATTGGTCAGTTAGTTATGTATTTCTATTGTTTTACTTGATGGGATGGAGCTACCCATGGAGCGGCTCTGCTTTGCGGTGGTTCAGGTCTTACTTCCCAGGATGAAGATTATATGTAAAGGAAAGCCAGCTAATTTATTTTGTGTTCCCCACCCCGCCAAATCAATTTTTTTTAAAAAAAAAATATATATTATTATTATTTTTGCAATTCTATGTGTGCAAGGTCCGTCCGCCACATTATGACGTTTAGGATTCATTCCTACAGAGAGGGGTACGGAATGTGCCTCGGTCCAGCTTCCGCCGCGCTCTCGATACGCTCCTACACTGTTTTCCTTCCCCGCTCCCCGAACCCGCATGCACGGAATGCACGTGTGCAGACGCAAGAATTTCACTTCGCGTTATCTGAAGAAGCGGATTCTAGCCCTCGAAATAAACGTGCCAAGCCTCTTTAAGAGGCAACCCTTTTGGAGCGAGGCACAAAATGTTCCGCAGCGCCCTCGTCGCCATTTGCAGCAGCAGCAGCAGCAGCTCAGGCGCTTCCAGGAAAGCTCTGCTCCAGCGCCCCGCGTGGACCTTCTCTCTCTGGCCTTTCGCGGTCCAGCCTTCCCCGCCCGCCCCGCCTCCGAGCAGGCGGGCCCGTCGCGGGTCGGCGTCACTCTCCTGCGCTTCTTCCCTGGCTTTGCATGCGCCCAAGCCTCCGCTGAAGGAAGCGCCTTTGCGCCCGCTGGTCACCAGCATGGGGCGGCTCAGCCGAGCCCTTCTGAGGGAGGTTAGTGCGCAGCCAAAGCAGCTCTTTCCCCTCAGCCTTATGGGGCGCCGTTTCCGCGGGGCGGGGGGCGACTTAGGAGGTGCCCCGTGCACCTCTGAATACAGTATTTGGCTGCAGGGAGGTGGGTCCAGTGACAAAAACTTCCCTTATCTCGATAATAAATCTTCAGTACAAAAGAAGGAAGCTCTTCAGCCCTTCTTGGATGAAATACTTGGTGGTTATTATTGCTATTATCAAACTTTACATAATGGCAAATTTAAAAATCTACAGCCCTGTGTCCATCTTGCATATCTTTGCACCAAATTGTCACAGACAGTTTCCTTTTGGACTTCACTGTTTACAGGGGTTTTTTTATTTGTGCATGTCTTAGGATGGGACTATTCAGATCAGTTCTGTCTTAATTATCAGTGACACTAAGGACAGGAAGCAGGTTTAGACACCATCCCTCTATTTCAGGGATCTGGAACTTTTTGCCCTCCAGAACTTGTTGAACTACAACTCCAATCAGCCCTAGCATGCATGGCCAATGCCTAGGGGTGATGGGAGTTGTAGTTCAGCAACATCTGGAGAGCCAGAGATTTCCCTGCACCTGCTGTAAAAGGTAAAGGTAAAGGACCCCTGACAGTTAAGTCCAGTCATAGACGACTCTGGGGTTGCGGCACTCATCTCACTTTACAGGCCGAGGAAGCCGGCGTTTGTCCGCAGGCAGTTTTTCTGGGTCATGTGGTCAGCATGACTAAGCCGCTTCTGGCTCAACGGAACACCAAAACCAGAGCAGCGCATGAAAACGCCGTTTACCTTCCCGCTGGAGCGGTACCTATTTATCTACTTGCACTTTTTGGCGTGCTTTCGAACTGCTAGGTTGGCAGGAGCTGGGACTGAGCAACGGAAGCTCACCCCATCGTGGGGATTCAAACCGCCGACCTTCTGATCGGCAAGGCCAAGAGGCTCATTGGTTTAGACCACAGCGCCACCTGCGTCCCTGCGTCTGCTGTACTTGTTCTTATATAACCTCATGGTTGTCATTTATCACTATGGGGAAAGTAAAGTACTGCATTTTGGTCTCATTCATAGTAGCCTCACAGGGGGTTGCATCCCCTACTTTTCATAATGATTAACAAATTGCTAGTAAATATGAAATGGCAGTGTTTTAATACTTTATTTATTTTTTTTGCAGTATGGCAGGTTTATGGATGACCTTAGGATCTACGTGAAAGGAGGAACTGGCGGAATGGGCCATCCTCGATTAGGTGGGGAAGGTGGGAAAGGCGGTGACGTCTGGTTGGTAGCTCAAAAGAAAATGACATTGAAGAGACTTAAAGATCGATTTCCAAGCAAACGGTTTGTAGCAGGAGCAGGAGCCAACAGTAGGTGAGTATGTTTCATTGATTGAGAATTTGTGTGGTCCAGTTTACAGCAATCTTGTAATATATATATATTTTTCGCTCTCCACAAGTCTTGCTACGCTGAAAGGTACTAAGGGAAAAGATTGTGAAGTGAAAGTGCCTCAAGGAATATCTGTCACAAGGGATGATGGGAAAGTGATTGGTAAGGATGTTTTGGTTCTTCACTTTTTGTTACTGTAAAGGATCAGAAAACATATCAACTGTGCATCTGGCAAGGATTTAGTACAATAGGCCCTCATACGGGAAAGTTCTCACATTATTTTCAACATTATATGTGAGATTCTTTTACATGAACCTCCCTTTCAACACACCCAAAATATATTGAAGACTGTACCTCAGATGTATTATTATCTGAGAGAACAAATCATGGCTTACATTGCAGTCCTAACCTTGTCTACTTGGAATAAAATATCATTGAATTCAAATTGGTTTACTCCCAGGTAGTTGGGAATAAGCTGCAATTGAGTTTAATTGGACTTACTTCTGAAGAGACATGGTTAGGATTGCACTGTTAGTTGCTGTTTACTTTCTACTGAGTCTGTGCAACAGCACAAACCTATAATTTGGCTCACACTTCAATAAACATTTGGCTGGCATGTGCAGGTGCTAAAAGCATAGATGCACTGGTAGACATCCAGGAACAGTTAATTGATAACTCTCAGAAGCAGCTTAATAGATTTTGATTAAGGTAGTATATTTGCTTTGATTTATATGTGTTCACTTACAGAACTCTGTAATTTTTTTGGAAGTAAAAAGTGAAGGTAGCGTAGCCATATTGATCATAAAAAAGTCCATAGCTGGGCGAGACCTTTTTCAGGACTCACCACAAAGTCTCAAAAACATTTGCCACATTTTCTGACCATTTAACCTGGAGGTAGGCTCCACTGTGTCCAGTGGTGCTTTGTCTCAGATGAGTGCTAAAATGTAAATGGCAAGTTGAAAGAAATGTCTGTGTCATTGGGAACAAATAGAACATTTGCAAAAAGTGCTTCTGTATCTTTATTTTTAGGTGAACTTGACAGAGCAGAAGACAGATTGTTGGTGGCACGAGGAGGTGTTGGTGGATGCATGGCGACAAATTTCTTGCCCTCCAGAGGTCAAAGGCTCATGATTCACCTTGATCTCAAACTTATAGCAGATGTTGGCTTAGTAGGGTAAGTCTTTGATCTTGAAAATTGCACTCTGGAGTCATGCTCATATTTATATATTGAAGTGAATGCCCTTGTACTAGCAATATCCATGTCTGTACTATATCCACATTAAGACATATTTAAGTTTAGGGAATGTTATTCATACAGTCAGTTATCCTGCCTCCAGATTATCCTACTGTTACTTTATTGTCATAAGGCATCAGTGCTATTTTTCTAGAAAAAGAAGTACCAGAACTCACCATGAACACCTCCGCCATTCTCTTAGAATGGCAATGGCAGAAGAAACTGAGAGCAAAACCAAAGTCACAGGAGATTCTGAAAGAGATAAAGCTATACCAGGTACAATATGTGAAGCTGATGAATCAGGAAATAGAATGGAAGATTAAACAGATGAGGCAAAAGACATTTGAATCGGCAAATAAATGTGGGAAATTGTTGGCCTGGCAAATGAAAAAAAGACAAAAACTCAATACTATCACGAACTTGGAAGTGGAAGGAAAAAATATACAGAACCCAGTGGAGATTAGGAAGTGTTTCTAGAGGTATTTCAAACAACTCTATACACAGGAGAAGCAGAAAGAAATGGACATTGATCGATTCTTGAAAATAAATGGACTACATAAAATCTCACAGGAAAAACAACTAATGTTGAACTACAAAATAACGGACCAGGAGGTGGAAGGGGCTATCCAGAACATGCAATTAGGTAAATCTCCAGGACCAGATGGTTTGACTTCAAGATATTACAGATCTTTGAAAGACTGGTTAATACAACCATTGAAGGAAGTCTGTAATGAAATATTGGAAGGAAGAAAGGCACCAGAGTCGTGGAAGGAAGCTTACATTACACTTATACCGAAAACAGAGACTGAAAAGACAGCTCAAAAACTACCGCCCCATATCGTTGCTAAATGTGGATTATAAAATTTTTGCAGACATTTTGGCCAAAAGATTAAAAAAGGTGTTAGTAGAAGAAATTCATAAAGATCAAGCGGGCTTTCTCCCGGGCAGACATTTGTCTGACAAAATGAGGAATATAATTAATATTTTAGAAAAACTTCAAGTGAATATTAATACCAAGGCTGTCTTGATATTTGTGGACGCGAAGAAAGCCTTTGACAACATTTCTTGGAGTTTTATGAAGAAGAATCTACAGGGGATGGGGGTAGGCCAAGGTTTTGAAAATGGTATAGGTGCAATTTATTCAGAACAAAAGGCAAAATTAATTGTGAATAATGTAGTGACAGAAGAGTTTAAGATTGAGAAAGGGACACGACAAGGTTGCCCAATTTCTCCACTGCTTTTTATATCGGTCCTTGAGGTGTTGTTAAACATGATAAGAAAGGACCAAGAGGTCAAAGGTATACAAGTGGGAGTTAAACAGTATAAACTGAAAGCATTTGCTGATGATTTAGTATTGACCCTACAGGAACCAGAATCTAGTACAAAAAGGGTATTGGAACTGATTCAAGAATTTGGGCAAGTAGCAGGTTTTAAGCTGAATAAGATGAAAACTAAGGTTTTAGAGAAAAAATTAACTGTAAATGAGAGAGAGAAATTTCAGAAAGAGACAGGACTAACATTGGTTAAGAAAGTGAAATATTTAGGGGTTAATATGACTGCTAAAAATGTAAATCTATTTAAGGATAATTATGAAAAATGTTGGATTGAAGTGAAAAAGGACTTAGAAATATGGTCAAATCTGAAGTTATCATTGTTAGGCCGAATTGCTGTGATAAAAATGAATGTGCTGCCAAGGATGTTGTTCTTGTTTCAAACATTACAAATTTTGGATAAGATGGATTGTTTCAAGAAGTGGCAGAAAGATATTTCCAGATTTGTTTGGCAGGGCAAGAAGCCTCAAATAAAATTTAAGATATTAACTGATGCTAAAGAAAGAGGTGGATTTGCCCTGCCAGACCTAAAACTCTATTATGAATCAGCTGCTTTTTGTTGGCTGAGAGAATGGCTGCTACTTGAAAACACTGATGTGTTGGACCTAGAAGGTTTTAATAATGTATTTGGTTGGCATGCATATTTGTGGTACGATAAGGTAAAAGCACATAAAGCGTTTAAAAATCATATTGTCAGAAAAGCATTGTTTAATGTATGGATAAGATATAAAGATTTGTTAGAAAAGAAAACCCCAAGATGGTTGTCACCAATGGAAGCGAAGGCACAGAAAAAACTCAATATGGAGGCCAAATGGCCGAAATATTGGGAAATTCTGGAACAAGAGGGCGACAGACTAAAATTGCAGAGCTTTGAAAAATTGAAAAATAAAGTGCGAGATTGGCTCCATTATTATCAAATAATGGAGGCATATAATTTGGACAAAAAAGTTGGTTTCCAGGTGGAAAAATCAAAATTGGAAACAGAATTGCTAGATTCCAAAATTAAGAATTTGTCAAAAATGTATAACTTGCTGTTGAAATGGAACACTCAGGATGAAACGGTGAAATCAGCTATGATTAAATGGGCACAAGATGTTGGATATAATATAATGGTGGCTGACTGGGAACAGTTATGGACCACAGGTATGAAATTTACGGCATGTAATGCCCTAAGAGAAAACTTAATGAAAATGATTTATAGGTGGTACATGACACCAGTCAAGCTTGCAAAAATTTACCATTTGCCTGAAAATAAATGTTGGAAATGTAATGAGACTGAAGGCACATTCTTTCACCTTTGGTGGACGTGCCCAAGGATTAAGACATTCTGGGAGATGATTTATAATGAAATGAAAAAGGTATTTAAATATACCTTCTTGAAGAAACCAGAGGCCTTTCTCCTGGGCATGGTCGGCCAATTGGTGCCAAAGAAGGATAGAACGTTTTTTATGTACGCAACAACAGCAGCAAGAATACTCATTGCGAAGTACTGGAAGACACAAGATTTGCCCACCCAGGAAGAATGGCAGATGAAGTTGATGGACTACATGGAACTGGCGGAAATGACTGGCAGAATCCGAGACTAGGGAGGGGAGTTGGTGGAAGAAGATTGGAAAAAGTTTAAAGACTATTGTGATGGGACGATGAGCTGCTTGTGTGTAAAATCCAAGTCCCTCAGAGTTTGGTCAAGTTTGCAAACCTCTGTCTGTAACGGAGCCCCTTAAACATGGCTCCGTCAGTCGCTGGCAGATTCCGACAGTGGTTGCTTTCGGAATCGCTTCCAACATAAAAGCTCCTTAACGGAAACACGTCTTCTGGACTCTCTGCGTGACAGTTTCCGGCGAGGAGTGGGTGTCCCTACAGGAGGTCCTGAAACCTCCCCACTGTTTTCGCTGGAAGTGTCTCTGAGCCATCCCTCCAGCTCACTTTCCCTCAGCTCACCTCCTCTCCCCCTACTGGTTCCCTCTTCAGCTGCTGAGTCTCTCCCAACCTGTGTGAGCCCTTTCACCTCCCTTCCTTCCGATGGCAGTTCCCTGACAACTATCTACAGAAATATTGTAAAATTAATGAATGTTAGAAAAATGTTGAAATGAAGTTATATGGCTTTAGTAGAAATATTATAAGGAATTAAGTACAGAAAGGTTAATAGAGTATTAAAGGAAAAAAATAAGGTTAGAATGAGTTAAGATAATTACAGGATAGAAAACAGAGGAAGATGGAAAGGAATTGCTGAAATAATTAACAGAAGTGGAATACAAAAAGGGAGGTGTGAGGAGGTCGTGGAAATAAGTGAATGAAAGATGGGATAATGAAATTGTTTGATTTATTTTAGTGTCTTTGTCTTGTTTTGTTAATTTGATGTGTTGTATTGTTTTTCTTTTCTTTTTTTCTTCTTTTTTTAGTGTTTTTGGAAAATATAATAAATATTATTTTAAAAAAAATAGAATGGCAATGGCACCCACCAGAGAGGTGCCGGAACTGAGTTCCTGTGAGTTCCCCCTGAGAAAAAAAAGCCCTGCAGTGCATGATGTAACTACAGTTGCAGCTCTTGCCTCACTTCTTTCTGGTTTAATGTGTGAAGTTGAACTTTTATTCAGGCTTTGCCCAACAGCAAATGGAAGCTTTATAAGGAACTGGTGGGTGCTCAAAACAGTGCCACATAAATACTATTGCCTTTGTGATATATCTGTATACCTCTCCCACCCACCACCTAATTCTACTTCAAATTTCAGGGTGGTTTGTTCTCTCTCCCCCCCCCCCCTTTCTAGATGAGGGAAGGAAAGAATAATTTCAAACACCTTTGGTTTATTTCACTCAGTTGTTGAGTGAGTCTCTGAAAGCTTGTTCTTTTGATCTCAGTCTGAGTTTGGTTTTTTTAATATTTCAGTATGTACATAAGTGCTTTATCATTAGATCACAGACATGGAAAAAGATTTGAGAAACATTAGGCTGAGATACACTGAAAGTCAGACAGCATCCCTGTATACATTTCAAAGAGAGTACAGCTACTTCTGATCTAATAAAATCATTCCTGAAGAAGTATGATAACTTTTGAAATGGCTCTTGAGGCATTGCCATTACTCCAATAGTATCTTGAAAGAGCACTCTCCCCCTATCTCATTAGTCCAATGTAAGGTATCAAAGTATTTATTCTATTACTGGTTTTTGTTTTCTGGTTATAATCATTAAGAATGTGATAGCGGAGCAATTGTTCTTTCATAAATGCATATTTGCAAAATGGTGCTTAAAAGCTTAAACAGTTGCACAATGTGGAGTGTACTTATTTTGAGACTTACTTAAAAAGAAAAAGGAACCAGATTTTTGGAAGGTGGGGGGAGAATAGCAAAGCAATTTTTTCTTGCTCCATCCCCCCCAACAATCCTGTCAACTCAGTCTTCCCTGTAATATAAGGTGGGTTCTTCCCATTGTGAGTATAGAGCATATAGTTCTGTTAGGGACTTATAGGAACATTGGCTAAATGCATATTTGGGGCACACACTGATTCGCTTTATAAGGGGGGAAATTAGCATTTAAAGGCAGCTTTTGTGCTTGGTGCTTTTTCTAGTATGTATGGAATCTATTCCACCCTCAGAGTAGCCCACTTCTAAGAAGTTTTCTCTTCATTTTAAACAAAATTCACTTGAGTAAAATGCATTTTAAAACTTGAAAGTGGTTTTATTCTTCTGTCAACTACATACTGATATGAACACTAAATAGATTTTTTTTCATCCCCCACCCCAGGTTTCCAAATGCAGGAAAATCCTCTTTGCTAACCAAGATTTCTCATGCTACACCTCAGATAGCAGATTATGCCTGTAAGTAATTTTCCATGTATTAGTGTTTGCACCCTGCTCTTAAATGCAATGCTTGCAATAGAAACACTTTGACTCTAGGAGCCATCTTCCCCCTCTCTCTGACAACAGTCTCTTGCAATGCCCTGGGGACAGGTGTGTGTGTGTATGTGTGTGAGAGAGATCTTGAGTATGGGCAGAGGCTGTCTGTAGATGAACTGCCCCTCCTGAATGAGAGCTCAGTCTTTCAGCTACCAAGTTTTCAGAGTATAATTGCAGCGAGCTATGATACCGTCCCTCAAGTGTTTTCCAGTATTTAATAAGAATTTCTCTGCATTGAGTTTTCTATGTATCTTCTGATGTGAGCAACTTTAAATGTTTGGGAAGGACTTCTGCTATCACTGCCTGTCTAGCATTCAAGAGATTGCTTCTGAGAAAGCAAGAGTGTTCCATCTTTTGACTGAGAGTAAACAAGTGTGTTGGGCATATGAGCCAGGGGTAAAATTCCAAAGTACATCACAAAACAGGGCTCATTTTTCCTTACTTTTCGCAGTTACGACGATAAAACCTGAACTTGGAACAGTCAAGTATGCTGATTTTAAACAGGTTGGTTTCCAAAAGTAAGATCTGCATTAAATGTGTGGTTGTGGAGAAATGGTATTTTGGTTACGTTATGAGACCCCAATTTTCTTAACTTACAAACTGACACCAATACTTCAAGGAGAGCAGGCTGTTGACTTGTTTTCTAAGAAACGGTGGTATCCTGAGATAGGTCTGGCATCTGTGCTCCTTCAGTTTCAATATATTTCCTTCAGATGGCTGTGTCTGTCTTAAGCAATATCTGTATCCAGATAAACAACCCTTTCGAGCCAAATTTACCTAATTTTTAGGACATTGAGAGAGGCCGGACACCAAGTGTGACCCATTAGACCACTCCGTGCTTTACAATACTAAATACTGTAACATGATGCATTACCTAAAATAATGCTCCATGCGGCATTATTTATTGCTGTTCAGCAGCTGAGAGTGATCTACTGTAGAGTACTAAACATAAGCCTGTTAAAATAATTTTAAAAATTGCCTGTGTTTGTTCAGAAAGATTATTTTTTCCAAATATGAGGTCCGTTATCCATGCTACTAAGTTTTGATGAAGAATTAAGGACCATGTTCATTCATGAGTCTTCCAAACTTTTGATTGCACACAACCTAATTTTGACTTTGATGTGTAGAACTCTAGCTGGCACATGAGAGCAATCAAAGACATAAGATGAAAGCATTTTATCATTTTGGAGTTCACAGATGCAAAATGAGTAAAATTGCTTTTTCTCCTTCCTGGAACCAGGGTGTAGAGGGCTTGTCTGACGATGCTTTAATCTTTCTCTAAATAAAGTGTATTACATGGATAAGAATCGCAGCATTACTGCTAAAGATTATATTTTCCCCCTGTACTTTAAAAGAACTTCAAAATAACATTAAGCATCTGTACAAGACTCTTAAAAATTGCTTGGAGATTTGTTTGTTTTTTTACAATCAAGCAGTGTATAAATTTTATGAAACGAATATATAAACAAGCATTGTAGTTCCTAGCTGTCCTTTTTTACCATAGCAGGCGTAAAATTAGAATTGATGGGAAATAATTTTGATCCTTATCCCCCACCACCCAAAATGTAATATATGTTAAGTTTTGAGTCTTGCAAATTAGTTGATAATTGCTTGATTCTTCAAAGTGTGGGAAACTCTTCAGTTCTCAGAATACAGCATGCAAAAATATTCCCTTGACTTCTGAATATCTTAGAAGATCAAGCGTGGTGTTTTCTATTGTAAGGTTACCAGATGTCCCTGTTTCCCCGGGACAGTCCCCGGATTTGCAAATCAGTCCCCATACAGAATCTATTGAAGATGAAAAGTGTCCCCGGATTCATTGAAAAAAAAATCTGGTAACCTTATTAAGCACCCAAATGAGCATGCTATGTTTATACAAGTAACGGTTCAAGCCCGAAGCATAGTTTGGTTACTAATGAATTGCATGCTTGCATGTTCCCTCTTCTCCTGTATGGGTCTTCCCTCTCTCTATTTAACCATAACCAAAATAGAATGTGTTGTCTCAATTGGTAAACTATGCAGTAGTGGCCTGTGCACAGCCGTCCCCCAGTTCTGACATCACTGCAACTTACCTGGATGGGACTTGTGGGTGGCGTTGGAGGCAGAGCTGCAGTGAAGTCAGGGTTACCACCCCCTGCCCTGTTCCAGCCCTTTCCAGGTAAGCTGCAGAGATTGCAGGGTCAGGATGATGGCTGTGCACCACCACATGGGCTACTGCTGAAACTATGGCTAGAGTTTTCCCTCACAACCAGAATCAGAAAATATGTGTGGAAGTGGCAAACTATGGGTGGCGCTAAACAGGAGAAGGAAAAGCTGCACACAAGAGGAGAGAGGGAACATGCATGCCATGCGTCATTCACAGCCTTCCAAAACATACCTTTCAGTGTGCGAGGAGAAGCTTACTTTTAAATCAGATAATTCTAATGGAAACTTAGTGTTAAGGTTGGAGAAAACATTTTCAAAGGGGAAAATTTTGATCCTGCAGCAAGAATACAAAACTCACTTACTGTGGTCACGTTAGTCTGTTTTTTTCTGGGTGGGGTCAAGAATTAATTGACTTGCAATTACTAGTTCCTGCAAAACTGTGGGTCATTCCCAACCTTACATTTATGTGACTGATTAGAACTTGTATCCTGCTCATGACTGCAATACTTCATTTTGTCGTTCCCCCCACCCAAAAAAAGAAAGGCTAGTTGAAGACTTATGAAGGGGGGAGTTCTGCTCCATAATGTAGCTTGGGACTAGATATATGAGGGAGTATTCAGGTAGTTTTTTCAATGGTTCAGCCAGATAACGTGCCACTTTCAGTCTCTTCTAGTAGTTAAGGCTTTTTGCCTAATTCAAGGCATTGGTCTCTAATGGAGATGCTGTAACCATTTTTTAAAAATCGATGTGACCCAAATGATGATGGGATCTTTTGTGAAAGTCTAATCTTTCTTTCCCTCCTAGATCACAGTTGCTGATCTTCCAGGACTGATTGAAGGTGCACATGCAAATAAAGGAAGAGGACACAAGTTTCTAAAGCATGTGGAAAGAACCAAACAGCTCCTCTTTGTTGTAAGAACATGGTGTAGCTTAGCTTTTTATTTGACATCTTTAAAGTCTGCTTTTAATTTAGGCTTTGTTTTGCCGAAGAAGTAACCTGGGGGGTGCCTGTTCATTACATCATGCCATAGCTTTGCTAATATTATAAATGAAAATTTAACATATAACATGGATAGCTGCATAGCTCAGTTGGTTAGTGTGTGGTGCTGACATCACCAAGGTTGCAGGTTCAGTTCCCATAAGGGACAGCTGCATAGTCCTGCCTGGACACAAGTCTGGGAAGTGTTTGTGGAGGTCCTTGGGTGTCCAGATGACAAGACCCTACCTCTCTCAGCCATGCTGGTGTGTTCCAAAGGAAAACATAGCAATATGTTTGGCACCAGCTTGACTGTGGGAGTTGCCAGAAGGAAGCACATAAGATGCCACCTAAATGTCTTAGGGACTCCACTCCTAATTTGTGTAGGGTTTATTCCTTAGCCTTTTCTTCTCCCGAAGATATCCCGCAAGGCAGCGGAGGAGAGACAGTAACAGAACACTTAAAACTAAGCAAACAGATTGTTTCTGTGAATTGGAAACTGTTCAGATATAGCAGAAAGGATGCTATTTTGGGGGCAGAAATGTTTTGTGTATAACAGCCACCTCACTGCCATCACTCCCACGCTGCCTGTCATCTTCATGGTCTCTTGGAAAGTGAAGGATAATCATGTGAGAAAGCATTTGATTGTCTGATTAAAAAAAAATGTCAATCTTTCAGGTTGATGTAGCTGGGTTTCAGCTTTCTCCTACAAGCCCATTCAGAACAGCCTTTGAAACTGTAATACTACTTGCAAAGGTAAGTGTACTGATTCTTTTATATACCGGCATGATTTGTGCATATTGCAACACGCATGTTCTGACATGAGAGACCTAATTAAGATTTTCTTTGAAATGTTTACTTGAATGGCACACCTATTAAAGCTACAAACTTGCTAACTGTATCCAAGATGTTTGAGATTTGGAAGTTTCCCATTACTTCTAGGGAGAGCTGCTAACATAGTGTTTGTCACTTTGTTTTTCACTAACTCCATTTTCATCTGTATGGTGGAAATTTCTCCGGTTCAGAAGGCAGTGAGAAGTCAAGCAGTTTAGTCTTCAAGATTGCTTCCTGTTTTCAAATAGAAAACACGTAGCTAACAAAATTTGTGATGCAGATTAACAGTTGTGAATTCCAATTGTACTGTCTCTTAGGAATTTATACCTGAGAGGCTCATGTGCTCCCAAGTGTATGCTGTCACATTTATATTGGCTTCATGTGCTTATTCCGCATGAGAATATTCACCGGACAGCTATGGTTTGATTTATTATATTTCTATGCTGCTTTTCATTCAAAGGAATCCCAAAGCGGCTTAGAAACAACGTATAATAACGTGATAGAACTTAATAAAACATCACAAATACAACATAAATAATGCAAAATAATTAACAAATAATCAGTGAAACAATTACAACCTATAAAGCTCCGTTAACAAAACAACTAAAAAAAAAGTTAAACATCTAAAAGCACGTTATATGATTAATAACTCACTGCAGCATTTATAATCTAGAAAACAATATTAACAACATCAACAAAATAGGTCAAAAATAAACTAAGCACTGTTAAGTTCATACACACACTACACACACCCATGACTCATAATTTTTTCACTCTATTCAGCTCATTAAAACTACGTGTACACATAATGCCCATGGCAACAACTCCCTTCTGAAGGTTCCTCAGTGGCTCCCGCCTTGTGGAACACCCTCCCATTAGATGTCAAAGAGATAAACAACTATCTGACGTTTAGAAGACAGGCAGCCCTGTTTAGGGAAGTTTTTAATGACTGATGTTTTAATGTATTTTTAATCTTTGTTGGAAGCTGCCCAAAGTGGCTGGGGAAACCCAGCCTGATGGGCGGGGTATGTATGTATGTATGTATGTATAAATAATAATAATTATTATTATTATTTATTATTATTATTATTCCTCGGGCTGGAGGTAGGGCAGCACAGATGAAACCAACTACCCCCTGATGGCAAGCAGAGTCTTTCTCCTCTCACAGTTCTTCCTCTGGAAACAGCTCCATTATGAAGGCATCTAGGACTGGAGCATGGGGCAAGACAGGAGGGAGAAGCCAGTCATGTGATGCAGTCATGTTTTCTATTTAAATGGTGGTTGTGTATTATTATTGTGTACACATGGTAGACAGTAGTAATCAGTAATGTGTGACAGGTTAAACGTACCTTCATGCTCCCCTTGATTTTGCCTCTGGGCCTGCTCACACCTGTCATGTGGTCTTGAGAGGTTGTTTAAAAGGGAATGTGGCCCTCCCTGCTCTGGTTTGCATATGTATTGTGTAGTAATTAAGAGTTAAATGAAAAGGCTTGTATAAAGCCAAATACTTTCAACGACAATATTTTACAAATGGAAACGACTTATGTCGCAGGAGCTGGAACTATATAAAGAAGAACTTCGAACTAAATCTGCACTTCTGGCTGTTAATAAAATGGATTTGCCTAATGCGCGAGAAAAATTGAATGAATTAATGGAACAACTGCGGAGTCCTCAAGGTGAGATACTTACTGTACAGCTCCTTTTTTAAGATAACATATTCGCATATCTTTGATATACAGCAAGTAGTGAGTTTTCATTACTGCAAAAGAAGAAACATTTTTTAGTATATTGATTGTATTTTAAAGTAAAATACCGTATAACCAAACTATGTTGTCTTTCATACTAACCTAGAACTGTAATGATGCTAAAATGCTAGTGTCATAGAATTGTAAAGAAACTGTGAGAGTCAATCTAGTCCAGCCCCCTGCAATGCAGGAATATTTCACCCAACGTGGGGCTTGACCCCATAACCCTGAGGTTAAGAGACTCATGCTCTACCAACTGGGCTATCCAGCAGATAAGAACCTTAGAAGAAGAATGGAATGCAAGCCAGTCATCTCTTCTGTCAGTAAATGCAGTTAGGAAGTCTTCTGGGCCAACAGCCACATCTATTGTCGTCTCCTAACATCTTGGCAGTCCAAAAACCAATTACCCTGACTTCCTTGGAATGGAATATCTTCAAACAACTCTGCTACTGCTGTTACATCAGGCATCTATTTAACTGAAATCCATCCATAGCAAATTTTATACTGGCTTTATACTATGTGTAGTAACTCTAATTATATATATATATTTCAGATTATATGCACACTCTTCCAAAAAATATGATTCCAGAAGTCATTGTCAACTTCAAAGAGATCATCCCTATATCTGCACACTCTGGCGAAGGAATTGAAGAACTGATCATGTGTTTAAGAAAAGTACTAGATGAAGAATCTGAGAAGAAGATTGAAGATCATCAGAACCAGCAGCTTCGTGCACTGAGGAGCTCAGAAATTTAGCAATTTCTTAACACACACAAACTATTATATAATATTAAGACGTGAATCTTTGCAGGCCTCTGAACACAACTGAGTTTGTGGCAAGCCTGTATTTACACACACTTTCAGGTCAACCATTTCAAAAAGAAAAGAGAGTATGTTATTTTCCAGTTTCTGTAAAATACAGAAAAGTGTATCATGATCTTTTACAACAAGTCTTCAAGTTGCACAACCCTCTCAATTAAGTTGTAGAATATATTTCAAAAGATGTAAATAAACATGTAATTTTATATAAAGATAATAAGGTATTCTTTTTGTTATCGTTTACTAAAGATTTCAAGAGTGGCATCCTTCAATCAGTGCAGGAGAAGTACATATAAAACTACATGTGTTCATTTTCCTGAAATATTTTGGGCAGAAATATTTAAAATCACTAATATTGTAAAATGATTTATCAGCAGCAGTGCTAAGTTGAAGCATGGCAATGACATAGTCTCTATCCTGGATGCACCAAAGATAAACAGAGGAAAAGGGAAGAGATAAAAGAGTTAGACAACCGTGGCAAAAATTGGGTCTGGAAATTAACATAGTGGCTGGCAAAGAATGCCTTTTAGTGGAACAGACATGTAAATGGTGAATGTTTGTCACTTCTACAGCCATAGATAATCGAAGATAAACAAAACTCAAATTTTGCACTACGGAATTACACATTCTTGATCAGAATAAATTATGTCTGCCTAAATTAGACTGAACTCGCCTCTTTTGAGCAGGGACACTAAAAATGGTTGATTAGAGATGGCTGCAACTGAATTGGAAAGGAAGCAAAGGCCACTAATTCTTCCCACATAATCAGATCAGCTTTGGGATGGCTTCCTAATATGGTCCTGAATAATCTGCTGCAACGATGCCCCAGGAATAAGTAGCACTTATTCCCCCAGCTTCCTTGCTACTACCAACCTTCTCATTAAAAATAAACAGATCACAGGAAAATGAGGCTTTTAAAGCGACAATGATGAAACCATGTTTGGAATGCTGTGGTGTATAATACACATGCAAGCTAGCAGCTGGGTTCCAAAGGATTACATCAGAAGTGAAATTCTACTTGTGTGGGTGTAAGATTGTACTGTAGGGTGGGAATTATTAGTAGTAATAATAAGTTTATTACTTATACGGGGTTGCTCCAGCTACTCTGGGTGGATCCAACATATCCTCTGTCTCCTCTCTCTCCACCCCTGTCAAGTTGTATCAGAAACAGTCTGGAAGGGGGATTCTGACGAGAATAATAACCCCAGTCCCTTTGAACGTGCTTAGCTGGTTATGTCGTGTCATGGAATTTGGCTGCTATTTTGCTGCTTCAGATTTGAGTTTCCAGGTCAGACTCACAGGTGGATAGTGATAGCCAGGTCTTAAAAGCTGCCTTCTGGAAATGCTGTAGCTGAGACTTTTTAAGAAAACAGTGTTTTGAGTTCAGGCATCCATTATTATGCTTTAGGGGAAAGTTGGACACGCAATTCTTAAAAAGAGAGGCAGAGAATATATAGATTGCGCAGCAGCTGGCATAGTCAAAAGGGTAAGAGAAAACTGATAACCAAGAAGCCTCTGAAGAGATGCAGAGTGTCCTATTCCAGCATCAGTTCCTTTCCAGTAACGCGAGATGGAGCTGGAGAAAACAACTTGAAATACAATCAGAAAGAGGAAGCACCCGGAACAATAGAGTAGGAAGAGTGATCTCTGGGAATTGTAGTCTTTAGAGAGGAAGGTGAAACGAAGAGCATTGCAGGCGGAGACTACAATCCCAGAAGCCTTTGGGCACACCTGGAAAAGGCAGCCGCTTCCTGAAAAGCCGAGAGTGGGAATCCTTAGCGTCAACAAGAGGGGGAAGAGAAATTGGATGCTTGAAAATTAAGTCCCTCGAGCGTGGGAAGGGGGTGAGTACGGTGGAGATAATCTCTCCTTCTGCATTTATTTATATGTGAGCCATTGCTCCTTCCAGAGAGGCTGGATTTCATTAGAATCATACGTCACTACGGACCGATAAGGTGTAATTTCCATTGAAATAGATGGGATTTACTTCGGCGTAGATGTATTTTAACAGCACAGTCCTATGCATATCTGCTCAAAAAGAAGTCTCAGTGAGTTCAATGGGGCTTACTCCCAGATAAGTATTAGAATACACCCTAAAGATTGATGGCATGAACATATAAACACCTGGCGTGAAATATTGCCTTTAAAAATAAATGAATGAATTGGTCCTTCTCTGATACTCTGGTTTGGGGTGAACACTCGAACATGGGGCGATCAATAGGAGATTCCGGGCAGCGCAAAGGAAGTGGTTCTTCAAACAACCCATAATTATTTTGTGGGATCTGCTGCAGCCTGCTTGATACGGCGGTGGCTTCTATCTCAGATTGTTTTAAAAGGGGATCAGAAATATTCATGGAAGAAAAAATTACCAGTGGCTGCTATTCATGATGGCTATATGCAGCCTTCAGGTTTTTGAGTCAGTACGCCTCACCAGTTGCTGGGAATCACAAAAGGGGAGAGTTCTCGTGTCCTGCTTGTGCGATTCATGTGCTTGATCACTGTGGACACTCAATTGAACAGACCTTTGTTCTGATCCAGGTCTTCTTACGTTCTTCTCTTTGTGTTTGTATTTCAAATGGTTTGATACTTATTATGCCCTGAGTCACAGTTTAGCCCACACACTGGGGCTTGCTTGTGAGTTGTTCCATCTCTTTAGTCATCATTAGTAATGCAAGCAAAGTGACTGTCTTTTTATAGTTTCTGTACAGTGTTTTTGAAGGTTTCAAAACGGTGATTACAATCGGCTTCTCACCTTCCTTGAGTGCGATAACCCATAATTGAAGGTGAAACAGTTCCGATGCTGGCCACAGTATAACCAGTATAAACATCACGTTATGTTCAAATACACTTATCACAAGTGTTGACCCAGTTATTAGCACATAAATGAATCAATGCAAGTCATATGTGGTTCCCTCTACATTCTCAAATTGATCTTGCATCCTTCTAATTATGAACTATGGTGATTAAACCCAAGCTCAGCTTGTAAAGCCTTCCCCAGCTTTGAAGGGATGGAAAAAACTTAACCTGTTGAATTTCTTCTTGTGTAACTGTTAGAGATGCATGATCCTTGCCAGATAAAGATTGGCAACTGTACTATGTTTTTACAAGTTAATATTAAGCACTGACTTTTCATATTTAAGGTTAGATCTTATATGTAGAGGGTAGCAGGTGGTACCAAATGCACAATTAAGTACACATCTGCGGTGCATATATACAACACTCCACGCAGTCAGGAATGCTGAAGAAATACGGTTTCTGATCACCTGGAGTGTTGCCTACACGTGTATGATAAGCACAACATAGATGTGAATTTGAGCACCTCAGGTGAAGTCTGCAGCCTCCCTTTGTACATAAATGACTTGCACATGCAGAAGATCCGAGCCAGGCTTGTATCTCATAAAAAAAGTATTACTCATCTGTACAACACTTTTGGGTGCAGAGTGTTCTGCAATACTGTCATGTGCCCTTAGGATAGGTATTGAGGAGCAAAGGTAGAAAAATAGCAAAACTTTTCTCTTTTGATGACTCATAGGAAGAAATGTAACACTGTCATAGTTTGGGAAGAGTTGAGTATGAAGATGTGTTGATGGAACTCCTTCCTACAGGCTTAGCACTTTTGGAGGTCAACTATTACTGAATATTCCCCTGTGTAAAAAACTGGTATTGTGCAATAAGGGGAGCTTTGGATCTTGGGAAGCTGGCTCCATACATGTTAACGCTGAAGAATTCATCTTGGCCCCTGTTCCTTTTGTCCAATCTCTATAGCAGTGATTCACTCCTACATGTTAATTGTGACGATAACAAAGGGTTTTGAAGTGCTTTATATAAGTGAAGACTAGTTTGTTATATCTATTGTAGTTGTATTTTCTCCAGAATTAATTTGTTGTTCCCCCCCTAGATCTATTAGAATTGTTCTACTACTTGCAAGAGTTCTGCTGTTATTCTGGATTTGGTTAAATCTCTTGGTAAGTTTGTTCTTCTAACCCTTTAGAACAGGGGTTCCCAAACTGGTCTGAGTTTATTTTTTAAAAAAAACATTTTTATTTGATTTTTCCAATACAAAATTAAAAAAATAAAAATCCAACTACATATCCATATACAGAGATTTCTCTGAATCTCAGGACTTCCCCCAGCCCCTTCCCTGTAGCTCTGATTTAAATATTTAAAACTGCATCTTCTTCCAAACTCTAACTTTTATATCAATCCATATTGTCCATGGTAACTGTTACACCACAAGTGAAATCTGGTCTGAGTTTCAGTCATGTGGTCTGTGGCCGTCTGTGGATTTCTGACTGAAGATGGGAGATGACATATCAATCCCCTTAAATATTTGTGGTGATTTTTATTTGTATTGCTTCTTTTACGTTGTATTTTATTTTTATTACAAGTTGAATTCTGTGGAATGCAATAAAATACAAAATATAAAAAAGAAGCAGATACAAATACAATTAAAAATCATACAGCATCTAGCACAATGGCTACACCAGGCAGAAAAATAATTGTCACCCACCAATACCCTCAGCAAATTTCAAATGGTCCATGAGTGGAAAATGTTTGGGAAATGCTGCTTTAGAAAAGAGCTTCTCCCAACATGCAACTGAAGGCATATTAAGACATTAATCTCTGATCATACATAATAAGTGCTGGTGTCTGTAAAGACTTATTCTCAGCTTAGATCTTTATCAACTTAATTTGATCCTTATCAGCATGCAAAAGACTCAGTATTATGGTTGCAGGGTCCCTCCCCTCTTCACACACATTATTAAATAAGCATGAAACCTAGCTATAACCTAACTATAGCTGGATAGTTTGGTGAAAGGCCTAGGTACACCGGATCCCCTTTGCTATACCAGCTACGCCTGCTGTTTTTTAATTACCCACAAGTAGCTTCTGATTCTGAAAAAAAGTATTATTTAATAAGAGTGGCCCATTGGAGCAGAGCCTCCTGCACAACCCAAGTGCCAATGTGCCTTCTTCAGAATTCAGTTTAATTTATATTTCAAGACTGTCAGTCATTTCTCCCTCATTATGGTTAAAAAAAGGGGTCGATCAGAAAATTTCTTTATTATTTCTTTATCTCATACAATTTATAGACTCATTTATTATGATTTTTTTTTAAAAAAATGATCACAGCGGTTTACGAACAGAGTAAAACAGTAAAATTATCGTAAAAACAGCTATTCAGATAATAAATCTTGATGATTTAGTAAAGTTTTTTACCCCCCAGGAGGCATTTTTGTTGGCTAAGATGGGTTGCCGTGATGTCCATGCTGCGACAGTCCTCGCCTTCCTTTCTGGTACAGCTGCCTTATCTGGACTTATCGCCGCGGCTCTGCTGCCTAACTGGAGACAGATGCGACTCTTCACCTATAACAAGAATGAGAAGAATGTCACCGTGTACACTGGGCTCTGGATTAAGTGTGTTCGCTTTGATGGCAGCAAAGACTGCGTCATCTACGATACCGAGTGGTACACAGCAGTTGACCAGCTGGACTTACGCGTCCTCCAGTTTGCTCTCCCCATCAGCATGTTAACCACTGTCTTGGCTCTGTTTCTCTGTTTGATCGGCATGTGTAATACCGCCTTCATAACCACAGTGCCCAACATCAAGCAGGCCAGATGTCTCATAAACAGTGCGGGCTGCCATCTTGTGGCCGGCCTCTTCTTTCTTCTTGCATGTGTCATTTGCCTGACGCCATCTATCTGGGTCATCTTTCATAACCAAGAACTGAACAAGAAATACGAACCAGTTTTTTCCTTTGACATCTCCGTGTTTATTGCCATTGCCAGTGCAGGAGGCTTAATGTTTACAGCCATCCTCTTATTCCTTTGGTATTGTGCATGCAAAACGCTTCCTTCCCCTTTCTGGCAGCCTCTGTATCCTCATGCACCCAGTGTGCATAGTTACGCCTCCCAACCTTACTCTGCACGGTCACGCCACTCTGCCATTGAAATTGACATTCCGGTTGTTACACACGCTTCCTAAATGATAAGCTGGAGAAGCCAAGCACCTGCTCGTTCTCTCCTTCGCCAAGGCACTGCAGGTGAAGTGTTTTCCCCATTCCCTCAGAGACATCTAAAAATGTTTTACAAGGCTAGGTGGGAAAAAATTGCTATTGTAACTTGATAGCTTTTCCAATTTCTCTATCTAGGAATACTGCGGAGATAGGAATGTAGTTACGTAAGCGAGCCATAATATTAGAATTCTACTTGTTTTGATATTGAAGCTGTTCACAAGTTTCTAGTTCTCATTAAAACTGGTGGCGTGTGAATTCATAGGTAAATTAAAGACTGGGACCTTTTTGCTTTTTATATTTTGAACTAGTTTCTTCCATGAATTGTACTACTGAAAAAAACATGCCTGCTGGTGTTTATAACCCAGTGCATGAAACTTTCATATTTAAGTACTTATTGTCAGTCCAAATTTTTACCTAATTCAAAAATGCCTGGGCTGTAACAATGTTTACCGATAGCTGTTTTGTTTTGGTTTTTTTGCTTATTTAGAAACATTTGTTTTGTTTAATTATTAAAAGAATCACCTTTAAATAAAAGGAAATATGTATATAAGCAGCATTATTCAATATAATAATGAAAGCAAAAAGTGAACATCAGTGATATTTGTGACTTTCCAGAAAATTACACCTAATCTAAAACAACCAGATTTTAATAAAATCATTCAAAGATAGCCATTTTGTACTTTTTGAAAATGATAAACTTAGGGATGTTGATGATTCATTGTAATAATTCCCCCCCCATTGCAATAGCATAGCCTGCATTTGCTTTTAGGTTTAGGTGATATTTCTTAAAGGCTACATCTTTCTCTTTTTAAACATAAGATGTGACCAGAATCCATTTACAATTAAATTTTACATAGTACAATACCGATAATTCAAATAGTCTTCGAATTATCTAAAGTTCACCAATACTAGAAATCTATATTAATAGGTCCCCTCTGCACTAGACATTTAAAGCAGGATCGGGGCTCCTAACAACTCTCAGCACCCTTAACAAACTACAGTTCCCTTCAGGAGGAAGCCATGACTCTTTAAACTGGAGTGATACCTCTTTAAATGGGGCCATAGAATGCTATTATATTTTGATATATAGTTATATTGGGCTTTCTGGGTTATTTATTTATAACAAGGATTTTTGGATAACCAAAATTCCTGTTGCTGTAACTTTAAAAAAAATCAGAATTATTTTAAACACCTTAGAAGTTCGAATGAAATCTGCTGCACTGTATTCATTGTTTGCTTAGCAATGCCCTTTGAGCTTTAGACTGTGTTACTAAATTAGGGTTATTTTTATGGTTTGCTGTATTGAAAATGGGCCTCTGAATTAATAGTAACACTAGTGATTTCACAGTATTTTTATATAAATAATTCTGAAGATGAGATTATTGTTAGAGGCAGTGTTTGACTTGACTTTTTTTAGAGGACTTCTGGTGCTGTAGCTTTTCATGTAGGTCAGATTTCTACATCTCTGACCTTGGTCTTTTCCCCTATTCATTAGGAATCAGGTATTTGGCTTGTGTTCAGGTATTTTTTCCCCATTTGGTGGTATTTATGCCTTTTGAATAATGAAAAAAAAATACTAGCAGGTATCAGCTATCAAGGTTTATTTTAAGTATTCAGAAATATGGAGCATATAGTTTGAACTATTCCTTTTTTTTTAAATCCACAAATGGTTCTGAACATACTCTGGAAACCAAGCCTTTACTCATTTGTTTTAGCTGAAGGAAAACCTGGTTTTCTTAGTTTGTTAGGGCTATATATTCTTAAATAGTTAGGCAAGTGTAAAAATATGATCAAATCAAAGCACTTATCAACATTCCATTTATAGAGAGAATTTTTCATCTTTCAAACTGGGTGCCTGCAAAAATTCTCTTTTTCTTTAAGCAGCAGAAGCTTAAGCTGAAGAAAACTCAGGATCTTGTTTTACAATTTGCATTCCTCTAAACCCAATTTCTGCGATGTGTTCCATACTGATGCTTACTGTGATTAAAATTTTAGGTAGATCTATCCCGAGTCACAGGAGAGTTTTTGTTTTGATTCAAAAATTCACTGAAACATGGCTACTTTGAAGTCTATGGGGATTAGGAACAGCAGCGTCCTATTGATTTGTTTACAGGTGAAAATTGAAAGCTTTGATAAGTGCTTTGCAGTTGCACTATGTAAAAATTCACCACATGTGGTGAATTCAGTTTGCTTCAGACATTCACCGCTCATGTGATTGATGAATTCCCAAAGTATGAGGCAGGCCTTAACTTTTATGTACAGTTGTTGACAGAGGTATAATATGAATGATGCTAGAAAATGAAATAATTGCATTCCCTTTTCCTTCTCTTTTCAGAGGTTATATATCCACTTGCTTGTTTTGTTGAAGATCCTGTGATTCTTTCATAGGCATTCTGAAACTTAAAAATGTGCTGTGCAGCTTTCTTTTTCTTCCCTTCCTTCCGATGTTACCAGTTCTTGATTTAACATTGATTTTTGTCCAATGATGTGTAAGTGGAAGGCATCTTGAAGAACGAAACTTCCTTCCACGGAAGCCCCCTAGACTCTTAAAAAGCCTCTCCAGATGATCAGCATGGGTTGTGCCACCCAGAACGGCAGTGTGAAGGGCAAATTACCTAAAATCAGACACAGGAATCTTGCTCCAGTAGAGCTCCACTGAGTGCAAGATTTCTCTGTCTGATTTCATAAGATTCCTGCTTTCTACTTTCTGCTGCAGTTCTGTGAGATGCACCCAAAATCAACACCTTATGCTATATATGAAGTTTCAGTCAGCAAAGGAAGGGTGGCAGCCTCCACACTGCATGAATGATGCTGAGAGCTTCAAACGATAGTACCACATGGTTCAGTCATAATTCTATATGTGGTCCTTTTCTTTTAAAGCCATCTGCTACAGGAACTTAGTCTAGATGTTTGTATTTTCAAACTTGGTAACTTCTTCTTTTAGTTTTCTGTTGTGTGCTTGCCTTAACATTTTCTTTTAGACTGGTACTATTGGTGCTACAAGCCAAATGTATTAGCTGTTGTACATTATCCTTTAAAGACAAGGTTACCCCAAAATGCATACCTATTAAAAATTCTGAACCTGCTTCTGTATGCAAAAGCCAGTGGATTTTAATTTAATTGTAAGCTGTCTCTTGAACTTTGATCTTGTTTAGCTTGTACCAAGAGAAAAATGTGAATTTCAATATTTGTTACAGAAAACAAATTTTCCATCTCTGTTCTTGTGTTCTGCATGAATATGTATCCATTTCTTCAGGGTTGCCTAATATAGAATTCTCCTTTTGGCATTTAGTTATGCTTCATTATGGTTTACATTTTTTTTGTAAAAGAAAGTATGTATTTTTAATTATAAATGGTATTGTGCAACTGTGGCTTATTTCTATAGCTAGTTTTGAATATTGATCAGTTCAGAGAGCATAAAAGCTCAGGGCTCTCTAGTACAATGGCTGCTTGATTACCCTCTAAGCAAACTTCAGTAACTAACTGTAACCCTATACACATCTACTGGGAAGTAAGCCTAAATAAGATGAATGGGACACATCCAGTTAAATGAGTGCAGATTTGTACTACTGTAATGAACATATTTAAAGTGAGGACAGACATTATAAATGAGGTGGCAGTATTCTGAACCCACATCTGCAGTCTCAAAGAGATATCCTAGGAACTGAAATGTGTAGTCAAACCAAATCCAGCATGTTTGCTTAGATGTCTCCTTCCATTACTTATGGGGGTAAAAATGGGTGGGAGTAGAAGGAATTTGTGGGAAATGATGTGTCTGTGGGGGGAACTGTTTGGTCTCAGATCTCTAAAGTACACATAAGAACTGGCATCTATGAACCAACAGGGCTAGCTCTGCACACAAAGCATGTCCTACTCATTGGTCACTGGTGTCCAAATAATATACAGTAAGCCCGCAAGTTACGTGGGAGTTACATTCAGGGAATGTGCCTAAAGCCAAAACTGTGTATAGACGAAACACATTGGGTGCTATGGTGGGTGGGATTGCCAAAGCCTTTCCCCCCTGGACATCTACCTCCTTTCCACCCTTTATTATTTATGCCAAGCGCTGAATGCGCACAAGTTACCAGTAAGTGCACGTTAAGTTGCAACTTGGAAGTTAGTCATACAGTGTTCAGTGGATTTCAAGTATGCAAGGGATTTCAGCCTTCAAAAAAACTAGTAACACTCATCCTTCAATTTTATGAAATGCATGTGGCATTTCTTGTCAATGCTTCAAAGCAGACGAGGGCTCACTGGAAAGGAAAGTGGGGGTCCCATTGCACATTTGTACTATACTGTAGCTTGAGAAGCGATGGAGAATGGATGGGATTCTTTGCTTTGTACTGTAAGCTATAGTCCAGCCCCACAATGAGACAGCGTGTGGTGTTAATGGTTAGAGCGTTGGATTATGGCCCGAGAGACCAGGGTTCAAACCCCGACTCAGACATGATGGCTCACTAGGTGAGCGTGGGCCAGCCACTGCCTTTCAGCCTAATCTACCTCACAGGGTTGCTGCGAGGATAAAATTGGGAGACACCCACGTGCACCCCCTTGAGCTCCTTAGAAGAAAAGATGGCATATAGATATAATAAACAAAATGCGTCACAGCACTCCGCACACGCGCTCCACCGGGCAACCAAAAAACAAAATGGCAGCTGAAGGATTCCGGCCCTGCAAAAGCACTTGAGAAGAGCGCCGGGGAAGGGGCGTGGCCTAGGTCGTACTGAGGACCAGATGGACAGGCCTTCTCAACCAACCACATTCGCCCGAGCCAGGGCTGGCGAAAGTATTCGACAGGTGCCCTCGGTTATCCATGACCTGTTTGGGAAAGGGGCCGCATGAGGAGGCGGGCAGAAAGGGGCGGGCCTCGACTTCCGAGGGAGGAGCGCAAAAGCACGGAAGCGGGCGGGACTCCCAGCTTCACCCTCTCTATAGGTGCCCCAGAGGGAAGTGGGCGGAGCGAGGAAATCGTGCTCGAGACTGTGCCGTTGCTCGCCCTGAGGCGGCCGGTGGGAGTGCGCTTGCGCAAGAGAAGGACCGATCTGTTCCTTAAATCACCTGAGGAGGGGAGTGGACCGGGCCGCGCAGGCCCGCCGTGAGGGGAGGAAGATGATGGAGCGGGAGACGGCCGCGCTGTCTCGGCAACCGCGGCGGCGGCCGCGGCTTTGGGCCTTCTGCCTGCCGTGCTGCTTCTTGCTGTGGTGCCGCCCAGTGACAGGGATGGAGTCCACCGCGTCGCCTTCGCCATCTCCCGCTACGCGTAAGCGAGGAGGCCCTTCTGGGCTGCCCGGGACGGGTCGTGGCGGGTGAGGGGGGGCTCTGCTCTTGCTTCCTCCCTGGTCCTGGTCTTGGTTGGAGGCGGGGCCGGAGCGGCCTCTCCTTGGGCCCTTGGAGGGCTGGGCCGTTTCCCCCGTTTGTTTACCCCCCTCCCCCATGTCGGGCACCTTCAGGTACAAGTCGCGCGTCCCTTTTGCCCTCGCGAGGAAGCCCGACGGCAACTTCCCTTTCTCTGGCTCAAAGAAGGAACTGTTAAAATGGGCAGGTGTATTATAGTGCCAGTTTCCGGGGACTGAAAGTTCCCCTTCTCGGTCTTGTTTGCACTCATCCCAACCTAGATAGCCGTTTTGGACGTACCTGCCCTGTTAACTGCTGCCCCCTGGCCTCGATTCACCCCCCAACTGCCTCCTTTATCATGATGACATCTCCTCCGACATAACTGACCGCAGGACTTGGAAGCCCATTCCCCTTTTTTCAGTGACAAATAAGGGATAATGGCTAATAGTTTAAATAACCCAGAATTGGATTGTTGTGGGTGTATTTCCACTTAATTTTGTCTCCTGTTTCCTCCCTTCCTATCTCCCACCCCGTGCCAGTGTTCTGTTTCCATGCAAGGAGGCTTATCTTCGTTGTATGAGAGACTGGTACAGCTCAAACTGTGGCTGAAGCTAGCTGATTACTTACAGACCACAAGTGAAAAACGAAAGCTGTAAATCAGAAAGATTATCCTGGGGGCACCAAATAAGTCCTTCATGAGTACCATCCAGTGCTTTTTGTCTTTAAAAATGTTTAGGGGTACTCTCATTTTCCTACTCATATTGAAATAGGTAAAGGTAAAGGGACCCCTGACCATTAGGTCCAGTTGTGGCCGACTCTGGGGTTGCAGCACTCATCTCGCTTTATTGGCCAAGGGAGCCGGCGTACAGCTTCCGGGTCATGTGGCCAGCATGACTAAGCTGCTTCTGGTGAACCAGAGCAGCACTCGGAAACATGTTTACCTTCCCGCTGGAGCGGTACCTATTTATTTACTTGCACTTTGACGTGCTTTCGAACTGCTAGGTTGGCAGGAGCAGGGACCGAGCAACGGGAGCTCACCCCGTCGCGGGGATTTGAACCGCCGACCTTCTGATCGGCAAGTCCTAGACTCTGTGGTTTAACCCACAGCGCCACCCACGTCCTTCATATTGAAATACTGCCGCTCATTGTGGCCAAACTTAGATTTACAAAATATTTAGGGGTGTGCGCCCTCTGCGTCCCCCCAGAAAAAAGTCACTGGTACCATCACACCCATGGGAGCTGAGTTGGCAGCCCCTGAAATATGCCAACCCTAGTTCTTGTCTAGATGAATATAAGGCCAGACCTAAGATTCAGTATCCTGTTTCAAAATAGGGTGAAGTGTTTTGGGTGTGTTTGTGTGGTGCTGAATGTCTTGTTGACATCTCTAAGCAGAGTTTAGACTAGTACACAAATGGGTGGAAGTTGTTTTGGAGGATTTACAGTTCTTTAATGCATTCTAAAGTGTTTTAGCATAGTTCAGATTCAAATTTCATAGCTGTCAGAAAAATAATAGATTCAATTAAGTTCTTCATTTTTCATGCAAACTTTATTCCTTTCCAGCATGTGCTGCTTTTACTCAAAAGACATGTGAAGAATGTGTAAAAAATACCAAAGTAAGTTTAGTCACTTTTATATCTGGGGGGATTTTCTAGTGATAACATAAGTGGATATTTCATGCACAGGCAGAAGAAAATGTTTTACAAGTATTTGTTGCTGCACTTCAGTAGAAAATGGAAGTCCTTATTCTCTAATGGAAATTTACTGGACAAACTCTCACACAACTGACTCATTCACCATGGAAACTGGAACCGGTTGCTATTTTTTCAGGGAGCCTTGGAAAACTGTTCTTTATTTTTTGTGCTTTTGCAAGAAACTATATGCTCAAAGTGATGTGCTCTAATACCAAGTTGCTTTACACAGTAGACTTGAAGGGGAGAGCAGTGTTGCATTCAAGTTCTTCTTTTGGGCTTCTTGCGGATATCTGAGAACAGAGCTGCATTGATAGGCATTTGATCTGATCCACCAGTCTCTTGTGTACTTAAGACATGACTTGACTTTTATAGGATAAAACAGCTCCTCTTCATTTGATAATTACAACTCATAATTCTGTGCAGAGTTCAAATGTTTAAAAATCTACTTTAAATTAGTATAGAATAGAGTTCTTAAAATTATAAACATCTGGTTTGAAAACAACATAAGCATACATTGCAGCAACTTCTCAAAGTGCATCAGTTTTAAAAAATATATATCAATGTTAACAACACAAAAGGATATCAAAACTTTCTCTAATACTGAGCAGTTTGCCAAAGTTTTTAACATAGTATGTACAAAATGGTCAGAACTGTTTGCCAAGGCTTTTAACAGATATTGTGAGCAGGGTTGTCAACAATGGTCTGTGTTTACTCAACTGCCCCAACTCAACAAGTACTTCAAGCAGCACCAATGTAGATAGGAGCTGCTGTCTATTGGATTTCAGTCTCTCACCAGGAAACCAGTCTCCCTGAAATCTAGCTGTGAGAGGTTGTATTTGCTGCTGGGCTAGAGAAAGTAAGTAGGGATTCTGTCAGTATAATGACCATTCCGCTGACCAACAATTTCCTTCCCTGAGCGGATAGATTTGATGTTGGGGCTAGTGTTTGAAAACCCCCCAACTTTGGTTCTGGGGGATTTAAACATGCATGCTGAAACCATCTTAACAAGTCCAGCTGTCATGACTATTATGGAACTATCTCAGTATACATCATAGACCCAATGTATAGAGTACCTCATACCTGCAATCTGGTTCTCACAAATGGAAGACTTGTAGATGTGTCCGGAGAAAGTACAAATCACCCTGTTGTCATCAACCAACAATTTCCTTGTAGGATTTAGGCTATTGATAGTGTTGTCACCCTGCAAGGATGGATGACTCCTTAGAATGTTCTGTAGCAAGACACTAATGGAATCTAAGGGATTCCTGAATGCTCTAGGGAAGTTTCCAGTTGGCATGGCTGATCACATCTGAGGCCCTGATCTCACTGTGGAATGGTGAGATGGGAAGGGTCATAGATTGAGTCAGTCCTGAGCGCTCTCCTATGCTTGACTTCCTGGTTTTCAGATGAGCTCTGATCAGTGAAATAGGCTGCATGACTGTTGAAGCATAAGTGGAACAAATAGTGTACCAAGTACAACTGACCACCACTGTTAAGAGTGCATGTTTGCACCTACTGAGTGGTAGTGGTGGCAGTGAAGAAGGCTTACCGTTGCATCCTCATGTGGCCATTCAGCAGAGCTTTTCCAGGCAGTGATGGTGCTAAAGGGATCCTCCCATAAGGGAGAAGGCCTTGAACCTTTAGATGCTTGCTGTGACAGATCGGCCAGGTACTTTTAGAATAGCTTGTCCATTTGTGACCGATCCTTGGGATTTATGTTTCCCCTTCTGGTTATACTTGTGGGCTCCAATATCTTCCTTCTTTGTTGAAATATATAAACCAGGTCTACTTTGTTTTGAACAAATTAAGGATTGATTGGTTTGGATATAAAGGGAGACTAGTATGATTTGTTTGAAAAAACCAAGGAGGAAGTTGGGGAGAGTAGGAATCTGAGGATTAGTCATAACTGGCCAAACCATGGCTTTCTTTTGCATGCATACCATTACCAAGTCATGAAAACTATTTTTATAAGATGTCCATTTGTTTAAATAGTACATAATTCTTTTAAATAGTACATAATTCTTCTGTATTTAATAGCAATGAATGACTTTTGTGGTAACTGCAGATAGTGTGTTAGCACTGGCCTTGTGACTGTGAGACTGTTTACATTTTAATATCCGTTTTTGAAAGTTTTCTTCACTTTCCCTAATTTGGTTATACTGTTTACATTTTAATACCCATTTTTGAACGTTTTCTTCACTTTCCCTAATTTGGTTATGTACTCTTCAGAAGTAAAGACTGATTTAGTTGTATTGGTGTGGTACAATGGTCCCATATTTTTTTTAAGCTGTAGCTCAGATAGATAATATCCCTTTGTACTCAGTAGTTGTTTTGTCCGAAAGAATAGCCTAATTGTGTTAAACCAACATCTAACCCAGTATCTACTGTCCAACTGCTCTTGGACAGTTGGACAGTAACAATTTAGAGCAAGCATCTTTGGAAACCTTTTGCTGCGCCTTTCACAGCTATAGGTTCAGCAACGGGGCAGAAAAAAGGAGCAGAGCCAGGAAGCAGTGGAAGAATAAAAGTGTAGGAGAAAGTGTTGGAAAGATAGAATGAAGTGGAGGCAAGGAATAAGATTGGGCAATAACTGCTGAACATCTTACCTCTTCTGTAAATTCCTACTAGCACATTTACACCAACATTTCATTTAAAATCTTACTGTACAGTTCTTACAATGTGAACAAAGTAACTTCTGAGCTATTGTGAAGTTACTAAAGCAACATAAATAAATATATTGTAAACACTGACAAAGTTTAGAGTAGTTATGGTAACAGAATGATGAATGACATTCACAATGCTGCAGTGTTAGTCTCGTCCTTGAGGAAACATAAGCCTGACCTTCATTTACCTGGATCATATGTGATGCTAAGTCAAACCATTGCTTAATATATGTGAATTTGAGGGTTCCCAGAGAGAAGATGGCAGCTGCTTCTGCACATCTCTCCTACTGCAACCCAATTCATGGTCTGGCTTATTGTGTCATTTGAACCCAGGAAACATTGCCATTGGGAGAGGGCACCAGGAGCAGAGGAAGAAAAGTGTTGTAGTTTCTACTAACTGTAAAACTGTCATTGGCTTCTTTTAATACCTCAAAAATTGACATAGAGGGTGTGCTTCAATCACGACCTGCTCCCCACAGAAAATGTCAAGTTACAGCTCTGTTTTAGTTTAATTTCAGAATATGTTAACTTCTCAATAAGTGTAAGATTGAGTGGTTGACTTGCATACTTCCTGATAAGACTACTTCTGTTTATTTTTCACTTTTGTTCTGCTTAGTGTCTTTGGTGCCATGTCAATTCCACTTGTATGGACTATCCTGTGAGGAAACTCATTCCACCCTCTTCGCTGTGTAAACTTACAGACGCTTATTGGGCAATTTGCTGGGGTAGGTAATGATTGTGATTGTCTTTAATTTATTGTTACTTGTAATGGAAGCCATGAAATGATGTTCATAATTTTTCATGCAATAGTACTTAACTGGAGTTCTCCTACTAGTCAACATTTCATATATGCACCATTACCTTACATGGACTATTTATAAGCTTAAAAGTAGTCTTGCACACAGCACTAATCACCATTGGATTTCCTGAAGCTTCCATTTTAATGAGACTGTTTTTCTGGGAAGTTTGTTTCTGAATTGTTTACTGCTGATCTCTGATATTGAACAGAAAAAACACAGTTCTGCTAAGTGGTAGGCTTAAGAATAAAGTCAAGTTCTCTGGATAATGTTGTCCTCTTCTGAAGTTGTCTTCTCTGATTTGCGTTCAGTTAATCAACTCACTTAGCTTGCACAATTGTTGCATTCAGTTATAATACCACATCATGGTATAATGTTATGATAATGATCTTAGTTTCCCCTCAGATGGTCACAAGAAAGTGATAGGTTGTTGCTACGTTAATTTTAGATCAGGGTGGATAAAAATCAATGTTTTTTTAAAAAAGAAATTAAAAATTGAATTTTTAAATTTAAATCAGATTTTATTAAATTTAAATCAGATTTTTAAAATAAAATGCTTTTGGAGGAAAAATCTTTCTAGAGATAGTTTTCTGTTTAAGTTACATTGTAGTCCAAAGGCTATTCATCAGGAAATAAGGATTTCTTTTAAGTTTTTCATGTGTCCTAAGACTCAGTCTTAAGGTTTTTTTTAAAACAACAACCATTTAACCACATCAGTTAACAAACATGGATACATATGCTATAATGTTATTGTTTTAGTTAAATAATCATTTCCTTAATAACAATTAAACAATTTATTTTTCTCCTTCCAATAAAGTACAGCAGAAAAGTTGTCCAAATATAAACAGTTAACTTATTAAACCTCACAATAATTTCAGAATTATCTGTCTGTGTATTTCTAATAGTAATTTTTGAGATAACTGTAAAAACTACTCTGAAAATTTATTATTCCAAAAATGAAACCTTCATCTGGTTGTAAATATTAAGATTATACCAGCAAGAATGAGTCTTTCTGTAAAAAAAAAAGAAAAGATTTAAATCAAGTCTTACTGACTAGTGATTTAAATCATGATTTAAATAGATTTGATTTAAATCACATCTGCCCTGTTTTAGATTAAGTGTAGTTTAATGAACTGCTGTTTAGCATATCATCTAAATTCTAAACAAGCCACTCCATAATCATGGTTGGAAGTTAACTTCTTTTCAAGCAAACCATAGTTAAGATTAACAACAGTTTGTTTGGTTCTGACAAAACAGCAAACCACGGTTAATCAAAATGGAAATGAAAGCTGATTTCATGGGCTGGTCCGGGAGCAGTATGGGAGCCCAAAGCTTGCTGTAGCCTATTCCCATTGTTCTAAACTATGGATTAGCCTTGCATTCAATTTCTCTTTGTTTTAAATTGTTTATATGAGGGAAGAGTTCTTACAATACTTCAGATCCACTTGTGTATAGAGGGTTATCAAAAATAAATTTCACTGTTCACAAAGCTCTGTCGTAGTACGTGAGTTCTCTTTATATGTTACATGTGTAGAAGGAATGCAGATGGGTTTTTTGCCTAACCCCATGTGGAGTTTAAGTTGAAAATATCTGATTTTGCTACCCATGTAATTCTAATTCTCTCATTTTGAAATGTGACATTTTCTTTAGTGGTTGTTTTCTATTTTCTTCCAGGATATCTGCCTAATATTGTAGAAGACATACTTGAGAATGGATAAAATTGAAATTTGGATTCCATAGCATTCCACTTGCCCTTTTAAATAAACAGACCATGTGCTAATGTTCTGACTATCTTAATATGATTAGTTTTAAGTTTAATTACCAATTTTAAGATCTTTGATATAAGAACTAACCTATTAAAATGTGCAGGTCGCTTCCCTGCATGGAGCTCTTCTCTGTTACTGTATTTCCTTCCTTTGCTAACCTTTGCATGTACTAAAATTCTGCTTTTAATTTTCAGTCAACTTTGAGGCTATGATCATCAGCATTGCAGTTGTAGCAGGCTTCCTTCTCCTCCTTATAGGATGTTGCTGCTGTTACTGCTGTCGCAGACGTCGTTCTAGAGGGTAAATGGTTTTTCTTAGTAACTTTGCTTGATTTTTCTCCCCCTGACTTCGTCACCATTTATCTATAATAAAGTTGTCCTTGAAATTAAGGGTTATACAAATGTGATTTTAAGCACCTGATTGAAAAACATACATAGTATGGTTGTCTTTGTTTACAAAAATTACAGGGATCCCCAGTACAGAATGGGTCTGCTCTACATTGAGTGTAAACTTCATGTCAGAACTGGGTTTTTTAAAAATTTAATGTACAGTTTCCTGAAGAAGGTATTATACACTTGAAACACATTGGATATCTGAAACATAAATTCCATTAAATGCACTTTCATGACATGTTGGGGCTCATTCTTTAATGTCCATTACACATTGTGTCCACTGGGTGTCAGTGTTTTTTCCTCAATATGCTCATATGAAGTAGCAGATGAAAGATCTGTCTTTTAACCTAAATCAGTTTGATATGTCTTGTTATGATGCTGGTGAGTTAAAAGCTAGAAAGTTAAAAGCTAGAAAGAACCATGTTTTGGCCTCTGATTCCTATTTCACACTTCCTCAGGTGAATTCAAGAAGGGAATCAATAATCTACCGCTAGTCAGAGAAATGGTTCCCAGTCAACTAATCCCATACTGTGATATCCAAGATCATCATTTTTATCTTGAATTACCAACACTCTTATTTATTCTACAAAATATATGACACATAAGGTGCAGTCAATGAATCATGACTTTCAAGTGTGTGTTAATGTCAGCTTCAAATTCTTCAGTATAAGATACCACTTGAGATTAATTTGTAGAGAAAATGCTGCAAATTTGTGAATGTATGGGTAAATTAACAAACATAAATTCCTCATAAACTATATATCAGAAATTATAGTTTTTTGATACAAAAAGCACTTTATTTCTTAGACGACCATCTGAAGAAGAAGAAAGATTTATCAGAGATCGGGAAGAAAAAAGAATGCAGTCACTTCAGCGGTATGTTTCAAAGCTTTTCTTTTTTAAAAAACACACCTAAATACATAAGTTTTGCTCATAGATGTCATTAAAAAAGAGTCCAGCTAGGGATATGTTTAGTATAGCCTTGCTATAAAGCTTTGTAAGCATTAATTGCAGTAGTTCACTCTTAGTATTTATTAGGCAATATGCTTGTAAGCTGGCTCCTAAGGGTTTCAATAAATGCAACTCATGATGCTAGCTAGAGGCTTTGAAACCCTAAAAATAATAATTTGATGCTTGAGGGCAGTCACCTATCTTGTACAAGTAGATATACAGGTCTGCTTCCAGACAGTGGTGGAGGAAAGGCAGCATAATAGAATGAAGCAGTATTGGGTGAGTCATCAGATCTTCTGTTTACAGCTCCAGGATAGCAAGATGTTCTGCCTTGGTGCTGATCCATTTTGTTAGCTGTTCTCCTGAGGATCTTCAAAGCTAGAGTCTATTTGTGCTATATGTGAATAGTAATCATGGTAGTATTTTATATGAAATATAAAATGAATCACACTGTTTGCCTGATAGCACCCATAGTGATGTACATTTTAAAAAAACACTTTTTAACCCCTTGCCAAATTTCTAGAACACAGAATGCAGGCAGACAGGAACAGCAATAATTTCCAGTAAGGATGTCTGATTTCTTAGTTTTCTAAGTCAAAGAGAAATTAGACTATACATATATCTAGATTGTGCAGTTACCTTATTTTTCTGTGTATAAGATGCCACCATGTATAAGATGCCCCCTATTTTTGGGGACTCCAAATTAAGAAAACACCCCTCAGAACTACCTGTGCATAAGACGAGCCTACTTTAAACCTACTTTTTTGGTTAAAAAAACAACCCTAGTCTTATACATGGAAAATACGGCATTTGCATGTTTCTTCAGAAGTATTGATTATATATTCATTTAAGAAAACATATATCCCACTTTTTAGTGCTAAAGTACCACTCAGGGTAGCTTTCAACACCTGAAAATTGCAGTTACATAAAAGAATATAAAATGACCAGAAATAAACGTTCATCAGTTAAAACTAAAGCATTAAAATCATCTGCCACATACAACAGAAGCCTGCAGGAATAAAACCGTCTTCAACAACTGGTGAAAATTAGCACTGCGTAAATCAGGCCACACTTCACAGCAGGGCTTACCATAATCTGAGTGCAACCACCGAGAAGGCCCTTTCTCTGAAACATGCTTCCACCCTAGATAGGGCACAGAGAAGCTCAGATTCTTTGAAACGGAAATTAATATTTGCAGAATTCCTCTTGGGACAGCATGGGAAGTGGACTGCACAAGCCAGACACTTTGCTCAGGCTTGCTGATACTTGTTACTGTAGTGTTATACTGCAGTTTATCATTACATGTGAACCAGCATATAGTAAGTTGGTAGGACTGTGTTTCAATAGTAGAAGCTAGTCTTGTTTCTTATCTTTGTCCCAAATTTAGGGTGGGATGCAGTCTGCATATTAGTTGGATGAAACTAAGTCCTAACTCTTTTGCACTAAGTCAGTCCCAAGAACCCTGTAAGAATCATGCAAACGATACTGCAATGTTAGTCTTTTGTAGTTTGGTTCATGCCCCTCATGTCATGTTAAATTTATTGTTGGCTTTGGACTATTGAGCAGCAGAAGATCTCCCAGCATTCCATTTAACATCAGCTGCTAAGATGATCAGTCCTGGATTTTTTTGTAGACAACCTCTGGCTAGAAGAAAAGTTGTCTAAGCTAATATAGCATCTATCTGTCTACTGAAACCTCAAAAAATCTCCTTGTGTATTGCCACAATTTAGAAGTTAATTTTCTTAGCCATTAAAAAAACCTTTCATTTTACAAGCTGTTGCGTATGTTAGAATAAGAATATGCTTATTCAGTATGCATACATCATTTATTGGAAACCCATACATTTGCCTATTACACTGTGATAGGCATTGCATCACGGTGCAACATAATACATTGATGCAGTCCTCTATCTAGAGTTTATTTTGGGGCAAGATCTGTGTTCCACTTATCTTTGTGTTCTAATGTGTAAGCAGGAGTTAATTATATTGCTTTGTCGTATTTTGCTTAAAATTACTTCAAGTATTTGTTTTTTATGTTCATAAACTTTTCAGAAAACATGAAAGAAAAGTCAAGCATGATGAGATACGGAAGAAATATGGTATGTATAATTCACATTTAACACCCCCCCCCCAATATTTAGCCCCAGTAACCTATTCTTAATCATGAACTATTTGGAAAATACATCTTCATACCTTCCCTGTCCCAAAAAAAGAGTTTGGATGCTGCTGGAACCTATTTGTTATATGGTCTCCATATTATATGTGGTTTGCAGGGTAATTTATGATAAAAATATGATGTTAAAGCAGTTTCAGTGTCTTGCTGGTCTTTCTTATAAGATGGCAAGCCGGTCTTGCAGATGCCAGACCATGGTTCTGCAGTGAATTTGGGATCTTAACTCGCCTGCAGTATATCTGCCCTTACCCTGAACATTTGCCTAAGAGACTACGTTTAATTCTTAGCTTGTCTATGGAGCACAATCCCAACACCAGATTGTGAGTTTAATATTGCAATTTTGTTGAATTTTGAATGGTGGAGGCAAGAGAGGGTGAATGAGGGAAGCAAAAGCCTTCTTTAGCCCCTAATGGTTTATAGTGTCTTGGAGGTGAGGGAAAATACAGGCAGTGGTGGGAAATACTTTTTAATTAATTTGTTAATTTTAACCCTGCCTCCAGTAGAGCCAATGATGGCATGCACATAATCCATTCTAATAACAGAATAAAACATTAAAAACACTCCATTCAAAAATTACAGTAAACAGTACCAATCAACTACAACACATTGGTACTCTGCTGTTGCCTGCAGTTATGACACAAAGCTCAAGTTTATTTGTATCATATCACAAGAGTGAGGTATATTAAAACATATATTAAAACACTCAATAGTCAAACTCTCTTTGGCTATTAACCTACAGTAACATGTTTTGTAGTATATTGCTTCACCCTCTCTAAATCAAAAGTTATAGCTGCTTGAGTGCCTAGAGAGATCATGTAGATGGAAAGGTAGTGTGAAGTATAAGTCATTTGCAGGCTTTACTGCTGTAGAGTTTTCTTTTTAGTACTTTATTTTGCTCTTAATTCTAGTATCTTATGGATATTTGAATTACATGTTGAACTAAAGTGCTTGGAACACAATCCAGCCCAAGTTTTATAGACAGCTGCATCTATGATCTAGTCTTCTAATTATTGACAAGAAGAATTTATGCCATGGTGTAAAAGAGGAGACAGCGCCATATGTACAGTGTACTGGGATAAGTGAGGTGAGTCCTGTGCCCAGGATTAGAAATCGGAATTATTTACTGTGCATACAATTAAAAGCAATCTATTAATCTACAAAAAATCCTGCATATTTCTTATTCTGCACAATTCTGCTACACCCTAGCTAATATCTATTAAAGTGTTACTTAGTCTCCCTGGCTTCTGAAAGTTCACTGGGCACTGCTCCTAAATCTGAAAATCTTCACTACTGTAAGGACTAGAAACATTGTATACCCATACTCCTTTGCTTACGCAGCATGATCACAGAATACCCATCGCTTGAATTATTAATGTAAGCAGCTCCTTTCTATATCTTTGGACAGTAAGCATTTAATTGGGATGCTTTCATCATTTTTTGAAAATTAAGCACTACTAATTGCCTAGTTAGTATCTCTAGTTGGTATCCCTTCTCCGCAACAGTGCACCTCCTGTTTAATATAGATCTGGTCCATACATCATTGCAAACTTCACTCAACAAGGGCCTAATAAAGAATGTTGCAGAAAACTGTAAATGCACTAGATCTTCCCGTCTTCAGTGGTGTGCAGAGGAGTCTTCTCATTTAAATAGGCAAGAATGAATGGAGAGTAGCAAATGCTTTGCTAACCCATCACTAAATTAAGATAATATCAGAAATGTCAGCCTTGTTTGGCTTTGAGGGAATGTCTTTTTACCCCTATTTCACCCATCAGCTTTTCTTGCTCCATTTAAATGGTAATTATAAATTTATAATGCATTGCAGGTGTTGCTCACTCTAGCCACCGTCCTTTGGGAGCACTGGAAGCAATAGAGCTTTAATAAGTGGGACTACTCGGTTTGAGTAGTTTCTTTGTTACGCGATTTGCCACTTTTTTATAAGAAACCCTGGTATGAATACAGTTTGATTGCTTAAATTATAGGTTCATGGCTAAATGAGTTTGAGCAGCATTTAAATTATTTTTCACTGTGGTAACTTTCAAAGGAAATAGATGCAATTGTCGCATACGTGCTACAATTCTGTTTGTTATGCAAGTGAAACATTACAACATTTTATGCTATGCCTTTGTTTAGATTCTGAATACTCTTTCGTATAGTAGGGGAATCAACAGAAGGTAGATCGTGGTCCACTGGTTGACCAGTGGCCAGTTTCTGGTGGACTACCCGAGTATGTGTTTCTTTATCTGTCTATTGTGAAAACTGTTCATTTATTCCTACTCTGCTTTTTGTGCTTTAGCCAGTTACTGATCTGTAAGAGGACCTGCTATAAATTTGCTCAAGCGGCTTGGCCAAAAGCTTTTTGAAGCCCACAAGCTTATTAATGTTTCAAAAAAAAAAAAAATCTAAAAGGTTGCTGGCACAGGATTTACCTTTGCATAATCCATGTTGAGTCTTCTTAAGCATTCATGGATTTGCAGTGTGTTCCTGACACCTTCTGCTTCCCCACTCTGACTAGCCACATGCTTCTCAGTCATCTGCTGCTTAGCCATATTGCCAAGGACCCAAGAAGTTCCCAAACTACATGTAGTCATGGTCAGAATGAGCCAATATAATTAGCTGGAAGTGAAACCATTTTACCTATTGTTGCTGGCTTAATGTCTGAAGGCAGAGAAAACTGAAGAAGGTCCTTTAGATACTTAGCTTCGGGCCATACTGATCTGTAGATTAGGGATGGGGAACTTATGGCCCTCCAGGTATTGTTGAACCCTAACTGCCATCTGCCCTATCCAGCATGCCCAGTTGTCAGGGAATTAATTCCTTTTTCCCTGTTAGTGGATATAGTCTCAAACAAGAACTACTTTCCAGTAGGTGAAGACCTTTCCTGACTCTTTGGAATAATTTAAGGGCAGAGTCACCTTCATACATGCTACCTTCCCTTTAGATCTGCTGTAGTTCACAACATTATTGAAAGAGAGAATCTGCCACATCAGGTGGGGCTAACCTGCGACTGGTGGGAGTTGTAGTGCAACACCATCTGAAGGGCCACAGGTTGGCCACCAGGTGCTCCATGTGATAAGGCATTGCTTATAAAGTGGATAGACACAGTTGGCACACATAGGTTGCATGATCTTCTTGCTGTTTGGTCGTTTGGGTTGTTTCTATCAGGAAGTTATTTTAAAGCTTTGTGTTTGAAGCCTGAACCATGTCCATGTTTGAATGTCGACAATTCTGTATGATAACTTTTACTGTGCATATCAGTAGATTAGATTATAATTGCTTGTTATGTGATTTTGCTACTGTTGCCTACCTGTTTGTATGTGTCACTGTATGCATCTGATTGCTGGTCAACAAATAGTCATTGAAGGGCTGGGACTCCTTTTCTCTGTGAATAATGTTCTTTAAGTGTTGGCATATCAGCCTGTCTATACAGTTTCACATTGTCTTCTGCATCTGATTACCATGTAGCTATTCACTAAGCTCATATCTTTTGTCTGCTTTCTAATGTCTGTTGCCTCTCCACCCCTAATTCTATTTTTAAAATATATTTTATTTATAATTTTTGGGTTTATACATTTCAATAATTTTACAGTCATTTTAACATTTCACAACTTGACTTCCTTCCCCTTCTTTCTGCAGTTCCTTAAATTTATTTATTCATCTACTTAAAATATATACTCTTATGAAACTGCAGGTTATTACAATAATTCAGCCATTGTTCTTATCTGTTTACAATTTGTAAATACTCAATATACTATTTCTATTATTTTATAAAAAGTTTGTTATCTTGATTTCTTACTTTTCTGGTAAGTTTTGCCATTTCTGCTTATTCCATAAGTTTTTGTATCCATTCTTCTTTTGCTGGGACTTCTTTACATTTTTGAGCAAGTAACATTCTTGCCTCCCCACCCCTACTTTTAGATTCTGTTACTTGTCTTTGTACCAGAATGTCATACTTCATAACTCCAGTGTTAAGTACTCTCATAATGACACTTCCTGTGCTGTGCTTGTGCTATGAGTGTCTTTTGTTTATATATATCAGTGTACTCTTAAAATAGATAATGTCATTGTGTGTGGACACTACATGCCAGTTTTAATTGCTTCCTTAATTGGTGAGTAATCAGGTTAGACTAGACATGATGAAACTCCTTTGTGTCTGTGGGAACTAAGCCTTGATTAAAGTTCTTGATGGATGGTGAAGTGTGATTTGAAGCCTTCCAAGTTTTAATTATCTATTTAGAATTTGCCTTCACTTTATCTTTTCGCTCAGTGGCAAGTGTTTCTGGTTTCTTAGTCTGTGTGTTGAGCTGCTTTTCATCAGGTGTTGGAGTGTTGTCTACTTTTTCTAGGTGCTGCTCATCATATTTTTCCAGTAGCGCTATTATAAATGGAGATCATATAATCCTTAAAATTGGTCTTGGCTGCATTCTGCAGAACTTCAGTACCTTTTTTGTACTTGATGTTCATCCTGACACCCAAGCGACAACCTAGTTTGTTGTGATAACATGATATTATTCTATTTGCAATTTGGAAGCAGAGTTCACTTCATCAGCTCTGCTGTGAGAGGCCATCTCCATCAGGCCTTCTCTCCCCTCAGCTGCCATCTGCGGGCAGGCATTTGATCAGGCTGCCTGAATGGGAGGGATAAGAAGCAGGGCTCATTTCATCAGCTTTGCTGGAAGTGCAGCTTCATCAGCCACCTCCTGCCTCTGAATTATGCCAGCTGGTCACTATAGGAGCAACTGTTTAGAAATTGGAGTCTGACTTTTGATTTTCCTCTTCCATCTCTGTCCCTTTTCCCTTGTGGTTTGTGGGTAGGCTTGTTTTGCTTGTATGTAAGTGACTCTGGGATCCTTTTTGGCTGAAAAGCTGGGTACAGGTGTTCTAAATAAATAAATTTTGACATGGCAGAACAGGTTCAATGTACTGGTGCAGTATATTGGGCTGTACCATCTTTGGCAACATAGCTGGTTTGCTATGTTTTAGCTACCTGGTTGAAAAATATTTTCTTAAATATGTTATTTTAATTGTCCTGCTTTTTCCCCAGGTCTCCTTCAGGATTCTGACCATCCATATAGCAGATATGAGAATGAATGAAAACGGATGCTACTGTGTCTTCTTAAAGATGGCAAAAATGTGAAGTTAATTTTCTGGTTCCAGTTTAAATCACCAAATATGTGCATAAATGCTTAATAGAAAATGGTCTTTCCCCCCTTTGTAAACAGCATTCTGTTTGTGTATGTAATTTTTTTCTAATATAGAATGCAATTGTGGTTCCTTTTCTCTCTTCCCCCATCCCCTGTTCCTTTTCTAGACCTCTTATTTAATGGAATGTGAGTTGAGTACAGAAATAACAATCATGTCATTTCCCCTAACACTCTAACCTTTATAAAACAAAGATATCATCGTCTTTTCCACATAATGCTAAATAAAGACCTCCTTTAAATCTGTGTCAAGTAAGTGTTGGCAAGTATTTGACACTACAGACATGTGTGGTATCAAGTGATGACAAATAATTACAGCCTATGCCGCTTCCAAGACTGTTAATAGAATATGAGGGGTGTATGTGAGAGTATGCTGGTGTGAAATGGCCACCTTGGGCACAGCAACCAGACCTGGATAGCTTTTGGTGTTTCTAAGTCAATCAGTACTTTCTTGCTCTGCCCCAGCTCCTTGAATGTGGGTACCTAATGGATGCAAACATATCCTTGCCTCTAGCTTTTCAAATCTCTCTCTCTCTCTCTCTCTCTCTCTCTCTCTCACACACACACACACACACACACACGCATAAACACACACACCAGTTGGATTTACAGTGGCACATATCCTCTCCCAATATCTTGCCCCATTTGGGCCTTCACTGCAGTTTGAGCAGACAACTCCATTGCCACTTAGGGAGATAAGTGCCCTGCTTAGGTGTTGGGAGAGGGTTCTGATTTGTGATCATTATAGACCAACATTTGAATGACAATGGATATTCAACAATACCTGATAGCCTTGTTCCATTTTTCCACAACATGTAGAAAGCAAATAAATTTTTCTAATGTATAAAGAACATCTGTATGTAGTGCTTTTTTCTATATATCTTCACTTCTAATAATGAACTCAAGTTGTGGATGCTGACAGGTTTGTGGCCACTGAAAACAACAGGGGAGGTATTAACATGCTTGGGAGAACCAAAGAAATTGCAGAAGTAGAACACATTGCCAAAAGGTGGCATCTACCACAAAGCAGCCCAACGAGACCTGTGCATTCTCAGTAGCCAAAGAATATTGGGCACATTTGCAAACCAGAGAAACTACCACGAGCATCACACATACAAGTATGCATTGTGACCTCTTCTATTGGCTACAATAGAATATTATTTTCAAGCATAGATTCATTGGGAAATGGCCACCTTGGGCACAGCAACCAGACCTGGATAGCTCTTGGTGTTTCTAAGTCAATCAGTACTTTCTTGCTCTGCCCCAGCTCCTTGAATGTGGGTACCTACATTTCCTGAGGGTGCATGGGAAGACCTCTAGATGCATGTGCATTCACAGGAGCCACATTGGCAGCCCCTGGGATAGGTTGTAGATCAAATATAGAAACAGAAACTAGGAAAGTGAGGAGATGAAGAGTCAAATGCCCTGCTTGGAGAGCACAGTTATCTGGAACTCTGAATAGGCACTAACCTTGGAGTGATTATATATTGCTCATTTTGTTGTAGATCCCACAAACATTGTGTTGTCCTGCTATTACACAATTAAAAATGTCTGTTGAAAGTCACATAGGTGAACTTTTGTGAAAATCAGGTGCCATTTTCTGAATCCTTGATACCCGTCCTGCATTCAGTTAGAATTATATACAAAGTGATTTGTTTTCTGTTTCCTTTTAAGCAGCTACTCTCTAGGACTATCAAATTGTGCATGGATACTGTGGGATTTTTTTGTTCAAAATTTACTTTTGTAGCTATCTGAAGCTAGATTTTTATGATTTCCCAGGGTGTTTGTTGCAGCAAAAATAATGAGTCTTCAGAATCTTAAAAACCTGCTATGGTCCATGAAAGCTTATACCATAATAAATTCATTTTTAAGGTGCCACAAGAGTTTGCTGTAGATTTGAACACTACTTGGAGCAATTTATTAGATTGTGACATGCAAATAATTTTGATATAATAAACTATATAGTACATACATTAATAATATACTTCCATGTCACTGTGCAGCAGCCTGTTTAAGCAAAGCAAGACCTCATTGCTCTGGTTTGTCAATGGCTTTTGAATTCAGATATGCTTGACAACCCACAACATAGGCTGGTTTGCAAACCAGCCTCGAACCATTGATTTGGGCCCTTGTGACTCATGCTATGTGAGATCACATAGGTTTGGAATTGAAAACAAATGGATTTGGCTTGTCATCTGAATGCAGACATAAAGGCTGAGTAATGAGTTCTCATTGGAAATCCCTTGTGAAAGTAGGTTGAATGCAATGGAAAGTTTTCTTGCCCTTTTCCAATGGTGTCTGACATGACGGCTGATCCTCTTGTGATGGTTACATCACAACCATCCTGCAAGGTAAGAGGTTACAAGAGTGCAATGATCCAGTGACTGAGCAGGGACTTCAGATTAGGTCTCCCTACTTAAAGCTGTTGTCCATTATCTCGCACTTATTCTATTTTCCCTTGAGACATTCTCTTTCATAATAGAGTGTCTTTTATATTTGCTCCTTTGTAGTTCACACATTTTCCAATTCAATGTTTATGAAATACGAAGGCTGCAATCCTCAGTATACTTACCAGAAAACAGTGTGAGTGGCTTCTTGGTAAACCAAATGGGGACACTGCACTGAAAGTACTACTGTGATGATTCACCCTTCCCCCATTCATCTCGTAGCACATAGAAATACAAAATCATGTTGCTCATCCTTCCAACTCAGCATTGTAAAAATATTTACTTTTAGGAAAGATCTTAAGGTGAGCAATAAATTTTGTTTGTCCAACAGTAACTTCAGAAAAGGCAGCATAGACGCATTTCAAGTCCTGCTATTAATATTCTGAAAAACAGTTAATATGGTGGAACAAGGGCGCAAGACAATTTTGAATCAGCGTTAATAGTGCCTGCAAGTAGATTGTCCATGAATGGTTCTCTCTGAAAAATAAGCCATATAATGAGGAGCTCATGTGTGTAAGCTGTGGTTGCATAAGCTGTTGTTGCCTGGGGAAAGAGGGGGACTTGGAAAACCCAAAGTCAGACAAAAATAGCATGTGTAATTTTGGATATAGACACAGATTTGCCTCTTGATTTTGTCATCTACTGAGTTCTAGCAGCTAGATTTATTCTACATAGATGAATGAAGTGGGAAATATCAAAACATTGGTAATTTTTAAAACGTTCCAAAACCCCCCAAAAACCTTCAAATTTGCAAGCAGCTCACTGAACATTAACCATGTAGGGCAGTTTTACAGCCCTGTCATGATCCTAGAGAGAGGTCTGCTGTTTGCATCAATGCAAACTGGGCTAAGATCTGATCCTTGCCCAGCATCAACTTTGCATCATTCCTAACAACTTAAAGACAGGTAGATAGATACCAACCACTTTAATACATACCACTGTATCAGTTAAGCTGCCCACTAATCAATTCTAGCTCTCCTAGCAATTGCACAAATAAAGTAGCAATCTAGAGTTGTCTTTACTGCAGACTAACACAAGCAAATCCAATTGCATTATTTCCCTTCTGTTGATGCATGCCAGACTATAGAAGGAATTGCAAGCTAAGAGTTTAATGAGGCTCATGGTTTTGGTGGAGGTAGTAAGTTTTTGCCCAACCTGTCACTGCACGATACTGTTCTATCCCTTAGCCCAGAAGTGGAAAACCTGTGGCCTTCCAGATACTGTATTCCAACTCCCATCAATCCCAGCCAGCATAACAAATGGTCAGGGATAATGAAAGTTATAATCCAGTAATATCTGGAGGGCTGCAAGTTTCCAGGAGGGCACATACCAATATTTACACTGAACGACTAACTTTATCAGAAACTTACATTATATATGTGTTTTTGTTGTTGTTAGGTAGCAGTTGAAGTCACCGAGTTGGAATGTATTAAAAGGTCTACCTACCATCTAGTCTACCTGCTTGCTGTGACTGCAGACTATCCAGTGGCCTGCAGGCCTGCATACCCTTAACTGCAGAGCAAAGATCACTCCATATATATTAAGTGAAGCTTCATGTTGCAAGGCAAAGGTTGCTTGCTAGCCTTTCTTTCTAACTTGGAGGAAATAACACTGCTACCCTGAATAATGTACTAAAGTGCTGGAGTGGAAAGAGGCACAATTCTTGCCATTTGATAACATCTATTTGTAGCAATCTCAACAGCTCAAAGGAAGGGGAGAAACATTTTCAAGCTCCTACCAGAGTTTGGGTGGGGGAATACTATGTCCTCCTTGGTCCCAGCGATCCCTAGCTGTGGGGCTAAAGTAGAAACTACAATATGTTGTTGAGGAGAAGCCCTTGTGGAGTTTGCCTCCTATCACTGTGGCAGGAGGGTGTTTTGCCTCAAGTGCTGAAACACACTGGACAACCCCTGATTTCAAGTTCCTCATAAAAGCTATTCTAATTTTTCTAGACTTCTTATTTGGAGCTTGTTATCTGTCACATTTAGGTCTGAACAATTTTATTTGTATGCCCTTTGTAGAATAAATCATTTTTAAAATCCCATGTTTTGCCTGCCCAAAAATGGAGTTATTGATCTTTATTACTCTTTCATTCTCAACTTGACTGGTGGGGGTGTGTGCCTATAAATAGACAAGCAACTGGTCTTCCACGATCACTGCTTACAATCCTGATCACAGTGACTGACAGTGCCTCATCTCCATCTGTTGCAGGGCAGGCCCAAGACATTTTGGCACCTGAGGCAAACCAAAAAATGATGCCCCCACCACCAGGGAAGAAGGGTTGAAGATCTCCATCAGAAATAAGGGGGGGGGGGTAAAGATCTGCATAAGGTTCTCTAGAGGGTCAGTAAAGGTCTCCATCAGGAACAAGTGGGGGAATCAAATCAACCTCACCCAGTGGTTGAAATGGGAATCAAAGACAATCATGCAGGGGAAAGGGGCCCACTCTGAATCATGTTGGCAGGTGCAGAGCCCAGGAAACCCTAGAGGGCAGCGTCTGTTGTTTCCTCCCTCGGGTGTGGAAAGAGACAAGCAGCACCTATTTACGGTTGCCTTACCTTGCCTCGAGTGGGTGAACCCTGATCTGTTGTATACACCTGATGCCTTTTTGTCCCACTTTTAGAACAAATCTAGACATCAGACACGCTTATGGGCATGAAAGTGCAAGTGAATTCCACTTTCTTTCTCCACACTTGGTTTAAAATATCTGGAGCTAGGCCAGGTCATCTCTCTCTGTAGGGAGATGGGCTTGCACTCCACTGTGGAATTATCAAACCAATATTCCCACAAAGAAAGGGGTGTGGCCTCAATGCTGGACATTCAAAACAAAGGTAGGAATTGCAATTTCCTCCTACCCTTGTTTCATACACTTTGGCCCTGCATGGAACATTAATTTTCTAAGCATCGAGTAAGCAACAGATTGGTGGTGTATTCATCATGTGAGTTGTTTTTTGTTTGTTTGTTTTAAATGATAATCTTCCCCGAAGATCAGGGCCGGCCCAATACATTATGCTCAGGATGCTGATACCCCAGCTCAGTTCTACATAACAGAAGCTGATTAGACTGCCAGTTGAACTTTGCTTCAGTGCTAGGGATGTGATTACATCCTCCGTGAACACCTGGGAGAGCATACCTGATTAAGGGCCCAGGAGGGGCCATATGGCGACAGTGAAGCCTGGCTGGGGGCTCAGGAGGAAGAGCCAGGAGTTGCTACAGCTGCCCAAGGTGGGTGCTGCACTGCCTAATGGTAGGACTGGCCTAGCCTAAGAACAATAACAATGAACCTCATTGAAAAACGTACCCAAGTGCTCTCGCTCTTTTCCTAGAACAAATAAAACTTTCTGCCGGTGACACAGATGGTCTGTGAGTCGTTGAGGAGGCAAACGTTGGCAGGCTGATAAGCTCAGAAAAATATGCTGCAATCTGGAACAAATTGTCAATTTTAAAAAAATCTAAGTTAAGGTCAGAGAAACTGCTTTGAAAAATGTTGTGATGGTAGCGTCTTACACCTATCACAATCCTCCATATATTTTATCAATGAACTGCGAGAGGTGTTGTAACAATATATCTCACATTATGCAATTGTTTCTGTGGTCTCCTAAGAGGATCCAAAGCTCAGTGAGGAGCCAGAGCTCAGACCACATGTTTGGTATGCAGAAGGTCTCAGGTTCAATTTCCAGCATCCTCCAGGTAGGGCTTGAAAGAGGCCTGTCTGAAACCCTGAAGAGCCACTTTCAGCCATTGGTAATGCTGAGCCAGATAGATTTGAGTTGGTATCAGGCATCTTCCGGTATGGTTCCAAGTCTTCCACGAAATTAAGTACCGTTAGCAATAAATCCTGATGTGGTACTTCTGGGTATCATTCTTTATGAGCTCCAGCCAAGCAGCATTTTTTGCATAAATATTTAGCTATGTGAGTCTTTGGCCGGTCAGTGCAGCTTGTTCAGGACTTGTGCAGCCCTGAAAAATAAACCCGTGGCTGCTTGGTATTTATAAGCATGGGACTTTGTAACTGTGGAAAATTTGCTCATCAAGTTCAGCTTTCCAAGGGTTGGGCCGGACCGAAAACTTTCTGAGTCAAATGGCACCATTTTGTTTGTTTCCTTTTCAAGAAATCTCACTTGGTGCTGCAAGTTAATTATACATATTTTTTAATTGATCTGTACTACTGCTCTGTCTTCTGAGATTTGTTTTTCTTTATTGTCTTAAATGAAAAAAGTTAACTGCTTGACATGTAGCTGTATATATTTTGGAATACATGAAATTTTTCTGTGTCTATTTTATAAGTATGTAAGAAATAAGAATGTCAAATGGAATGCCAAACTAGACTCCCTTCTGTGGCTCTGTGATGTCTTGTTGCCACAGTAATAGAAATTACAGCTTTTAAAAGCACAACAAAAAATTCTGACCTAGAGAGCTACAAGTAGGTCCAGATCTATGTCCATAATTTTTGGATTTCATTTAGTAGTGATGATCATCAGTAAGACTTATGACCAGACTTACTGTTCTTCAGATTCACAGTCTTGGAAAGCTTCTAGATCCATCACAGTGCAAGCAATTGTAACTATCTTCCATGGTTGAGCTACCTCCTCACAGACCAAGGGTTATTGACTATTGTTAGTTTCAGGCGGGATTCAATCACATATCAGTGAGTTCAAGCTGTGCAATTGTAGCTGAGTAGGAGGCCTTGCACAGGAAGCTCACTTCCCCCAAAGATTGGACTTTTGCGATAAGGAAAGTGATTGCCAAATGCAGGAGGAAATGTTGGGTAACACTTGCTTTGATACAGTGTCATCTAACCTCCCTGCAAACAAATCAGGATAACTGCATGATAAACAGGTTGTCTGAAAACACTCCCAGTCCAGGCAGTGTAAGCTATTATGTATTCCTTACATTTTCATCCTGCCATTCCCCTAAATTGCTCAGTATGGCATAGGTTTCTGCCCCGTCACCACTCTTGTATCTTCACAAGCGCACTGTGAGGTAGTTTGGACTGAGAGAGTGTGACTGGTCCAAAGTCACCCAGTGAACTTCACAGATGAATGGGGATTTCTAGCAGTGTCTCCCTAAGTCATAGCTCAACAGTATAGCTGTCAGGCCATGCAGAGGCGGGGCGGGGAGGCGGGCAGCTGGGTACACTTGCCCCAGGCCTCAGAGGGCAAAGCCTGCCAGATTTATGTTGTCATGCCAATAACAAGACTCCTGCCCCGGGCTTCAGATGACGTGATGTGTGTGTGTGTAGTTACACACATATCAGGCGTGCCTAAAACAGTCACTGCCTGTAGAACATTATTATTGTCCTTAGTTTCCAGCATCCACACTGGTCCTGTTTAAAGGTGTCAAACCTGTCCTTTACAACTCTGCATCTCCATAGCGGTGGACACCTTTCTTGCATGCAGCGACAATCTTTAATAAAAGCTGCTTGTTGCCCTCAATTTTACATCACCTGTGCACAAAATATAATAAACACAGCAGGCAGGGAGATAATTATAGTGGCTGCCTGATGCTTGCAGTCCTTGGTTTCCCTTGAGGTACATAGAACTCTGAACCTGATTATTTCCAAAAAGTGCTGTAAGTACTTTTGCAGGGTAGAGGGTGATAGACTGGGATTTAGTGATTAGTGGATTTTTAATTTGTTTTGGTACACCGTGTTATGTTTTGCTTTTACTCATTTTGTTGGGTGTTTTAAAAGTGCTCTGATCGTTCCTCAGCTCTCGGAATAGTCAAGCAAAGGTCATGTTTTCTTTTTATGGCACAAGAATACTCACTGGCTGCCTGGGATTTTTGCAGAAACACTCATTTTATAGAATTTTTGCTTCTCAGAGACATAGTAGATGATACAGAAATTTAATTTAAGCTTTGATCTGCTGCAAATATATATATACTGTGCTTATTTATTTGGCACTGCCTTTGAGATTACATAGCCTTTGCAGAAAGACGTGATGTGAAAACCTTATAGGAGGGAATTAAAGAGTGTAATCCACATGGAGGATCTCCTGCCCTTAGAAGTTAACAGCCTGCATATTGTGCATTACAATGGGGCTTGCAAAAGAGAATGTCCTGGTGGATATGCTCAAAGTAATTGCATTTCTTTTATCTGTTTGATTAAAATGTTTAAACAGGAGTGAGGAACCTCTGGTCCAGGACACATGTGGCTTCCCAGACCTCTCTACATGGCCTAAGGCCATACCCTGAGAATATCTTGGCTGTCTCTTAGTGCAGACCCAGGTCACTGAGCCTGAGCTTCCACAGCCTCCAACCCATGGGTAGGCAAACTAAGACCCAGGGGCCAGATCCGGCCCAATCACCTTCTAAATCCGGCCCATGGACGGTCCAGGTATCAGCGTGTTTTTACATGAGTAGAATGTGTCCTTTTATTTAAAATGCATCTCTGGGTTATTTGTGGGGCCTGCCTGGTGTTTTTACGTGAGTGGAATGTGTGCTTTTATTTAAAATGCATCTGTAGGTTATTTGTGGGGCACAGGAATTCGTTCTTTTTTCTTTTCTTTTTTTCAAAATATAGTCCGGCCCACCACAAGGTCTGAGGGACAGTGGACCGGCCCCTTGCTGAAAAAGTTTGCTGACCCCTGTTTTAATGTGTTGTAAACTGCTTGGAATTTTAAAATTAAAAATATAAAGCGGTATATAAATGCAAATAATAATAATAATAATAATAATAATACCTCTCACTCGCTCTGCTCTGCACCCTCCTTGAGAGTTTGCCAGGCTGGAATGAGAACTTGAATTGCAACACCTCTTCTTTGCCTAAGTGGACAGATGTGGACACCTGCGGGAGCCTCTGACTTTGTGTGACTGGAATGTAGCTTCCTGTACAGAGGTAAGGGACAAACTCGCTGCTCCACTCACTTTTGCATCTGGACTTGTGGTGCCAGAGGGAAGGCAGCCCCATTGCTGCCTTAAACTAATACCAAGGCAGTGTACAATAGAACAATTCCAATGAAATAGCGATTCAGAAAGAATTCAATTTGGATCCAAATGAACGATTTCCATAGGATGCATTCTGTTTGGTAAATGGGCCTCCGTGTAGCTCATAATATATAATGAGCACACACAATCAATGTCAAATTATACACAATGTCATCCATGCAATAAACTCCACAACTCGACTCCTGTAAAGTACAGAGTCTTACAGCGTAAGTTATTATATAATTGGGTGCAACTATAACATGTAAACATATCTAACAACAACAGCTTCCTGAAAAGTTTGGGGGGTGGAGAATTACCTGAGCATTACCCATGTTTTGTTTTGGCTAAGGTGCTAGTAGGAGCAGACTCCAATGGACTGATCTGGCTGTCCTCCAATGGAACAGAGCACAGTCACATTGGGATGGGTTTTCCTGAGCACAGGGAAGTAGCATGTCCTGTGTAAGCATGGTGACAACCTTGTAAGCAGTGCTATTTTTATTGAAAAAAGAGGTGTTAGAACTCGTCATGAATGCCTCCTTTGTTCTCTTATAATGGCAATGGTGCCCACCTGAGAGGTGCTGCCAGAACTGAGTTCCGGCTGAAAAAAAGCCCTGCTCATAAGACAGATCAGCATTAATACTGTATCCCTATATTGCAGATAATGGGTTGAAACTGTGTAGTGGCTGGTTTTAGGGCCACCTATGAGTGCTTGGCTTATATTTTTAACTGAGTGCTTGTAACTGACTGTCCTTTCATAAAATCACTTTCCAATGACAATATTTCTCTTTGTATAATCAAACAAACATGTTGTGTTAAACGGTATAGGGCTTGGTGAGGGTGAGACTGATAGGGACTAGTAACTTAGTTTTACACAAATCAGTCACTGGAGCATTCCTGAATATTCACTGCCTCCTGTGCTAGTGAAAGAGCTTCAGCCGCCGTCTAATTCTCAAGCCAAACAGTCTGATCTTTTCAAGGTGAGCAAACTGACATAAACGTATTTTCCTTGGCTACGGGAGAGATTTATGAAGCGTTTACACTGAGCTGTCAGGTGGAGTCCTGACAAGGTTATGCCTTCCTGATCAGGTGCTATTCTTGGCAACTCTTCCCTTCTACAAAGGATATTTCAGGGAGCCCTCATTGAACAGTCACTCATCCTGAGTACAACTGCATTCCTAATGTAATATCTTTGAGCATTAGACTCAAAGCACTTGAATATGATGAATAAATATTTAATTCTATTTATGCTACTAACTTATGCACAAGAGACGCAGTCTATATATTTGAGCAGAATCAGAATGTAGCTTTAGTACATTGCTTTGAAAATAGCGAGACCTGCATCTTTTTCTTGGCTAAGGATATAGAATATCTAGTTTCTTGCTTGGAAATGTTTTTCCAAAGAGGCCAGGAGATAGGGTGGCCAATTTCTCTACTTTACGGGGGGCGGGGGGGGGGGAGGGATCCTCTGTTTGCAGGAGTCCTCCATTAAAGGGCTGTCTGATCCAATACCAGCTTAATGATAAAGAACCCAAATAAGAGAGAGCAGGAGCCTAGGAGCTGCCCATCAACAGTTAACCTCTGGACTGAGCACACATGCTACTTGTGCAGTCTTGCCCACTATGGTGACCTGCGCTTTATTTCTATTTAAGCAATAGTAAAGGTAAAGGGACCCCTGACCATTAGGTCCAGTCGTGACCGACTCTGGGGTTGCGGCACTCATCTCGCTTTATTGGCCAAGGGAGCCAGCGTACAGATTCCGGGTCATGTGGCCAGCATGACTAAGCCACTTCTGGCGAACCAGAGCAGCGCACGGAAATGCTGTTTACCTTCCCGCCGGAGCAGTACCTATTTATCTACTTGCACTTTGACGTGCTTTCGAACTGCTAGGTTGGCAGGACTAAGCAATACTAGTTGTTTCCAAATAAGCACCTGAATGCACACATTAGCATATGCTAATTTTATTCGAATTTGCACTCATTTTGTGGTGATGCGTTTCCTCTCTTGAGCCAATGACTAAGTGACCATCGTGAGGGCTGCCTTTGAATCTCACCACAACATGGGCAACAGGACAGTGTCCTGCACCCTACCAGAGGTCTTGGCACACACAGTTTTGTCTTCCAACTCCTCATGCTTTTCCCACCCACCAGCATCCGCCACCTGAAACATCCACACCTCACTCTACCAAACAGCAGGGCCAGTGTTGCTGTGACAATGTTGCATATATGTTGAGCATTTAACTGTGTTTTTGATTGTTGCATTTTCATTTGTTCTTGTATATTGATATATGCTTGTACGTATATTGTAAATCCCTTAGAGAAGATCAGTACGAGGTTATTATTATTATTATTATTATTATTAATCTATTTGCATTTCATTGCCAACAGCTACACTGAATTGTTATGCACCACGTGGTACCAAATAGCTTTTAAAAATCTCCCACCTCTGGGCTGACCTTTTCCGAGGTCCAGTCAGGCCTCTCCTAGGAGTCTTAGTGTATTCTGAAGAGGGTCCTGTGTTTTTGCTATGCTTGATAGGCTCTTCATTTTCAGAATGAGTCATCTTGACACAGTGGCAGGGCCTGACCTCAAGGTTTGCGCCAGGAGAATTCTTCCCCGAAAGTCAGTCAAGGAGATGCTGATGTTAACAGACAGGAGGATTTTTGCAATTCTCCTCTCTCTGCTCCTCAAGTATATACAGTACTTGGAAGTTGCACTGGGCATAGAGCTTGTAGCTAATTGTTTGTCCCTTGCTATAGTATAAAAAAACCCTTTCCTTGTGAACACATTGCTTTGGGGAATGCATGAATGCTGGTCTCTTTTAGCACAGTTTGAATGTACTGTATAGACACTGACGGATTTCCACATCTCATCAAATCTATAAGCGAGATGGATAAATTTTAAGATGCATGGGGGGAGGGTTGATTGACATCAACCCTTGTGATGCCAATTTATTGTAATATACAGATAAGACCATAGGACCCAACTCCTAGGGGTTGAGGTCCCTTTGCCCCCCCCTAAAATATGTGGGGGCTGCCCCCCAAGTTTATGGTCATTGCCTTTCAAATGGTGTGTGTGCACCTTGACTTGTTTATGTGGGGTGGGGCTTACCTGCCCCCCCAATATTTTATTTAAGTTGGCACCCCTGGATAAAACATTTAATAAATCTTAGATTTCTTATGAAGTTGCAATGCTGAAATTTTCAGAAAGTAGATAAAATGAAAGCTTCTTGTCAAAGGAGGCTTTCCAGGTGTGTTGATTGCATGACCCTGACAGTCACAAGCCAAAGTCAGTCATGGGAAGACAATTGTGCCCCCATGCTGATTCCTGCTAGTCTAACAGCCAAGTAGTAAGTGTCAGAAACAGTGTAGCTGGTGCAGGCAAAAAACCCCAAACAATTGCTATACAAAATCTGGGCATCCTCTTCCTGGGTATCTCCTACCTACCCCTGCCCACAGCTCCCCACAACATTTCTGGTTTAGTGCTAACCCACAACTATGGCAAGAGAAGACTGGTCAGCAAGACAGTGCAAGCACAAAAAGTTAAATCAAAATAAACTAGGAAGCTACATTGTCAATCATTTGGGTCTGCATTCATGCAGCCAACTTATTGCTCTATAAGCTGATTCCCCTAACATTCAGACACATTTTGGGGTGATTTTGACAGGGCTGGTCCGGGATATTTTGCTCATTGGGACAAAGGACAGCTCCTTCCTTCCACACCACCTAATTTGCATATAGAAGCCAACCAAGTTGGTAGTTTATTTCATTTATTTGGACAATCTCTTTACCACTTGCTAACTAAAAAATATTTCTAAGTGGTGTACAGCAAACTAAAACAATTTTACAGAAATACACAATAAAACCATTATTAATACAAATTACTAATAAACATCTGTGTTGCTATATCTTCCCCATACCTCTCCCACAGTAAAGGTAAAAAGTTCATAAAATGATAGCCTTAGTGGCCCTACAGCTTTGGGTTTTGTTTTCTCTGCAGATATTATCATAAAGCAAGATAAGGCTGCTCTGTTTCAGTGGCATTTGGCCATTGTGGGTTATATTAATAGCATACAATTCAGTCACTCACTGTGAAACTTTAGAACAGGCTGGAGATATCAGTATATTGAGCATGTACTGTGTGGACACCTGTAAGGCCTTCAAAGGCAGCTCCTTTTCTCAACGCTGTCCAACCTTGGGAGAGCTTGTGCTGCAAACCACACGATGAGGCAAAATGCTACAGTGTCCTCTTTTTGACCTGGTGTAGGAATCTTAAGTCTTCATTATGGAGACACTCCTGACATTTACAGTGTCTGTGCCAGCGCTATAGATAACGGAGGCAGTAAACCAGTTCTGTTCTATGTTACTGTTCCAGATGCAGCTTCTCAGTCCCACTGACCTTGCCTGGCCAGCGGTGATCCTGCTGTGTCACCCAAGCCTGAATCTGGGAAAATAGGAAGCTAAGATCATAAAAACATACCCTCCAACATGTCTCTGATGAAAATAGGGATGTGCTAGACAATAATAATAATAATAATAATAATGATACACACACAAATAAATATTTTAATTAAAATAACAAACTCACTGGTTGACCTTGGACCAGTCACTATCCAACCAACCTCTTCTACAGGGGGGTGGGGAAAGAGGTGAGGGGAAGGAACCAGATGAAGTACCCTCATTGGAGAAAAGATGGTATAAAAATGTAATTAATGACATCTCAGTCTGCAGGGTGGCATGAGGTAAGCCACTATTTATTTAGCATTAGCCCCTCATACAAATATAGATACAAAATGGGAACTGCAACAAAATGTTGCAGTGAGGAATGGCCTGTTCCAGCCTGCCAGCCAGTCTCTCTCCAAATATATTCCATTCCCCTTCACCCAAGTTTTCCATTCCTCTGTCTTTCTCCTTGCTTTTGTACCCTGTGCTAGACAGATAGAGCCAAATGGTTAAAATATAATTTGTGCTGCCAGTTAAACAGCAAAGGCGAACACATTTCCCCTAGTGCAGGATACCCTCTAGATTAATTCACCTTGGCCAACTGATGTGTTAAAATTCAACACTACCTGTGTACACTTTGCCTTTTATAAGTCTTTGTTATTGCAGAAACACTTGACCCAGTGTCATGTGGACATCATAAAGCAGAAGAGGAAGTCAACTGCTTGGGCATTCATCTGTTCTGAAAAGCGAGCAGGACTTTTTGCAGAGTGACATGCCAGTTTTGGCAGAAGTTGCTGGTGCAAAAGGCCAGCCCCCACAAACTGACAGCGCTTGCCGGACCACCCATCTGCTTATATACTTCACCCTACTTTTCACCCCTGAACATACCATAAAAGCCTAATTAAATCTGTTGGGTACTTGAGCATCCTTTCCCAACCTTGGGTCCTTAGCTGTTGTTGGACTACAACTCCCATCATCCATAGCCAGCAGTGGTCAGGGACGATGGGAGTCGTAGTACATCTGGGGACCCAAAGTTGGGAGAGCCTGTCCTAGAGAGCATCCTTACCAACTCCCATCAGCCCCAGCTAGCACAGGCAGAGATGGTAGGAGTTGCCGTCGAAAACATCTGGGAGGGGACCAAGTCAAAGAAGGCGGTACTGTCTCGCCAAATTTGGCGGGGCTTCTCTTGAGAGTAAACTTGCTTAAGGCTTGCGCTGGGGGGGGGGGGCGTTTTGACTCCAAGAGGCCGCCAAGTTTCCCGCGCGCAGTTTCCTCGGGAGCAAAAGTTCCCGCCTTATATATCCAGTGAGCCTCGCGCAAAGAACGGGGCTGGTTCGGGGCCTGACGACTGAGAGAGAGAGAGAAGAAAAGAAAAGAAAAGGAGCCCAATTGCATTGTGAGGGAAAGAAAGAGAATTGAACGCTGGCGAGGGAGAGGAAGAAAACTCCCCGACGAGCCGGCGTCCCTCGCCCGGGCCAATGAGCGGCGCGCCGAGCGGGGAGCGTGGGCGGGGCGCGGGCGGCCTCCGCCTCCAGGGGAGAGAGCGAGGGCGGCCGGGAGGGAGAGAGTTGCTCTCCGGGCCGCGGCTGGAGGAGCAGCAGCTGCTCGGCTGAGGGGCGGCAGCAGCAGCCTCCCTTTTTCTGGCCGCAGCCCCTGACAGGGCTTTGCCCCTCCTCGGCGCCTTACTCCTTCCCTCCCTCCTGCTTTTCTCTCTTACCCTCCCCATTCCTGGGGTCTCTTTCTTCCCCGCAGATATAACCCCCCCCGCCCTCGCCTCCTTTCTCCACCCCTCATTGTCTCGGGGAGCGCGTCGCCCAATTCCTCGAAGGGGCGGGCGGGAGAAACTTGGCTATGGGTGAGGACGGCGAAGTAGCGGCGGCTCCGGCGCTTGCTGCGTCTCGGGGCACTTCCGCGTAAAAAGAGCGAGAGGGCGCAGCGCTTCCCCTGCTCAGCCGGACGGAGCGGGGCTTTCCCTGGGGCGCCTTGTGCGCGTGCATAGCAGCACCGGCAAGCCGCCTCCTTTCGGGCTAAGGTTGCCTCTTCTTGCCCCGCTCCCGGGCGGGCGCTGGGTGACTTTCTCGCCGCCCCCTTCTCCTCCTCCTCCTCCTCTTTCTGCGCTCTCCCAGCGGAGCCAGATGTGCGACCTGCTCGACTCGCAGCCGCCGCCCGCCGAGAAGAAGCTCAGCAGGATGAAAAAGTTGCGGCGAACTTTGTCGGAGAGTTTCGGCCGAATCGGTGGGTGAGAGCGAGCGAGTTAAGCCGGGGGATGTTAGTGGGTTAGGCTCGCTCAGCTGCGCGTAGGGCGTCTGTCATCATTATTTTTGCGAGCCTTCCCGGCTGCGAGGGGCGGCATTGCTTACGTCAACGTTTTCCCTTTTTTTTAAGGGAAATTCTCTTATTCCGAATAGGATTCCTCGCAAGAAAAGGGAAAAGTTGATAGCTATGCTTAAGCCTCGCTTGCTCTCCTTGGGTGCCCTTGCCCCGCGAGGAAGCGCTGGGGGCGGGGAGAGCTCTTATTCTGGGTCGCTTTATGCGGATGAAGTCCTCTTTTTCTCTTTTGACGCCCCTCCCGCTTTCAGTTTTTTCTGCAACATATGGTCGAATACGCAAAAGTTGCTGCTAGATCAGATTCATTCCTCCCCCCCCCCCCGCGCTCCCAAACCCAGATAACAGTCTCATTTAGAAGTGATTCCCAATTCAATGTATTTGGGCTAACAGCCCTAAAATTTATTTTTAAAAACGTCGAGTATTAATCCTCGACACGTAACAAAACTTTACTCTGTGTTGAGTATATTTTACATCATAGGTTCGATGTTCGTGTATTGGAGATAATTTAAGATTAGTTATTCCTTTGCAAACCTGAACTAAGTTCTCTTTCGTTTAGTCAAGAGTGGTTAAAAGGTGGTGCCCCTAATTCCTCCCCTTCACAAAAGTGCATTGAAAGTGGAGTAGTGATTTGTAATTCTATGCTAATTACTGTCTCTGCTGGACTTGGGAGTAGAAGTTACCGTACTCTGTATTAACTGGACCCATGCATTCAAATAGCCTTTAGTTATGGATTTCAGTGTTATGCTTTGGGAGGGAGGGAATGAATAGGATCTCGTACGTGTGCCTGATGAACCACTTAATGCACTGCATCAGCTTTTGCCAACCTGGTGCCCTCCAGATGTTTTGGCCTGCGACTCCCATCAGCCCTGGCATGGCAGCTGAGCCTGATGGGAGTTGTAAATCCAAAACATTTGGAGGACTTCAGGTCTAGTGCAGGTTGCATTACACGTGCCTGAGGTTTGCACTGAAAAAAATGTGAACGAGATGAATGTGTATCATAGTAGCATACATTCACTGCTGCTTTGATTGACTGCAGCTGTCAAGTACATATATCATGGCAAACATGGATTTGATGCATGAGATGACCCAGTTAGAACATGCCCATTATGTTGTAGAAAGAGTCAGAGTAATGTGGGTCTGAATGGTTTATAACTTGAAACTACTCATATTGTATGTAGCCTGGCTGGACCTTTCAGAGGCACCCTCCTCTCCTATTATGAGAAGGAATGAGTCACAAATGTAAGCTAATCATCCCCGAAAGATGAAGGTAACAAAGTGTGCAATGAATGAGCAGCAGTATTTGGAAATTATTTTGAGCGGTAACCTCTTTTGTGGCGGGGGGGGGGGTGCTCCTACATATCCACTATTAATATTGTTGTTATAGCAAAAGGAACCTCTCTATTTTATTAGGCCCTGTTCTGTAATTAAAAACCAAAGAGGGACATGCAATGCCACTTAATTACCTAGTTTCTGCTGGTGGAGTATAACTAAGTGGGCGCTTAGTTTTCCAGATGGCTTAACTGTAAGGGAGGCAGTTGTTGGGATTGTGAATTAGCCGAACTGTCAGGTTCTGGTCCAACTTACGGATGCAAAGTTATTTCCTTTTCCTTTAAATCTTTGCTTAATACTGTTATGAATCTACAGTGCTGCTGGCTTGCTGACTCACAAAGGACTTGCAGGCTGACACACCATTGCGAGAGCCACACATATTTTAATTTCTGTTCTTGCATCTCCCAGCCTGATTGCCAATTGGAAGTGACATAGGAATAGAAAAACGATGCCCTGTCTTCTAAACTATTCCATTCGTTTCTGTTATCTTAAATCTTGTGACGACTGTTTTACTTCACTCAGCCCCGCCTGCCACAGAGTTCTTAGTCATTTTTTCGGTATTTCTTGCTTTGTCCTGAATATCCTTTCTAGAGTAGAGAGTGTGACTGTGTGGACAAAGGGAGGGGGGGTAAGGCTCTATGCTTGTGCAAGACACTTTACAGCCCTGTCTTGAACAATTCCAAGAACTCTCCCTACGTGCGTTTACTTGGGGTGAAGTCCCACTAATTCTCAAAGTGTGTACTGTATAGGATCGCAGCACAAACCCTCAAATTCTGAGCACATTTCTCTGAGAAAATTCCCCTGAACTCGGTGGGTGCTTGCTTCCAAGTCAGCTTAGGAGATGGGAGCCTCAGGCCTTAGGGAGCACCCTGTCTACAGCCGTACACTCCTTAGCAATCCTGCATTGTTCCCTTCTTGAGTGCTTTTGCCAGGGTGCAGTGTGAGGCTGATAATGCCTCTTGCTTCCTGGGATGTGGACAACAGAGACAAGGCTGTGTGTGTGTGTGTGTGTGTGTGTGTGTAAAAACCAGCCTGTTAGAATTTTAATTCATTGCCTCTGACCACTACTGCCCCATTGGCTGCCTAGAAAGGAATGCAGCCTGCAGGCTGAAAAAGGGCTGCCCACCTCTGTTCTGAACCCGCCATCCTCATTACTTATGGCTTTACTTTATTGTTTAAAAAAACAAACCGGATAACTTAACAGGGCGATCATCTGAGAAAGTTTGCTCTGAAAAAGAGACACGCCCACTTCAGTGTGCCGTCAGCCTGATAGGGAAGCGTCTGGGATCATTCAGCAGTGTCAGAAATTAAATGTAATAAATGGGGAAGGGCTGTAGGCAGGGGTGGATTTAGGGCTGTGCAAGTGGTGTGCATGCACTGGGCGCTCAGTCTGTGCACTGGGCTTTGGGAAGGAGGTATGAGGCTCTGATAGGGTCGCAGAGTCCTTCCTCTTTCCCAGAGCCTATGTAGTGCTTTCCAAGCTTTGAGAAGGAGGTAGGAAGGTTTTAAAGGTAAAGGGACCCCTGACCATTAGGTTCAGTCATGACCGACTCTGGGGTTGTGGCGCTCATCTCGCTTAATTGGCTGAGGGAGCCGGCGTACAGCTTCCGGGTCATGTGGCCAGCATGACTAAGCCGCTTCTGGCGAACCAGAGCAGTGCACGGAAACACCGTTTACCTTCCCGCCAGAGCGGTACCTATTTATCTACTTGCACTTTGAAGTGCCTTCGAACTGCTACGTTGGCAGGAGCAGGGACCAAGCAACGGGAGCTCACCCTGTTGCGGTGATTCGAACTGCTGACCTTGTGATCGGCAAGTCCTAGGCTCTGTGGTTTAACCCACAGCGCCACCCGCGTCCCCCATGGAAGGTTTTAGGACCCTATTAAGAGCCTCACACCTCCTTCCCAAAATCAGAGAGGTCTAGAGGAAATGGAAACTGTTGCTTTAGTTGTTGTTGTTTTTGATGCACTTTTAAAAAATAAGTTGGGGTAAACAAACAGGAAGGGTGTTTCTTGGTTTCAGGTGAGATGACTACTGATAGCTTTTGAGAAATCGCAGTCTATCATTTTCTACACGCTCCTCCTACTTATATTTATATTAAAGTATTTACTTGCTGCCCACATCCATATTTCTGATGTCACTAAATAGTTCTGGGGTTTGGGGTTTTGTTTTGTTTTTTTGGCCACCTGCCTTCTTGCCTGAAATGAAACCCTAGTTACAGCTTCTTTAGGCATAGGCTAACATTTTCCTGTAAAATTGTTTCCACTTTGCCCTATTAGCAAATGCTGAACTTAAAAAAAGTATGTTTGCTAGTCATTGCAAGCAGCAGTGACTTAGAAAAGGGGTGTAAAAGGATGTCTGATAGAAATATGCAATAAGCTTCTGTTGGGATTACTTGGGGTGTATGTAATTCCTTCAAATTAAGGTAAAATATAAGCCAAACTCATATTACCTGGCAACTCTGAATGCTTAAAATATTACCTTGTTTGGGATGGCACAAGGACCTTAGACCCCTTTGTTGAAGCTACAAAGTTAGATTAGCCATAGCAAGGAAGGATTTTATTTTTATTTATTTTTTGGTAGAGGGTGAATAATGCAGTTTGAGATAACAAACATGTAAGGTACAAAACTTCATCCGAGGCCTTTTGCAGATCTGGCACAAAGCAGATAATTTGGATCCTGTTTTTCTCTCTCTGTGTTTGGCAAGTTAGCTTTCACACATTCCCAATATCCCTTGCTGTTCTGCGGCTTGCTATCCACACTCTGGGGAGACCTTGAAAAGATTGTGTCTAGGCTGCATTTTTCAGTTTCTCCCCAATCACTTCTCCCTCCTCCAGTGATGGCCATTCAGAATGGCAGGGCAGGAGGGCCAACAGAGCAAAGCCAAGCCCAGTGACAGGCAGAGCTAACTATTTCTGATTTTGCTTCTGTCCTCTTCTCCAAAGGCAACACAGGGGCTAGGGAAGAGGAAGCTGGCAGCTGGCAGCCAGTTTAGCCACCTGAACTGGTTGTTAGTAAGAAGGCAGGAAGGGGGGGTGGGATGTTTGAGACTTGTGGGGCAATGCTCTTTTTGCTCTAATGGACCGGACACCACTGCCTCTGCCCTCGTCTGCCTTTTCCCATTCTGGGCATGTGTTCAAATATTTCTGAACCTGAGTACATATACATATACATATACATATATATTCTGGGAAGAGTGCAGGAGAAAATATTTATCAACCTTATCCAGCTAGTTACTATGTTTCACAATAGGCAAGAAGGATTTTTTGGGAGAGTTTAGAGAGCAATATCAATTTTCTTTTTTGTTGTTTTGCTTTCAATGAGGTCTTGTGTAAAGCTGCTGCTGCTGCTGCTGCTGCTGCTGCTGCTGCTAACGACGACACACATATAAAAGCCAAATGTAAGTGCAGTGGTTATAGTCTCCCAGGTAACCCCCCACATTTGCTTCGTGGTGTCCTTGAGCGAATAACTTCTCCAAACTGGGCACGAGGCAGTCAGTGGTATTGCATTTATTTGGTTCGGTGCTACCCAGAAACAAAAAGTTCAGAGTTGTGCTTGGGTGAGGAGAGAGCGGAGATAGGGTTTGGTGACAAGCAACCCACTGAAATGGTAGACTGTTGACCCCACAAAATGTGCTCATGTCTGCAGGATTGACTGGCTATGTACAATGGCTATATTTACTTATCAGATTTTCCACGGTAAGAGGAAATCCCGATTAGGCCCACATGTGGACATGTGCAATGCTAGTTTCAGGATAAACTCCTGCCTAGATTCCAATATATTGTGTTAGAATCCCTGATTTGTAGCAGTTCCTTCATTCTGAAGGGGCGGGCGGATTTGAGGCTATTTCTTGAATGTATTTGGTGCACCTATCCAGATGGATGATTTGGTTACACCTGTCCTTAAATTTGTTTTAGGTGCTTTATTGCTAAGCATTTGAGAACCAGAAACCCTTGTGGATCTACTGCAAATCATCTAGCAATCTGCTAGTAGATTCTGATCTACCTTCTGCTCACCCTTTTATGCAGTTCTTAATCGCTTGATTGCATGAGCGCACTGGAAATAAAAGTAGGCTGTAACTCTTAAGTTGTGACCACTGCATTGTGTTTAGGAGTGAGGTCCATTCATTAATTATAAGAAGTTGAGAAGAGTGCAGACCTTGTAGGCCAGTGCTGTATCTTGTTTCCCACATTGGCCCAGCCAGAGATCCCCAAGAAGCCACAGGCAAGACCTAAAGCCCTCTCAGGCTGTAGCTGGTATTTATTGCCTTTAATCCTGGAAATGCCATTTATCTGACATGGCTAATAGCCATGCCTTTTTAAAGTCAGTGACCAATGGCTATTGCCCTATCTTGTTCCAGTGACTTCCATAAACGAATTGTGCATTGCGCCTGTCTGTCACCTGAATATTATTCCTGATTCAGTTTCGTTGGTGGCTAGCCTACAGTTCCAACATTACTGGATAATGAAAGAAAAAGATATATTTAAAAAAGCAACACTATTCCCTCCCTCTCTAGTTATCTTTTTTTCTCAAGTAGAGATAGGCAGCCTGTGGCTTTTGAGGCATAAGTGGCCTTGGGGGTAATTTCTTGCATTCCTTTGCTTAGTTTGCAAAGGTGGAAAATACATTGTTAGCAGGGAGGATATAAAAATGGGATTAGGAATGGGAAACAAAGGCAGAAAAATGCAGAGATAACAAAACTCACTTTTGACTCTGGTTCTTACCCTCTACTAGTATGATCCCTCCATATTCTGAGGAAATGCAGCTCATGAAAGGTTGCCCCAGGCACACTATAGACACCAATGCTGCAATCCTATTTCCTGGGAGTAAGGTTAGGATCGCACTGTAAAGGCACCCAACTACATCACTGGTTGTTTTCAGAAGTAACTCTTCTGAAAGCTTGAACATCACTTTCTTGGGCTCCTAACAAAACCCATGGAAGCTGTTTTAAGAGCATTCTGAGTAACTGCCCTACGTAAATTCTAAATATTTCAGAGACCAAATGGAATTAATTGCAGACTTCACATTCTGCTTGCACTGGGAAATTTAAGCATTTTAGGATTTGATCCAACTTTTGTGCCAGTTTGTGTCACAATCTATTTAAATATAAGCCTGTCTTCAAGGAATTCGGAGCAGCTTGTGCATAGTTCTCAGGTACGTAGTTTCCACCCAGCAATTTACAAGGCTAAACCTGCTTGGTTTCGTTAGCAGAATTGCATCACATGTTATTGGACTGGAACACTTTGCTAAGTTTGCATGGAGGTCACATTTTAAGGATGATGATATTTGGCATGGTCTTGCCTGGGGTTTGAGGGCTGATGTTCAAAATCACCCAGTGATTAAAAATGCCACTTTGCCGGGTGGGTAGTGAACACATGGTAGGTAGTGCGATTGCCCCTTCTGCATGGTTGTGCTAGGATGGAGATGTGCGGTCGTGCTTAGTAGCATAAATGCAGAAGGATAGACAGCTGCTAGAGATAGACAACAGAAGATCTGTTATCCCCTCATGAACTTGCTAATATTTTTTAGATCTTCTTCAGAGGCCCTGGTCTGGCTGCTGCCTCCTTCAATGTTTAGGTGGGTGGCAATCGGGGGCAGGGCCTCTTCTGTGGTAGCTCTGTCTCTCCAGAGGTGTCTGCCTGCGGCTTGCTCCTCTGCATTTTAGGAGCTGGTTGAAACCCATCTGACTGCATTGCTATTGCTGCTGTTTTTTAATGCAGCTTTTTGGTTTATGTTTGTTTACTTCTCTTAAGACTGCGAGTTGGTCTGGGTGCATATGTGGAGAGGCAACATGTAAATGTTTTGAATAAATGCATCCTAAAGGCATTAAAGTGTGTACATAAAAATATTTGTGTTTAAGGAACTCTTTATCTTTTGTTATGTGCGTGTGTTAAAGATCATGTATTTTGGTAGGAAGCTGGGGTGAGGGGTGAGCCAAGAGTGCAGGGGTTAGTTTAAAACTCAAGAATTTGGCTAGAAGTTCAATCAGCAAGGTGGTAACAGCTATCTTGTAAAAGCTGAGCATTTTTCTTTTGTATGCTAGTAACTTTGTTTGCTACCATCTAATTCAGCTGCTGCAAGTTAGATGTTGAGCTACAGCTGTTCTCAATTTCTCTCCTGTTTCACTCCCGTTGTCTGGGTGTTTAAACATAATGTGATTTTCTCACTCCTTGGTGATAAGAGTCTCTAAGCTGCCTTTCTGTGGAAAAAGCTATAACGTATAGCTTGAACTGCAGAAAAAAAAGATGCATTTTGATGATTTTATTGTTAAACTGTGAGCAGAATTGTCCATTTGGTCTAATGTTTTAGCTACCTAATGTTTTAGTGCTAGTTATCATACTACTACTACTACTACTACTACTACTAAAATTTGTCAATGTTAAGTTTGCAAATGGTCATAGATGCCTTTTTAGCTATACTTTTGACATTTTTTTTAAAAAAATAGAAAATTAAAAGTTAGGGTGGCCCATCCTTTACCTGCTGAGATGGAAGGAGCAAAGCAATGCAATGTGCTCATGCATGCATGACTCCACATTACCCACCCCCCGTTGCACCTTGTACCTGGGACCTGGAAATGAATCCTCCATATGTAGTCATCTTCTGTGGAATGTTCCTTCAGCCACAACATAATCTAGGCATCTTCATCTGACAGCAGATGCATCTGGTGGCTTTCCATTTACAGGGCACTACCACAGAAAAGGCCCTGCCTCTGGTCGCCTGAAGTCCAACATTCTATAATGCCTCAAAGTCCTTGTCCCTGATATAAGTTAATGGATATATTCATATAGATCAGGCATGGCCAAACTTGGCCCTCCAGCTGTTTTGGGACTACAATTCCCATCATCCTTGACTACTGGTCCTGTTAGCTAGGGATGATGGGAGTTGTAGTCCCAAAACAGCTAGAGGGCCAAGTTTGGCCATGCCTGAAGATGAAGGCAGGCTTTCACCTATCCATTAGGCAGCTACCCATTCTTCTTCCTTGTTATTAATTTTGAACCATTTATGAGTGGGCCATAAATATGGGTGTAACTTAGACTTCACCATCTGGGTGTCCTCCACATGTTTTGGGCTTCAGCTCTCATCAGCCCTAGGCCATCTCCTCTGCATTTTAGCTGCCCAACTCCATGTGGATAGAAAGAGATGGAGATAAGTTATGGGGAAGTGTGGCAATACATTAAGCAAGGTATGTTATTGTGTAATTGTTGATTTCATACAGATGGAATACATTATAAGTAAACAATGGATGGCAAGGTGTTCACAATAGGCTTATTGAACAATCAACTTCTGCCATTTCACTTGCAAGCTCCCGTAGGTCTGCTTCAATGAAAGTAGAAACGTGCAGATTCAAGTCCTGCTGAGCTAGAGGAGACAACTGAATGTTGTATTATAACTTATTAAAGGATTTTTTTTCATGCTTGCTATACAGTTCTACTAACCTATGAACATTTCAATTTTTTGAGTAAAGTGTTATGCAAGTAAATACTCAATAAATACAACACGGGCAGGCAGTCCTTTTTTGTCAAGGGCTCCGTTCCTTTGGAGGTGATCTGTTGTGAGGTGCAAACAGGCAGTGGTAGGGGCTGGAGACAAAAGTGGGCAGAACCTTCTCTTTCTTTCTGTCCTCCTTTCTTCTATTTCCTATTATTCCTTGCTCCCTATATGAAACAGGGCCTGTAGATCAGAGGTTGCCTACTTGTGAAATGCAGATAAATATTTCCTCTAATTTCGCTCCGTCCCTGGCTCTTTGCTACTGATTGAAATACAGTGCAGATAACCAGTTTTCTTTTCTTTTTTTTGCAGCCTTGAAGAAAGATGACAACGGCTTTGATGAGGTAGGTGAAATATTTCAGGCTGTTTTATTTTACTACTAAAAGTTGCAGTCGTTTACTTCACTGTCTTTCATTTCCTTTCTCTTCAGATGTAGTTTCTGACAAAAGACACTGAGATGAGTACTGGATTCCAAACAGGAATGTTTATATATTTTGCCTTCAAATGAGAAAAGCCTAGTCCAACCTTTGCCAACCTGCGTGGCCTACAGGCGTGTTGGATTGCTGCTCACATCGACTGCAGCCAGCTGATGAGAGCTTCAGTCCAAAGCACCTAGGGCTTACCTGTTTGGCCAAGGTTGGCCTAGTGGTTCTTGTTGAAAACTAACATGAGAGAGATGTGCATGTATATATATCTCCATCTCCAATTTCTCCATGTTTGTTTATTTACAACATTTTCGTGCTCCCTATCAACCAAGTCCTCTGGGTGGTTTACAGAAGTTATGAATTGGTAAAATACAGAACCGCAATCAAATAACATCAGGACAAATGTTTATATAATTTATATTAATTTATATTCCAAACTTTGCTATTCCGCCTCTAAACTTCCCGAGGAGTTTACCTCACTTGCCAGTACAAGTTTGGATCACCAAAAGATAGTTGCATATGAGTAGAGTGTCCCAAGTATTACCTTTCAATTATGCATTTGTTTGGATCATCTGTTCATATGCATGGTCTTGTATCCTCCTTTTATGAAAACGAGCAGGGATTCTTAATTTACAAATCTATGTGTTTTGCTATGAGTTCCATTTATTTTTGTTACATTTATATCCTGCCTTTCCTCTGAGGAGCTGAAGGCAACACACATGGTTCCTCCCCCTCCATTTTATACTCACAAAACCCTGTGAGGCAGAGAGGAGAAAAAGAGAGAGAGAGAGAGAGAGAGAGAGAGACTGGCACAAGACCAACCTGTGACCTTTGTAGCCAAGTCGGGATTTGAACCCACATCTTTCCAGCTATAGCCAAACTCTCTAACCCCATTAAAGAGAGAGAATATTATTCATGGGGAAAGACTTATGTTGTGAACCGCCCTGAGATCTACGGGTTTAGAGCAGTATACCAATTTAATAATTTATTTGTTTTTTAAATGCCAACACATACCTCTGGTGCTTAAAAGCTTACATGACTGCCCATATATGACCTGGCCAGGCTCAATATTCATTTACAAGGCCCTTAATAACATAGGTCCAGGATATATTGAGGACCAAATGATCCCTTATATCACTGCCCAATCACTGAGTTCCTTTGGGCAGCCTTGGATGCATAAATCGTAACAACTAGAAGCCATGCATAAAATGCTGTGAGCCCAAGACTGTGCGACTCCCTCTCAACTGAGATCAGACAGGTGCAGTTCTTGCTGAACTTGAGGTGCCATGACACAGGCTTTAAAAAAATATTATTCCAGCAGGCATAGTAAGGTTGCATTCATGTGTGTGTGTGTGTTTTATGATTACAGTGGTACCTTGGGTTAAGTACTTAATTCGTTCCGGAGGTCTGTTCTTACCCTGAAACTGTTCTTAACCTGAAGCACCACTTTAGCTAATGGGGCCTCCTGCTGCTGCCACGCCGCCGGAGCATGATTTCTGTTCTCATCCTGAAGCAAAGTCTTAACCTGAAGCACTATTTCTGGGTTAGCGGAGTCTGTAACCTGAAGCGTATGTAACCCGAGGTACCACTGTATTTTGCTGTTTTATACTGTACGGTTTGCTTTATGTACACTGCTTAGAAATGCTAACTATTAAGTGGTATATGAATGCCCTCATTACTTAAGTAGAAAACCAGAAGTTCAGTCTAAAATGAGCAGATGAAACTTGTGCTAGTTGGCAAGGAGAACTTTCAGTTGACTGGTACTGTTGGTTTGGTAAAGGTAAAGGGTACCCCTGACCATTAGGTCCAGTCATGGACGACTCTGGGGTTGCGCGCTCATTTCGCTCTATAGGCCGAGGGAGCCAGCATTTGTCTGCAGACAGCTTTCGGGTCATGTAGCCAGCATGACTAAGCCACTTCTGGCGAACCAGAGCAGTGCACAGAAACACCATTTACCTTCCTGCCAGAGCAGTACCTATTTATCTGCTTGCACTTGACATGCTTTCGAACTGCTTGGTGAGCAGGAGCTGGGACCGAACAATGGGAGCTCACCCCGTTGCAGGGATTCGAACCATTGACCTTCTGATCAGCAAGCCCTAGGCTCTGTGGTTTAGACCACAGCGCCACCTGCAAATGCGTCTATTTTTCAGTTGATATTTCTTCTCCAGAAGAAAATGCACAGCAAGGCTCAAGACTGCTGTTGGTGAATCTGATAACTTGACCTCCTCAAAAATCTGGTCCTACAGGGCATTGAACCCTTTCACTTTTCCTAATGTTGTTCCTGATGAAATGGTTAGTGACCAGTGGATAATGGGTCCCAAGACTAGGTTTGCAGAACTGTAAGAATCGTTTTAGGCAAGGCAATCTTGACTCTCTGTCTGATTTAGGACTTTAAAATTTGAGCATCTGAGCTTTGAGAGTGATGGAAAGCGAAAGTATGTGGGCATGGCTGATGTGAATGTGAAATACAAAGAAATGGAATATGGTACTCAGGAAATGAAACGTACTCAAAGATTAGGAAGTCAGTGAGTCTCTTGCTCGCTGAGCTTGTGGGTCTGGACATGTAGCTTCCCAGAAAGCACCAGAAATGGTATCTGAGCACAAGCACTATAAGTGTTTTGTTAAAAGCCTAGATCATAAATCCTACAAATAAGCTTGTATCATACTGTTCTTTTTTATTGTATTAAAACACTTTCTCTCTCTCTCTCTCTCTCTCTCTCTCTCTCCTGTGTTCTTTGTTTCCCCTCTTTCGAGGAGACTAGATAATTTCAAACAAAACTGACAGGATGTTAGAATTACTTAAAATTTCACAATACAGGAAGAAAATATTAAAACACTTCATCAACTTCTTGTCTCAGACGGAATCTTATATTTTGAAATAAACAAAAGGTTTCGGAATCTTTTTGTGATTTTTTTATTTTTTTTTTAAGAATGCACTTGATACATTTAGTAGATGCTTTCTTAGGCATGCGTTGCCAGAGTCTGTAATGCTAATTGTGTAAATAAGAGCTTCTAAAAGCTCTGTTGCTCCTACAAGTGAAGTGGAAGATAATGAGAGGAAGGAAGCGCTTTAGGTGATATTTAACCTCTGTCCTCTCTCACGAAAACCGTGGTAAAGCGAAAGCCTCTTCATTTGTTCATGATTGTATATGGGCAGGGGTGTGGAACCTTGGGCTGTGACACCAATTCAGTCTCCCATAGTTTTCTGTTTGGCCTTTGGCATTCTCCCCAGGTCACCCCTGTCACTCACCCTCCTCTGCAGCCTCCTCCAAGTTCTTTTGCATGTCTGGAATGTGTTCTTGGACTGTGATTGGGCCTTTCTACTTGCCTGGATGTGGATATATGTGCAGGGGCAGGGATGTAGACATCTCTGGCCTCTGCATGGTTGGAATACAGCCTATTGTCCAAGGGAAAGTTGCCCACTATGGGACGCGGGTGGCGCTGTGGGTTAAACCACAGAGCCTAGGACTTGTCAATCAGAAGGTCGGCAGTTCGAATCCCATGACGGGGTGAGGTCCCGTTGTTCAGTCCCAGCTCCTGCCAACCTAGCAGTTCGAAAGCACGTCAAAGTGCAAGTAGATAAATAGGTACCACTCCAGCGGGAAGGTAAACGGCGTTTCCGTGTGCTGCTCTGGTTCGCCAGAAGCGGCTTAGTCATGCTGGCCACATGATCCGGAAGCTGTATGTGGACAAACGCCGGCTCCCTCAGCCAATAAAGCGAGATGAGAGCAGCAACCCCAGAGTCGGTCATGACTGGACCTAATGGTCAGGGGTCCCTTTACCTTTTTAAGTTGCCCACTCACTTCTGCACCTGGACCCACCTACCCTGGCATACTGCCCCAGACAGTTTGCCCACAAGGGAATGCAGCCCTTGGATTGAAAAAGGCTTTCCCATCTCTGACATCTGGTATTCATTTAATGATAGTAGTAATTCGCTCCCCCAAAGTGCTTTTGAGTGTTCAAAGGGCTTCACATGGATTATTTTAGCAATCCTAATAAAGTGTGAGGTGGGTGTTTTCCTTGTGCCCATTTTGTGGAATTTTGAGGAAGACCGAGGCTGAAAGAAACAGTCACTTGGTCAAGGTCACCTAGTAAGTTCTTTGTTAAGGTGAGATTTGAACTGGCTCTTGCTGCTGCAGTCACCATCATGGTATTCTGCCAGTGCATTGGCGTCTGTTTTTGTATTTCAATGGTGTGGGTTCAGGGCATACAGGTTATGTAAGATTGGCAGCCTTGTGCCCTGTGGAAGCTGTGTAGGGTTGCTGGATCGTGCAGCAGATGATTTCAATCTGCATAGCTGTGGGTTGTCTGAGAAACTGCTTAAGATAAGTGGCAACTCTTGATAGATTATTTTGCTAAAATGGAGTGGACTGTGTGTAGAGCATAATTACTTCTCTGCTTTCTTGACATCTTCCTTTCTTGCTAATGGGTTGTATTGGAGTGGGATCTCAAACAGCTGCTTTGAATGGGGCATGCATTACAGGCTAAGGGAGGGCAAATTATGTCCCCGTCTTCCCTGCCGCCCATCAACAATAAAGCAGGCAAGGCACTAAATTAAAAGTTTTTATCTGCCAGAAGATTCTGGGAACTGTCTTTTACTTATTCTGTTCCATCTCAGGTTTATTTTGCTTTGTTTTCAAAGTGGGGTCAGGAGAACCAGTCGCAGAGACTGGCTGACCTTTGTGATGGGGGGCGGCAGCGAAATAGCTGATCTCTTAACCTCTTCAGTGGAAGGCAAGATGGGCAGCAATGAACTTTTTTTGCTGTTTCTTGCTTTATATAGTAAGCTATTGATTTTTACAGACAAACAATGCTTCATCGGTGAAAAGGAGGTCGTTCTTCTGCCCCTGTGCACCAGGATGCCGATGTAGAGATTGAGTGTGTGGGGAGGAAATCAGTGAAGTGCAAAGGGATCTGATATGAATAGGAAGCACAGATTTTAGTGCAGTGTGTAGGAAATATAAAAAAGAATGATAAATGGGCCTGCGGGGGCTGGGGGACAGTGTTAAAACACAGAGGAAAGTTCTGAGCAATTCAGCTGTCTAGGTTCTCTGGAAGTGATATGTTTGGAGTGTATAGAATTTGTCTTCCATGCATGCAAGTTTGCTATCTTGAGGGCAGGAGTGGAGTTAGTACACATGGTCTGCAGGAAGTAGTAAGTGCATAGCTTACAGGTTCCTGCAGGGCTTTAAAATTATTATTATTATTATTATTTAAAAAAGGATTTCTGAACAAGTAACCGGCTTCTAATGGTAACAGATTATATCACACTTCCTGGAAATAATGTATTGAAAGGATGTGTTGGGAGGTGATGTGCACTTTGAAGTAGTTGGTAGAAAGACAAGTTCATGGAAGTAACTTATTTTACAGTCAAGTTAAATGACTTGAAGTTACTGTAATGACTTCTCACCTGATTGTGAGAGGCTAGGTAGTATAGAAGCTTGAAAAATAAATGTCCACTTGTGGCATGAAAATACCTGTTTACTTTAATGGATACTCCATTTATGAATAGTTTTTAAACAATAAACCAATGGGTAGGGTTTCTATAGACACAGATAAATCAGACCCCACATACTGGGCATGGTATACAGTTGTACCTTGGTTGACAAACGCCTTGCGACTCAAAGGTCTTGGCTCCCGAACGCCACAAACCTGGAAGTGAGTGTTCCGATTTGTGAATGTTCTTTGGAACCCGAACATCTGAGGCGGCTTCCGATTGGCTGCAGGAGCTTCCTGCAGCCAGTCAGAAGCTGTGCTATGGTTTTCAAACATTTTGGAGGTCAAATGGACTTCCGGAACAGATTCCATTCGTCAACCAAGGTATGACTGTATAGTGGTTGACTTTTGTGCTGTCACTGTGGCCACACCCACCACTGGAATGCAGGCCCCCCCCCAGAAGGTTTCCCAAGAGTAAATGTGCTTCTCAGGCTGAAAAGCGTTAGCTATTCCGATTTACTTGGATTTACAAATGCTGCTCTCTGGTGTGGTTTGCTGTTCAGCTTAGAACTGTCTTACTAGGCTTCACTATCTCTGATTGTTTCACTATCGCAACTACCTTTGTGGGCAGAAGTAATTGCTGCTCTTCATGTTTTACAAGGTTGGAACGGAGACTGAGAGAGTGATTGCCCAAGACTGCTGAAAGGGATGTGGTGTAGCATTTGAATTTCTGAGCTCAGAAATGTGTGTCTGGCTCTCTTGATGTTGTTATATACTTACTGATCTTCTGTGTATGCCTTGACTGTTCACGTTCGCTGATAAATAATATATTCAGTTACGGAAAACAAAGGTAGGAGGTGGTAGAATACTGCAGTAAATTTAGCAGCTGTGATAACACTGTTTGCTCTGCAGTTAACAGGTTTTTGCATGACTTGCTGGAATCCAGATTGCATTACAGTATTTGCATTGTCCTGGGATTGGATTCCAGTAGCTGCAGCATTCCATGGTATGGCAGCTAGGTTCTTGGTGCTGATGTCTGAAGTGCTTAGCATACATATTTGGAAGCAAATCCCACTGGAACGTTCGACAGAACCAGCTTCAAATTGTGCTCTAAAATGCAATCTCATTCAAACCTACTATTGAGTAAACGTTGGACTAAAACTACATTTAAATCAACCAGCCTTTCTTTCATGTTAGTGTAAGGATTGTCTTGAAATCTTAGTCAGAAGAAATATAATTCTTCTTTAATGAAGATTGAACGTTCTTCGGACACAGTTGCCAGAGTTGAAGACTGGGAGATAAACCTCCTGACTTACCTTTGGAATGTCTTCACACTGAGAGCATGGTCTTTGCTAACCTGATGCCCTCTAGATGTTTTGGATTACAACTCCCATCAGTTGTGCTGGTTGGGGCTGATGGAAGTTGTAGGCCAAAATATCTGGGCGATAGGAAGGCAGAAATAGCAGCTATAAAGCCATTGTCTTGGAAGTGACGTCTTATCAATAGCTGCTAGTCATGATGGCTCTACAAACATCTGGCTTTCAGAGGCAGTCTTGTATACCCCTCAGCACTTGTTGTGTTGCTTAGAAACTATGGGAGAGGGCCATAGTCATCATGTCCTGCTGTACTGGGATCTTTCCAACAGGGCAGTTAGTGGTGAGTTATCCTGTAGAGTGGAAGAGATCTTTGCCTCTCTCCTCTTATGTACTGTTGAAACAGTGAAGGGCCACTAAAGCCTGTTGACTCTGTCTCAACATGTTTTGTCATTCTCTTGGAATACAGGCAGACAGAGAAGAGGCACCCATGTTTTCCTGGTATGAGCAGATGGTCAGATAAAGACTGTTCTACTTCTCCTTCCCCAACCTTGTATGGTACTTTCCAGGAGCAGATAACAGAATGGATGTATTTTCTCTAAAATACTAAGTGCGGTGAAACCTGATTCCCAATTGTTCCCGAGCAGAAGTTTTATCAAAATAACGTGGATCTGTTTAGGCAAAACATCACAAGGTTTTCTTCTGTCTTGTGTAAAGCAAAGGCAAGAACAGAATGAAATGTCAATAGACGCCAACTCCATCATGGGAAAACACACGGCAGATGTTGAAATGGTTTCTAAAATGTTGTAAAGTTAACAATATAGTGGAAAATCCTAAGGACTGTGGAAATGCTAGCAAGAAATAAGCTGGGATGAAGCATGGTGACCTTTTCCTTGTTTGATCAGCTGGGTTGTGTGCATATTTCTGCATGGGAAGCTAAAATGGTATCAGAGTTGCAGATGTGTCTCTGTCTCTGCCCAGTGATTTAGTGACCTCTAATAGATTCACTTGAGAAAACTCTTGGGAGCCTTCAATAGGGACCTTTTATATGCTTTTTGAAAATTGAATTTACTCACATTTCTTCCTGTTGCCTGTGCAGTCAGGGATGCATAACAAAGGGACCACAACTTTGCATAGGATTACTTTTCCCTGCAGTATCTCTTAAGTCCCAGGACAGGGCTTCCCAAACTCTGGTCTGTCTGCCACCTCTGGTCGGCAAAGCTTCATTCAGATGATCTGCGGTGCCTGGGGAGAACAGCGGGAGCTATGCATCAAATAGTCATAATTTGTAATTGTATTTTTAATTGCTTCTTTTTGTTTCTTATATTGTGTTTTAAGATGGTGTTCTGTGGAATTCAGATTTCAATACAATAAAACACAATAAAGGAAGCGATAAAAATACAATTAAAAATGACAGCATCTTGCACAGCATAAGCTAACTCTTCTGTCTGAAGAGGTGAGACTTGTGTAAAACAAGTTCTGGGGAAAAAACATTTTCAGCAGAACTCAATTGGCAGTCACTTTTTTTCAGTGAGGTCACTTGCCTCATGAAGAACAGCTTGGTTCCTGTGTGGTTTCCTGGCATCAACTGTAAGCAGGGAGCAGAGGCCTGTAGAAGCCTGCATCTGGTTGGAGGCTTGGAACCACTAAATTAAGGGCAAAATCCTTTAGTGAAAACAGATGTGGATTGATAAATTTTATTTTGTAATGGCTGCGTTCACACATGTTAAACCCTAGTTAACGTTTAACTATGGTTTAATGCAACTAACATCTTGCAGTGCAGACTAGCAGTATGTATGCTAGTGTGCACTGTTTAATAGTCCCTGTTTTGCTTCTCCACTCCAGACTTTGCCAGGAGCAACACAGCCTTGGCTTGTTGTGTCATCTGTACCCAAGCTCATGCTTCCAAACAAACCATGAACAGTAGCCAGTATTTGTTCTTGGCTTGCTTCTAATGATTTGTTTTAGGGAACGGCATTACAATAATGTGTACTAGCATGCTGCTTCTTTGCATTAAACTATAGTTAAACCATTTGCATTAAACCATTGTTTAACATTAAAGCATGTATTAATGCGACATCCAAACACACCCACTGGATGCATTGAATACGGCGGTTTGGTACTCTTGTATCTGGGTGCATAAAAAGCAAAGACAGCTGTGCTGGCCCATAAGAAATGACCCACCAAAATAAAATAAAACAGTTAGCAAGGTTTTGAGTTCCTAAGAACTGTTCTTCAGGCTAAACATTACGCAAAGCAGTGGGTGGTGAGGGCGAAAAACAAAAGAAACACAACACCATCGTGGTTGTATGTTGCAGCCATGAGGTCTGTGTTAACACACTATCTCAAGATGGAAATTGCAGATGGAGGCAGTTTGCCTAGAAAACTGTTGGCACAAGAAACTGCTGTCAAAGCTGGGTCTATCTCAATATTTAATTCTAAAGATGCTTGTATTTTGACCTCCACCCCCCAATTCCAGAATCAAGCTTTGTACAGTCTGGCTGCCTTAACATTTATTTGGAAAGAATAAATGGCAAAAGCTACAAAATGAGCTTTCTTAGGTCAGTCCAGCTCTTCTCTGTCCCCCACCCCCCCGGGCAAATGCTCCTTAGGCCCTTGGGAGGCTGTGTTGCACTAAGACCTCTGATATTTGCCAATACCATATTTGCTTTCTTATTAAAGCAAATTCCACTGGCTTCAGCCTCATCACAAATCCTCACAGCTCAAAGTATTAATCAGGATATGATAGCTGAAGGTAGCCAAACATTCTTGGACAGGCTGCGATCTCTGTCCGGCTAGATCATGCACTTTGTTCAAACTGCACCATACTAAATTGTCTCAGCAGCATAGCTGCTAAAACCAGAACAAAACGGATAACAATTGCCATGTGTGGAAAATTATTAAGGCTCCTTCCTCAGTTATGCCTGAATACCGGTGAAAATTCATTATGGTCTATAATAGGGATGTATCTGGTAGTTAAATCTCAGACTGACCATAATGGTAATACAAGCACGAATCAATTGTAAACTTTTATTTTTTTGTGGTAGTAGTTTTCCCTGAGGGAAACTGATTATTTGTATTGGGAGCTTCACAACGGGCATACAGTCGTACCTTGGAAGTTGAACGGAATCCGTTCTGGAAGTCCGTTCGACTTCCCAAATGTTCAGAAACCAAAGCGTGGCTTCTGATTGGCTGCAGGAAGCCAATCGGAAGCTGCTCCTGCAGCCAATCAGAAGCTGCGGAAGCCCTGTCAGATGTTCAGCTTCCAAAAATAGTTCACAAACTGGAACACTCACTTCTGGGTTTGCGGCGTTCAGGAGCCAAAACCATCCGATAACTAAGCTGTTTGAAAACTAAGGTATGACTGTATTTGCAATCTGGTAACTGTTGGAAAATTAATTAGGGTGCAGCAAAAGTTTCTTCAGAAGTAGTATCTTGGCTACCTCTTTGGAGGCCTTTGGAACCACTACTCCTCTTCATGTAACGCACACATAGAACCTCCTGTACTCCCTTGGCAGAGTCTAATTAAGGTGTGTGTTAAACAAATGGAGGCTGCACATCTCAAAATCCTCTCTCAATTCCTCAGGCTGTAATACCTGGAATTCTTCTGGAACACATAGGAATACCATGACCAAGTTGTGGCATCCAAGTTAAGCATTTTCAGCATTTGCCATCATATCTCACAATGATTTATTTTTATATGCATTATATTGCTAGCTGTTTCTTTCCTTATAGAAATCACTTTAGGAACTGAGACCACTACTGGGGGGGGGGGAGAGAGTTGTGCTTCAGTTGTTGTTGTTTAGTCGTTTCCGACTCTTTGTGACCCCCTGGACCAGAGCACGCCAGGCACCTCCCGCAGTTTGGTCAGGCTCATGTTTGTAGCTTCGAGAACACTGTCCAACCATCTCGTCCTCTGTCGTCCCCTTCTCCTTGTGCCCTCCATCTTTCCCAACATCAGGGTCTTTTCCAGGGAGTCTTCTCTTCTCATGAGGTGGCCAAAGTATTGGAGTCTCAGCTTCAGGATCTGTCCTTCCAGTGAGCACTCAGGGCTGATTTCCTTCAGAATGGATACGTTTGATCTTCTTGCAGTGTGCTTCAGTTAGCATACCACCATTCCTTCCACCCCGAAATCCGCATAGTTCAGTTAGTTTCCTTTATGTGCTGCTATGGCTAGGTTCAATAAGGAGCACCCCAGGGAAGTTGGTGGTAATTGCACAAAGTGTATGACCTTCCTCGAAGCTCCAGAAATACCAAATGTTCCCTTCCTTTGAAATTAAAAATCTGCCTTGTTGGCTGTGGTGTTTGCTTTGTGTTGATCTTAACGGCTGTGTGCAGTTTTCATGCTAGCTCATGCAAAAAAGGAAAAGTTTCTACTGCCAAACACTGGAGCTGGTGAAATTAGATTTCTGGGGCTCCAGATTTCAGTAATCCCCTTATGGTGGGATGGAAAGAGGCAGTGCTTGCTTATGCTTAGAGAAGGAAATAAACACGGATGCTTTTTCATAAAAGCTATTTAATCAAATCTGCCTTTGTGCTGTGAGTTCATTAAAATGTTTTGGTGCATCTTTAGATAGGAGAACTTCAAAGGCAAAATCCAATTTCTACTGCTTTACCTTTTCAGAATAATAATAATAATATTAAAAATGCTGCCTGCAGTTTCAATTATGTTTAACCTCTTGCTAGCAACACCAGGGCTGATTGTAGCGGGCACATTTGCAAACAAAGGAAACCTCCTGCGCAGTTGTGACCTTGTTTGGAAATGGATGACCATGTAAAATTGGAGCAATGTTTTAAACAGTTGCAATTAGCAGTTCTTAATGCAATGCTCCCTGACCTGGATTGCAAATGGACTTAAAACTTTGCTGAAAATCATTATCCTAAACAAGGCAGGTATAGTCTACAACTTGTGTGATTCCTCCCATGGCCCCCCTTTCTTCATTCTAATGGACATGTTGCAAGGCTTCATTTTGCTTTGAGCTGTAGCTGCCTCATATGTACATTATAATGTCCTTAATATGATTGCTGCACTATTACCTAGCTGAGCTCTCATTTTCTTCCTTTAATGATCTTGGAATATCTCTCTGCAGTAATCTAAATTTTACACAATTGTTGTAAACGTAAGTAGCAAAAGCTTTGCTGTATGGATTCTGGACTGTCAAAATCATAATTTGAACAGTTGAAATATGGCGGGGGGGGGGGAAGGAATAAAAGTTCCATAGCCTTAATTTTAATGCAAATTGACAGAACATTGCAGGGTCCTCTGGAGTGTTCATTTTTGCCTATACATTTTATAATAGCATGAGGACTTCTAGGCTGACCAGTTGGGAGGCACGGTACGTGTTAACCAGTTTTTCTGCAGAGGAAAATGTATAATCTGAAATGCTACCTATACCTCCCCCCACAACTTTGGTATTTGGGGTGCTGCCATGTATTTTCCTCAAGGGAAATGCAAAACTCTTGCCCTTGACTTTGCATTGAAGTTCACCTTGGTCTCTCAAGTCAGGTTGATAAAATTATCTGTGCTTGATCCTTTCAGATTCACAATTTAATCTGATTTCTGAAGTTAATGTAATCAGGTGGCATATAAAGTAGTGCTTTCAAAAGCTTGCTGGGTCTGGTAGCAGTTAATTCCAGGAGGTAATATTTTAATGTGGTGCTAAATTCACAGCTGCCTTCTCAAGCTTTTATTTTAAACTTTGTTTTTAAGTAAAAAAATGCAGCTTGAAATGATTCCGACCCAGGCATGGGATGGAAACAACTTTGGTTGCCTTGGTGGATGCTGGGAGCTACACAGGGGAGAGTGTGTCCCTCTTGTTTCTGCTGGACCTCTCAGCAGCTTTTGATACCATTGACTACGGAATTCTTCTGGGTTGCCTTGATAGCATGGGATTTGGAGGCACTGCTTTAAACTGTCTCTCGTTTAGGCAAACCTTTCTGGTTTAGGCAGTATGGACTTGGCATGTTTGGCTGACTTAAAATCAGGCAAGTGGCTTTCCCTGTCTCTGTGGTCCTACCAGACAATCTGCGTGTTAATTAAAGCAAAGCTTAGTCCTTACACTATACAGGAACTTCATGTAGTGTTTTGCTTTGTTTTTGTGTGTGTAGGTGTGTGTGGCTGACTTTGAATTTTGATACTAATCAGAATTCATGGTGAACTTCCACACATTAGCCCTTCACCTATGTCTTTTTTGTCTACCCACTCTCCTTTCTGACTAGTTAATTCAAGTGTTGCTCTTGATGAAGAAAAACGACCTGTTTTCTTTTAAGGATGATACAGTTGGGGTGAATATCTGTTTCTTCCTTGAAACGAACTAGCTTGGAATCCAATGGCAAACACTGAATATTATTCTTAACAAATCTGGTAGGTAAACATCATTCTGCTCTCTGTGTGTTTTTTTTAAATAAAGAGTAGTAAATAGGGATCCATGTATGATGTATTTCATGCAATATTGAAATCAGGAACAAAGCCTTTGCTGATCTTAATAGAGTTAGATTGCACCTTTAGGGTACAATTCCCCCCCACCTCCTTTTATATAGAATATAATTAAATGTAGCTCACTCTGCCTGGAAGCTGCCCAAATGCTCTGAAGAGGAGCTTTAAAAATCTGGTAGATGCATCTGTTGAGTAATCTGTGTATATGAGTGTTGTGCAGATAGATGGTGCTAATGTGTATGAGATTAGAACTGTGTGCTGGAAGTACAATGGAGATCTGTCACCCAGTAGCTCAGTGTATTTTAAAATAAATTATTTATGGGTTTAAATGTTCCTCAGCAATCTTGTGCTTAAAAAGCTTTCCAGCTGTAGCTGCCTCTCTCTCTTTGATTAACAAGTGTCTTCTCCCCATAAGCAACCACATTAGTTTGGTGCTAGCAAGGACGGATTATAAAAGTACAGCTCTCTCTTCTTCTTCTTTTGTTTCTGCAGTGTTTGTCAAGAGTGTTCGAAAGAGTGATGTAAGTAGGAGCTATACAAATTGCAGAAAGTTTGAAACAGGATATGCTGTTGGCATAAAACAGTGTAATGCTTTGTATTGCTTATTTCTTTTTTAGCTTGCTTTTTTTTTTACTCGACTGTCAAAGCAATGATAGATAAGCATGCCTGAGAAAATATTAATAAATCTGAGACAAGGTGTGTTTTATATATACACACATGAGAAACTTGTGGAATACTAGTGATCCTAAATGGACTTGCTTTGCATTGTGCTTAGTCAAAACTTGACACAGCTTACAAATGTGCAAAGGCTTGAGATGCTAGATTGGCGATCCCACAACATGGGTCAGGAATGAAGGAATTGGTGCGTAGTCTGATGATCAGAGGTTTAAGCAGGACTCCTTTCTATCACCTTCAGCTGATGCAATGGTTGTGGTTGTTCCTATAGAAGGGTAACCTGGCCACATACATGTCTGCACTATTCTGATGAGTTGTTTGGAGGTGCTGCCTTTAGGCTGCCCCCCAAAATAGTTCAGAATCTGATACTCTGGCTTTCTGTTAACTTCTGAGCAAAACTTTAAATTTTTGGGGTCAGCTCACTTTGGGAAATGCCGTGTTTCTGGGCATTTTGATAGACCCTTTCTACAGATGCTCACCTAGTCCAGTGTAAGATTTGTTGGTCAAAGGAACGGGGCTGCCTTGGTGTTGGCACCCTTGTTATGCAATTTCTTCTTTCCCAAGCGGGTTCATTGCAGTATTGGGAGCTCTGCAAAGTTGGCTCTATTCCAGTGAGTTTTGGCTGCCTAAGTTCTTCAGAATTTAACAAGACTTTCATTGGATGTGTTTGCTTCTGTTACGGATTGTTAACTGTTGTGTGATGTGCTGTTCTGATTTTACTACCTAGTGTATTATTGATTTTGCACCGCATGCTACTCCAAGGGCTTGCCTGAGCTATGCTGACAGATTGCAGAAATAAAACTTAAATAGTGGCTACCCACTGGATGCCGTGTGATCTAACCAGACATGTTGACAGCTATAAAATGCTAGGTTAGGTTTTTAGTTACAAAATTGAAACTTCTTGCAGAGAGAGAAATCTCCCCATTCTCAAGCAATCAATTACCTGGAGTTTTGTGCCTTGTAAAAAAACCCAAACAACAGTGGCACAAGTGAGTCCAGGAGGGAGGGAACAAAAAGTTGTCTAAACCCTTTCCATCGGGTTGTGTTGCAGCTCAGATCGCCCTTCCCAGACTGCCCCCCCACTCCAGCTAAGAGTGAGTAAGTGAACTGCAAAAGAGGCAGAGGAGGGTGCCACCCTTATTTCTTGATCCAAATAGGTAAAGGGACCCCTGACCGTTAGGTCCAGTCGTGGCCAACTCTGGGGTTGTGGAGCTCATCTCGCTTTATTGGCCGAGGGAGCCGGCGTACAGCTTCCGGGTCATGTGGCCAGCATGACTAAGCTACTTCTGGCAAACCAGAGCAGCGCATGGAAACACCGTTTACCTTCTCGCTGGAACGGTACCTATTTATCTACTTGCACTTTGACGTGCTTTCGAACTGCTAGGTTGGCAGGAGCAGGGACCAAGCAACGGGAGTTCACCCCGTCGCGGGGATTCGAACCTGCCGACCTTCTGATCGGCAAGTCCTAGGCTCTGTGGTTTAACCCACAGCACCACCCGCGTCCCTTGAATCCAAATAGGAGAGAGTAAAATGTTTCTCCTCCAAAGCATACACCCTTGTGGAAGTGCAGCAACTGGGCACACTTCCCCCGAGGCTTACTAAAGTGACTGATCCTTCAGTCTTCTCCCTTTAAAGCATTCTGATAGTTTCCATAGTTATCCTTATAGTGCTAATGGGAGCGGGTGGTGCTATGGTCTAAACCACTGAGCCTCTTGGGTTTGGTGATCAGAAGGTCGGCAGTTTGAATCCGCGCTACGGGGTGAGCTTCCATTGCTCTATGCCAGCTTCTGCCAACCTAGCAGTTCAAAAGCATGCCAGTGCAAGTAGATAAATAGGTACTGCTGCGGTGGGAAGCTAAATGGCGTTTCCCTGCGCTCTAGTTTCTGTCATGGTGTTCCATTGTGCCACAAGTGGGTTAGTCATGCTGGCCACATGAACCGGAAAGTTGTCTGTGGACAAACGCTGGCTTCCTCTGCTGAAGTGATGTGAGCATCGTTACTCCGTAGTCTTAACTGTCCAGGAGTCCTTTACCTACTTTTTTTTTTACCTTTGATTATAGTGCTATACTTTAAGGTCCCTTCCAGATGACCTGTTTGTTGAATGAGCATTTATTCTGCTTTGTTTGTGTAGAGGCTAGGCAACTTAATTATTTCTTTAGTTAACAAAATTTATATGCCACTTGGTTGTAACAAAGCCAAAGTGGCTTACAGGAAATATTAAAAAGATATATAAAGGTAAAGGTACCCCTGCCCGTACGGGCCAGTCGTGACCGACTCTAGGGTTGCGCGCTCATCTCGCTCAAGAGGCTGGCGCCCTCCAAAGACACTTCCGGGTCATGTGGCCAGCGTGACGAAGCTGCTCTGGCGAGCCAGCACCAGCGCAGCTCACGGAAACACCGTTTACCTTCCCGCTATAAAGCGGTACCTATTTATCTACTTGCACTTAGGGGTGCTTTTGAAGTGCTAGGTGGACAGGAGCTGGGACCGAACGACGGGAGCTCACCCCGCCGCGGGGATTCGAACCGCCGACCTTACGATCAGCAAGTCCTAGGCACTGAGGTTTTACCCACAGTGCCACCCGCGTCCCACAAAAAAAAAAGTTATATAAATAACAGTTAAAAACAAGCAGTGACGATGCTGATTGCTTGTTGAGCATTTATTTATTCCAGTTTGCTTGAGGGGAGGTTATACAATGTTGCGTTGTTGTACTACAGTTTGATCTGTTGCTTTCCTTATGGCAAAAAATCCAGGGTTTCTTTAGGAGCGGGGAGCACTATACTGCATGCTGACTTATATATATTTTTAGTGGCATCCATCTCAATAAACTTATGTGTAGATCAGAGAGATCTTAAAAAGATACGTCAGATGGTACTATAGGTTGTAGTCGCAGCAGGGCTTAGGTCAACAGCAGATGTGCATTTACTACATGGAAAGAAAAATGACTCAGTGTGAAATGTGCCATTGCTCCCTATGGTGGCCCACATGAGATGTTTAGTTTTTCTTACATTGAGGCTATTTCTATAAAGTGCTTCTTATTCTATGCAAATATAAATCAACATGTCTAGAGAGAGAAGTTCCTATAATGTAGAAGAACATGTGCCACTTTATTAAGATGCTTGAGTGCAGTACAGCTGTGTGGCAACATGTGGCAAGGGACTTGCATAGCTTCTGTGATATAATGTCATTTGGCAGCAGAACTCTAAAGGGAAGAACTTTTCTCGACAGCAAATCCAGGCATTACAAAAATAATCAAACATGCAGGTAGGAAAAAAATGACATTTGTATATTTCTGACAAGTAACACATGTGAAATGCGTAATTTAGTATTAAGGTACTGGAACATTTTATGTGTATTAATATAAGCATTGTTTTACCTTTGAACTTTTACTTTATCTTAGTTGCCAGCTAGCTAGTATTTATTGGCAAGCAGGGTGGCTGAAAGCAAACACCACTTTCCTTGCATGTTAAGTTCCTCACTTTACAGTCGTAGTAAAGCTGTTGAATAAGATTCAGTCATCTAAGTGGAATAATGCCACACATTGAAAACCTATAGTTACCACAGCAGAGTTCACCTTTTGGACCCAGGGCACCAGTTGAAAAATGGCTGCCATGTTGGGGGTGGGTGGAGCATGGCAGAACACAGAGTGCAGTCATTGCTGTTCCCTGACTCATACAGTCTTGAACTTTTCATAGGAAATCAGCTATGTCTATTTCTGGTGGTGGAGCAATTGTTATTTCTCCCATTCACACACAATGGTGCTGCTGCTCTGTATTAACAGGGAGCATTTCCTCGTACTAGGAATATTATTATTATTATTATTATTATTATTATTATTATTAAATTTAAGAATACCACACCACAGACTCTCTCTTTCACACACTCATTGTGCACATTCAGATTATAGTGGTACCTCGGGTTAAGTACTTAATTCATTCCGGAGGTCCGTTCTTAACCTGAAACTGTTCTTAACCTGAAGCACCACTTTAGCTAATGGGGCCTCCTGCTGCTGCCGTGCCGCCGGAGCATGATTTCTGTTCTCATCCTGAAGCAAAGTTCTTAACCCAAGGTACTATTTCTGGGTTAGTGGAGTCTGTAACCTGAAGCGTATGTAACCTGAAGCGTATGTATCCCGAGGTACCACTGTACAGGTACACATGCATTTCTCAATCATTCATATGCACACTTCACATTTACCCCTCTCTCACACACACAAATCCACAGACCACATATTCACACACACCCTCTCTCACTCAGACACCTACATCCACCCACCAGGTACAGCTCTCCCTCTCTTTCCATGGCTTGGTGGTGTTGAATGGTTTCTTTAAATGTAAAGGTTCATCACTGTTCCACCCGATGTGTATGTCTTTAAGGGGCCAGAGCAAGGGCCAGAGCAAGATCATGAGACCCAGCTTTACAGCTGTGAAACATAGCAGGTGCTGCTGAGTTGTATTGATTAAGCTGTGTTGGCAATTGGGTGTAGTATATAAGGAGCAGCACCTAGCTCTCCCATTACCCTGGGGGATGGGTCGGTGGTTGGGTCATGTTTGTTTGTTGATGTATTTAGTGTATAAGGAGTTTTTGTTTTTGTAATTAAAACCTTGTTTAAGTTATTTCTGAGTCCCTCTTTAATGCATGGTCTCCCCAGCAAGCTCTCTGCAGCGCTACCATAGTGCAAATAGCCAACAGGTGGGGGGGGGAGTAAAGCCCTGAAGGGATTGAGTAGGCGGTTGGTTTGTTTTTAAACTATTTTTTTATTGCTTGCTTTAGATGTAGAAAATAGAATGTGAGAAAGAAAATCCAAGCCCCCTCCCCCCCTACAACTGTGGTCATCCTGAGAACATCATATTGTTTATCCCAACAGTGTCTGAATGCTCAGCAGGCAGAAGCCATGTCCCTTTGTTGCAACATATGTAATAAAGTTTGACCAAAATGGCGTAAAACTTGTCTACAGTGTGCTCATTCCTTTTCCAGAGCGAAGTTTGTGGGTTAGTTCCCCTCCCCCCCATTAAAGCCAGATTCTATATCTGGGCAGTCCATTCCACCATGAGATTTGTAACTCTGGTTTCTCCATTGTTTAGCTGTTGTCAGCCTAGCTGCTACCATTAGATAAATGATGAGGTCCTTAGAGAGAGCAAAGTTTCAGTTTCCGAGTTGAAAATAGAAATGAGAGCAAGCTTAGGGTAGGGCAGAAGTTGTTGCTTGGTAATTTGTTCAATTTCTTGAAGTTAAACCTGAGGGCAAGAACATTGAACAAAAAATTGAGAAACTTAAGGGGGCGGGAATGAAATCTGAGGGTTATACTGTAGTTCATCCTGGGAGCACCAAATAAAGCCATAGCATCTGTGGGTGCCAGAATGGCAAACCCCATACTCCTCCTCCTCCTCCTCCACCACCACCACCACCACCACCACCATAATAATAATAATAATAATAATAATAATAATAATAATAATTTATTATTTGTACCCCGCCCATCTGGCTGGGTTTCCCCAGCCACTCTGGGTGGCTTCCACAAAGACCAAAAATATACTAATATGTCATACTTCCCTGAACTTCCCTGAACAGGGCTGCAATTACTGGTTTAATCATTACAATTTAATTTTACTTACAATTCTTTCTTAATATCTTGTTTCTTTTTTGAACTCAATGAAAGATCAACCACAGAATCAGGAGAAAGCCAGTTGTGCTGCAGGGGCTCCAGGGATCTTTCCCCCAAATGACCTTGCAAATCTTCAGTGGCCTCCAATCCTGGCCAAGGTTATTCACATGCATGGGGACTTTTGTGGCACAGTCCTCTCATGACGACTGCACCAGAATGCCTGAAGGCCTTGGTTTTTTTCCTTTGTGTTTTCTTATGGACTAGACTGCTCATTGCTTTGAGCTCAGGAAATATGGGCTGTAAGAATTTTAATTAGAAACATACACACATGTAGCTAGGTTTGTTAGGACTGTGCCGCATGGGGGGCTCAGTGACTGAGCTGGCTGCAGTATATGTAGTGTGAAAAGGTACTTCACTTGTACACCTGTCTCGTAGTGGAGGACGTTCTTTGTTCAGTATCAAAAGAGAGAATCTCTGTCTTTGTCACTTGCCCTTACAAATGACTCTTTGGCAAGCATGCTGCACTAATTCTCATATTGTTGAACTGTGCCTGTTATTTCCCCCCTCTGTATTTTGTGGGTTGTGTGCTTATTGAGACCTTATGCCTGCCAGTATTTTCCTAAATGAGATTATGTGATTTATATGTTGATGGGCATTTTTAACAGGCTGTGATTGTGTAATAAGACTCATCGTCATTGGGGGTCTAATGAAAATGAGTTAATCTCTTGTTTGCCCTCTCGTATTCAGACAATCAGACACTTGCTGCTTTTACGGTGTATTTCAATGGTGCTGATTGCGCCATAATAAGTGCCCCATCTCTGTCTTAAGCACAATGTGAAATTAGGGCATTTTAAGTAGTCTTGACTCTTCCCCCCCCCATTTGCATGACATTTGGCACTATAAAAGACAGGGTAGTGGTGTTCCATGTGTTCAGTAAAATATGGGAAAATAGGTGCTAAATTATGGCAGTTGGACTGATACAATCTCTGTCATTGATGAACAATGTGTGTGAAGAAGGCACCCATGGTGTCTGGCTTCCTTCATGGCTTATTGGAAGCTGAGGACTGTTCAGAGCTGACATAAATAATTATTCCTCTCTGGGCTTCTCCATGCAAAGGTTTTGGAAGCATCAGCCAGTATAGCTGCAGGAGTTCATAATTACGGGAGTGAAAACAGTGAGTTATTGTGAGTGTGTTGTGCCAGTTTCCAGTGGTGTTCTGCAACTACCAATTTTCTTCTCTGCATGTGTGTGTTTAGCAATGTTAGCTTTAGTGTGTCAAAGCAGAGCTGGACCAAAGCAGGCAATATCATTTAGATAAGTATAAAATGCAAGATTTTGAGAACCAGCCCTTGAGGGAATGTTTTGCTCAAGAACCAATATTATCTTATCTAGCTTGTTTCAAACCTTGCTTGTGCAGCAAGGACATAGATATACCCATTTGCAACCTTTTTTTATTTTTAGGTTTGCTGTCTTCCCAATTAAGTGGGCTGCACAGTTTCGTCTGCAAGATTTATTAAAAAAAATGTTTGTTAGTTACAGCAAGGATGTACCATGCACATAATGGTAAACCAATAATCTGGGTTTGACCCTGAAAGCGCTAATGGGTTGACAGGTTTACACGGAAGATAATCTTGAGATATTGCTCGCCTTCCTATCCAGTCTTTGATCCTCCATTGGTGATTGGGAATGGATTGTTTGTCTTAGAACTCTTTATTTACTGCTACAACTCAAAAAAGCTTTCAAAATATTTTGCGCGTAAACTTTTTGCAGGGCTGATGTTGGCAGAGTGTCTCAGGGTAATGCTCTGGGTGTTTAGTAGGCAGAATTTTTCCCCCTATGTGCCAGCTGTGTAATGGAGAGCAGCTGCTGTGCGAGGGCAAAGACATCTGCAAAACTTGCAAGCTGGCAAGAAATGTAAGGAATCTCCTGCTTTTGAACTTGTTAGGAGCTGCACCTCTGAACCTGGGTTATTGTTTGATTAGGCAATAATGTAGCTACATCAACAGTTGCTGATGAGTACAGACATTTCATTTCATAGTATGTATGTTGGTGTGTTAAGTGAATTTGGTAAAACAGAAAAAAAATCATACTACTGATTTCAGCATTTTCATTACTGCTTGTGTGCTGGATATGTGGCAGAGAGGAATGTTTTCAGTTTTGAGAACCCCCCTCAGACAGAATATATTAAGTAGGTCATATAAAATGCTTTGTTGCTAATTTTGTTTACATTTTGTGATCCTTCTGGATGAGTATTTAATGTATTGTTGTTCAGCGTTTGGTAAATTATTGCTAGAAAATCAGTTAAACCGAACTTCCTGTTTCCATTTGTTACATAATTAAAATTGAAATGTACACAGATATGAAAATAAGGAGGCTTCTGAAGAGAGCACTTGTGACCTTGGCCTGCTTGAAATGACTACTTTCATTTTGCAGCTGTCCAAACTCCATTTTGGGAGCCCAGGATAACAAATGTCAGTCTGGGTGGGTATGTGTTGTTTCCTTCTGGGTAGTCTCATATGCAATTCCATTGAGGGGCCTGTCACAGCTCTTTCTTTGGCCAGGATATTTTGGAAAGTTACATATTCTGAGTGGAGTACATTTCTTTTCTGGGATTCTCAATTTAAATATTAGCAAGTTGATCGCAATGCATGGTATTTCTAATCTGACCAGTTCTAATTGCTTCCATGCCTTAAACCAGATGTGGAAGTTTCCTTTCTTCATAAACACAGCCACGTAGAATGGTATTTTCCTTCCCCCTGGTGGAAGATCAGTGGGTTTGGTAGGGAAACAATTGCTGCTTTCCAACACTGTCATGCACTAGGTGTGTGAACAGGTCAATGGGAACAGAACTGCAGCACATCCATTTTACAAATTCATTATATGTTAATGTTTTAAAGATAATGAAATGTTAAAGATTACATTGTTAATAGGTCTACATCCTATCAGTGTTTAGCGATCTAGGTCAGGCATAGGCAAACTCAGCCCTCCAGATGTTTTGGCACTACAACTTCCATCATCCCTAGCTAACAGGACCAGTGGACAGGGATGATGGGAATTGTAGTCCCAAAACATCTGGAGGGCCGAGTTTGCCTATGTCTGATCTAGGTCTTTAGCAACATTCAATATTACTAGATACAAGAGAGCATTTTCAACAGCTATGTTCAGTGCTTTGCCATCAGCAGTTACAGAAAGTCAATTTACTTAGCATTCTTGGACCTTTAGAGTTGTCTTTGTGAAAGTGGCTCAGTTGAAAAGCAAGCCAATGTTCCACTATGCCGTAATTTTTATAGGAGTGTAAGATTCCATTTTATTAGCCCCGTACTTTTTTTTTTTACACTTGGTTAACTCCAATGAAAACCATGTCTAAATTTGAATAGTAGTTTTCAATGTAGCCAAGTTCCTCGCTACAGCCATCAAAACTAGGTCACAATTATCAAATGGAAGAACTGAGTCAAAATTTAACTATTTCATTTTAAAAGGCACAGTTTGCATACATGCATATTGTCTTTTCTCTTTCTGTCCCTCTAACACCACAGTATTTGAAGTGTATGGCCTGTATACCACATAAACTGAAACCGGTCAATAAGTAGATGCACGTGCTTCGTGGCTAGCAAGCATCACCACTAAATGATTGTTACTGTCCTAGATCAGGTATGGGGAACTCCTGGCCTTCCAGGAGACGATGGGCCGGGGATGATGGGAGTTGTAGTTCAACAACGCTTGGTGGGACAAAGTCGCCCCCTCCCCACCAGCACAAGACTATTCTGTTACCTGTATGTTTGCTCTTACTATTAAATTAAAAGTTTCTCCCCTTCTTTCATAACACTAGTAAGTTTAGAACTCTGGGGCATTCAGTGGAGCTGAATGTTGGAAGGTTCAGGACAGACAAAATAAAATATTTCTTTACCCAGTACAGCTGCGGAAACTGCTCCCCCACTAGAGGCAGCTTTGACTATCAGGTTGTATGGTTTTGAAGAGGATTAGGAAAATTGATGAAGGATAAAGCTTTCAGCAGATACTGAGTATGATGGTTACATTCTGCCTCCACTGACAGAGTGAGTATGCTTCTGTTGTGCTCAGGTCCGGCTTTTTGGCTTCCCAAAGACACCTGGTGATAACAGGATTCTGGACTAGATGTGCCTCCCCCACGAGAGGTCTGGAGAGTAGCAACATGAGAATGGGCTTTTTCTTCAGGGGCTCCCTGTTTGTGGAATGCTTTCCCCAAGGAGGTTCAGCTGGCATCTTCATTATACACCTTTAGGTGCTAGCCTTTGGATGATTGACATCCAGTGCCCTTAAAAATGTGTTGGGAAGGGGGGTATTATTGGCTTGTTATTGTTTTTATTATGTATTATGTATTTTTATATTGTGAGTTTATGTTGTGAACCGCCCTGAGATCTGTGGGTAAAAGGCAGTATACTAATAATAATAATAATAATAATAATGGGCCATGGTCTGGTCCATCAGGCTGTTACTCTCATGAACATTTTCAGTACTGAATGTAGTTTGCAGGAAACAATAGTTACTTTACTAGGATAATGCAACCATACGCAAATATAGCACAATGCAGATAGGGATGTCCAATAAAGATGATTTAGGATCGTGCATATTTGACATTTCAGACACTGTCTATAATTTTTAAGGGTTTTCAAACCATGTGTTTTAGTAGGGGATATTCTCTTGCCTGTGAGTGTACATAGCATCAGTTTAAAAATTTGTCCAGGTCAGTACAGAGTATCTTGTTCAGGTGTTTGGTTCAGGTGGGAGCAGTAGTCTTTCCTTTTGCTTCTGTGTTGGTTGCTACATTATGTATGCCTAAGAAAACATCTGGAGGTCCAAGGATTCTCCATTGCTGACTCACAGAAGGAACTTAAATGTGGAAATCTGAAACCTTATTGATAATTCTGTGTCAAGCTGTGAGAAAATGCATATATATGTTCCTTTATTTTATCATTTAAATGTGTGCTCTGCGCCTTCTTTTATAATACTAGCAGGTTTCCCCCCATCCATAATATCTAAAAGGTTATCAAGTTTTGGACTCATGTCTGAAACTGGGGATTGCTTAAAGCTTGTTTACATTCCCCCTCCTTTTTCTTTAGAAAGAGCCTCTTCTGCTATTCTGTATCCAGCATTACCTATCTCCCTGATAAAATTAGAGGGAGGATTGTCTATGTAGGATTGAGGTGGTTAATTTCAGCTGTGCACTGTCCTGTTAAGTGATTCTTACAGAGAGAAAGAATGTCACTGCTTGTCTTTTAGGGAGAAAGTGTTAATGTCCTTGTTGTTTTGTATGCCATCTGGAAGTGAAATTGATTTTCATTTGTCTTGCTGGTTCTGGTGAAGGGAAGAAATAATTGCACTACCTAATTCATCCTGTGTCTGGCAGATGCTTGAAGTGTTCCAAGTACCAGAACTGGGTTTTGCCGCTAGTATCCTTGATAAATTGCACCAAATCCTAATCTAGATTTTGTTGACCCATGTCTTTTTTGTAGTTGATTTTTTAAAGCAAAAGTAGTGGGTTGTGGTCTTTGGTCTGGACTCAGAGAGCAGTAGTTGTAAATCTCTGGTTCTGCCTTGGAAATCTTGTTCCTTCTCCTGTAAGGGTATTACAAAACAAGTGCAGCAAACCCATCAAATGCAGCCGGGCACCTGCCATGTTCACGTAAGATGCAGTTTCTCTATCCAATGCGATTCTGTGTTAAAGAGGAGCACCTGATGTATTCATCAACATTGCCTTAATGAGCTACTTTAATATATTTATGATTCATGGTATCAAAAGCTCCTCTGCACTTGCCTTTGAAAATTCATTCTGAGTTCAATATAATAACAAATAAAGTAAGCAGAATCTTTTGAGACCTATACAGTGGACCCTTGCGTTACATACCGCTCTGGATATGTAATCTTCAGGTTGTGAAAGCGGCAAACCTGGAAGTGTATTCTTCTGGGTTTCACTGCTTGCGCATGTGCAGAAGCGGCGCCTCTGGTTACGGACCCCTGAAACGAATTAAATTCGTAACCAGAGGGTCCACTGTACCATCTTTAGAAGATACACTTTCTTGTTCCATAGCCACTGGCTACCCAGATCTGCAGTGCTATTCTGTTGGGCTCTACCATCATAAGCACATCACTATTAGGAGCCTTCCGTGCAGGCAGAATGTTACTGCCTGAGGAATGTCTCATCCTAGTCATCTGATTATGTTCATTGGATCAGTTTATACATGAACTGAGAATTGATTTAATAGTCCTTCATGTTATGCTGTGTTCTACTTAGAAAAAAGGTGCCTTTTTCTACATACTCCAATGAGATCAATATATAAATAAATTTATACATATAAAACATTGATTTTGCCCTGGTGCATTATATTGATCCAAAATGAAGCAATAAGGAAAGGAATAATAATCTCCCATGTTATGAGGTAGATGAAACCCTGGGGTTATACAACAAGGATTTCTGTTTTGCTTTGGCTCAAAAAGATGCTGTAGCATTCTGCAAATCTATATTTGGAGTATTAATCATCTTCTCTAATGCAAGTAGTTCTTTGTGACTGAAGGCAGTTGGTCGAAAGTCCCTTCATGCCACAAAGCCACAGTAACTTAAATTGATCACTACTGAGAACAGTCTCTTTTGTTGATCAAGTATAGCGTAGTATTTTTGGTATTTCCCCTCTGGAAGAAACAAAGGAAGAGATAAAGCAAACACATTTGCCGGTCTCAGAAGAAATACGCTGCCTATTGCAGCACAATATTCAATTGCACAAGGTGTTTAGCAACTAGGCCTTGAAAAGCTGGTAGTGGGCCTTTCGTTTTACATATTGGAGATGGGGATTAAGAGAAGACAAATGAGAATTGTTGTTTTGATACAGATGCGGACACTGGGATGCAATCTAGAGTGCTTCTTTAGACATGTCTGAAGGTTTGTATGTGCCCAGTGGGATTTTCTTTTTTTAAAAACCCTTTCCCTCATAAACGGAAAGCTACCATGTTGTGTCACACACTTGCTTTTGAAGCTTCCTTCATTGTCAAAAGTGGCTTGCTGTTTAGCCTGGGGGGCTACTTGAGAAACATGAGCACAAAGGGCCCTAGGAAGTGCAGACCTAGTTTCCTTTATGTCTGTGTTGGAATCCACAGTCCTTTGCCTGCAACCAGTAAGGTCAGTGTAGCACAGGCTATGTTGATTTGCGTATATTCGCTCTTCAGAAGGCTGTGGGAATATATTTACATTCTTTTCTTTTGAGACTTTTTATTTGGTAAATACATTAAAATGTACTCCCAAACCTGCCATTCCTTAAAGATCTGCCATTGCACTTTGTCCTTATGATGTATTTTCCGTTCGCCAGGGACCCGTTGGCACTTTTTGAAGTTGCGTTTAATGTCTTGGAAGGCGAGGTAGGAAAAATCTCTCGGTTGCCATACCTTGAGCAACTTCACAGTTGATTAACGGAGCAGAAAATGGTGCCATTTGGAACCTGAGATTCCTTTTACTTGCCACCATGTACATTAATCGATTGATCTTTCTGCCCTATTTAATTTTATCATATAAAATAAGGGACGTAAGAAGAGCCCCATGGAGCAGACCAAAGGCGTACGTCTTCTAGCATCTTGTTTCCACAGTGGCCCACTGGATGCTTATGGGAAGTTTACAAAGAGAAAGTGAGCACATAGAACTATGTGGTCCCAGTCACAGTGAGCCCAAGGTCACCGGGGTGTGGGAAGCAGCAGTAAATACATGATAACATGTTGGGATAGGGATAGCCACAACTTTATTGATTACAGATGTCAGTAGGCTTTGGCATAAGTGTTGGGTATGTATCCTGAATCAACCATCCTGATTGCTGGTTGATTATTTCTTCAGGGGCAATCCTGGGTTACGGATCACCCTGTGATGCACATCAAATATGGGTGATCCCTCCAGTGACTCCCTAGGGCAGGAGATATTCCAAGCTGTAATGTAATCTTCTGCATGCAAATCAGAAGCTACTCTCCCAGTCCTGTAAGGAGCTCAGGAAGGCTGCTCATTCAACTTCTCCCACCCCAGTTTTCCTTGCCCAATTAGCAGCATTCTGCAGTGCCTGGTGACAACTGAGCATGCTCAGTCTTCATTGGTCTGTTTCTTTGGGCTATGCTTTTTACTCCCCCAACTCTCAGCATTTCCTCCATGCATGATGGCTCCTCTTGTTTTCCAGCAGTCCCATTTTGACTCTTGAGAGTTCATTTTGAGGTGATTTAGTCATTAATGTGTGGGAAACTATGTTCCTTTTACCCATGTTGTTGTGCTGCGATTTCATTATATATTTCAGTAGTATGAATCATATGCGCTGTTACTGGGGACTTAATGGATTCTGGAATGACTTCATTATAAGGATGCCATACAGAAAAGATGTATATTACCACCTGTCAAATTTCAGTGACTGAGTTATATCTAACAAAACATGATTTTGTATATTAAAGGTGTAAAACAAAAACGTCTTTGAACATTTCCCCCGTCTGTGAATTAATAATTCACTGAAGTCTGCCAGAGTGACACGTTCTGACAAAGAACAGCAATATTGTGCCAAATCCTGAATGACCAACTATGCTTTGAGCAAATATCCTGTTTATATGAAAGTATATTAATCAGGTGAGGATTAAAAAGACGTGCTTCTGTGTGTAACTTACTCCTAGGGCGGGGATAAATGATAAAACTTTCCACCCCAGGGCCCACTTGAGAAGGCTAAAAATTACTCAGGCCTGGCTTCCGGTTTCTGTCCCCACGCCGTGGCGACGGCTCTCTCAAAATCGGAGAGACGCACAGGCTGAAAAAAGGGGAAGGGGTTAAACTATCCCCTATAAACCTCTTGGGGTACGGGAGGTACTGACAACCCGCTGTCGCCTCAATGGCTCGTCTCCGCACGGATCACAGATCAGTGCGAGGATGGTTGGAGGCACTGGGTGCCACACACTTCACCTGATGCGAAACCCCCCCCCCCATCGCCATGGGATGCGGAGGTTCTCCTTATAATTGGGTTTTAATTGGCATTAAGAATAGGCACGTACTGGAGGACAGGGACATTATAACTGCGAACAATCAGCTGCGTGGAACTGAAGTTTGAAACTGGGAGAAGATTCTATCTTGTGCTGGAGGTGGTTGGAGGAGAGCAGGGGCTCTCTGCTATATTTTATGGAAGTTTCTGCATTTATGATTCGGCGACCCTCTCCTAATATAGAATTTTAAGATATACAAGTGAGGATGGTTTGATGTACGATGTAACATTGTGATTTAAAAGAAGATGTAAAGCTGTGTGTAGCTTGAAAGGAGTAAAGCGGGGGAGGGAGCCTGGTTGTTTTGTTTGGGTGTCACTGGGAGTTAGAGCCTACCCCCCCCCCCCCAAGACTGAAAGAGGTCGTGGATATGTTGATATCTAACCTTTTTTTGTAATTAAAAAAAGCAGCGAAAGGAAAGTGGCGTGAGGGCTTTTTGTATGTTGGAAGAGGAATGGCAGTGCCTTTCCTCTCCCTTTCCAGCTGGAGGAAGAAAGGGCAAATCTCTGGAACTTGTTGATCTGTTTGGAACTGCTTGAGCATTATGGGATGGAGCTGAGCTGGAGAAAGAAGAGGGTTTAACCTTGAAGCTGCAGCTCCGTCCCAACCAGGCTGGAACACAACAACAGTGGGAGTAAGGAGATAGCCCCAAATGCCGCAGGAAAAAGGAACACGTCAAAGAGACATATAAGGCCAAGAGACCAACAACTGACGTTCGGATGTGGCGCACAGAGGATGAAAAGGAAAAAGCTACAGGTTCCTTACTTGAAGTCTTTTTTTGAAAGTTAAATAATATAATAACACGAATAGAAATCATTAAGACTGCAGCTGTTAATTACCATATTGGCCTGAATATAAGCCTCACTTTTCCCCCAAATTCCAACCATGAAAAGTTAAAAGTGCAGCTTATATTCGTGACCTTACGGTATGCAGCCAGAAGCGCAGGGCAAACAGCGCCAGGAGCGCGTCAAAGCAGCGTCCGCCCTGTGCGTAGTCCCCCGTCCTCTCCCCCAAGGCTGGGAAGGGACACAGTGCGGCGCCCCCCGCCAAGTATGCAGCCAGTAGCAGCGAGGAATGGAGCTGCTTATATTCGGGCATTTTTTCTTTTTCCTCCTCCAATTTTAAAGGTGCGGCTTATATTCGGACCAATACGGTATGTGATAATTTTGAAATTGGCAGCCAATGCAGTCAGGGGCAGGTTCAGTGTAATAAGCTCAAGCTATCTTGCCCCAGTGAGCAACCTGGCCACTAGATTCTGCAGCAGCTGAAGTTTCCAAACAGTCTTCAGAGGCAGCCTTCAAATTGCAGTAATTTAACTTAGAAGTTAACAGAGCATAGACAACAGAAGTTAGGCTATTCCTGTCCGGATAGGGACACAGCTGGGCCACGGGGCAAAGCTGTTGGAAGGCACTCTGTGCCACCGAGGCCACCTGAGCCTTAAGTGACAGCAAAGGATGCAGAACCCCCCCCCCCCAAAAGGGACAAAGCTTTGTGTTTTCTTTGCACTCAGCTTGGAAACCAAGTGGACTACCACATCAGAGGCTATCTTATACTGAACTAGACCATGGGTCCATAGGGCTCAGTATTGTTTACACCGATGGACTGTGGCTTCCCAGGGTTTCAGGCAGCAGTCTGCCCATGTGGTCTACCAACAGGAATGTGCATCTTTTCAGGAGATGCCCTGTCCCCTTCCTGCACAAACCTTTATTTGCAGCCTCCATAAGAAGAGTGCGGTGTTTGAACCTGCTGTTATCACAACTGCTTTCTTTTGAAACATTCATTGCTGAGAGTAATTTAGCTGTATCACTTACCTGTGGCACAGTTCCTGTTGTTGTTTTAACATGTGTTTTATGCTTTGAAGAACATGTCTCAAACAAAAGCATTTGCCTTTAAAAAGAATTACATCTCCTTGCTGAAAAGAAGTTGTTTTATATTAAAGTGATGCCGTAGTTTTTCATAGGATGGGGCATCCAGTTACGTACTTCTGCCCAATGTTGATCACATCAGCTTCCTCGTACAACTTTGTACAATGAAGTATTCAGTGGGTGATCCACCCTTTTCTTTGCCCTTTCATATCCTAGTTAAACAGAACAACAGTTTCTTTTGAGGGTAGACGTATTTAGTGCTTATGCAACAAATACTTGCAATAAAGTGATATCAATCATAATGTAGTTTAGTTTCCTTGAGGACTCAAAAGCTTGTTTCACAAAACCCTTAAAGACTTGCTCTTAACTATTTTTCTTTCTATAGACATGGAAGACACAAAGGACAGACTGCATAATGTCAGTCTGTTGTGCTTTACCAAAGTGCCATTGTTGATTCTTGTGTACCTCCTACCAGAAGCTCCAGGTTGCCACCAAAATTGAGGGGACCCGGTGTACGACTTGTGTGTGTGTGTATGATGTCACATGCATTGTGTGCATGTGATGTTGCTTTGTCTGGAGGAGGCTGAGTGCTCTGGATGAACCACCCAATGAACCTCTGAGGCGTGCTGTTCACTGTTCACTGCCCCCCTCAATGTTGGGGGGGGTTTGTTCCCTTTCCAACAAATATTGAGGGTACTGAGGTGTCTTTGGCCCCCTAGAGTTGGCGTGCCTGCCTCCTCCAAAAATTAAAGAGAAAAAGATTTTTTTCTTACTATTTGGGTCAAGCAATAACCAGCTTTCTCCAGCATCTACATGCTCCTAGACTATTCATTGTTCTCTTGCATTTATTTATTATTTTATTTTAAACATATATGGAACTTAGCACAGGTTATATGGAAATTGTGTTGTATTATATATTACATTTTAAATACTTTATTCATTTATTTACATGCTAAGGTGTATGGGGTGTTAGGTGGGGGTAGTACCACTGGTGGGGACGACAACACGTGTGCTCCTTCTGGGGTAGTTTGTCCACCTTTGGTCCCGATCCTGCGTTCAGCTCTCACCTGTGGCTCCTAGAAGCTGTCAGGATGCAACAGCAGCCACACTCCAGGAATGGCTAAAGTAGGTGAGGGTAGCTGATGGCTCTCCAGTCCTTGGTGAGTTAGGGACTGCCCTGCATGCAAAGACAGGCTCTGGCTGATTGAGTGGTCAAGACCAATGGTGGGTCCAACGGTCAAGAAGGTGGATTCTCTATATGCTTTAGAGGGAAGTGAGGGGCAGATGGGGCTCATCAAACTGGGAAGGTAGCAGAAGAAAAACTCTGATCCTAAGCCTCCACTGCAATGCGGGATATCTTCAGGAGAAAAGGCTGAGGAGTTTGGCACCAGCCAAGCTGGTGCCAAATATATTCCTCTGCTTTCCATTGGACTACATCAGCAAGGCCGAGAGGGGGGTATTTGTTACGATATGGATGCAACGCAGCTGCAAACTGGTAGCTTGAAAACATCACATGATGGGAATGATGGGACTGACTGTGGGAAAGAATGTTACAGTCAGTTCACAGGGCGATGCACCGGAATTTGCTCAGAGTGTAATTTGAGACCTTCCTCTTGCGTATGTACCAGAAGTCTTTGCCACTTGCTGGAAGGAGTCTGAAGTGAATGGACATGTTTTCTGTAGTGCTGAAAAGTCAAAACAAAAGCATGTAAATAGACGTTTCTGGCTATCTCCTTTCCCTGCTAGGGAAGCAGGAGGGAGTGGGTGTGTACTTCCCACGCTGGGAAGTATCGCCTATCGAGACCTAGCCTGGATCCTGCGGGGATTGCAGCCAGGGAGGTCACCGGAGACCAAGCCGGGAGCCTGGGAGAGTTGCCAGCTTCTCCCGAAGCAGGCTTGTTTTCCAACAGTATTGTCATCTGGGCAGCCTAGGACCTCCATATACACCGCCCGGCTTGCTCCTTGAGGAGGTTACTGCAGTGCTACTAATGCAGCAGTTTGACTTCACCCTTGTAGGCACACTCCATTGTCTCCATTGCCAACAAGGTGGTGTGCATGAGTTTGCCCTTTCATTTTTCCTCTTTGTGCCTCATGTTATACCTTTCTTTTGAGTAGGTAGAGCTTAGAGGTAAGTGGGGATTTCAAATATGGTCCCTCCCCAGTTATGCTCTAAAATTTTAACCATTATGCCATGCTGGCTTAGTGTCTTTTGAAAAACCTTAACTCTGCACAAGTGTCTATAACAGAAAGAACATATTTAATAACCCTGTTAGCTGTGGAACTTCCCCTCTGCAGTTCCTAGAGCTGTCTCTGGGGGAATGTTGCAGTTCTTCAAATAGGTTATATTTTATTTCATTCTGTATTTCTGTCTTCTACATGCCACTCATCAGGATGTGTTTTTGTAGGGCGAGGCCTGAGCAACCCATTGCTGTTCATTCTAAATGCTTTTAATATTTCTATTATTTTGTACCAGCTTCCAAAACTTGCATTTTAGTTTCTGCTCAGAGCATTGAACCTTCTGGGTATATGACACCCAAGTGTGTACATACCATCAGGTTCACCTACAGAATGCTTACAGACTGTGTGTGTGAGACCTGTCCTTCAGATGACCTGTTTTATGTTCCATATACCAGTGTAAAAACTGCTGCTGAGATTTATATACCTTTTTTTGTATTACATTGCCTTTGAACATCTTTATACACCTTTCTTTGGTGCTGTGTGGCTATAAATACAGCCTAGTCTTTGAATTTCTTTGAAAGAATCTGTATGCTGTGTGGGATCTAATCTCAAAGGTGCTAGTGCCTTTGCTTCAAACCTTTTCCTTTCTGCTAGGTTTCTCTGTGTTATATCCTGGGATGTTCAAAATGGCCTTCTGCATTAATTGAATTTGATTGTTTTGGATTCAAAGTTCTTTTCATTATCCACATTCTGAAAAGAAGCAAGTTTTCTCTCTGGTCGGGGACAGAGGGTGGCGCTTGGGAGGGAATTGTCATCGCACCACTCCTTGGTGTGTGGAGTGCCTCAGGGTGCGATACTCTCCCCGATGCTTTCTAACATCTTTATGCGCCCCCTCGCCCAGCTTGTCCAGAGTTTTGGGCTGGGCTGCCATCAGTATGCTGATGACACCCAACTCTATCTGTTGATGGATGGCCATCCTGACTCGGCCCCAGACATACTGATCAGATGTTTGGAAGCTGTGGCTGGATGGTTACATGGGAGCCGGTTGAAGCTAAATCCTTCGAAGACAGAGGTCCTCTGGCTGGGACGGGACGGGACGATATGGGATTGAGGGAGCAACTCCCATCTCTTGCGGGGGTGCAATTAGTGCCAGCACCGTCCGTTAAGAGTTTGGGTGTAATCTTCGATACCTCCCTCTCTATGGAGGCGCAGATTGCAGCTATAACAAAGGCAGCATTTTTTCATCTCCGCCAAGCTAAGCAGTTGGCTCCTTACCTCTCTCGCCCTGACCTAGCCACTGTGATCCATGTGACAGTCACCTCCAGACTGGATTATTGTAGCTCGCTCTACGTGGGGCTGCCCTTGAGACTGACCCAGAAACTCCAGCGGGTGCAGAATGCCGCGGCGAGACTCCTTATGGGGTCCTCGCTGCGAGATCATATTCACCCGGTGCTATACCGGCTGCACTGGCTCCTGGTGGAGTACAGGATCAGGTTTAAGGTGCTGGTTTTAACCTTCAAAGCCCTATACGGCCTAGGACCCTCGTACCTACGGGACCGCCTCTCCTGGTATGTCCCACAGAGGAACTTATGGTCTTCAAATAAAAACATCCTGAAGGTCCCAGGTCACAGAGAGGTTAGGCTGGCCTCAACTAGAGCCAGGGCTTTTTCGGCTGCAGCTCCAATTTGGTGGAACACTCTGTTGCAAGAGACTAGGGTCCTGCAGGACTTGACATCTTTCTGCAGGGCCTGCAAGACAGAGCTGTTCCACCAGGCCTTTGGCCAGGGCACAGCCTGACTCCCTCCTTTGGCAATCTTTACAGAACTTTAGTTGCCATCAATTTGATTTTAATTAATTTTTATAATGTTTTCAGAATGTTGCACTATTTTAGTGTTGTTAGCCGCCCTGAGCCCGGCTTCAGCTGGGGAGGGCGGGATATAAATAAAATTTATTATTATTATTATTACAGCTTGCAGTAACAGGTGCTGCTTCTTTTTTGTTTACTTTGCTGGGTGTTTTTTCGGAACTCTTTTTTCGGAAGTTGGTACCAGGGGCCAAGCCCTCTCCCCACCCTCTATATTTTTGGGGTGGGAGGATGGAGGTCCCCCAGGGTCCCAAAAGCACAGAGCTGACGCCTGGGGGACTGAAGGCAGCATGCATATGCCCCAACATTCTACTGATTAAAAATCGGGACAGGGGCCTTGCCTCTGTTTCCCTGGAAGCTTCTGCCTGGCTTAGTGAGGGAAGCGTGATACTCATGTCAGGATCCCCCCCCCCCCATCTTACTTGCAAGCTGGCGCCTCTGGTTGGTACCCTGTCTTGTGCCCCAGAGTTTGGAAGAACTACAAGTAAGTTTCAGCTGCAGTTGAAAAGGCAAACAATTACCGTATTTTTCCGTGTATAAGACTAGGTCCCCCCCCCCCTAAAAAATAATGTCAAAAATTTGGGGGCATCTTATACACGGATACATCTTCCTCCATTTTCTTAAATCAGAGCCCCCCAAAATAGGGGGCGTCTTATACATGGGGGCGTCTTATAGACAGAATAATACGGCACTTAAAGGTGTTTAGTGCTGTGCAGACCCTGAGGCTCTAAAGAAGGGTAAATTATGTGTAAACTACTCTTAAACAAACAAGCAGGCAAACAAACAAACAAACAAACAAACAAACAAACAAACAAACAAACTCTAATGTCACCCCCAGATTACAAGACCAGAAAAAGCTGTAAAGACCAAGACTAATTCCAGAATTAATGTAAATCCTGAGCATTACGTGTTTTAACTGTGGAGCATAACTTTGAAAAAATGATATTTTAAATAAAAAATTTAACAAAGAGAGGAAAAAGAGAGAGGGGGAAAGTAAGGGGGGAACCACACCCATTAGTTTACATTAAAAATGCAATAACCAAATCTTAATTTAAACCTGGAAGTACATGAATATCAAGGGTTTTTTTTTTGGCCAATGCAAAGTTGATATAGATAACAACCTCTGACCAAAAAGAAAATATAACTGGGCATGCCTTGGTTGACTTTTTCTACACTATAGTTCTGTCTTCAGTAACTTGTCTAAAATAGTGAGGGTTTGGGGGAATACTTTTATTTAAAAGAAATGAGGATATAAAATTAGGTGTGCTGAAATAATCGTTTTAGGAACGACACATTTGCCCCCCCCATCTAGTGACACTTTTTGCATCTGTATGTTCCAGCAGCTTTACTATGAGTGGTCAGAAGCAGCATGTAATGTAGTGTGGCAGCGCTAGTAAAGGTAAAGGGACCCCTGACCATTAGGTCCAGTCATGGACGACTCTGGGGTTGCGGTGCTCATCTCGCTTTATTGGCCGAGGCAGCCGGCGTACAGCTTCCGGGTCATGTGGCATTACTAAGCCGCTTCTGGCGAACCAGAGCAGCGCATGGAAACACTGTTTACCTTCCCGCCAGAGAGGTACCAATTTATCTACTTGCACTTTGACGTGCTTTCGAACTGCTAGGTTGGCAGGAGCAGGGACCGAGCAACGGGAGCTCACCTTGTCGCGGGGATTCGAACCACCGACCTTCTGATCGGCAAGCCCTAGGCTCTGTGGTTTAACCCACAGTGCCACCCGCGTCCTGTGGCTGCGCTACTATTACTTATTACGTTTATGTCCCACCTTCCCTCCAAGGAGCTCGATGTGTGGCATACATAATTCTCTTCCTCCCAATTTTATCCTCATAACAACCCTTTGAGGTAGGTTAGGTTGAGAGACCCAAGTCCACCCAGTGAGTTTCATGGCTATGTTGGGATTTGAACCCCTGGTCTCCCAGGTCCTAGTTGAATGCTCTAACCACTACACCACACTGGCTCTTTTGAGAGAGAGTGGCAGTCTTCCCTACAGCACAAGCTTAGGTTTTCCTGTAAAGAGTCTCTTGCACTGCATTGCCCTTAGTTAAGTGGCCTTGCTTTTTAAAACTTGAATTTAAATATCAGTGTGGGCTTTACAAGTGTTTGGTTAATTTTTTCATCATGTAAATGTTCTGCCCAGCTGTAAACAATAATAAAGACCAGCATTTTCTGTGTCACAACTACTACATCAAAATGTTTTCCAATTGCTAAAATGACTAAATAATCAAAATATGACCAGCTATGGTGCCACCAATTTAAAAAGCATAGCCGCCTTACAGTAAAGTGAATAAATATAAGAATAATGTACACTACTAGCCTCATTTTTTTTAAAAAAGGAAACCTTGCATTATTATTCATTATTCCATCTCAAGCTTTAAAATAAGAGCATTTTTCTAGTATAGAAATTGAATGATCCCACGTTTTGTTAGGACGATTAAAAACTCATATTGGTTTTAACTTATTTTAATTTCCTATTTCTTTATCTCTCCTTTCCAAAAAAGGACAGGGACTTCTGTTCAAATAAATAACATGCGCAAGGATGGTAAACGTTGTGAACATGGTGTTCTAATCTATGTGTACACAAATAACAGGGCGTGTTGAGTGTGAGATAAAGAACTAAAAAATTGTATCTTCTCTTGAGCTGTGTATAAATAAGGTTTTTTTGTCAGTAGTCCTGAATCTAAGAAAATTTATGCCTCTCTGTTTTCTTATCAGTGGATTACTCATTTAGCCAGACACTAAGAAACAAAATGGTTCACTGCCCAGGAATGGAAAGTGGGCATCTGAATTAAGTCTGGAGAATAGAAGGCTGCAAATAGGCTGAACAGTTAAGTGTCAGTATGAAAGGGGGCTTACAGCATGAAACGTGGTTAATGCAGTATTCCACAGGGGATGGCAATTTTGCCTTGATTATTCTTGTCTAGTAATCAAATGAAGGGAGCAGCTTAAAATGAGCCTAATAAAAAACAAGGGGAAAGTTACAGATAATATTAGTTCTTACCTAGACAGGCTGTTCCGTACACCCATCTTTTTCTCTCTTACAAACGCAAACCTCATGAAGATGTCTACATAATTAGGAGCCCTGTGCAGGTGAATAGGGAATGTAAACATGAGTAACTTGTGGGCTTCCCTTTGGCATAAGTGTGGCCACTATGAGAGCAGAATGCTGGAGTCAGTGCACCTTTTGCCTGATTCTGAGAGCTTGTGTTGCCTATCAAATAAAAAAGTCATTTTTTATCTTACTTTATTTACGTAGAACTTAGACAATACAATACCTACAATACAAAAAATTACATATATGCAAACTCAACATAAACACCCCGTGCATGTTTGGCTTCCAACTCTTCTCATTGTGTTTTTTTGTAATTTGTTAATCTGTACGCATTTCATTTTTGTTATTTTCTCTGTTATCAAGATTCATTCTACAGTCATACCTCATGTTACATCCGCTTCATGTTACGTTCTCTCAGGTTACTTCCCGCGGCGACCTAGAAGTATCAGAAAGGGTTACTTTCAGGTTTCGTGCATGCGCAGAAGCGCAAAATGACGTCACGTGCATGTGCAGAAGCGGCGAATCGCAACCCGCACGTGTGCAGACGCACCGCTGTGGGTTGCGTTCTTTTCATATTGCGAATGTGCCTCCAGAACGGATCCCGTTCGCAACCAGAGGTACCACTGTACATCTGTCAGGAGAATTTCATTATCCGTGTAGTTTTTAAGGTATTCTTTAAATGTTATCCATTCCTTATTGACTTTTTGAATTGTATTTCCTCTTATTCTCCCTGTTAATTTGGCAAGATGTGAAATATTCAACCATTTTCACTAACCAGTCTGTTTTTGTGGAGATGTTGCTTTTCCAATTCTTGGCTATTAAAATTCTCGCTGCTGTGGTTGCATACATGAATAAATTTCTGGAAGCTTTCTTGATTTCCACGGACATGATTCCAAGCAGGAAGGCTTCGGGGTTGTTTTTTTTAAAGGAGCACTTAAATATATTTTTGAGTTCATTATAAAAAATGTCCCCAAACTCCCTTAACCTCTTACACTTCCACCACATGTGTATGAAGGTGCCTATTCCATTTTTACACCTCCAACATAGCTTCATAGGATTTCATAGATAACTGCTGGAATTTGTTAGTTGTTGTTTTTTAAAGGCAACAAGTTTTAGAGCAATGTCTGTGTTGGCCAATGGGTCCTCACTGCAGCGTTCCTAGCCATTAATTTAGACAAGTCTTCATTCCTCAGCTCCACAATCAGGGGCGGTACATCCCATTTCACCACTTGAGGAAGTGCCGTTTTGCCTGCTGCTGCTGCTTCTACCATCACCTACCTGCTCCTGTGACCATTTTCCCTGCCTCATTTGCCAGTAGCAGAGAAGCGGCACTGCCATCGGTGCCAATTTTCAGAAAGACTAACACACATTTTGAGTGAGATCTCAAAAGGGTGGGGGGCTTCTGCCGCCTGAAGCAGTAGCCTCATCCTGCCTAATGGCTGGGCTGGCTCTGCCTGCAATATAGGGATGTTAGTACTGCCTGGTCTTACATGTCAAAATTGCTCGGTTGATGGTCTGGTTCACATGTCATGCCAAGCCCAATCTATGGCTTAGTGCTAATATGTGGACACCTGGAAAACAGCTCACTGCTGTTTTGTTTCTCCTGGGCCCTTTTTGTTGCTCATAAAACAGTGAATAAAACAGTATAAAATAACCAAGACTAGCAAAGGCAGTGTGATTAAAAATTAGTATTTATTACTGAAACATGAAGCATTAAAATCAGCTTAACATGGGTGGTTACACTTAAGTGAAAATGCATTTTTCTTGCAAAGATGGCATCACATGTAGTTCTGACTTCTGTAAGTCTACACCTTTTTGCAATGTGAGAATGGTTGCTCCATGGAATATGTGCCATTTATGAGGAGAAAGAATAATCCTGATTTTAAGGAACTTAAAAGTATGCTGCAAACATGCATAAAGCATTTTGTTTCATTTGATGTGTTTTTTTAAAAGGATAGGAAACGGCTGGTGTGAAAACCAGGACTTTGATGTACGCTTTTAGTGTGGGGAATTATGAAATTGAGAAACGTCGTTAAAAGATGGGTACATTCAATGCAGACGAAGCTTAAGGTGTAAATGAACCTCTCTCTTTTATTGTGTCAAGTTTCTATTCATTTGTGTTTGGTCTTTATTCTTTTCTGCTGTTGAAGTGATGTGACTGCTTTAGAACTTGGAGGCCCTTGAATTTAGTCCCTGCATGAGGCCAGCAGAAAGCTAGATATAATTTGAAGAATAAAAGTCCAGTAAGATGAGCTTTTGTTAGTAGCAAATGTATTGATGCATAGTGAGAGTGAGAGGGGTGGGGGAGAGACACTCTTTAGTCTAAAACTGTGTAGGATTGTTATGAGAAGAACACTTTTGAAAGTAAAGATAACGGCAATAAAACAGATGCACGTATTTGTGAAGTTGCTACTAGTAAAAATGTGTATGGCAGATGAAACATAACCTGCAGATTTTGGAATTATTAGTTAACACATTCAGGTTGCAACCTTATGAACAGGGAGACTTGGGGATGGCAGTATGCAAAATTCATCATGTGAAAGGCTGGGCTGGATGAATCCCAAGCCGGAATTAAGATTGCCGGAAGAAATATCAACCACCTCAGATATGCAGATGACACAACCTTGATGGCAGAAAGTGAGGAGGAATTAAAGAACCTTTTAATGAGAGTGAAAGAGGAGAGCGCAAAATATAGTCTGAAGCTCAACATCAAAAAAACGAAGATCATGGCCACTGGGCCCATCACCTCCTGGCAAATAGAAGGGGAAGAAATGGAGGCAGTGAAAGATTTAACACTCAAAGGCAGCAACATTAATCTTTTAATATTTGTGTTGAACTAGGGTGACTAAATTCTTCAAAAACAATGTATATCTGTATTATCCTTTTGTGAAAGAGGCTCCCACATGATCAAGAATTTCCATGTGTAATTGATCCAACTTCTCTGCAAATCTAATACAGGTGGATTGGTAAGGATTTGTTTAGCCCTTGTTTTTCTTATAAAGTCAAACCTGGTAACTCAAACATAATCCATTCTGGAAGACCGATCGACTTCCGAAATGTTTGAGTTGTGAGGCGAGGCTTCTGATTGACTGACAGCTAGGTGTTTGCATAGCGGAAGCTGCATCGGACGTTCGAGTTCTGAGGAACGTTCTAAAACCGAAACACTTACTTCTGCATTTTTGGTGTTTGGGAACTGAAACATTCAGCAGTGGAGTCATTCGAGTTCCGAAGTTTGACTGTATTCTTTCTATTGAAAGATAAAAAGTAATGTGTATATAATTGTAAGTGCACAGAGTAAAAGAATTGGGGGGGGGGGGGGAGATAGCCCTTGTAAGGTTACGGCCCAGATGCCATTCCCTCACATTTATTTCTTTTAAAGAAAGATTCTGAAAATAGCTCTTTGAAAATAAAGTGAAAATACAAGCTTGACCTAAAGTCAGTGGAAGTTTCCAACCATCTACTGAAGAATAAGTGAGACTTATTGCTTTGGTTTTTGACTGGTGGAGTCTTAAGGGCCAATGACTCCTCATGTGTCTGCAAAATCAAAATGCAGCTAAATAAGGATTTGCTTAACTGAAGGACATGAAATTTCTTCATCTATTTCTGCTAATCTATTGCTGAATAAATAACTCTTTCTTAATTCTCCTGGCTCTTAAAGTCAAGTCAAAGGCAGTGTTAGAAACTCAGATATATAACCTACTCACCAAATGGCTCCTTAAACCTGGGTTACGATTGCCGCAATGGAATGTCTAGGTGCCTTTTTTGCAATTAAATTCATTATTATTATTATTATTATACTGCTTTTTATGTTGAAGGAAAAAAAATCTGAAAGCGGTTTGCAACACATTAAAACATGAAGTAAAACAATCCAGAAGAAAACAAATTCAAATTTCAAGAAAAATATTTTAGATCCTGCTCTTAGTGTCATTTTGCTTTCCCCATATTTATTTATTTACCTACTTAATTTATATAGCTGCCTCATAGGAAGCCAGTGTGCTGTAGTGGTTAGGGTGTCAGACTAGGACCTGGGGGATAAGGGTTCAAATCCCTTTGGATGATGATATTGAGGTGACGCTCATCAAATGCCAATGCTAGTGAAGACAGAATCAGGAAAACCTTAATAGATTGGAGGACTAGGCCCAAACTAACAAAATGCATTTCAACATTGACAAATTTAAGGTTCTATACTTAGGCAGGCAGGAAGAACCAGATGCACAAATATAAGATGGGGGACATCTGGCTTGCCAGTGGTAGGTGTGAAAGGGAGCTAAGATCACAAGCTTAACATGAGTCAGTAGTGTGATGCAGCAACAAAAAACAGCTAATGCTATTCTAGGCTGCATCAGCAGAAGTATAGTGTCCAGATCAAGGAAAGTAATAGTACCATTCTATTCTGCTTTGGTCAGACCACACCTGGAGTACTGTGTCCAGTTCTGGGCACCTCCATTTAAGAAGCATGTTGACAAGTTGGAATGTGTGCAGAGGAAGGCGACCAAGATGATCAAGGGTCTGGAAACCAAGTCTTATGAGAAACGATTTGAGGGAGCTGGGTATGTTTAGCCTGGGAAAGAGGAAGTAGCCATCTTCGAATATCTAATAGGCTCTCGCAAGCTTGTTTTCTCCTGCTCCAGAGGGCAGGATCCAAACCAGTGGACTCAAGTTACAAGAAAGGAGATTTAGACTAAACTTTCTGAGTGCAAGAGCTGTTCAACGGTGCATCAGACTCCTATGAGAGGAGGTGGACTCTCTCCCCCTGGGGGTTTTTAAGAAGAGGTTGGATGGCCATCTGTCTTGAATGCTTTAGTTGAGGTTCCTGAATTGCAAGGGATTGGATTAGATGACTCTAGAAGTCACTTCTAACTCTGCAATTCTGTGATTCTGGTTTATAACCTAATAACTCTGTTTTTCTAGGTAAGTTAGTTCATAGTGCACTTCCCTTTGAGCAGTCTCTTTTACTGGATCTTACTAGGCTTTGCAGGATATATGCTCTTGGATCAAAAGCAGAGCTCTTTTGAGGGCCTTGGCAAATCATCCTTGCAGCTGAGTTGTTAGATTGTTTAGATGTAAGGTGTTGCAGGCATAATGTTGATGGAACTGAATGCACAGTTGTAAACTAGACCAGCTTTCCCCTACATGATGTCCTCCAGATCTTTTTTGAACCCCCTTCAGCCCCAGCCGAAATGGCCAATGATCAGGGATTGTGGGAATTGATATCCAAAACATCTGGAGAGCAGCAGACTAGGGAAGACTGAGTTAGACATGTATATTGTTCAGCCTTATTGATGGCAATAATTCAATCACTTAAACATTCTGGTGTCATTGGATTTGTTATGAGGATTAGCGAGGGCATTAATTCCCCATTAATTAAAGCTGTGGGGAAGAGCCTAAATTCTCTCTCTTTAAAATGGCCAGGCTTTAATTAACCTTGTGAAGTAGTTTCATACTACAAAGTTGAGGCACTGTGAACAAATGTCATCATATTCACTTCTTCCTCCTTCTCCCCCTCACACTTGGCAATTTTATTTTATTTTCGATGCTAGGGAATAACTGAATTGACCATAATTCGTTGTATCATTTAATTATTCTTCCCCACTGCCAGCCTCTTATAAGTTGTACATACATTGGCCTCAGTTCCTTAATCTACTGAAGCTCTTCCAAGGTGTACATTTACATGCGTACCCCCCCAAAAATCCATGATGCTGCAAACCACCTAGACTGCATGTGCATAGTTACATTGGCTGCAATACTGCTGCAGAGCCTGAGTAGAGTGCCTTCCCAGGAAACTCCACAGGCAAGTCCATCACATTTTCTTTAAAAAAGCAGCAACCAAAAACCTTCCTTCCCCTATCCGTGTGCTGTTGATGGCATTTAGACGGTGAAATCTCCTTCCTTGATGATCATCAGCACCTTCCACACAGCAACTCCGCAGAGAATATCCTTCCTTGAGGGATTTCTTTGTTTTTCTGCTTATAATTTCCCCCTTTCTTAGCTGTAGTACAGCCGCACCATTTCAGCTTGCTAGTGCAGAAAGATGTTGTGAATTCAGTTGCTGAGAATGAGGCTGGCCTGCCTGCAAACACTAATTCTCCTAGAGGCATGCTAAAGAGTCGTAGGTGAATCTAACCCGATCCTTTCTACAACAAAACGGTAAGGCTGTGTTTGTTTTTAAATAAGAGATGAATTGAATTCCTGTCGTCTTACTAAACCTGAGCCCCTCGTTTATCGCATGCTTGCAACTTGAGCAGGATTCATTCTGGATGCATGCTGGGCTTCCTATTTTCTTTTAAATCCTTTAAACGCAGACTGGTGGTAAATGTTACAGCTATCTCAGAATCACTCATGAGACTATGCACTCTCCTGAGATGCTTGGGAGGGGGTGGAAATTTTCACCTTTCTCTGTGGGGAAATAGGTGGGGAAGGTTTTAAAAGCTGTGCTTCTTTCTTGCTACAGCCCTTTCTCTCTCCTAGGCTGTTTTATTAAGAGTATAAAGAGGATGCTATGCACAATTTTACTCGTATATGCTTGGCTGTGTGCCCTCCGGGATGAGTGGATGAAGGACGTGACCAATCACTTTTCCATCACTGCAAACAAGTCTGTGTCATGCTGGACCTAGACGAAATAAATGGCTTCTGTAAATTAGAGGCTTTCCTTAATGTGGAAGGGAAGGAAGGCGTGTACTTTGCTGAAATGAACCTTTAAGGAAATACCAAAACATTGTGACTGAGGTCAGCGGATTTTTTTTGGGGGGGGCACATTACCTGTGTGTTGGCTCTGTATCAGTGTTCTAAGATATTTTAAACGGCTGGATGACAGCACTGGCAGCAGTTTTTGATCTGTGGAATAATTTAGCATGTAGGTAAGCTTGAGCAGGAGCATGCTACTACGTTAAAAGAGAAACATTTTAAAACCCAGCAATGATCAGTATAAAACAGTCAGCATGCAAAGCACGCATGAACACAGTAATAGACTAGCAAATGTGTAACAGCATGAGGTGAGCCATGAACTTCATTTTATCTGATCTGTGGTGGTCCTGCCTCTCATATCGTTCTCCCATATCCATGCTAGAGTTGATTCCATTGAGTAAATTAGAGGAGCTATGCTGGCATTGAGATATATTAAAGGAACCACAGATTTAAATTCATTATTTTTTCATTGAAATGTCAAACTGAGTTTGGTCTCTTTTGACATGAAGAACACTTTCTAAATATGTGATATATTAGGAGGTGATGGGTACTACTACCTGTAGGAGCAGGGTGATGAATTTAGAGCCATATATAATAATGTAGCAACATATTAATGCTTACTTGCTCCATAGATGTCTAGCAGATATATCTCTTGATTCTCCCTGCACCTTTGCATTAGCTAGCAGAAACTCCTATTGAAATCAGTAATACTTTCTCCCAAGGAATATATAGGATCATAGATAATAAATATATCTGTAGGAGCTTTTCTCATAGAAGAGGAAATTCAGACCTGTGTGAAATGTATTGCAAATGTGTTTTTTCCTTAAATGTGAGTGACAGGGAGCTGCCTTATTTCAACATACTTGAGCCACAAATTTACATTTTGATAGGAATGGAACCTCTGTTTTCACTTTGGACAGGAAGGCTAATCTCATGAATTTGTGGCAGAATAATTACTTCTGCTATATCTGGGTTCTGAGTGATAATTTTATTTGCTTATGGTACAAGATGTCTGTGCATTCATAACATCTACTTCAAGTTTCCTTAAGATTTCAGCCAACACTATCTATTTGCATTTACTTTCGTTCATTTAAATGTGGCTTTTGGATGTTTTTAACACCTGCTTTATTATAATCAGTATTTTAAAAACTGAAAGTACTTGTAGAATGGTGGATATTGCATCTTGGCTATAGAGATGGATAGATGAATCTTCAAGGTTTTCTTGGTTTCCTGAATTATCATGGCCGATCTTAATACGCACTTGCAGGGAATAAAAACAGAATTTCATTTGCCTGAAACATTATTGGTAAATGACAGTCCTGTGAATACTGATCATGCACAAAGAAAAGGTGAAACTTGATATTGCTATCCCCACCAAAAGTTCCCACACTTATTTAACGGAAATATTCTATTGGAGGGGCAGTCCTGAATGCTCATCGCAAGTTTTCTATAGGCTGTCTAGATGTGTTCTCTTATGCAGCTATAAAAGAGCTATTGGGCTCTGATTGCTGCTAGGGTTTGTAACCAGGTCCAGATCCCGTTTCAGCCACAAAACCCATGGGTTGGTCATAGGCAAATCAGTGGCATGTTGCAGAAATACACATAAGTGTATTTAGGTAATAGGGCATGTGCTGTGCGATCATGCATGCTGTGATTTCAGAGTCTAAGTACTCAAAGGAGATTTAGAAGCATCTGTGTTTAGTTTTGCCCAGGAGAGTCAGGAGGAATTCATGTGCAATGGGAAACAGTGCGTGCAACCTCAAGACCTCATCCCTGTCTCCAAACTGCAGTTTTATCATATGTATGCACCAGCATGGGGTCCTTCGCCAGCAGCCTAACCTACCTGGTAAGACTAAGATGTCAATCTGAGCTCCTGAAGGCAGAATAGGATACAAATGGAAATTTTAATTCTTCCATGTTGTCAAAAGGAAACACTGAACATAAATTGGGTGTATCTCATCTGGGCCATAGCAACATTAAAAAACAAAACAACTATTTTCTGGTTCTCGGTCAAGCTGCAGTTCTTCAGGTCCCTCCAGTCTTTTTTCTGTTGAAATCAAGACCCTCAAGACAACTCTCTTATCCAGCTAGGAGGAGATGGTTAAAGGAAGTGAATGACATTATTAATTCTTTTAGAAAAGAGATGGTTGACCTGTTTCAATTGCACTGAAGACAACATGGGGAATGTGCACCATTGCAGATTCCATAAAGGCTGGAAGTGTTCAGTTTGTTAATGAGAACTGCATTTCTTACAACTACCTGGAGACTGTGTTTATTGGATAAATTTGTAACCTATGCAATACAAGTTCTTTTTACTTGAAAAGCAGTATTTATTTTCACCTTCCTTGACATTTGGAAATGAGACCTATCAACAAAGGGTGTTTGTATATTTATTGTGTAGATTTCCAAGCGTTGGTTTCCACCAATGTTTTCAAGCAGGAATAACCAGTAATTTAATGGTTTTTTTAAAAAATGAAGTGCATAGAATTGTGCTTGAAAGCAGGTTCAGTAGTTCCTTCCATTCCATGAGAAAGTAATGCTTTTCTTAGACCTCCTGTAGTCCAGAAAATTGATAGTGCATTGAAAAGATTTTTTTTATTGTTCTGCGGTACAAATACTCGTGCTACTCAACCTGTGTTTGACTGAAGTATAGCAACAGTGATTCATGGCATGTCAGTGGATTCCAACTCTCACAGGTAGCAGATTACTGCTTTCAAAGAGAACCTTTTTGCTGAGTGCCAGCTGGCACTGCAGTTTCTGCATGGTGTGTAGCTCTCAACACACTTTGCCCTTTGTTAACCAGTTGCGATGTGTGAGTAGTTTCGTCATCCTGGTTCTAGGTCTACAGAGCATGCACACGTGCGCGCACATACACACACTCCTGCTGTTACATATGTATGTAACACCTGCAATTAAAGGGGGGGAGGCTCTTACTGAACATGGTGAGCATACAGTGGTACCTCAGGTTACATACGCTTCAGGTTACAGACTTGGCTAACCCAGAAATAGTGCTTCAGGTTAAGAACTTTGCTTCAGGATGAGAACAGAAATTGGGCTCCGGCGGCGCAGCAGCAGCAGGAGGCCCCATTAGCTAAAGTGGTGCTTCAGGTTAAGAACAGTTTCACATTAAGTACGGACCTCCGGAACGAATTAAGTACCTTACCTGAGGTACCACTGTATATTCATTTTCAGGTCACACTTTTAAAGTGCATATTCTATCATACTGTTCAAAATTAAATATAAGTATCTTGTTGACAAATTCTTGGATAGTTTTTCTTAACCTACATTGCAAAGAAATGAAACTAATTATCTGGTTCTCATTTAACATGCCAAAGTTCCTTCTAAACAATAGTATTTCTGTTGCTTTTTAATTGCAATATACCCTCGGAACCAGCTGTTCCAAACATTCATTGCATTAAAATCAGAGTGAAGATTTGCCTGTAGACTTCATATTAGAAATGTACCCTATTGTGATGTGCTACATGACAGAAACCTGGGCTACTGCAGTTCCTCTGAGAAAACATAGCCAGAATCAGTTGACATCGTTCTATGTTCTATGATTGTGCAAGAGTTAAGAAAAATAACAGCCTCCTAAAACTTAGATGCTTGTGCTCAAATATTTAAACATATGGATGATACAAGTGTTGGGCTCTTTCCTAAGAATATGAAGTAGTTTTCCAGCTGCTTGCTTCCAGTTCCAAAAATTCACAAACTATGACTCTCCAAGTATTTAGATGGATCTCCTCTGTCATTATCTCCCCACCCATTTCCCATTAGGAAGCTCTCTTCATAGTTGCTTTTTGCAATATGCTTCTCTCAGGAATGCCTAAGCATTTATACTCCTCTGGCATTGATCATGCCTACAAAATATAAACATAATGCTGACCTGTTTAAAGAAGAATGAGGATTGCCAATAGTACTTCAAATGACACCCTTATATTGAAAGAACTGTGTAAAAGATCAATTCTTTAAAGTGTGTTGTGCCAACATGTTGTACCTGGGAGTTTGTAGCTACTTGGCAGCTCATATTTAGGTGAAAGGATTCAGAACTTTGCACATTAGGTTTTCAGCACAGCTGTTCTGACTAGTTGTGGTCATTCATCTGCTACCATGGTAGAATATTACAACTCCTAGATAGGATGCAGTTCTACCCAACAATATAAATCCCCAATAGTTTTTGAGCAGCTGGGCAGACAGCGGCCTTTCTTACAGCAGATGCAATACCCAGTTGATGCAAAACCCGGATTCTTGCTGTGGGGAACACACACACACACACACACACACACACACACACACACTGTTTAACAAATGAATGAGCTTGATATCTTGCAAGATGGTGTATGAGTTGAGCTGTGAACTTGTGCTGGCTGCAACTCAAGATACTCGACCTCTGAAGCAAATTTAGGTGCTGCTGCTATCATCCTCCTGCTAAATTTCTGCTCGTAATACTGATGTGTCATCACGAAGTGTGAGGTAACATTGCCACGAAGCCCCAAGCACTTCCTCTCTTTTAAGATATAGGCACCGACCATTTTCCACAGTTTCCATTCCTAGCCCCCGAATGTGCCAGTGGAGTGTGCATAAACATTCCTTGCCCTGTTCCGCCCTATTCCACCCCCATTCTACCCTGCCCCCATTTTGCCTCCCGTTCTGCCCCTGTTCTTTCCTCTTCCGGGTCCAAAAGGACTTGGGCATTGGTGATTTGGACATGCCTGAAATGGTTGCTGCCTCTATATAAACTGCCTACCCTGGCTGGCAGTGATTCCCTAAGCTCTTTGGCAGTGGTCTTTTCCAATATGGCTACCTTAATTGTTATAATGGAAATGGCAGGGAAGAACTTGGGACCTTCTACATGTAAAGCATTTGCTCTGCCTAGAGCGCCATGTGTTGACATCGAACTGCTTTATGTTGTTTTGCTACTCGATAGATGTTTCCTGTGAAAGGGATTATTGTCTTAGTAAATCAGTCAAGTGTGCCTTGTAGGAAACTTATCCTAAACAACAAGTGAGAAAAAGGCTTCGCTGGGTTGCAGACACAGCAGAACTGCTCCAGATGGGGACAGAACGTGCACTTCTTCTGCTTAGTTCTCCCTTTCTATGATCGGTGCTCATTTCTTGCTATGTATGATGGTGCCTGTCTATAACAGCTGGCTTTGAAAGCCTGTTCAGTGTGACATTGAAGCTGCTGTTGTTGCTGCTGTGCCCTGTGAGCTCTAGGTGTGGTCTCCGTTCTGAGCAGGATAAAAGGCGCAAGTTCCTCGCTTTATTTTATTTCAAATAATTTCTTAACAGTTCTTCATCAAAAGTTTCCAGGGCGTATTAATTGTGAGACTTGTGCCACCTGCATTTTGTTCATTTCTGTGCTTGTTTTATATCCCTAGTATACCAAGAAGCCAGCCAAGCTCTTGCAATGCAGGAGAGGATGCTTGGGGGTGTGGATGATTGTGTCTAAGGCATTTTCTATCTCTCCGTTACAAAGTGAAACCAGAAGCCGGGACCATCAGCCATGTCAGCAGGGAAATCCTCAAGAGCATTCAGGAATCCATTGGTTTCTTTAAGCCTTATGGGGCAGGCACGCTTAATGGGCCCACCATCCCTGTAGAGAGAGAGAGATCTACTTCCAGTCCAAACCTCACCAATAAGAGATCTGATCACAACAACAGGGTTACTGATGAGATTCCCATTTTCAGACCACCAACTTCTCAAGTGGTCAGAAATGCCAGGTACAGTGGTACCTCGGGTTAAGTATTTAATTCGTTCCAGAGGTCCGTTCTTAACCTGAAACTGTTCTTAACCTGAAGCACCACTTTAGCTAATGGGGCCTCCTGCTGCTGCCGCGCCACCGGAACACAATTTCTTTTCTTATCCTGAAAGCAAAGTTCTTAACCTGAGGTAATATTTCTAGGTTAGCAGAGTCTGTAACCTGAAGTGTATGTAACCTGAAGCATATGCAACTCGAGGTACCACTGTATTAGCAAATGGTATTTTGATGGCCTCATAGTGGTCATGTGGTGAGGAAGTCCTGAGCTGCCTCTTTCCAAGTGAATATTGAAGCCCCCAATAACCAACATCCTGGGTTGTCCAGCAAACACCACAGCCAGCTCAATTGCCATCTATCTTACCTTACTGGATAATCTCACTTTCAAATCCGGCCACTTATTAAGTGCATGTGAACAGGGGGTGAGTTAGGTTTCCTTCAGTTCTGCTCCATTCTGCAGTTCTCTTCTATTTGTCTTTGGGCAAGAAAAGAGAACTTTGGAATGGTGATAACTGAATTTGTGTACTTTACTCCCTGCGCATTTTCTCACTCATAATTTTGTGTGTGTGTAAAAGCTGCTCATTAGACAGCTAAGGTTCTTCCTTCATTAATTAGCTGTTTTACAAGAGTACCCCAGAATAAAAATTAAAAATGCTTCGTCTGAGAGGTCATGACTTTCTCCATGACCTCAAAATTCAGCACAATGCAATAATTTCCTATTTACATGAATTCATCACTGTGAATAGCATTAATTCCAACAACTAAAATAGGCTGGATAGACCAATGCCTTGCCAAGCTTAAAATAATTTCCTGTATTCATCATTGCAGCATATCTATTACTAAAAAGTGGTTGGAAGCAAGCAAAAATAAAGTTGTGTATAACAACTGGCCTGTGAGCGGCATATTGTAATAAAGGATATTGGAGATGAGGAAGTCTGCTTTTTGGTACACATTAGTTGAAGGTATGCATTTAATTTGGCTTTGGTTCTTTTAAGTTTTGATGATGACAGTAAAGAACAGGAAACTAAAGAGTGAAGAACATACAAGTCAAAGTAAAAAAACCATTTCTCTTGGCCTTATACAAGGAATTAAACTACTGTGAATTATATTTTCTGAACATTATATTTGGTTAAATGCAGCATCTACTGCAAAGGCATGCAAGGAATTGAATTACACAAATTTAAAATACTAGCTATTCTAGGCTGCATCAACAGAAGTATAGTGTCCAGTTTAAGGGAAGCAGTAGTCCCACTCTATTATGCAGCAGCTCCCTCCCACCAGAAGCCAAGGTTATCTAGATCACTGGTTCAGGGGATCCTGCCTGCTGCTACAGGTCCTCAACCTGTGGAGTGTTTGGTTCATCCTCTGAGGACTCCACCTCTGTTGCTAGGTCAGGGCTAGGCATGACAGGTGATGATGATAAATACTGGAGTAGAAATTCTAAACTTTTTAAAAAGTTGCAAAGAATCAGTCTGGTTTTAAGGTAACTTTGGATATCATATTAACACTGTTTCCAAAGATGACGTTTTTGGTTGGAGTGGCAGCTGAGTGCTAGCATTGGTGGCTTACCATTAAAAGGTTGTATCCAACCAAGTTATACTTGGAGTAGACCCATTGAAATTAATGAACCTAAGTTACTCATGTCCATTAATTTCAGCTTGTGTACTCAGAATATGACTAACATTGGATACAGCACATCAACTCTTTATTTCACAGTTAGAGCTTTCTGACTCCCAAAGTATTATAGGATATAATTTTACAAGAAAACAACAAATCTCTAGTGCTAATTATGAAGTGTGTTAGGAGTATGATATTTCTTATGGTCTTGCCTTGTCTATGGACTGTGAAATAGCTAAATTTATTATTAGGATCAGTTTTGGTTCACTACTCAGCCATTCATTTTGCTCTTCTTTCTCTCCCTCTCCTGGAAAAAAAATATGTTTGCTGATACCCTTTCTTGAAATGAAATTTTGCTTTCTTCGCAACAGCCTTTAGGCAGCAGCTTTTTCATCTTTCTTTTGTGCTACTTCCAGCAGACATTTGAAAGCAGGAAGATTGCATAAAGATGAGTTAAAAGCCAGTGTGTTTAAGCAATCATATTGCTGTCTCCATTGTCCCAAGGCAGCAGGCCAATTCTTGAGTACGTAAAGTAGGAGAAGGATGGCCGGCTTTGAACCTGTCTAGGACCCAAAGAAAAAATTAGACACTGGGGTGGTTGTCTTGAAAGTAGGTCACAACCCTGCAAATACTATAAATCTTCCTACTGCTGGCAGCTACACTAAACTACATATTATTAATGGAAGTTGGATGAAAGCATTAACAGGAGTGTAGAGGCTTGGGTTTAAACTGTAAAAAAAGCCCAAGAACACTAGGATCTTTTTAAACAACAACAGTCTACCTTTAAAGACCAACGATAATCAGGATTCCTGTCTGTCATGACATTGATACCGCTGCTTTTCTGTCTGCTCCATTTAATTTATAGCCAGAAGGCCTGCTCCCCAAATACGAGGACAAAACAGTAACACTATATTGTGTGTTGTGTCATCATTACCCACAGGAACTTAAAACTTTTTTTCTTCCTGATTTAGGGAGCCTCTTATGATAATTCAACAATTCCTCCATTGCAATATTTAGATCTTGGATTCTTTTCTATTAGAAATACCTAACCAACTTTGGTTAGTTTTCATTTAATGGCTCAATACTTGCTTAAATGAATCAATAGTATTATACCTTCCTGCCTGAAAATATGTTCAGATAAAGTCTGAGTTTTGAAACGCTGCCCTGCTAAAAGAGGGCCTGATACGTTACTTGAAATTGATGGTTTTGAGAAAGATGGGTGGGGGGAAATGGCCATGCTCTTAATTCATTAATCTTGTAAAATAATGCATATAATCAAACCACCCGTTGCATCACAGGCATTTCCCATTTTAGTCTACCTGTGAATGTGGCTGTGCATTGGCCTCCCGTGCTACATTCAGTATTGATGCAGTGTTGAAACGTCTGTTATAGAAATCTGCCCAGGCACTCGAGATAAGGAAACTGTACAGACACACAGTGTGTGGTGGGGAAGGGTTGTTACCCACTGGTAGAGCATCTGCTCTGCATGTGAAAGGCCATAGGTTCAATCCCTGGCATCTCCACGTATGGCTGGGTGTGAAAGCTAGTCCGGGTAGATGATACTGAGCTACATAGACCAATGATCTGACAGAGTATAAGGCAGCTTCTTATGTTCTTTCAGCTGACTGTGCTTGAGCTTCTGCACAAGGTAATTTACAGGGAGTGCCTGCAGAAGATAATGGAAAACCAGAGGAGTATTTGCTTGCAAGAGATTTGTAGTTTATAGTTCAGAAAGTAAAGAAGCATCTAGGTAGCCTGTGCCTCTTATCTCGTGTACAAGCACAGGCTGCTAAGGAATACATTCACTATCAGTGTTCCTACCATGGTACAGACACTTCAGGTTACAGACTCCGTTAACCCAGAAATAGTACCTCGGGTTAAGAACTTTGCTTCAGGATGAGAACAGAAATCGCATGGCGGCGGCGCAGCAGCAGCAGGAGGCCCCATTAGCTAAAGTGGTACCTCAGGTTAAGAACAGTTTCAGGTTAAGAACGGACCTCCGGAACTAATTAAGTTCTTAACCCACGGTACCACTGTATTTAATGACACTACACTTTCTGGAAAAGGGTTCGTTCATGTGCTCCATCTCTACTTCAGATATCAGCATATTCCTTTCAGAGTTTTAACTTTTTGACATTTAATTTCTTCTGTAGTTGTTACAGCCGTTGCTCTGCATGGAATTTGAACTAGAGGCAACCTTAATGCAATGTGTGAATGCTGCAGAGAATTGTTTGGTTTCTATGGAGATAATTCTCTCTCCTTAAAATGTAATGGTCTATCAATACATTTGCTGGGAATGCAGAGACATGCTTCAAATACCAGGAGTACAGTGAATCACCCACTACTTATTAGAGGTCTGAAAGCATCTACTGTAGTTCCATTTGGGTTGAAGCATTGCCAAAACTTGTACAAGATATTACCTGGGAGGCCCTGGGCTCTTGAGACCTGGTTCATATCTGCAGGCATAACGACTGATCAGGGAATACTGAAGTCTGGTCTATATAGCACGGGGTGGTAGAATATTTATGTATTTATTGTTTATGATTATTAATAGGATGACTATTTTAGACTGTAGTGGGGAATCACATGTTTAATTGTCCCTTTCCCAAGCAAACTTTCCCTGTAATTAGAAAACTGGCACAACTAGGAAATGGTCTGTGATAAAAAACTTGCTCTGGTATTTCTTTTCCTTGAAGAGGCTTCTATATTCATTAAAAATAGAAAATAAAAATAAAATAAAAGCCCTACGGGATCAAACAAAATGCATGTTTACTCCGGGAAGATCTCTCATTGTTGTTACCCACCAGTTTATATAATCAGAGGCATATTATAAACTGCCCTGGGAACCTGTTGAATGGTGGGATACAAATCCTTAAGCAAATAATATTGCTTCCAGCTAGAGGTCCCTTGGTTTGTGATGACCAGTGGTTCCCAGTCTGTCTGTCTGTCTGTAGCTTTACATACCATCTTGCTGTGCTCCATGGACAGCTGGCAGTTGAATGTCTGAATTTACAGTATTGCACATGAGGTAACCTTAAAGATAAATATGGGATCACTTTCTGATCCATGATGTTGCACTCTTCAAGTGGTGAAAAGGTATGTATAGTCAATCACTCTTGATTTTTGTGGAAAATATCTGACAGTATTAACGTGTGTGTGTGTGTGTGTGTGTGTGTGTGTGTGTGAGAGAGAGAGAGAGAGAGAAGGGAAATGCCCTCATAAGTGAAATCTTTTTTCTATCATAACATGTCTCTGTTCTTCTAAAGGACAAAGGGTTGAACCAAATTCCTAGACTAGGAGATAGATATACCTCATGTGGCTTTCACTTCTCATGAAATTCTGAGTCTGTCTTTCTGACTCATCAGTCATTATCTTTAGCCCTCCCTGTCCACTGTTGTTCAACATGCTAACCCAGAATCCTAGTTAGGAACCTAGAAGAGTGGAATTTATTTTTTTAAGGCGTAAAAGACCTCGTAAACTATTCTAGCCCTAAATTCCAGCAATTTCATTCTTAAATTTTTTTAATGTGCTTTCTAAGGAAAATATAATATTTATTTCAAAGCAAGATGGTTCTGTTATATATACTATAGCATGCTATGAATTTAAAAAAATTATACACAAAAATACATAACAAAGTAAAATCAGTTACCCTCCCCACTGTTCAAGAGGCTATAAATTGGTTTAATTAGCTAAGGCTAATTAATGAAAAAATTTTTCTAGTACAGCAAAAAATTACCAAAATTATATTACAGATTTTGGGGTTTTGTAATGCATTTAAGGAATGATAATGTGGACATATCACTCACCCACCTTTAATCTTTAGAGCATAGAATTTAGCCCTGAATTGCTTTGTCCTAGAAGCTGAATAAGATGTCATATGCACTTTATTAGCTCTACTTCTGAACAACTCACTCAAAGGTTTTGCAAAAGATAACACTTTGCCCTTTGAAAGTAGGCAAGATAATGTCATGTGAAAAGTTCAAAAATAGAACGTGTCATTCCTCAAATATTTTGTTTGTTCCAGACATCAGAAAAAGAATCATCTTTTTATACATGCTAGTCTTGTGACCATTTAATTGAATTGTTTTTCCAGTTCAGTTATAAAATACAGTATTGGGCTAGTTGCCCAATCCATAGTTCTACATGCAAACACAGTAGTGTTTGCAGAGCTGTATAAATGGTTGTTGCCATACATCTGTCTTGAGAGAGAACAGAAGAATGTGCCATCTTGGGTAAAGCCAAATCATCAGAGAGTTGCAGCACCTGCTGTAGCTGTAGAGACCAGTACGAGAGAGACATGTTTTATTGCAGCTTGGGCAGATGAAGGGTGTCCAGATTCACTATTAAAGATACACCATGGTGTTTCTTCTCTCTGCCTCTGTTAAATGAATTCTTATACTCTTTCACTCTTCCTGATAGGGTATCATATGTGATTTCCATGAATGCAGCATCAAGACAAGCAGCCTGCCATTGTGAAGTGGAGATCTCTGTATTGAGACTCTCTTTGTACGGATCTTGACGGCAATGAATTTTGTACACCTGCAACAGACTTTTGTGTTTGCTTTCCTGTACTGAGGTTGGCGCTCTCTTGCCCAAGGGTTGTTGGCTATGGTTTGCCATTTATACAGTTAGGCATTTATTTATTTCTTAATTCTTAAATTAAATTTAATTCTTAAATTATTGAATAACTTCATTCAGATGTTTCTGTAGAGTGGTGGTGAGACTTGGTTTAGACTTTGTCTTAGTACAAATTTTTTTAAAAAAAATAATAGTTGCAATCAACATTGGATCATGGCTGCATTTTGCATGCAAGGAGATAACATCTTGCCTAGCATATCTCATCTTAAACTATTGCTTTTGCTGAGCCAGATAAAATTGATGGCAGCAGGTATTTTACAAAGTTATTTTCAATGTGAGGGAAGATGAATTCTCTAGAGTAAATTACAATCAGGATTCAGTGCACGGCTAATCATGGCAACCTTCTGTGTACTGCCTTTATCTGTTTTAAAGTATCTAACAATTAAGTTACATTTGCAACATAAACATTATAGCTCTCCATCTCATTTTGCATATATGCAAAAGGACTACCAGCATCTGTGAAGCTGTAGGATATTATGCACACAATGTGTATATATAATCTTGTCTTTGTTATCAAATATTGATATTTGATATTTGGGTCATAGTGGCAGGTTATAGTGACAGCAAAAACCTTACCTGTGCAATATAATAATTGATTTAGGTAGCCAGGGCAAGTAATTTTTGACTCTGCTCTTGCATCAACTATCATAACTGATGCAGAGTGATATGCGCCACAAAGTTGTAGCATTCAGATTTAATGATTAGATCTTCTAGCCATTCTGGTTGTAGAATTGTGTAAGGGCCTACCACATGCATCTTGGAGTTCATTGGATCATACATATTATTTAATTGTGTCTTTGAATTCAGCTTTTATACTAGAGGCATTGTCTGGAAAGAGGTCCTTTTAGTGTTACTTTCTATCTTGCTTTTTTGCAGAATTGTATTTCAAAGTAAGCTAGCCTTATTGTTTAAACTATTTTGAATTTGAAATGTTCATTGGTATACGGATCCATTGGTTTCCTGTTACACTGGAAAGGAAGCCTTTTTGGTGAGATATAGTCTTACTATTTTGGGGAAGCATTTTATGCTTGTATTATGGATCTATAATAGTCCTCACTTCCTAGGCTTCCTCCAGCGATGAGCACCACAGGTGATGGCAATACCATTTTCAAGGACTTGCTGAACACGTTTAGGCTTTAGAAGGTAGCTAATTGCTCTGAATCCATAAGTTAATAACATACTTAATTCACAAACAACTGAAAAGTAATAGCTGTTGACTTGGTCGTTCCTTTGAATATATTGGCTTTGGAGATCATTTCACAAATGTGAAGAACAACCTGGAGATTATTTTTGCAATTCCATTTTTAAAGTATTGCATTTAATGCACGGATAAAAATGCATACCTGTGTGCTTTGGAACCGGCTCCTCATCTTCCTTTTAGGAGCTCCTACCCAGATATACAAGGAGATTCTCCTTTCTGATAATTGCAAATCTAAGAGTCCCCTCTACTTCTGTGGAGTACTATTTGGAAACTTGAGAGGTTTGGAACAACCACTCTGTGCCTAGCATATTACATTTGAAAAAAGTCTGCTGTCTGAGAACAATTGAAATAAATTGGATTTGAAGTAATAAAATCAGGATATGCACTTTGAGGAATAATGTGCTTTTAGAAAGTGTTTATACCACTAGACTTATACATGAAGGCAACACTTTGAAGTGAATTATCCCAAGGCTAGATAGAGATTCTTTCGTGCTTCAACAACAAAAAATGGTGTTGGCCCACCATTTTGTAGATACTCACTTCCCAATGAAAATAATAATTTTGTGAATAAACTACGGTACATAGTTCATGGCCTTGGGATTGGATCATAACACTTAAGGAGGTAGCAAAATTCATGCTGATTGCTGGAAAAGTAAAGACCTGAGAAATGTTGTGTGTTATTGAACTACTGAATGTTTCCTCCACTGATTCAGGGATAGGGTATGGTTTTACCAATTGGATTTTCCAAGTCTTATAGTAATTCAGCTATATACACATTGTTCTATGAAACAATTATGTAAGGCATGCTACAGTAAGATGACTTAAATTGACATAAGTCAATATGTTTAATTTGGCCTCATCTAATTTTAAACAAAAGGAAATCAATACTTTGCAGCAGATATCAGTGACTGGACAGTAAGACTTAGTGATCTGGCATTTAAGCTGATAAAGTTTACATAAGGCTTTTATCAAGACTTCCAAATCTGTACTTTCCCCTTTAATTATTATTATTAATTTATTTATATTCTGCTGTTTATTTTTATTTAAATACAACAATGTAATTTGTGCCTTTTCACAATAAGTATATTCAATGTTTTAGAATTAATGGCATTTGAATACTTATTATTATTTAATTATAAAACACTAAGGAGTCAAAGTAAATGTTACTTGGTGAAACATGATTAAAGGTGGAAAGAGTGTTCAGAAAGGATTTGCAGGTAAAAGGGAGGATGCTTAATTTCTCCTATGCCCACTCATTCTTGTCAGCATACTTCTTCAGTTTGTACCTTAACTGGGTTCTCTTCTATTATTAGAGTGTAGCTGGAAACCTTTTAGTAATTTATATGGGAGAATTGGAGGGTTGGAGATGGTTAACCATGACCCATCTGCCTGCTGCTTTTTTTGTACCATATGCATCTCATGTCCTATGTTAGTAGTACAACTGGAGCTGGAAACACAGTCTACCCCCACCCTCTGGTAATGCTTTGTTTGGTCGTGAGCAATGGTACCTTATCAAGTTATTTAATACGTATTTTTCCTTTCCTCCCTTAGATATGTGTCACAAAGATGTCTACACGGAATTGCCAAGGAATGGATTCTGTGATCAAGCCCTTGGACACAATTCCAGAAGACAAAAAAGTCAGAGTTCAAAGGACACAGAGCACTTTTGATCCATTTGAAAAGCCAAATAATCAAGTGAAGAGGGTCCATTCAGAGAACAATGCCTGCATTAACTTCAAGACTTCGTCCACTGGGAAAGAATCTCCTAAAATCAGACGACATTCCAGTCCTAGCTCTGTAAGTCCAGACATGCCATATTTATCTCAACTAAATTCTCCATCCAAGTTCCAAATGTTTTGGTGCTTTTAATAGCAATGTCACTTAAAGCGGTATGCTGAGATTGTGTGTATTTTTAAAAGAGCCCTATCTCTCTGCTTTCATTATGTGCAATTTTAGTCTTAGATAAACATGATCCAGATTGGTTCAGTATCATTATATTGTCTTCCATTGAATGAGCTGTGTTCTCAGAAGGTTGTTATCCTTGTTTTACTATCCTCTGAAACTTATGAATTCTATCCGTCTAACATAAAAAGTAAATACTAGGAAACATCTAGTTTGAGGTGTTTCTAGTTAGTTTAGAAGATTAATAGAGATTTTTTATTAAATACTGTATATACCACATTTCAATTTTGTTGGGTGGCGGGCTAGTTTATTTTAAAACTGTGTGCTACCTTTTAATCAGAAATATTTCAGAACAAAATTAAAATTAAAAACTTACTATTCTTATCAGAAGCTGGAAATTTTGTTTGGGGAACACTGGATTGGCAACACTGAACCTTTGTCAAACAGTACATTATGACCGAGCAAACATTTCTCAAATCACAATACTTTGTGAAATCACGAAGCAGACAAAGCTCTCAGAACATGTTATGCTTTCCCCATGTGGTGTATTATCTTTTTAAAGTAGTGATAAATGAAATGTCATCCTTGCTTATGACTGGTGTGCCAGCAGTTGTCCCTGAGGTGTCCTGCCAAATTATTGTGTATGAAAACGACATTTTATTTCCCACTATTGCATAAATCTCTAGTAATGTGACCTTTGAGGTAAAGAATACAAATTCCAGAAAAATGAAAATGGTACCTATTTACTTACAGGTTACTAGTCAGTTAATAACAGAATATTTTCATTTTCTCGCTGAAAGAAAAAAGTGTTTAAGGTTGACTAGTATCACTAGAGACTTTTCAGAGAGTTGTTTCTGAGCCACATTGGATAAAGGTGCCTTCACTCTCTTGCCTAAATAGCCTTTCTGTCTAGAAAAGACATCAATTTACAGGTGTCCTTAGTGTTTATTCCAGACATCACGATGTTACTGTGATATGCAAGATAGCTTGTATTTTGCACACAGTCAAAGCCAAACAGGTGATCCCATGTACTTAACTCTTCAGTTGACCAGCTGTAAAAAAAGGCTTGCATGAATAGAACACAAAAGGTTGAATTTATTTGTCCTTTACTTTCGGATTTTCTTTTTATTGCTGTGAAATTAGTTCTCTTGAGGACACAAGATCTTCAGTATTGATACTGAAATTCTTCTACAGAAGCACTGTGAGCGTGTTTATTGCTCCATGGATAATTTTATATTGAGATTTAATATCCTGTGGACATGTCATATCCCTAGACACAGTTTCAGAACTAGGTATTTTAAGCATAACATTAGCATCCTGTTACTTTATGAAAAATGAATATGAATCTAGGAGCATGTGCAAATATAACCGCTAGAAGTATTTTTTTTCACAACAAAGCATTGTTTTTCCAAACTAGGAGGGGTAAAACCCGTAAGTGGCAACTGCATTCACACAATGGCTTTAAGTAAAACTGATGGAATTTTACTGACTTTTTGTACGCCCAAAGTGATGTGGTAATCTTATTTTTTAAATTCATGTTGAATCATTGAGGGTGGATTTTAATTAGTTTGACTGACAATGCAGTACCAGGAAATTGTATTCTGAATTAATATGTGGGAAGGGAAGTTGGCAGTGTCTCTGTAGGACTAGGATCCCCACCTGCTAGTCATGTATGTAACCAAGAAATGATCTGTATGTTGCACTAGCTATAGAGATGCCAATCCAATCTACCAACGTTCCAATGCTCTTTTTTAGTGCTGTGACAAAAAATTTCCTGCATTTTTTTGACCATTCGCCATTAGTTAATGAGAAAAAAAAATATTATTAATGGGAAGAGAAAGCTTCAGAAAATTATCCAGAAGTTGTCTGGGCCTAAGGATTTCTTCACAGGGAGTCCAACCCTATCCAGAACGGATACTCCCCAACTCCTGGACATGTCAGTCATTCACTCAAATAGTCTTTGACAGTTTTCAGATGTGGGGGGTTATTGTGTTGGTTTTACTAGTCGTAATAGTTTAAGCATGTTATTTTATGTGTGTGTGTGTGTGTGATTGGACAGACTAAAAGTAAATATTTAGGCTTTAAAGGTGGGACTTTGCTGCAAGGGCCTCTGTGCAGGACCAGAAAACCCATTAACAAGACTCATATTTTTATTTGTAATTAAAAGAAATAGTAGTTCGTAATTATTTTGTATTACTTGTTACAGCCTTCTTAGTTGGAAAACTTTATGTATTTGTATTTAACAGTTGTGTCTGTAACCTTGGACACTGACATTTATCTGAGAATTTTGCAGGCAAACTAGGTTTCTTCGACCACTGGGGAAACTGACTAATTTCTCATAAGGCTGTATGGAAAATACTTTAGATGTAGACAAAAGATTAATTGAAGATAAATTAATGGTGCCATTTTTGGAATCTAAGCAGGAATGCCCTCCCCTTGAGCTTTGGAGGCTGCTGAAAGATATCCATGTCAGAAGGCGGAGGGATTCAACATTATTTTCAGTCAGATTCTTTTGTCAAATACATTTTTATTAGTTTTCCAATATTTTCAGTCAGATTCTTGCCTGTGATAGAGAACAGCCTCTGCATGCATGGCTCTTCCCTCTTTCAAATTTGGAACTGTTTTTAAAATATCTTACTGCTAAACAAACAAGCTTTTCCTACCCGCTCATTTTATGATCTCCCTGGCTGTTAAGTTATTTTCTGAAGTGAAAGGTAAAGAGATGGGGCACTTCTTTAAAAGGCTTATTATGTACTCTAATTTTAGAGTAGAAAATAAATAATAGTGTTAGTTGTAGAGATGCACAGGCACTTAAATGTTGCCTTTGTTGACAAAATAAATAGGAGCGGAGGCCCAGATTTTTACAATTGTCCTTCGTGAACTTTACCCAGTGAAGGAAGCCATTTAAAAACATTTATAAATGTTTTTAATGATACGTAAATAAAATTAAATGTGCATTTAAGCTGACACAAGGCACATGTGGGGTTTGGGGTTTGTTTGTTTTTTAATTCATTGTTTTTAAAAAGGCTTTCTGAGGTGGTGTTATTTTACCCTCTTAAGGTGTTCTAATTTGTTCTTTGAAAAGCTTAAAAATACCCCAGAGGCTGTTTCTGAGGTAAAGTGCATAGGTGTGGGGGGAGGGGAGTTTACACACAAGTGTTGTCTCCTTTGTAATGGGAAACACCGCTCATGAATTCTCAGGACATGAAGCCCCCCCTCAGCCCTTCTGTTTCAGAAGAGGTATGTGATTCAAGGGCAGGGGAATCAGCCACCATCTTGAGTTCTGTAGCAGAGGGACCAGATGCCATTTTCAGCGAGGTGTCTGAACCCCCTGTTGGAAAACCTGAGGAATGCAGTAAAGAAATCAGCGTAAGTCTAGAGTACATAAATAAGACCCAGCCCTTTCCTGGTCATTTGAAGCAACTGCTGTTCTTTCGTCCTTTAATTCAAATTACAACCACTCATTCAGAAGCCTTGCATATCCTACAAGCATGGATTGAGATATTGGGGGGGGGGGATAATTTTTGCACCCTCTTCAGCCACCTTTAAAAAAATGAGAGTTGATTAAATATTGCGTGTGTCTCCTTCTGGGTTCTTCTTAGCATTATACAGTGCTTTGTAGAAGGGCTACGTCTTACCAAGTATATTGGGTGCTGAATAATGAATTCCACAGGTCCTTAGGCCTGTTTTCCTATTTATATATATGTACCTGTTTGAAAAAGTTGCATCAGGGAATTTTTTTTGCTGTATTGAATAATGTGCAGATCAAAACAGGGATTGCTTGATAAATAATATATACAAATGGTCAAACATATACAAATGGTCATGGGAATTAAGTAGTTAATTAATCAGTTAACAATTTAAAAAGTTTGAGAAACTTGACTAACTGGTTAACATTTTCAGCTGTCAACTTTTTGATGTATACTAGTGAAAAATTACAAGCAAAGTATTTGGTTGAAAATTAAAATCTGGCTTTCACAGAATTTTCCTTTCACAGTCGCTTTCTAGTGCTCTGGAACAACATTGTTTTTTTCAAACTCTAATACGTGTTTATGAGAAAGGTAGTGAGATACCTTAGTTCATCAATCTGGTGTTTCAGGGCAGCCAATAGTAGAGAAAAAAGCAGAACAGGAGTGGGAGCCATTTCTGCTACTAAATTGTTAGCTCCCATAAAATATTTGAGCAAATAAAGCAGACTTAATTTTCAAATGTATAAACCTCTGATTTATGCCAGTGGAATTTCATGATAAAGATTATTTCAGAATTCTGGACATTTTGGAGCAGTGCTACATTTCCTGAGATTAGTCATCATTGCAAAGCAAAATACACACATAGTGGTATTTGTTGAAATAAATGTGTTTTAAGAAATGTTTGCTAAAATGCCCCTTTGCATGCTATAAAAGTGCTCTTTTTAGAGTTGATCTGCCAGTGAAAATTGATCCTTTAAAAAATGTACTGTGTCCTTCTGGTACAGGCAGCCTAGTCCTCAAAAGCATCTCCTGCCCCATGTGATTCTGTGCCTTAATGGAAAAGAAACCCACTCACTGCATTTGGAAAAATATAATGCTGTTGGGCAAATTCAACATGCTTCATGCATTGCTCATGAATCAGCTTAACTTTTAGCTAGTTATTCTCTTTTTAGAACTTTCAGCTAGTTGAAAGTAGCAATTCTTAATTTACAGGTTAACTCAAATTAATCTAGGGAGTAACCATTGAGGAACCTTGTTATCTTTGGTTCCTATTTAAATCCTGGATTATGAGTACAGGATGAGATCATCATTCTGTAACAAACATTTCTGTTATTAAAACTAAAGGGCTAAATGTCATAAGCCACAAATGACATAGTGACTACCAGGCAACCCTGTGTCTGTTCACAGGGTTGCCATTGGCTCTCAAATCCAGCATTGAGACTCACAGTGTTCAGTAGCTAATTGGCATGTGGAACAGGACCTTAAAGAAAAATATTGAGTACTTTTTTAGTATTCTGTAGCTGTTGCTAACAGTCACTGTATTTCTTAGAACTAGTCTAATATGAGTAATTTCAGTGATAGACAAATAATAAATATTTAGTTGAACAAGCCAGCGTGCTTAGCAATTGGCCAGAGTTATTTGTAAACCAGAATACCTATTTCATATACAGTGCTAAGCCAGGATTATTTGAAATGTATCCCAGGACAGAAAATAATGTAAAATGTACAAAAATCTTATGTTTTTATCTCCTCGAAAGGACATGTAAAGTGAAAGGGATAGTAGGGAGACCCAAAGGCTAATTTTAGATGCATGGGGTGGTGTACTCATCTAGTCAATTAAGAGGAAAAGACAATCATATCAAAAGTCCAATGTTTCATGATGTTTTTCTTTGACAATCGGGAGTTGCTATATTGGTTAAGATTATGTTTTACTTTAAAAGGGTTAGGCCAAGAGGGAGGAGAAGTATGGTTTGAAAATGAAAGCAAGCAGACTAGGAGTTCACCGGCAACCAATGCCCAAGCGCCCACAGAAACCTAGATTTGGCCCTGGTTTTTATGCCCACATCTTTCTAGCCTGGCAAGCAAAATGTATTATTGCAGTAGAAGAACACATTGCAGTCCGTCAAAAGCACTTCAGAAGAGTGTAGAGCAGGGCTGCTAAACCTTAGGAAGGAAATATGGCCTAGGGCAAAGTAGAGTGGCTTGGACCATAGGTTCCCTTCCCCAACTTGTCGAGAAACATTTGAAATAAATGTTTAGAAATCAATCCATGCCCAAAAACTTGGCTTTGATTCTCCGCCCCGTTAAATGTATCAAAGCTTTTTGCAATGTTCTGGTTGCCTTGAGAACGAAGGACTTCATTGTTATATGACAAGGACAGTGATGTTGAATAAGTTCCATCTAAATATGAGCACTCCAGATGATCAATGCCGATTTTAACAGTATCACTGGAGATACTGGAAAGTGTTAGTTCATACAGTATGAAATTTGGATTTGCTGCCTACTGAGCAAGTTTATAGCATTTACATATACATTGCTAAATGGCTTGTGACCCAACTATCCGATGGAATGCTTGTCCCTGTACCAGCTAACCCAGACATAGAGGTCAGCGGAGTGGGCCCTAGTCAGTGATCTTTCAACAGGGATGGGTTTCTGTAGTGGTGCCTGATTGTGGTATTCGCTTCCCCTGGTGGAGTGGTTGGTTTCTTATTTTGTTGGGCTTCTGGCGCCAGATAAAAACACATCTGTCATCAAGACCTTTGGAGGAGCTGATTAGACTACTCAGGGCTGGAGTACAGGGATTATTGTGTCTGCTGGTATGCTTCTGTTTGTTTCCCTTTTTTCACATTTTGGTTTTACTGTTTGAAATGGTTAATTTATTTGTATTTTATAATTGTAAACTGGGACACACCTAGATGAAGAGTGGTTTAGAAGTTCAATGAATAATAAAAAAAATTACTTTGGTTATGCTGTCTAGTGAATAAAGCATGCTCAATTGGACATCTTGGTACAGCTGTTCGTTAATCTCATCTTTACAGAAATTCTGCAACAAATCCAAATTTCATTCTTCTGTATGGGCTAAGTCTTTCTGACAACTCTACTGACATAGGAATACTGTTGAAATAGGCAGTGACCATCTGGAGTGCTGAGTGATATTTAAATGGATATCGTTAGACATTGCCCTTGGTACCTGACAATGTCAGGCATTAAATATCCAAAGTATAATCTCATTAGTTTTGGTAATAACAGTTGTTCTTCATAGGGTTGGCTCAACACAGTTAATGGTAGTGTGTGAGTGCTGAAAATTTTATCTCTCCGTTTCTTTTCTTACTTAGCCAACAAGTCCCAAGTTTGGAAAAGCAGACTCTTATGAAAAACTGGAAAAACTGGGAGAAGGCTCATATGCCACAGTATATAAAGGGAAAAGCAAGTAAGTACATTTTTATCATGTACATTTATGTACTTGTGATGCAGACCAGATGCTTCATAAACAATTCCACTATTTTTAAATAAAATATATTGTGAGGTAGGAGTAGCAGGTAACCATTTTGAATTGTTTTTTAGCTTGAACTTTAATGTGTTTTTAGTATGTAGAGAGAATGAAGAAGAGTATTCGATACAAGCCTCTTCCCATTTCCCATTATTGTTGTGCTAAGTGTAGGATATTACTAAGTGCAGTAATGCCAAATGAGCAATATTGGCAGGCCTGTGACCTACAGTTATGTTTTGGAAGAAAATGCTTTTAGTTTTTTGAACCATTTATATAACACTTTCAGTTCCAGTTGTGTTGTATTGGTTTCTGGCTGCAGCCCATTATTTTTCATAACTAAGAGGTTATACACAAAGTAAATTTTCAAGAGAAAAGCCAATTATTGGAAAAGTTTTATGTTAACATTATTTTATCATAGTGAGGTGTTAGGTGTGCATCTGCCCACGTATATTATGTATATACATATGTGGGCCCATTTCATGCAGCTGTTTGCCCACCCACCGAAAAAGAAGGAAAACTTTGTAAAAAAAAAGTGTCTGCACATGTCCAACTATCGGCACGTAGGGCATGCCTCAGCCTTACTTGGTGTGTGTTCTCATCTGCTTGCTTGAAATGAGACCACATGCTAAATTGCAACATGCCTTTCCAAAGCCTTTCAGACCCATAAAACATAAAGGGAGGAAGCACTGCTCCAGCATGTTTTTTACATATGGCTTCTCTTGTCAGCCTGAAGTCAATAAAGAAACAGCATGGTTCTTTCCTTTTTAAATAAAAGGTTGCAAGTCAGCGTAAGCCTTTCCTCAGCTGAAGCTGGTGGAGTTGGAGAAGTGAAGGTCCTAGACAAGAATATATGGGGACAGAGACTGGTTGTGGGGAAACAGAGGAGGAAGGCCATGGAAGTTAAGGATGAAGAATATGTGTTTCATTTGACAGGAAGCCAGCATTGGGGCCTTTGGGAAAAGCATTGTCTGGTCTGAATTAATAGGGTGATGAAAGCTTTTTGTATCAGAGTTCTAGATAGAAGTAAGAAGACAAGAACAGACAATAGAGGAAAATATTGTAGTAATCAGGGTGGGTGATGTAACATTTCAACTATACACATCTTTTGTCTTGATTATATTAATTAGTCCAAAAGATTATAAGAACTGTTATTCTTCTCAGGTTCTTTCCACTAAAGTGGCCCTACAAACAATGGCTGTTTAATAATTAAATGCTCAAGAGGTACGCATCAAGTAAACTAGTCTGGATGGTGTCTGCTTATTAAACTTCTGTCCCACCCTCCCGATGGAGCCGAGGGTGGCATTCAAGGCAACAAAACAAAGCAATTGAAAATCAAGGAATCTAAAACATTTTTTTAAAAATTAAGAACATCCAAAAACATGGAAAAAACTATTGGGAAATACTGATCAGATTACATTCCAAATAAATGTACAAGCAGATTTTAATAGGCTGTGTAGTTCATTTTCAGCATCTCAAATTATCCTTTATTGGCTGTAAGGAAATACTGTGATAGCCACATCTGCACGTTTCACAAGGCATGAGGGGATTTAGAATTGCATCAGTAGAAACAGCTGGAAAAGCAAAATCATACCACTATTGCTTTTAACTGAATCAGGTTTTTTTCAACCACCTGAAAACCTGATTGAATTCACCCCACATCCCCCAAAGGTATTTTAAAAATCTTAACAAAATTATTAGGTCAGCTCTTAATTCATAATGATAGGTCATATAAATAATAACAAAGGTCAGTCCTCAAGTTATCCATGATCAGTTGAATCTTGAAGCCTCTCTCAAATTACAGCAAAATTGTTCTATCCAAAAAGCTATGGGGAGGTGAATCATATAGCAGAGATACTCAGTGTTGTGAAGTAACCCAAACTTATTTAGAACTTATCAATCACAACTCACAGAAACATTGACAACTAGGGAGCAAGCATGTCAGCACATTTCACCCAAAAGTAACAAAAACTGCTTATAAGGGCACCTGCAAATTTTGCTTCATAATTTTTTTTTTAATGAGGACTAGAGAGACCTACAATTTAAAAAATGAAAGCTCAGAATGTGGGGCGAATGAAGGTCATCAGTTCATTACTCTAACTGTGTAAAGCATTTTATTTTAATGCTATAATTTGGGATAAATACCTGAGATAAAGATTTGATAAGTTGAATATTTCAAGGCTGCTAGTATCTTGATTTTATGGATGGCAGAAGTTGGACCAGAGAAATAGGATGTTCTGTACATAGAAAAACCTATTATTGAAATGTGCTAAACCTAATTTTGTTTGTGTAATGTTTTGTTTGCATTACTCCAGGGTAAATGGAAAGTTGGTGGCGCTAAAGGTGATTAGACTTCAAGAGGAGGAAGGCACTCCGTTTACAGCCATCAGGGAAGGTACACTTGTTTCTTTATTTACTGCTCTTGGTTTTCTCTTCCTCCTTTGTAATTGCAACATACATCTTTTCAGCTTCTTGTTGCTGGAGAACCTTGGGTTTCTCAAATTATATGGTTATGTTTCTTGTAGGAGGAGGATTGCTACTTAAAAACCAAAAGCACCCTGTTGTGTGGGAGTTGACATGAAATAAAACAAATCTGTGCATCTTTATTGCTAGCTTATATAAGAACTGGTATCAGGTGTACATGACAGTATGTATGCATTTGCGGAGGTGCAGAAATGCCAGTGGGAGTTCACATTGTTGGTTAAGAGAACTGCTTGCTGTGAAGTAGCACCCTAACTGAGAATAAATTTAACTTGGCTGCAGTCCATTAATAATAGCTCATATGTTAAGTCACACAAAAGTATTGGAAAATATATAGAAATGCACGTTTCAAGAAGCAACCTCTGAAGTAGTGTGTATTGCTAGTTAGAAGATTAAAATGTGTGTTTAGAGGGTTTTACCATACATGTTCAGGAAATGTGTCTCTAACCATGTCTATAAGATACATCCCTGTGCTTGAGAAGTAAGTCCTTCTAGAACAGGAACGCTTGAGGGAATTTAGCTCAAATGTTGCTTTAGGGTAGGGGTGGGGAACCTTTTTGGTGCCTTTTTGGAGCACTTTGAAGTCCTGATTTTGAGACTGAAAGTACCACGTGTGCCTGAATCAGCAGGCTTCAAGCTCTACCGTCTATCAGCTGTGTAGAGCTGAAGCCTACTTTCTACATGCATTGGATGCATGAGGGTTGTGCACCCAATCCGGTAGGCTTTGGTTCTGCTGCTGAACATTTTGGCACAATAAGCAAATATTGTACCTTAAAAATAGATTTATGTGTTGTGTTCTGAATCAGCAACATTCCTTCTAGGGCTCAATTTTCAGTCTGATTTGCATAGTCAATTTGATAGCTTAATAGAAGTAGTAGTCGTTTTTTGAATAGTAGGGTGCTCCACTAGTAAGCATATGTCTGTAAATTAATATACATTAAAAAGGACTTCATGCTTGGTGGCTTCCAGGACAGACATAATGTTCGGGATGTCAACATTGATTTGGTATTCTTTTTTGACCCAAAGATTAACCCAAAGATTTTTTAATTCTGACCAGCATTTTTTTCTGGTGGAATTCTAATTTGCACACCCCCCCTTTTTATAAAAAACATACATACTTGTGAATAGTCTTGTATAGCATGGGCTGTAAATTGCTTTGAGTTCATGTGGACATACTCCCAAGTAAGTGGATATAAAATATATCCACTTATAAAAATGTATATAGAAATGTAGCCTTAAATGGCTTCAGTAGATATATTTTGTTTTACAACCCTAGAAGTTCAGCCTCTTTAGGGCTTTTGTATACTAAAAGCTAAGTATCAGTATTTGTTTCCCACACTTGTTTTACAAGCTTTCTGACTCTTTCTCGCCAAAGTTCAGACAGCAAAAAGTTGCTGCAGGCTAAATAGTTATAGTTCAAGAAACTTTTCATGTTGTCTGACAAAAAAACCCAACAGCACTTGTAAGCTGAAGCTTTGAGAATAAGAAAAAATTAATGAAAAATTGCCCACTCAGAATTTCAGTGCCATCGTTAGCTTGATGATACAAATCTCATGGAAGAGTGGGGATACTAAAATTATCTTTTTCTTTTTCATCAAAATTTTAATCAGCTTCCTCATACTCTCAGGATTCCTTTCCCAACCTATTTGCCATAACCTCTTCAGAGACAAAATGCAGAATGAAAAAATGCAGTACATGACAATTATCTATGTTCTTGTAAAAATGCTTCTTTCTCAGCCTTAGATAATTCAAAACTGAATTCCACATTGTATAAACTCTGGATAGAAAACACACCAAGCTTAACCTGCAAAGTTCCAAAATACTCCTTCTAAGAACATAAATAGGTAATCACCAGTCAAAGAGGTTCATACATATTAACATGCTAAAAATCTAAACATATTTCCTGGGATACTATAACAGTGTTCAATAGATATATTCTGTCACCAATGCGACACAAATGTCAGTCACAATGAGGATAAATGATGGGGATGCAGATGAAAATAGTTTGTTGAAATTGTATCTGTTACTTAATAGCAATTATTTGTTTCAAAAGGCAGTCACAGCTTAAAATAAGATGGAATTGCATAAAATTAAATATAATTTAGCTATTTTCTGTTTCCCTTTGCTCAAACAAAACTGGTGGGTGTTGCTTTTGCATGGCTTCATAGTTAGGCTTGGAATTACTGCCTTTTTGCTTTTTCCATTAAAATTTTGCATCACTGTATAACTAGATCCAAACATCTATACAGTGGTACCTCGGGTTAAGTACTTAATTCGTTCCGGAGGTCTGTTCTTAACCTGAAACTGTTTTTAACCTGAAGCACCACTTTAGCTAAAGGTGCCTCCTGCTGCTGCTGCACCACCAGAGCACGATTTCTGTTCTCATCCTGAAGCAAAGTTCTTAACCCGAGGTACTATTTCTGGGTTAGCGGAGTCTGTAACCTGAAGCGTATGTAACCTGAGGTACCACTATATATATATATATATATATATATATATATATATATATATAATAATTAAAAATTACCTTACATAACTATTACATAGAGCCTGATTCTTAAAGGGGGCAACACATTAATGGTGTTTATTATTCGCTTATTTAGAGCATTTTTATCCCACTCTTCAACAAAAGGGCTCTCAGAGTGATGTATATACAATGGTACCTTGGGTTACATACGCTTCAGGTTACATACGCTTCATGTTAAGACTCTGCTAACCCAGAAATATTACCTCGGGTTAAGAACTTTGCTTCAGGATGGGAACAGAAATCGTGCTCTGGCGGCGCGGCAGCAGCAGGAGGCCCCCATTAGCTAAAGTGGTGCTTCAGGTTAAGAACAGTTTCACGTTAAGTACGGACCTCCGGAACGCATTAAGTACTTAACCCGAGGTACCAATGTATAATCATTCACAACAAGACCACCCCTGTCCACAGACTCACAATCTAAGTCATGACACAAAAGGGAAAATAGGTTGGGAAGGAAGAGGGAAATAGAAAATTTAGTTGCCAGTTTTTGAAGTAAAAAACTGTACTTCTTATAATAACCATCTGGAATGGAAAATATTCAGGAACTGGAGGAGCTCTAAGGAGTTAGTCTTTCAGTAGAACTGATGGAATAGTCCTGTTCCCATATATCCCATAACTGCAGGCAAATTGAATGGCAACCCCCCTCAAATAATAATATGGTTAATGATAATGATGTTGAAGTACTGGAAGGGATGCAAAACAAACATTGCTCAGGAATTGCCTTTGGCTTGATTTTGGCATATTCAGCCCTTTTGCCTTCTACCCTTCACATGTTATTTGGCATTCAATGTTGCTAAAGTGTAGGTAACCTCCAGAATATAGACTTAGCTATAATAACATAATCCTTATTGAGTGATAACGATTCCTTCAGAAGCACAGAGAAAATTGGTATTCAGCGTAGTTTTACTCAGAGTAGTTTTACTCAATTGCAATTAAGAAGAATAAATTAGTTCCATTAATTTTAGTGGGTCTTCTTGGTTGAATACCACCCAATATGTTAGTGTAATACTGTCTTTGGAATGATTGCATGAACCTGGGTAATCCAAACTTGATGCAAGACTAATTTGTTTCCTCTAACCAAGCTCCTAATTCTTGTTACAGTTCTGTGTGTAATGTGCTGTGACCTTACTGTCAAACTGCATTCATTAAGATGAAGAAGATAAGCTTTTGAAGTTGTATGAGCTTTGATTTGATGATAAGATGTGCAGTGCAAAAGTGGGAAATGCTTTTCTCTAAAAGGACAGCTGGGGTAGAGGGAAAAATTTGGATTTTTGCCAGTCTATCTTTCCATAGTTTCATTACTTTTGCAAGTGAATATTGACTTGGCTATTATTGACAATTGTAACTGCAACATGTGTTTGTGCGGGGGGGGGGGCAAGGGAGAACATGTGAACCTCCCACTTAGAGTGATGTTTAGAATGGAGAAATTGACTTCTTGCCTTTTGCTGTAACTTCTTTATTCCTCTGTTTCCTCTAGCTATCCTAACATCTAATAGCTGAAATTGTACAATATTGAAATAAACAACGACTTATCGTCCTATAGAAACATGCATCTAGATTCTAGACAAACAATAAGGGCATTCATCCCAATGTTAGATTCTTGCATCATATGCTAGAATGCTTGCTCAAAACTCTTTGGGAATTGAATTAAAATGAAGCCATCTGTTTATCTTTACATTTGCTGCAAGAACAAAAACGCCATGTCAGATTAGCATTACATAACAAGTTTGCTAATGGGGTGTACGTGTTTGTGCTGTTTTTAAACTTTGTTAAAAATAATTTATCCAGTAATATTTCATTTTACATAGCGTAGCTGTGCCTATTAAGTTGGTTTCTGTACTGCTTGTGCTTTCCAGTTTATTTCACTCTTGTTTTTTATGTGATGGAAAATATCTGTTTCTTCTACCTGTCAGCTGCAGCAGCTACCTCTGACAGAAAACTCTTGCTAAATCAGCTCATTTATAGCTTCAAAACCTAATGGGTTTGTCTCTTGAATGATTTGTGTTGAAGTTTTTCACTTGGTTTCTGAACCAGAATACCATTGGCTTGTTGTTGTTTTTGATGTAGTGAAGTTAAGAAGTAGAGCAGTGGGTCGTCAGCATATTCCTGACAACATACTCCAAACAGTGGCGTAGTGTGGGGGATGCAGGGGGGCCGGCTGCACCGGGCGCAACATCTGGGGGGGACCCGCTCGCACCTCTCTGCCCCTACTAAAATCCACGGGTTAGGGGGCGCAAATTACTTGCCTTGCCCTGGGTGCTGACAACCCACGCTACGCCACTGACTCCAAAACTCTGACCCTGCTCAGGAGCTTCATGTAGATATTAAACAGCATAGAGGATTAAATCGAACCCAGAGGAATGCAGCATTGAAGTCTCCATGGGGCTGAAGTGCACACCCCAAGCACCACCCTCTGGAAACGATAATCCAAGTAGAAGCAGAATCACTGCAAAGTAGTTCCAGCCACCCCCAACTCTGACAGTCACTCCAGAAGGGTGAAATGGAAGTACTGGTAACCATAGGAGAAAGTGATCCTGTTCTCTTAGGGTTTGCTATACAAGAGGTAAGGGGAAGCAGAATGTAGTCAGACGTGCGCTCTAGACTTGAAGAAGGTTGATTTCAAAAAGCTTAAGGTGCTCCTGGGTGAGATTCCATGGTTAGAAATACTCGAAGAAAAAGGAGTCCGAGTTGGATGGGAATTTCTTAAAGGTGAAATATTTAAGGCACAAATGCAGACAATTCCAACAAGAAAGACCTCTAGTATGAGAGTTCCCTTAGCCTAAGAATTGATATGTCCCTGATTGAAATGTCCTGTCCATGATGGACTCAACTAGGTAGCCCTTGGCAAGCCTCTGTCTGATAGGTTCACCCCATCCCCAACTGCAATGTGGATATAATAATACTGACTTGCTTGACTATATGGAATACAGATTGCACAATAATATGCTTAGAATACCGTATTTTTCTCTCTATAATACGCAGATTTTTTCTCCTAAAAAGGAAGGGGAAATGTCTGTGCGTGTTATTGAGCGAATGTGTGGTCCCTGGAGCCGAATGGCACGAGTGGAGGCAAAAATCAGGCAAAAATCAAATCGTGTCTCGGAGAAGGGAAACCTGAAAAGAGGAAGCGGCTGCTTTCCTGCATTCTGCCTTCAGGGTCTTACTGCCCACCCTCTCTGTTTCGTTGCTGTGTTTGCTCAAACGGAACAAAGAGCAGGGAAAGCCCCTCCCCTCCAGGCAAGCAGAGGGGAAAGCAGAGCGTCCTTCCTTCTAATTCCTCTCCATGTTCCGGAGGGAACAATGTTTGTGAAGGGAAGACAGATTACAGGTTCAGCTTAAAATTCTGATTTGACTTCCTGCTTTTGTTTTTGAGGACACACAGCATTCAAATATGCTTTCTTCCATTTAAAAGGATGAAATCCTTAAACAGTGTTTTGCCTGTAAATTCATGCGATCTGGAAGATTACAGTGTCTGTACCTCTTAAGGGATGGCACAGCTTAGGTTTCGCTGCTAAATAGTTCTTAATGCAGTTAAAATGCTTTCTTCTATCAAGGCAATTAAAAAAAATATATATCAGGCAGCCGGAAAACATGCAGGTGGGAGAGAGAGAGAGCACGAACTGGCTGGCTTGAGTGGGTGGGGGAAAACTTTTGCCTTCCTTTCCTCCCTCCCGTTATACCCCTCGCCTGCATTCTTAGCCAGCTGCTTCTCTGCACACCCCTCTCATGCTCCTTGTCCCTTCTGTGTTTTTCCTTCCCTCCCCACTTAAAATGTGGTTACAAAGCATGGATCCACATGGATCCTCAGGATCTTTGCATTGGGTCACCCCAAATTCATCATCAGATCACATAGCATGTCCATGGCTACAGCCTGCACCAAAAAAAATCATGCACCCACTGTTGCCTGGGGCTGCAATGGTGCAAAAACGTGGTTACAAAGCATGGCTCTACATGGATCCTCAGGATCTTTGCATTGGGTCACCCCAAATTCACCATCAGATCACATAGCATGTCCATGGCTACAGCCTGCACCAAAAAAATCACGCACCCACTGTTGCCTGGGGCTGCAATGGTGCAAAAACATGGTTACAAAGCATGGATCCATAGGGATTCTCAGGATTTTTGCATTGGGTCACCCCAAATTCACAATCAGATCACATGTCTGTGGCCGCAGCATGAAGCACAAAAATGATTCATCCACCGTTTCATTCAGAATGTTTCTTCCCTTGTTTTCCTCCTCTAAAAACGATGTGCATTTTATGGTCAGGTGCGTGTTATAGAGCGAAAAATACGGTAATTTGAAGCACTATATAAATGCTTCATTTGAATTTGTATTGATGTTGGGTTCTTTTTATAGTTGTAATCTTTTGTGTATGGCTGGCACTGAGTTTATATGGTGGAGGGTTTCCAGTAACTAATATACCGGTAGATACATAAAGTGATGAGGACAGATAATAAAAGATCAGGGGAAAGAAAGCCAGTAGACAGGCATCAGAGTGTGGTGTGCTCAGTGTGTTTAAGTTTTAATGACCTGTTTGAGGTTTTAGAGAGAAAATAACGATCACCAAGAAGAGGTAAGGGCCTGAGGTGATACTTTAACAGTGAAGAATAGAAAACTCATAAATAGGAAAGCATGCAGTTATGTTAAGCCTGTTGCCTGCTTTCTATTGAACATTTACTGGATTGATTTTATTGTACATCATTAGACATACAGTTTGAAGTGGGGTGTGCATGTGTGCGTGCATGTATGTATATGTATGGTTGGCATCCGTCTGTATCAGCAGACAATGGAAGACTGTGCCTTTGAGGGTGAAGTCAAACCGCTAGAGAGTTACAGCTCCTGCTGTGGCTGTAGAGACTGATATGGGAGAGGCATGTTTTGTTGTATCAAAGGCAGATGAAGACATCTGGTTGTGCTGATGTGTGTGTGTTTCATAAACACACACACACACCTCTCACTTCAAACTATATTATTAATCCATCCCTCAGTGTGAGACCTCCTGGAAATAATATATAGGAACATAGGAAGCTCCCTTAGACCATTGGCTCAGCTAGCTCAGTATCTGCTGCACTGACTGGCATACGAAAGCAGCAAAAGCATTTCCCCCCTTCCCCTTCCCCTTCCCCTTCCCCTTTATATAGCTGTTGTTTCTATCTTGTAATGTAAACATCGCTCTAGAAATTTTGACTTAAAGGATGGCCCTATCTTGAGCTAGGGGACAAAGTATATAAAAGAACAAGAACCAGAAACGTATTACTTGGATATGACTGTACAGTTGCACATTATTGTCTTTGGATATACATTTATATTATGAGGGATGTTGTTCGTTTTCTGATGTATGTGTGAGTTGACAAGTTACCACTGGCATTTTGGCTTCTGTAGTGACACATGGCTTGTCATGTCACATTGGTTAAATATACCATATCTTAGGAATATTAAATGTGCACATTAAATATGCATTACAGTGTGAGCATTAAATATAGATTACAGAGAAAAATAAAATATGTGCAAAACCTTTTACAGGTTTAATAGGAAAAGGTTTTTCTGTTACTTTTCCACAGACTTAATATAATTTTTATATGAAGTGACTGATTTGGATAATCCAGTGTTAAAACACTTAATAAAGTACTTGCATTATTAAGGGTTAATGTAGCAAACTGAATCAACTGATGGTATGCAGGGCAGATAATATTACATTAACATATTAAACATGTTCTAATAATACACATTAATTTATTTGAAAAAATTATTCACACAGGAGAAAAAAGTTAGAAAGAACAACATTTTCCTTTTTTTATACTTTACTCATGGGGTAGGGGGGAAGGTGAAATGCAGTGAACTCTATAATTCTGTGTGGGTTCAGGTGAAATAAGTATAGGTTGTATGTGGAGACAGATTATGCGTCATTCAGAGCACCTACAAAATATTACTAGTATTGAAATCATTTTTGGGTGACTTTATTGGTTAACTATATTTTCCTTTAATTGTTAACTATGGTTAACTATATTTTCCTTTAATTGTGCCTTTTTTCTTTCAGCTTCTCTTTTGAAGGGCCTAAAACATTCTAATATTGTGCTGCTTCATGATATTATTCACACAAAGGAGACATTGACACTGGTATTTGAGTTTGTGGTAAGTTAACATTTTTATGTACTGTGATCTAAACCAGGGCCTCAAAAAGCAAAATGGGTGCCATTTATTTAAAAAATACCCAGATTATTTAAATAATAGTTCCTTGCTGCCCATCGAGAGAGACTAGAATGTAATCTAGTGCGCTGAGTCGGGAAACCTGTGAGCCTGTCTAAATCTTGCTCCCAGTCCATCATTAAGTTTGGTTGGCTAGGATGTGGACCAGACCTTTTTAAGATCTAATTTTCAGTTCAATTGGATAAAATAGACAGAAATAGTATAATGGACAAAAATTCAAAGATGAAAAACAAAACTATAAAATAGGCACATAAAGTGAGTAGTTGCATATGACTTAAAATAACGAAGTTCATACTTACTAACTTTATCAGATTATCAAGTATAGTTCCAGATTTGCCAGGCTTGTGTTGAGTTGTCTTGAAAATGATACTTGCTATTGCTTTTGATTGTCTGCAAACATTGTATACATGAATATCGCTTCAGTGTATGTTATGAATTGTGTTAGGGCCCATGAGAAGCCAAAAGGCAGGATGTAAATATTTTAAGTAAACTGTTACAGAAGTATTGACAGTAGCAGACACTATTGTAATGTTATTGATTCTTCAGTAATTTTTGATAAGTGATAGCCTGCCAAATGATCATAGACCATTTTTATTTGAGCTTATCGGGCTCATGGCTATTGTAAGACTTAAAAGGGAATGGGAGGGAAGCAGTATACAGGATTAAATTCTCCCCAAGTGACTTTTGTTTCACCTGGCAGTTTGTATTTTAATAAGCAGTGTCAGAAAAAGTCTGAGGAATGTAATTTATACTTCATAGCATATACTCTCTAACTTGCATTTCAGCTATTAATTAAAACTTCAATTTGCACAATGTAATGATCTAATTTTGTGTGGAAAATTGCTTTGTGAAGTCTTGGATCTGAACTTCTAATTAATCATTCTGCGTTTTCCTAAGACAAACATATGGTATTTGTGTAGAACCACTTCAGCATTTAACTGGTGTATTGTAGAATGTACAGTCACAATTAACCCCAAATTTCCACAAATTGAGTTCAGGATATTATAAGAAGCAAATGAATCTCAAATAGGGTTGGTTTCTAGATAGTATGTTATGAAAAGTCCATTTACCTTGCCTATTTACATATAAATGATACATTTTAATAATACGGTTATTTCTCTGTAAAACAACTGGTGCAGAACAGTTGCAAGAATGACACTGGAGACATTGACATAGCTAAATGCTTTTGTCTAATGTATAAATAAATGGGAATTTTACTGTTATTTAATTTCAAACTGAGTAACCAATGACAAGTCATAGCTCTTAATCTTATGTAACAGTAAACACACTTTGCATAACTTTTAAATGAATAAAATGTCTTGCCGTATGTCACTGTATATCTATTGGACAGCCAAAAAGTAATAATAATTGCATAATTATCCATTGGTGCAATGTAAATGCAAATGCCTCTTGCTGGCTTCCATCCTGTGCTTATGTTTTGCTGGTAGAACAGTGAGCCTTCATTTTCTCTAGAAAAGTACATACACTGGAAGCCCTGGGTAGGCAGAAGGATGAAGAGGCAACATTTCTTTGAGACAGGAGCATTCAAAAAAGCATTTCCTGTAGCAAAGACATGTTCATGGCTACAACATCCCTTTGCATATGGCCTTTCTGCCTGTAATCAAAGGGAGACAAGCTGAGATATACCAGAGAAAATTGATGCCTCTTTTTCTCCTTTACTGATTTCTCTTCCCTGATTTTTGGCCTCCCTGAACTATCCTTTAGCTGGAAAACTGTAGTGACAAATAAAAAAGAAATGTAAAATTTCCCTATATGCTGATATAACTTATGCGAGGAATCAAACAAAAAACCCTGACTATATCTCCCCATCCTCTATAAAACTCTTTTGAATTATAGTACTTAAAATGTTTTAGCCAGGATCCTGAACAAAGAGGATCTACTTAAATCTCACTGAAGACAATGGGCTAGTTTGCATGTTGGCATTATGAGTTACTTTTGGGTTTACATGTTACCCATTCCCCATTCTCTTGTGCTGTCACTGACTTCTGATTTTATGACAAATCACAGTTTGCTCTTGGACCTGGGCAAGACAAATTATAGTTTTTGTAAATTAGCCTTGTAAGAAAGGCCACAAATACTAGGAAAACAATAAAATAGGATGGAGTAGAAATAAAGGAAATTATTTATTGTACAAAGCATTTTGGACTACTCTGGTCTTTTATCAGGGAAAGCTGCAGTTTAAAAATATATATAATTACAAAACTGAATATTATATAAACTCTTCATAAAACAATACATTAACACCATGAAGCATTCCAAAAGCAAGTTTAGAAAAAATACACCTGCCAAATAAAAGTATGAATGTTTAAACATTTTTAAGTTCTCATGGATTAATATTTTGAAAATGTAATAAATACTTGTATATACAAGTTACGAAGATGGGTTACTTAGTTAGATAGATAGAAGTTCAGTATTTTGTGGTACCATCTCCTCTTTCATTGTACTATACCAACAACTGAAACCAGATTTATCTTTCAACCCATCCTGTTTTCAAATAGCTGTGTCTTAAGATTAGGTCTTAGAAGACACACAAAAACAGTGTGTTGCTTTGAATCATTTGGAGAGGCAGTCCTTAGATAATTTGGCAAAGAATACAATTGCTACTAAACCGGCAGACAAAGTTGGGGCCATCGTGCTGGCATTTTGGATTATAAAAAAGCAGTGATAAGGATACAAATATTACAGTTCACATGATAAGAATCCTGTTCACAATATACAATGAGAAATTAGATTTCTGTTGGAAGAAGGTTTTGCCTTAGGTTATTTAATTCAGAGAGAACACGATGATTCTCTGTAGAACAAGGACTCCCTACACTGCACCGTTCTATATACTTCTTAATACCTACTGCACAGGAGATCTGTAGTTTCAGGATGTAATTCAATTTTAGAACCACTTTCTAAGAAAGAAAGATTCTTTTTGGCTCCTTTTGTGGTCCAGTTGAAATCCTATATTAGAGATTTCATGGATTTAATAATAAACTTGGAAATTTAATCAACTCAAATTATCTGTTAGTGACTTTGGATGTGTTGTAAATAAAAATATGCCCTTTTCCCTTATGGGGTATCCAAGAGCCCATATAGAGTCCTTACATAGGTTCCCTATTGGTAGGAGAAAATAACAGAGGCCAACCAGAGAATATTGAGAAGCAAAGCAGCTAGTAAGCTTGATCTTTATTGAGCTGTTGCAACAGGGTACTCCCCTCAAACGCAGGAGAGGAGGAGGACCCCCAAAAATGCTATGCAAGGGCTTATAAAGACTTTTTAAATTCCCATCCTCTAGATCAAGACCACCCCCAGAAACATTATGCATTCATCACAGAAGGGGTGTAACCTAAGGCGGTCTAAAACAGAACATTTGCATGTTGTTTTCTCCTGTCTCTTTGTTTATTTCCTGTCTGGCAGGTTACTTGATTGGATTTCTTGGGGAGCCTTGGCAGTCTTTTGTAATGATAAGGCTCACACCCTTATTCAAACACAGATTAAGACAGGATTTGTGAAGGAAGAGACAATGGGGAGGCTTTTCCATTTTTACCATGCAGAGAAACATTTGCTCAGTTTAGGAATCAAAATGGTTCCAGGTTGGCTTTCCTGTGCTGATCTATGTACGTGTGGTTATGAACGTTGCCATATATCTAAAACCATAAAATTCCTATCACAGATGTTTGCTGCAATGTAATGAGGATGAGGATGATTTTATTGTTTATATGCCACTCACCTGACTGGGTTGCCACAGCCACTATGGGCGGCTTCCAACAAATTATAAAACCACAGTAAAACACCAAATATTAAAAACTTCCCTATATAGGGCTGTCTTCAGATGTCTTCTAAAAGTTTATTTCCTTGACATCTGATGGAAGGGCGTTCCACAGAGCGAGCGTGACTAATGAGAATGATCTCAGAGCTGGATCTCAGTGTCTGGGCTGAACATTTGGGGTGGAAACATTCCTTCAGATACACAGTTTTACCAAAAGAGAAAGCAATGTAGAGCAAGTTTTAGATTTGCAAGAAAATAAATTTACTACCCCATTATATTGTAGCCCTTACAGAATTAGTTTTCTCTAGAAATTACTTGCCTTCCATCAGAAATATTACTGGCAGGAGTCAGGCACATACCCAGTTCGAAAGGTTGACCCAGGGGTGGGTGGGTGTGCAAAAATCACACCTCTCCACTCTGACTCTGAGTGGCTATTAGCCCGTCTGCACATGCCCCAGACCACCCCTCCACACAGTGGAGGTTGAGGCACGCCGGCTCCTCGGGGTTCCTCAGCAGACGAATCCAGTTGCTGGCATGGGCCATGACAGCAGCCTGCAGGTGCCCCTCCCCAGTCTGCCAGCGGCACTATTAGAAGTGTGAGTTCTCCACCCACCAGCTGGGCTCTGAGGTAAGAAAGACTGAGAGAGTGGGTAAAAGTTGCAAGAGGAGGAAAAAGGAAGGAAGGGGAGGAAGGAGGCAGAAGGGAAAGCAGCGAGCGGAGGGAGGGAAGAAGACAGGCAGGCAGACGGATTGACAGAGGAGAAAGAGAACGAGGGCTTCCAATGGCCATGGTGGAAGTCACTGGCAGAGTGTGAAAGGCAACAAAAAGCAAGTTTCTGGTCTCTCCTGGCTTTGGAGGTGCTGATACATCTCCTTGCCAAGGGTGCAAGGAAACCTAGGTGCACCTCTGCAAGGATTAGGCCTAGGGCTGTCCATTGCATCAGAACTGGCTAATATGTAAGTGGGACAATTGAGAAAAATAAGGAAGTGGGCTTAGAGGGGTACACTACAGTACAGAAACTAGGTTTTTTATATCACCTTTTTCATACCTCAGAAGTATACCTTGTAAAAAGATTTGACAAGTTTTTCAGAATTGGTAGCATAAGGCAATGTAAGCAGGGATGATGTAGTGATATTTTGAGCTTCAACATCTACCCACGGGCGGGGTAGAAAGGCATGAAAGTAAGATGATAAATATGGAATTCCCCACTCTCCCATTTTAGATGATAAGAATGAAGCAGTGATCTGGCACTTTCGGCTTGAAAAACTAGTTTGTTAAAAAGCTGTTACCAGGAGGCAAGCATTTTTCATAGGATCGAAAGAGGAAGGACCTGAAAGAGAAACAGGAGTCTCATTCTAAATGAGATAAGTAGACTAGTTCTATGTGCAGTGTTACTATAGGACAATCTGAGGATGGAGTTAGCTTAAAGTGTGTTAGTTTTGGAATCAACCCAGGGACTTTCAGCAATATGAGGCAATGCAGTTATACAAAGAATAATTTTCGCACCAGTTGTGGCATAGTTGTACTATACATGTATAAGAATCATAGAATTGTAGAGGGTCATCTAGTTCAACCTCCTGCAATGCAGAAATCTCAAGTAAAGCATCCATAACAGATGGCCATCCAACCTCTGCATGGAATCACAGAAATATATGAAGTGGGGGATATGGAAGGAATGGAATGGCAAACTTTAGTGTCACTTTTCTGCATGGAATAGTTTAGGCATTTTGGTCAGCACGAAGTCAGACATGCCCTTAATGGCTCTGTCACTTGATTTAATATCCTATTCTAGTGGGACTGAAGCTAACAGGCAACATAGCAAGATGGACTTGCCCCAGACTGGATGCTGCTACAATTCTATGTGCAAATGTTTTATGTGATATTTTGGCTATATATAGTTAAAAGGATCTGGGTAGAAGTATCATAATGCAAACAGATGGCTCAATGTTCATTCATTTATCAGTGTCATTATTTGATGGATGAGAATGCCATTCTCTTATTGTCCATATAATGGCAAAGATTCAGATAAGAGAATGATTGTCTCTTCTTGAACTTAATTCTGTTTTGGGGCTATTTGTTGGGAAAGGGGATATCCTTGTGCCCCTGAAACATGAAAATTTGAGACAGAAATCTGTCATCATTATGGGAAACTTTACAGGCCAAGGCCTTTCATTCTCTCTCTGGCTGTCTAACCCATTCCATTATAAAATACAGACTAGAGAACATCAGAGATAAAACATTTTATCTCCCCCTTCCCACCCATTACTCTTGGCTTCCTGAGTTAAAATAACATTTCTGTTCATCTTCTGTATGGAGGGATAGCAAAAATTATAGGAATTATCCTTCATTTTCAGAGAATTATGTGGTTGGTCATGATTAAGGGCAGCAAGGAAGCTGATAGGGCCAACCAAAGCTTCCTAGGATAGAGGTTACATCCACAATGAAAGGATGTTCAAAGAGTAGTGTTGACATTCAGGCCTCTAAACCTAGCTGTAACCGTTTCTGAGGACAACCTGCTATCTTCTCAGTAGTGCTCCACATTCACAAATTGCTAAATTTCTTAGGGTCTTATTGTGCATGACTCTTAAAAAGTAGGACTGGCTATGGTCAGTGCCTGAATGGGACTTGAGCTCAGCCTTGAGCTGAGGTGATGAAAGAAAGGTGAAATGCAACTATAACAAATAACTTAGCATTTTGTGTTCCTTGCTTCTGTAATTTAAAGGCAAACTTCATTAGCTAGAATTATTTTAAAAGCTTTAAAATGTTTCATATTTTGCATTCATATAAATGGTACAAGTAGATAACACTGATGTTCTTGTAAAAGAGTGGAAAGGTCAGTACCAAAATGCATAAATATTGACTAAGACTTCAATCACATGCACATTTTGAGGAGAATAAGCACCCTTGAATTCAGAAAGACTTGACTTGTTAAACAAATTTACTATAAGTTTCTATAACTATTGTGTCATTCAAATGTGTACATTTCCAAGTACATAAAAGTAATAGATAAAACAAGAAAACAATCTTTAAAAAGCAAGAAAATGATGGTTATGAATGACAATTTTAAGGGTAAGAATGGAATGCTTTTTAAAAAACGCTGTGGAATTAACATATTTAGTAGAATAAGGAATGCAAGGGACTTTCACACTGACATACTTGTGAACTTTGGACAGGTTTATACATGATGCTAAATTATAATTTAGGATTACAAGAATGAACTAATTGTATAAATACAATAATTTGGATGCTTATTTCTAGCGAATAAAATCTAAAATCTAAGTGTTTACTGAGTGATCATTTTAATACTATGATGAAGCCATATCACATCAGGGCTGAGCCAAAATTGATTTCAATCCATGCAAGGATGATGCTAAAATGTTACTGGTTAATTTAAAACACCATAATTGGATACTTTAATATTTTATGTAAATTTTAATTATTACTTTAAATTGCAATTTATTTCATAAATGAGAATGACTACAAATAATCCTAAAAATGTTGGATTCTGTCTTGTTATATTTTTACTTAGAGTAACTTCTTTGTAGAGTATGGTTGCATGCAATTGTTGCAAACATGTTACTTCAGCTATATCTTTTATTGTTCTTTGCATTGTATTGTCTGCTTAAGAATTTCTTAGTGACAATAGGGAAACTATTCTTGTCAGAAGAACCTCCGGAGCATAACTAATGTGTGCAATCTCTTTAGCAGAAAAGAATGGCTTGCAACAGTCTTGCTGCCTCAGTGAAACAATACATTCTGTCTGCTGCATGATGTCATTGCCAGAAGCTAAATAGTACAGTTTTTGTTTTAATGGAAGAGCTCTTTCACATTGCTGGTTTGACATGATGGGAATGTGGTTGGAAATGCTTCCTGTTCATTCACAGGCCCCAGGCTGTCCATGCATTTCAGCTTCAGAAATGACAGCTGAAACCAATTAGGTACAACTATGGGACAGCTAAGTCACATGTAGATTTATCATTGCTGCGAAAGAGAGGAGGAGTGAAGAATATTTCATTGAAAACATAAGTGGCTAATTAATAGTGAATGATTACTGAGTAAGAAGGAGGCTGGGTATGAGCTCCTTTTGTGAGATTTGTCCCTGAAGTAATGAAATCTAGCTATCTATATATCCAAATATCTCTCCCTCTCCCCTGCCCCTCTTTCTAAAGGTAGACATGTTTGTTTTTTATTGCAACTGTTGAACCTATACTCAATGATATATGCATTACCGTATTTTTCGCCCCATAGGACGCACCGGCCCATAGGACGCACCTAGTTTTTTTGGGGGGGAATAAAGGGGAAAAAATTTATTTCCCCCCCAGGTGTGCTGCGCTAAGCCCAAAGCTTGGGGCGTGCTGAGCTCAGCGCGCCCCAAGCTTCTGGGTGCAGGCAAGGTCTCCGCTAGCCGCGGGAGAGCCGCACGGCTCTCCCACGGCTAGCGGAGCGCTGCGCTAATCCCTAAGCTTGGGGCGTGCGGAGCTCAGCGCGCCCCAAGCTTCTGGGTGCAGGCAAGGTCTCCGCTAGCCCTGGGAGAGCTGGGTCTCCCACGGCTAGCAGATAGCTTCCTGAAGCCTGGAGAGTGAGATGGGTCAGTGCACACCGACCCCCCTCGCTCTCCAGGCTTCAGCGAAAGCCTGCATTCGCCCCATAGGACGCACACACATTTCCCCTTCATTTTTGGAGGGGAAAAAGTGCGTCCTATAGGGCGAAAAATACGGTAATTAATTATAAATAAGCATTTTCAGTATAGAGATATAGTGTCATCTAAAGGGAACTTTAGAAAACGGGTTTCAAACTCTTCATCCCCATGAACTTTTGGGGGTTGGAACTATACAGTGTGGAGAAATTGTGGCTACTGTGAAAAGCAGAGAGTCTATATCACCTTTTCATCCATCTCCATTGACAAAACAAAACAAATCCTGCTCCACTTAATTTGCTATAGTTTACAAGGGCAAGGAAGCTCTTAAGACAATAGTTATGCTGCATTATGCTATATATTTCCTTGTCATACTTGGACCATTATCTGGTAAAGTTTGGATTGGTGGCAATAATTATTGACACCCCCCCCCCAAGGGTGGAGGAACTGTTTGAATTGCCCACCCTTGGAGACTGGTGAAACCCAATGGCTTCCTAAATGTCCTGGGGCATTTTCCAGTAGAGAAAACTGTTGAAGCCCTAGTCTCACTATGGAATGGTGTGATGAAATGGGCTGTTGACACAATCACTCCCAAACATTCTCTCTAGCATTGTAGAGCCCAAGTGGCTCCTTGGTATTCTGGGAAGTATGGGTTATGAAGCAAGCTGATAAAGATAAGCTGTGGGTGATAGGCGAGGGTGTGAGTGAGGTATAAAAGTGTAGGGGAAGGGCAGTTGGCAAAGAGGTGGGTGAGCAGGCAAACAGGGAAGGAGTCTCTATTCAGTAATATCAGGAAGCAAATGATACAAACCAGGAAATGTATTGGGCGGCTTTGTAAAGGAAACAAAACATTCAAAATATTGATTGTGTTTTCTTTTTACCAATGAAACTGAAACCCAAACATGTTGGGCAGCATGGTGATAGATGTAGAATAATTAACTTGGTTTTTATTGAACGAGCAGATGAAAGTACTAAACTTCCTTTCAGTGTTTAGGCACTATTTCACAACTTACACAGAATTTCTATGAACGACATAGGTTTCTCTAGAATGGCAGTTGTTAAATCATTTCTCTTTGGAAGCAACTTCATTTATATTTAACATTAAGTAGAGCTTCTTATGTTGCCCTTAATAGCATATATATTTTTCTAGTAGAATGTAGGTTCGCAAATTTCATTCTGCATTCCAACTACTATAGGCATATCTTTCCTTTTATGGTTTTAATGTACGTACAATTTCTACTGCAGACAGGAATGTGTGACATATAAGACTACAGAGAAATATGTGATTTTGACCTCCTGTTGGAACACACATTTCACTGCAGTGCATTTAGAAATGTAAATAAGGAAATAGAGGTTTTTATAACTACAACATTGTTTTAATAGAGACTGCATTGAATGAAAAAATAATATTACAATAAGATAGTGATGAGTATGTACATAGAATAATACAATGGTAGAGTTGGAAGGGACCACAAGGATCATCTTGTCCGTCCCCCTGCATTGCAGGAATCTTTTGCCCCATGTGGGCCTTGAACCATTTGGGATGCGTCTAGTCTGCTGTAACTGTAATTGACTTTCAACACTGGAGCAGACCTATCTAGCCTATCTAGTCCAGCATCCTGTTCACACAGTGGCCACCTGGATGCCTGTGGGAAACCCTAAGCAGAACCTGAGCACAAGACCGCTCTCCCCTCCTGTGGTTTCCAGCTAGAAAATGAGATGCATTTAAGAGTTTTATAAGCAATATTATTAGCTCTATAATGAGATGGAACCTGAAGGTCATGTTAGCATAGCATGTATTCCCCTTATTTGCTGCATCTGGTGGAAATAGTGGGTTTTGAGTAGAAAATTTGTTACATTTCTGTAGCAATAGTAGTAATTAATCCCCCCTTCTTCCCTTTCTTGGATTTCTCTTTTCAAGCACACAGATTTATGTCAGTACATGGACAAACATCCTGGAGGACTTCATCCAGACAATGTGAAGGTAGGATACCACTTTCCAAATAAGCATTATTATATTAGGATTGTTTGTGGTAAGAAATGTTACAGTGATAATGCAAGCAGACTCGTAATTGAAGAAAGTAAACTGGCCCTTTAAAAATATTGCTTTTACTGCTGCTTGTAAGCTGGATGTTAGCAGGCACAGCTGACATTAGTTTTTGTTATTTGGATATGAGCTGGAAACTTGATCTGGCTACCTACTGGGAAATCAGCCAAATTATTTCAGCGTAAAGTAGAATCCAGTTAGTCAATCGTCTTAGAGACCACCCAGGTAATATTTGTTCAGCGGCCTTGCTTTTTGATTATTTTCATCAGTGAAATAATCAGAAACACACTGTATCATAGAATATATACTTCAAATTGTTAAATTTAGGATTGTGATTTATTTCTCTATGTTAGGGTCCTACATGTACGTTTTTTAAGAATGAGAAAAAGCTGTGGTCCTAACAGATTGATTGCATTATATAGATGTATTCATATTTAAATAAAAAGAAAGTGCGTGTGTGTTGTAATGCCCCAGGATTAATTTCTGCAACACAATACTTGTGGGATTTCTGGAGGCAATCAAGTGAGTTCGTGCATGTGGAAACATTAACACTGGAATATAACCCTTGTGAGAACATTCAGCATTATGCTGCAGAAATCTGTGATCCTGCTCCAGCTTATATCCCTGAATGTTACATTTATTTATTTTATTTGAGAAATTTGTACTCTGCCTTTCACTGAAGAGACCCAGGGTGATGAACAGTAACACTACAATCACAATAAACAATAAAACTTGTAAAACAAAATCGATCAGGATCATATAATTAAGGATAAATAACACCACAAAAGCAAAAATAGGGTATCATGATGCAATACATTCCTCTCCGAAAGCTTGGACCAAAAGGTGCATCTTTGCTTGTCATGACATGTAAACAGCGTGACACATCTCAGAGGGGAGTTTTCCCCCAAAGCTGCAGGGCCAGTACAGAAGAAAGCTCCCTTCTGGGCTCCGGATCACCAAGATGACTTCCTCTGCAAAACCTAACATGGACGTGTTAACATGGATATCTTAAACTGGATAATCAAGTTTTAAAATGTGTACGTGCACTTGAAGGATCACTGTGAGTGTCAGATGGTTATACAAGAGTTTTCAGCTGTCTGGCATCTCGCAATACGACCAAGACATTCTACCAAAAAAAAGTGTGCATTGCCTAAGAAATAAGTGTTGATGTGGACGCACAAGATCTTGCCTATTTTACTTTATTTTATTCCTTGTTTGTCATTGTACCACCCAGGGGAGGTAACAATAAATGTTTCAAAATAAACATTGTGCACTCCTTGTTAAAGGCCTCAAGTTGTTGTTTTTTGTAGACCTTCAGAAGATGCACTAGAAATTTATACTGATACTTTTAGTGTATTCAAGCAACACATTTTCACTTCTAGTTTGGCTACTTTGAAGATTTTTATAACCATGTCTATTTATTTTTGCGTAAAAATAAACAACGTGGTTTTTTTCTTTTGGCATTGTGTAGTAAGAACACTGAATACACAGAAACATAAACTTCCTTTATTAGTAGCCTTAGTGTCTCGGGAAAACCTCTGTTCTAATTAGGAATCCATTTTTATTTCTCATTTTCCATCTGAAAGTAATGGATTCCTCTAGGGTTTACTTGCAGAAAAATAATTGCAGGTGAAATTTCCTTCTGACATAACTGCCTTTCATCACATGTCTGCTGTAATAACTGAAACGATTCTGAGTTGTTTGCTCTTTGTATATCAATCTAATATATATAATAATAATAATAAGCATTTAAAAATACTGTAGCTTAAAAAAATTATGCTAGTTTTCTTGGTGTTCATTTTTAATAACCTCAAAACCATAACATAAATTGTTATGGGACAGATTGGAGTTTGGTTGATGCTTTGTTATACTATGCATTATAATACCATGATACACTGTAAAAACAAACAAAAAAGGGATAATAAATAAATAAATTGCTGGGTTGTACAATACACACATACTCCAATTATTACCATTTAGGTTGTGTCACCGTAGGTGTATAATAATGAAATATCTGGGCCTAGTTGAGACGTAATGGGAAAGCATTTTTCCTGCTATGTGAATAAGCGACAGCAAGCCCCTCTCCTCTTTCACACACCTGAGAAGCATCTGCTTCCATTCTTAATCAGTTCTCTTCATGGTCTGCAGTTGGGAAAAGCTTGTAATACCCTTCTGTCCTAAGATTAAAAGAGGTGAGACTGTGGTTTCCTGTTACCTCTAAACTAGGCCAGTGTGTGTATATGTAGAGAATCTTTGTACTTGTTTTTTTGAACCATTCTTTGGGCATTTCCTTTCAAAACCAAAAGCACAATTACATCATAAGAAAAGATTAAGACATCTTTGTAGAAGTGTTCCAAATGCTAGTTCCATGTTGGAAGGTAGAACGTGCATTCATGAGTGGCTACAATTAAAGAGCTCAGTTTTGGAATTAAAAAAAATTTTTTTTTTGAAAGATAAGACTTTCAACTTCTTGGTCAAGAAAAGCAGAAGCAGCATTTCAACCAGCACAGAATCCATTTGAGGGAATTTCAGCTTTCCCCTTGACTTAGGAATGGTATCGCTGTGAAACTCTTGAGGGCTGTTAGAACCTTACTTCCTAATGCATATCCATATATCTATATCTATATCTATTGAGATAGATATAAAGACATAGATATAGATATATTGCTTCCTAATATTGATCTATATATCTGTGCTGCAGCTAAGAATTGGCTAGATAGTTCATGTCAATATTTATTCATAAAACTTTTTCTATTTCTAGGATAATAGGGAAATTGCAATGAAGTTGTGAAATTTTACATAAAAAGCTTTTTTATTTGGTGAATGTTATCAAAATTCTAAAGTCCCACATGTTTCTCTGTCATGAACATTATCCTTTAACTCCGTTGCCTAAGTAATATCTGTTCTTGAAAAATGGATAAGTTAATGACCAATTTGGAAATTAACAACCAGAGTGAAAGCCTTAGGGTATTTGCCATCTTATAAATATTTATATTTTTATAGGCATAAGTAATTATGCTTGAAATTACCCAAAAGCAATGAGGGGAAATTACCCAAAAGCAATGAGTATTCAGAACAAGCGAGTAATTCATTAACATTTATTATACATCATTTTCATTTAAATAAAAAGAAGTATTTTAATATGCCTGTGTAAATACATGTGGAGTATAATCTTTCTGAGCAGCAGTTTTTCAATGTATCCTGCAATTCAAATTAATGCATTAATGGAGGTTTTACTAATATACCTGCTTGCTTTATTGTATCAAGAGTTACCCTCGCCCCCTTTGTTTAGAATGTGTATGTTTTCCTTCCTGAAATCTCCCTAAGGTATATTCATGCATAACACTGCCAAGATGATTGACACATAGCAGCACAATATGTATTGCTCTTCATATTTTGGGAGCCATAGAAGAAAAAAGAAAGTAATTGTCCTGCATAAAAAGGAATTTGGAGAATATTTAATATGCTATATACTGGGTATGCTGTATCCTGTGTGTGTGTCTTACAGTGCATGTGTAGACAGTAAAATAAACAGATGTTATTCTATACTGGTTATTCTATACATACAGTTTAACCTGTGTTTGTTAATAGACTTTAAAAATCAGATCAGTTTGAATGCATGCAGGTGAAATTCTTACATCAGCAACACACTTTTTCAGACCTACATCAATGAACAGGATTGAACAGAAATCTACGATCCATTCTGGAAATATTCATGATTCTATATGATTTCTTTATAATTTTATCCATTTACACACCTTTGAAATGTCTGTTTTTGTCTCAGAAGGTGTGATGTCTGTGGCGCATGGCTGGGTTTTTCCATTAATTACAGTGGATATACTAAACAGGATTATTTGGCATTTAATGTAGTTGATAAATTGCAGTTTTCCATTACTCTTTAGAGGGTAAGCAGGTGCAGAAAAGGGTAGGATAATGTTATGCTAAATTAAGGCTGTCTCTTTCAGATGGCATTGAGAATCGATTTTTTAAAATAAGCTTTTCTGGTGATCAGTCATCAACTAAATCATCATGATTTTACACTGATTATTTTATCTCTTCCACTTAGACATTAATGAACTATGCATGATCATTAAATAAAAATGCTTCCCCCTAAGTTTTTAAGCATAACTACCTGAATCATCCTTACAGTATATTTCCATAACTGAACCCTCATCCCTCATGATGCATATACTGTATATATGCAAGGTTTTTTTAAAAAGAAATGCGATCAAGAATTGTCTGTGCAAGTTTTTTCCCTTTAGCATTTTCATTAAATTTTGAAAGAGCCATTGATTGTGATGATGTGTGAAGGAGCCTTTTAACCTCATTGATCAAGGAGGACAGTTTCTTCCTTCTATTAACATTAAGCTAGCAGATCAGGAAGGTGTATTATTTTGCTCAGTTAATTAATCATACATCAAACATCAGCATTGTGAAGGAAGCGGGAAAGATTGATAAGCACAGTAAATAAAGGTATAAATGTGTACTTTTTGAAATATAAAGATCTTAGTGGTGTGGTCTTACTGTAGGATGTTTCCATATGGAAAAGTCCTGAAAGGAATTGGTTGGAAGGAAGCCTTTTTTGTGAAAGCAAGTGTGATATCTGTCCCTTGTAAGAATGTAGTTATGCTACAGAGTTCAAAAGCTGTAAATTCTGCCCCTGAAATGTCCACTATCTTAGAAGGCCCCAAATGCTGTTGTTCCAAGGATTGTTAACATATTTCATGTCCTTTCAAAGGCTAATTGGGCTGTAAGAATATGTTTTCCTTAAGACAAACTAGAATGCACCCTGGTCAAGTAGGGATGTGCACCTAGGTCTCTTCAGGGATGTGGTGGTAAGCTAGTTTTGTCATTGGAGATCACCACAATCATCATCGTCATTTGACACTTGGGCTAAAAATCAGTTTTTAGAAGTTGTCTATCAGAATTTGTCTTTTTATTTTTCTTTCCTTTTTTGGTGAAAGTTGGAAATGTCATCCAGCAGTTATGAATCTAGTCTTACCTCTGTGTTTGAAGGCATGTCATCCTCTTTTGGGGTATTACAGCAGCTCCACTGCTCTCTTGGCATCTGTAGGTCTAGATGTTGCTGCTAGAATGTGAACCAATGAAGTCAAATGTGACTGTTCGGTTTTCTTGGCAATTGTCCACATAAATATATGTTGAATTTGATAGCATAGTGGTCACTGTTCTGAGTCTATTCAGCAAAACTTTCATCCTGCACTGGGTCCCAGGTACCACTAAAGATTAAGCCCAGGGTCACTGCCCTCTACTTAGTTCCATGACCATCTGTTTTAGGATATAGTTTTTTTGGGGGGGGGGGCGTAAGGGTTTATGTATGTAGTGTTTAAGGTGACCACTTAACCCATCACCAAAAAGAGGACAAAATATTATAGATCTGAAAAACAAAACAAAACAGACATGCATGTTTATATGTATAGATGCACATTTAAAATTATTGTGTGCTTGCTCAGTCTTCTGTCCAGGTGCTAACTGTTAAGGGCAACTTCAAGATCCTCTGCTCTCTCTACTTATCATTCATTATCTTTAAACTTAACTTTAAATTTATAATTTATTTTACTGAGGCCTTTACATAGAGGATTCTTTCAAAGGCAAGCCTGTCCCTAATGGTGTTCCATATTAAATTTACAATTTCAGTGCTCAAACTATTTCCAGTGGCACACTTTAAAATATTAACCCACTTCCACATTTCAGTTTTCCATTTTCTGTCACCTTTCTTATGTACGCACTTACTCTGAGTATAATAAGTAAGTCTCAAAATTGTTGGAAATCTCTTAAGTCATACACTGGAGAATTTTGTAGTTTGTAGTCTGAACGAGTGGAAAGAACCTTTGCTGAGAGAGCTGATACGTCTTTATTGGAGAAATTGTTGGTTTTAATGTGTTTGCCCTTACATTTTAATCATTGCTAACACATTGATATCACACTCCATAAACCTCTAAATTGATTTGACCTTCCAATGGCACCATCGCTCCCAGGACTCATTATTGGAAAGCAGTACCTCAGTTAAAGTGTGATTGTCAAGGCAAAACAGCAAAAGCATGCTTTTTGCATGGCCATCAAGTGTGGTGTTTCAGTACTTTAGATTGTTTTACAGATTAACTAAACAGTTTGATTGCACTTCAAAATGCAACAAAGCTAACATTATGTGAATCTGTTTTTTATTTTCCCCATGATATATATCTGTTCAGCTAGACCTTTGGAGGCAATTACTGTCATTAATGTTATATAAAGTTTTTAGTTTTTTCCGCAAGCTGTATTTTATTAATGAATGGTTTAAATATGGTATATTGTTATTCAATGTTGAATGTATATGTTGAAAAGCATTATAAGATCACTATGTGTGTGATATTTGGTAGTCTAGAAATTTTGTCAATAAATATAAAAGCAAGTAGGCTTCTATATGTGATGTGTAGCATCTCTTCCAATGTTGTCTGAATTGTCTGTGTGTTTCCCTTTTTGGAACTCCTTTGACCTTCCTTTCCCTTACCAGTGGGACATCCTGATTATTTTCAGAGTTTCCCATAAAATTGTGTTGGAGGCATCCTAAGCCACTTTGTCATTGCTCTAAATACCAAACTTACTGGTGATTTGAACCTCACTTTGTCCAGGCATACCAGCGGTGCCTTACTTGAGTTCAACTCAACATTTATAAGATTTCTCACTGATGATCACACAGAAACAAGGCCACTTCACTAAATGAATAACTGGAATTTGGCAACAACATAATATTCTCACAGTATTGAAGTTAACATTAAAATGGCGGGTACAAGGTGTACAGTGGTGTATTCTAACATAACATTGTACAATATTTGTTCTATATAAATAGTGTTCCACCAAACAGGAAGTTTTGTTCGTTTGTCTTTAAATGTGTGGCTTGCCATTTTTTCAGACTGATGAAATAAAAAAAAATCTAGGTGTGACATAATTGAAATTTTACAACTTTGCTTCAGTACTGCAGAGCACTTCACATATGTACTCCTGCACAGGTGGAGTAGGTTTTTAGTGGATATGGTTAAGCTGCTTTGTGGAAAAGTTCCTCAAAAAGTGATCTATGTATAAATAAATATGGCCTATTATGTTCTCAGTCAAAAGAAACTTTGCTGATTCCTAGGATCCAGAGCAACCTCCCTGTACTGGGAAGTGAGAAAGCTATTTTTATAATGTATAATCTAAAATTTAAGATTTATACTAGCCAGCTTCATTGTTTAAAAATACAGTGTGTCAAAAATGCCACCTGAAGCGTTATTTTTTCCTAATTTATTTCTGTACTTCTTACCCTTGTATTTCCTCAGTTTCTTTCAGAAATTAACAATATACTATACATGTGAACAGGCAGAGAGGAAAGGACATTTAATTAAATATTCAGCTTCAGTAACATGACATTTCTGTACTTTCATGTTGCCCTTTGGTTTATTCAGTAATCATATTCCATAAATTCATACAGGTGCTATGTTGATAGCTACCGTATTTTTTGCCCCATAGGACGCACCGGCCCATAGGACGCACCTAGTTTTTTGGGGGGGAAATAAAGGGAAAATTTTTTATTTCCCCCCCAGGTGCGCTGCGCTAATTCCGAAGCTTGGGGTGTGCTGAGCTCAGCACGCCCCAAGTTTCTGGGTGCCGGAAAGGTCTCTGCTAGCCGCGGGAGAGCTGCGGGGCTCTCCCACGGCTAGCAGAGCGCTGCACTAATCCCGAAGCTTGGAACGTGCGGAGCTCAGTGCGCCCCAAGCTTCTGGGTGCCGGCAAGGTCTCCGCTAGCCACGGGAGAGCCGCGTGGCTCTCCCACGGCTAGCGGAGCGCTGCGCCAATCCCAAAGCTTGGGACGTGCGGAGCTCAGCACACCCCAAGCTTCGGAATTAGCGCAGTGCACCTGGGGGGAAAATAATTTTTCCCCCTTTATTCCCCCCCCCAAAAAAAACTAGGTCTCCGCTAGCCCTGGGAGAGCTGGGTCTCCCACGGCTAGCGGATAGCTTCCTGAAGCCTGGAGAGCGAGAGGGGTCGGTGCGCACCGACTCCTCTCGCTCTCCAGGCTTCAGTGAAAGCCTGCATTCGCCCCATAGGACGCACACACATTTCCCCTTCATTTTTGGAGGGGAAAAAGTGCGTCCTATAGGGAGAAAAATATGGTAATTAGGAACTACTTCATGCCGGTATATTGATTCTGAGAATTTTTAATGGTCTAATATTCCTACACAAACAAGAGGACATCACTGTTTGCAAATAGCTTAACGGCTGGGTGAAGTAAAATGTTTGTGTTATGTCTATGATATATTGCAATTATCTTGTCATGTAATAATAACTTTACGACTGTTTTTACAAAAGATTTGCTACTGAAGAGTAGCCTTAATATCTGGCATGCTGAGGTGAAATCAGTAAAAAGAAACTCACAATTTTGCCAGCATGCAAACCTAATATTTGATGTAGTTCTCTGACAAGTGACTTTCATATGAGATTTGAAATTATAAGAAAATACAAAGTGCACAGTGAGTTCCTGTATATATTAGCATACTGAGAACATATCTAATCCCACAGTTAGCCTATCTTTAGAAGTATTGTGAATAAGTTAAAATTCCCTCTTTGGTCACATTTTGAGTTTTTAAAAATAAACTCTTGTATCAAATATTTGAGAATAAAAGCCTTTGGGATTTATATATTTTTGATATCCTTTTTCACTACTTTCGTATACATTTTTTGTCCCAGCAATGTGTTCTTCTCCTTTCCTCTTCTCCATATGCTGTTGTTTTCTTTAATTAGTGACGATACACATCTGTCTTCAGGCTACCACCTAATCTCTAAGGCCATATGGGTAAACAGAATATAATTGTGGCTTGATAGGGATTGACTCTACTCTTTGTAGTTATTGTTAAGGATTGTTAAAGCAGGTGAATAGAGTTGGATGCAGGGAAATGGATGTTTCTTACCTCTACATATTAAACATTGCTTAAAAATAAATTCTGGTATTTTAAAATCACACCTGTAGCAAAGCTGCCAAGGAAGTGTTTTACCCATATGCAGACACCCTGCTTTTTTGTGAAGGAAGCCACTGCTCTGCATGCAAGTATTAATAAAAATGTTTCCCCCCCTCTCTTTCAGTTATTTTTATTTCAATTGCTGCGAGGACTTTCGTACATCCACCAGCGTTACATTTTGCACAGGGACCTGAAACCCCAAAATCTTCTGATCAGTGACACTGGGGAGTTGAAGCTGGCAGATTTTGGTAGGAAAGCTATTAATTAAAAGATTATCTTATAATGATGTGGGAAATGTTTCAGCTGTCTTACTCTTAGTCACAAGCTGACTCTGGACACAGTGATGATTGATAAAATAAAATTCATAGAAATACTTCATATCCTACTGAATGACAAGAGTATGGAAAGAAGTAACCTGTCTCAGTACTAGGTAGAAAGTTTGAAATCCTACAGTTTACAGCTGAGTACAGTTTTTCTTATTAACATGGTATTTAACTTGAAGGAAATTATTTGTTATTGCAAATAAGTAATATTTTCTCCATACAGTTATGGGCTCAGGAAGACACTGAAGCATTTTAAGCATATCTAGGATGTTTCTTGGTCGCTTCTTAATTGAAAGACTAGTCTCTAGCAACATACTTTCATGCTGTCAATGGAGTGTTGAGTCTTCCCATTATTATTTTACATTGTGTTTAATGAAAATCTGTAGTTAGATTTGGGTGGAAAAGAGAAGATAAATGTTTTTAATTGAAGTTATATTTGCTGCTCTTGGCATATATTGCTCTCATGTTTCTATTTTCTTAGAAGGTTGTTGCACAAGGATTATTGTGAAGCTATTATCCTTATTATGCACACAAGAAATAGAAATGTAAATGTAGATTTCATCAGATAGGATGTCAGTAAAGAATCTGCTTTTCTTCTGGAGAAGGCTTATTTTTTCAGAGTAATAAATATGAAATCACTAAAGACCTTTCAAACCTGAAGAGATGGCCTTCGATCTGGTATCACAAGTTTATAAAACTCAACAGTGCAACTCACAGTTTTAATTCAGTGTCCCAGGGACACTTCATCTCCTCTGAGCAAAAAAATAAAATAAATAATAATAATAATAATAATAATAAAAAAATCATACTCAAGAGCTTAGACCTTTGGAAAACCATTTTTTTTGTATTAAAAAATTACAAAATTCTCATGTTTGCTGGCATATTGTGTTGTAGCTGATGGATTTGTAAATATAGATAATAATCTCCCACCAAAGAAACAGTTCAGGGCTGTGTTTACTACCATACAGCAGCACTCTAAAATAGCATTTATGAAGATGAATCTATTTATCAAAGACAATGAAAATACAGATGGGATTTTTAATAAAATTAAAAATTGAAGAAAGCATGAGAAAAATTGAAGGCCATGTTTGGTGTGCTTTTTGGAAATAATTGTTGCACAAAGGAGAGCAGTCGTGTGTGTGTAGAATCCCATCACTGATCTACCACCAAAGTCCTGTGGGATAGGGTAGAAGATTCTGGAAGTGGTCTTTTCCTCTCTCCCTGCCCTCACTGAAGTGTTTTTATTTTCCCTGCTACTACTATGCCATCTTCAGTGATGGAGTTGTTCAGAGCCATTTGGGGAGATATGTCTGGAAAACAAAGGGACTTGGGATCCCGCAACTTGCAGCTTCCTCTGACGTGTCACCAACACGCCCCATATCTGGGCCCATCACCAGCAGAGCACCTCTGGCTGACCAGTGATTGGTAGATCTTTCCAGCACTTCAGCAAGGAAAGCTCCAGGGGTGAGCCTCCCTGCCCACCCACACCCCAACAGTGGGATGTTGGCAACTTCCATTGGCCATCCATCTGCCTTTCCCAGAAGATTAGGATTGCTTGCTAAGACAAGTGGTATTTTTCCCTTTTTATAACAAGGCAAGTTGAAATTATAAAGGTTCTTAAAATACGGCACGAGTTCTACCTGTTACACAGTTAAATGAGAAGTAAATTGAGCTGATTTGGGTGTGAATTTGATATACTTTATCTATTTCCGAAATCAAAGCTAATGTGCTGGCTGTAGCCAGCAAATAAAACTAATATTTTAAGTTACTAATCACACAGTGAAACTTGAACTGCAGAGCTAACTGCCTTTGACCTTTCTTCACATTTTTTTACATGATTGTTTATAGATTTAAAGTCTCCAGTGCTTTTACATAAGGTTGCTATTTTGGATCGTAGAGCAGATAGAGAATTATAAACATTTTTGAGATCTTTTGTTGGAATGGGGGCATGATGGAATGTTGCAGTAAAGGAAGTTGCTCATTTTTGTTTCAGTACAGTGTATTTAAAATTATGCTGAGTAAGAGGAGAATGTAAAATGCAACATGTATCCATGAAGGTAGTGGTTTTTAAAAAATAGATTACAGCATTCTTGATCCTAACAAGCTACATGACTAGTAACTTTGCAGTAAATATTTATATAAAATATGGTGTTTTCTTATGAAGCAATTTTAACAAGCCACCCCAACTGCTTTTCTGGTAGAAGTATGCATCTAATTCCAGTCACATCTGGCCATAAGTTTCATGTGGTGACTTAATATTTGTTTATTCATTCATATAAAATCTTCAGTCCTACCCTTTTGGTGCCTTTGTGCCACTCAAGGTGAGCTGCAATAATATAAAATCACAGTGCAATAAAAATATATTAAACTATAAAGAATCAAGCAATATATTAAACTATAAAGAATCAAGCAATAAAAATACATAAAATATACACCAGGTAAAACACGCATCAAAGTCAAGTTAAAAGCAACAGCTGCAGGTAAAAATGACCTTAACTGGTTAAAGCTGGCCAAAATAAAATAATAAATTAATGCACCATTAGCAAACTATTCCCGTTCCCCCCCAAAACATAAAAAACACTCCTGTTGCAATATGTCAGTGTACTTAAGAATTCCACTGGGCAAGGGTGTAGGAAGAAGGAAGTTGGACTTGGTTGTCCTGACACAAAATGATTGTTTTATTGATGTGTGTATATGAGTGTTTGTGGCTGAAGTGAGCCAAAACACGAGGGCGGCTTACATTTTCCATTGTTTATTTAGATTAATAGATTGGCTGGCTGGTATTTCTTGAGCCTGGCAATTCCCAGTTGTTCTTTCTCCTCCAGACATGTCATGTAGAGGAACAGCAACTTGTCATGCTGATAGAATTCTGATGAAAAGAAACACAGATGAGAAGGAAAAAGAGGTTGAAGCTCTGGAAGCCAGACCTGCATTTTGGATTTGTGCAGTTATTGTTGAGCACAGATGCCTGCTGTGTAGGCGCTACTTGTAACTGGTACTTTATTTTATTTTGTAAAAGATGGTTGTACTAGTTATTTTAGGCCTTGGCTGCAAGCTCAGTAGCAGTTTGTGGCTGCAAATAATATACAGGCACTTGAAAAACAGGCTCTACAAAGCAGAAGTACATCAGTGAGAAACTGGGACTGTACCCAAAGAATATTGTTGGCCTCGCTGTAATAGCTAGAAAGGGTAGAGTTTTAACATTGCCACAGATAATTTAAGCTCTGTATTTAAGAGATTTTTCTACAGTGTTCATGCTCTGCTAGTTTTCCTTTAGCCTTTTAAACTGAGATTATTTAGCAGCATCACCTTTAACCCTCAGTCAGACTTCCAGGTATGAATACAACTTGAGAAGATTTCGTAAAGCTCTTCAAACATTTCTACTGAGATGAGGAACTTGGACAGGAAGCTGTGTTAACAAAATGCCTATCTTGTATTAAGGATTGATTGATTGATTGATTGATTGATTGATTGCTGAAGGTGGTAAACACGGTTCTTCTCCCCATTTCATCCGCACAACAACCCTGTGAGCTAGGTTGGGCTAAGTAAGAGATGGTGACTGGCACAAGGTCACCCAGTGAGTTTCATGGCTGAGTGGGGATTCGAACCCTGGTCTCCCAGGTCATAGTCCAGCACTCTAACTGTTACATAATAATTCTTATATTGTATATCGCATGAGCACCTTTTCTGTTTCTGTTCTTCAGATAGTAGTAAACAAGGATCAAAACCTACACTGTGCCTTAAAATTGCAAACTAGTTCTGCTTTGAACTCCACACAGAAAAGACAATGGCCTAACCTTTTTAAAGTCAAATATCACATTCACAGCTTTCCCCTGTAATTTTTCCTTTTTAATGACAAATATGTTTCCTAAATGTTACAATGTTGATTCTTGTTACCTGATGTATTGCTCATTTTCCATATTAAGACTAAAATGGCCTTTAGTATTTCATTGCATTAGTAAAGGCCCTCTGGAGAACTAATGAACTATTACTATTACTTGATTTATTTTAGTCCAATTGTTCCCAAACTTTCACTCCAGTTGGTTATGGTCCTATGTATTTAAATAATTAGCTTCTGGCCCATATGCATTCTCCTTATTTTTTTGCCTATAATTCCTTTTGTTTCATACCCAGTCATGCTGTTACTCAACTGTTTGCAATTCAGAGTTGTCTTTAAATTATTTGTTATTACTCTGAAATACTAATCAGAATGTATTTACTGTTTCACTGCATCACACTCACATATTTGTTGCGTAATTAGCAGAAGTTATCTTCATAGAGAATATATACATGGTAACAAAGTTAGGTTCATTAAATGAAAAACTAGGAACAGGAAAGCAAAGTGAAAATCAGCCAGCTGTTAAATTGTATACATATACAATTTCATGATGATTCCAGTTTTACAATAACATTGATAGGATATTAGTTTTGCTGAGGAAGAGCGGCTTTTTAGTATTAAACTCTGTACTATAATGTGTGGTTTATATTTTAAGGACAGAATTGTTATTTAGTGGAGTTTTCAAACATTGCCTCCAGAGCAAAAGGTTGACAGAATGTATTTAAAGTATAAGAGGTGTTTTGTTTTGTTTTTTTAAAAAGTATGGTGCTATCATTGTGAATAAATTGCATGCATTTTTTAAAAAAAAATCCAAACCACTGATTTTTAGCTTCTAATTAATAATGGGGAAATATGCTGAAACACCTTGGGCCCCCCCGCAAGCGGGAAATCTCTAACCATGGTCTCCATTTAGTCTGAGCAGGAAAAGTAGCAGATTTAGAACAAGCTGGGATCCAAAATCATGGTTTGAAGATTCTAGTTTCTTCCAAAGCTGGTAACCATAGTTCTAGTTTCCTCTAAACTGGCATTAGAGGCTTCCTGGTTTGATTTCTCTTGCTGCAAAGGCGTGTCATGCATGGATTAAGTCCCATTAATATCTTAGTTTATAGAGCTGAGATAAGATTGTCAGAACATTGCCACTGTAAACTTCAGCATGTGGAACATGGGCTTTTGGTCTGAGTTTCTTCTAGCCTTGTGGTCAGTCTAACGAAGCCCACTTTATCAGGCAAGTCTGCATGTTACTCCACTCAAATTATGAATTAGTGAATTTTTGGAATTTTGAACCTCCTGAAAGAGTATTCTCCAATATAGCCCCCCTAATCAGCTGTCAATACAGTTATCGTATTCAAGCTATGCATGCTTGTATAATATAATAACACACTTTTACAGAGAGTATGTTACAGCCTCTTCTGAGTATTTAGGAATATAAATCATTTGAGAAATACAGATGTGTGGTCCTTTCTAATCTCGTGTCTTCATACAGAATGAGCCACCATTTGAAACACTTAAGTAATCAGAATTTTAAAACTGCAGTTGTGTACATCATGAGGGCGGAAGGGGATTCCACTTGATTTTTGAATCACTAGGAAATCTGGATATTAGAGATGAAAGATTCTGCTGAGTGTTGTGCCCTTTCTTGTAACATGCATCGATTGCAGCATGAATATTTGAAAATTAGTACACAAAGGTGGATGGCAAGCATTCGTAATTGATTAATTCTGAATAATGAGTATCCCTTGCATTCTGTGCTTACATTCATTAGCACAGATTAGAATCACTACTCAACATGTAAAGTTATGTTGAAGGTGTGGAGAATAGCACACATGCTTTAAACTGCATTATTTATGTTCACAAAGGACTGTTTAAAGTGATTAAGAAGAATTTAATTGGCATTAAATTATCTTGGGTATGCATTGTATGTAGAATTTATTTCATGGCAGAAGTACACAAAGCAAAACATAAACAGCACAGCTGCTTCACCTATAACTTTATCAGTTTTGTGTTGTGTTAATGATAGCCATGGCGATTAGGTGATGTGCCTTGACTTCTGACAACTGCCTCATCTTCTTACTGTCTTCTTACTGTAGAGAATTGACATGGGCAGGGTGCTGTTTTGGTGACTTTTTTTTAATCTGGCAAAAAGAGCAAGATATGAAATTCACCTTACTGGATTGTCATGAAACTATCCCTATAGATCTTCAGGCCAAAACAGAATAAGTAATAATATGCAAATATTATATGCTCACCTGGCTATCTTTCCCATTACCTTTTTACTTTATGTTCGCTTCATAAAAGTTATAATGATCGCTAATACAAGCAGCACTGACTTTTGGAAGAGCGTGTGGCTTCCTGTAGTGTAACCATGGAAACAGACAAGGAATCCTTAAACAAAGTGATCACACATGCTGTGCTAATTAATCCTGTCCTACAGCTTTTCCTCAGCTGGAGGAAGCAGTTAGATAAATTTTGCATGAGTTAGCATGTTTGGATGTACAAACAATATGAAATATGTTGCCATGTCTAGGTTATCATTCAAAAGATGGGGAAAGCCAACAGTGCTGTAACTTATCATTCATTTGTAACTTGTGCTGTGCCCCAGAAGATGTGGGGTTTTAAAAAGATTTCTGAGAGGAATAGTGTATCTTAAAGGTTGAACTGCCAGTGTTTGATGTTCTGCATAACTACTGAAGGATGCACAATTATTTTAAACATGTAGGCCCAACCTTATTATTATTAAACATGTTGTTATTAAGCATGTTGCAATGAAATAGAAGAAAAGCTTACAGTATTAAAATATAGAATCAATAAAGTAAACTTAATTGATAGCATGAAACTGATAAAACCAAGAAAAAGAAACAAAGCATAATCAGTTCTTTAGAATTCAGAACATCTCAAAGTCACATTGTATCTTTTGAAGAAGGAGCATTTTTTTAATATTTGGGGAATCACATTTGCTGCAAAAGTATTTTGTCTTTGCCTTGTTTGTTTTGACCTTAGGAAGGGTGTCAGTTTAGACATTAAGGTGTATCCCCACATTCTATCTATCCATTGATTAATGCTGGCTGTTTCCTGAGACCTTCAGTTATTTGCATGCAATATTCTGGTGGCAGCTGCTAGATAGGAAAATAATTCTATGCAGTTTTTTATTAATTCATCCATATAATTTAATAGGCTCAGCCTTTATAACTGCTGAGCAGTTACGCCTTTCTAGAATATTTCATGCTCAGTTCATCATAGAGAGCCAGTGTGGTGTACTGGTTAAGAGTGGTAGACTCATAATCTGGTGAACCGGGTTCGCGTCTCCGCTCCTCCACATGCAGCTGCTGGGTGACCTTGGGCTGGTCACACTTCTCTGAAGTCTCTCAGCCTCACTCACCTCACAGAATGTTTGTTGTGGGGGAGGAAGGGAAAGGAGATTGTTGGCTGCTTTGAGACTCCTTCGGGTAGTGATAAAGCGGGATATCAAATCCAAACTTCTGCTCTTCTTCTTCATCCTACCTGGTCATCTGCATGCTCTGGTATCTTTCTTTCTTTCTTTCTTTCTTTCTTTCTTTCTTTCTTTCTTTCTTTCTTTCTTTCTTTTTGCTATTTTCAAAACATGTTACCAGACATAGCATAAATATAAACTACAGTAGTAAAAACACATCTTCAAATTTACAGCAGATAAAGTAGCTTTCAGGTTTTTTTCTAAACAGAATTCATATTCAGCAACTGGTTCCATAAGCCTGTGCTCTTACTCTGAGAAAATAACTTTCGAATTTTCATTATGAACCACACAACACACTAAGCAGAGCATGGCAGCAAAAAGGACTGGTGAGGAGCAAAGCTACTGGGATTTCGTTCTGTATGCACACGCTTTTTGGCTTAGCATGTCATGTGAACAGGCCATTCTCCATCCCTTAAACTGGTGGCTTTTAATTTTTGTCACAATTTTTAACCATATTCTATGAAATTCTAAATCTGTACCAATACCTTCTTGTAATATAAAAGAGGGAAATTATTCCTGGAATAATTTGTATAATCTTGATCACTCTTTGCCAACTATTAAAGATCCTTTAACTTAAGATGCCAGGGGTTGAACCTGGAACCCTTTGCATGCAGGTATTTTAATTATCACAGTGCTTTTGAAATTATAGTGGCTGTGCTGCTGTTAAAATACATTTGAGCCTAGTAAATACCTTTCGAAGAGAATCACAATGACTTGGGTTGCACATCATGCTAAACCAAACCACGCTCCTGTGCCACACTGAGCTAAGCCATAATTTTACATAACATGCTGTCCAAACCCAGGCTTGTAGTTTAGCTCTCTCCAGACTAACCACAAACTATAACCAAGGTTTGTTCCGTGGCTTCAGCTTGTGGTTTGTCCAGAAGAGCTAAACCACAACCCTGGGTTCAGATCGCACACTAAGCCAAACTACGACTTATCTCAGTGTGACATAGCAGCAAAACAATCAAGGAAGAATTAAGCACTGGGATCTCTTCTGTGCTATGTCATGATTTGGCTTAGTGTGAAACAGGTCAATGTGAGCGGGGGGGGGGGGGGATTACTTCAGTTTACTTCCAAGCTGATAGTTACTCAGCCACCTCTGTTTACTATTAGAATAAAAGATTTTAGAAGGAATGATGTTGCTCTTCTCAGATATGCCTAGAGTGGAATTTTAGCTTCACAAGTCCTATGAGGTAGATTTTGCTGCAGTATAGTGACTTGCTGTTCTGTTTGTTTCATAGTTGAAAAGGAATTTGAATTATTTCATCCAAGACCAGCAGTCTTACTCTTAGCATAGAGCAGTATGTTAAATGTTCAAGGTTAAGGGCAGATGGCATATATTTTTTTTAGCAGTATGCAGATATACAGCATGTGCCTGAAGCTTTAAATGTTACTCAGTGTATGAGCTATTTAGCTCTCTGTTTAATCCACTAGTTGTCTTGAGTTACACAGGTTATGTCCCCTGCTCCAAATGCTAACATTTAAGGATTCATCTCTGAGTTTTTTATTAAATAGTAAAAAAAAATTGTGCCTAATACTTTCTCTTTTTAAACATGAAAAACTAGATCCTAAAAAACAACATGACAGCCCTATAATGACTGAAACAATAATGCAGTCATTTGATATTTCATGATCTGTAGCTTTGTTTTGTGATGTGTTGAATGATAGAAATGGATATGTTTTTTCTCTGATTAACTTAACGCATGGCCAGAAGAAACACAATCTACTTTTTTCAAGCAGACTCATATTACACATACCTTTTAAAGATCTAACATGACCTTTATTTCTTTATATGCTGATTTTCTTTGTTGTGCTTGTATTTTCTCTTTAGGACTTGCAAGAGCCAAATCTGTCCCTAGTCATACGTACTCTAATGAAGTGGTTACCCTGTGGTACAGACCTCCAGATGTCCTCTTAGGCTCAACAGAATATTCCACCTGCCTTGATATGTGGTAAGAATACAGCATGTTTACAGGATCCATATGTTCTAGCTTGCTGTGACTTTGATTTGTTAGACACACAGTGGACTTGACAAGCAAGGATTGCAATCTTGTTCATGCTGACCTAGGAATAAGTCCCATTGAACTCAGTGGAACTTATTTTGGAGTACATGTACATAGGAGTTCTCTGTAAGATAAAGCAGTACACTGTTTGTAGACTAAAGTTTCCAGATACTGTTTCTGTAAGAAACCTCTATGTTCTCTCTCCAATGGTTATCGTATCTTAGTCTCATACTTCAACCAAAAAAGGCTCTCAGATGGACTTACAGTTAAAAATAATAAAAAAATTAGATAATCCCTGCCCTCAGGTTTACAATCTAAAAGATGTAGCACAAAAGGAAAAAAAGACTGGGTAAACTCAGGTACCGGTTCTTAGAGTTAGAAACTTCTATATGACCAGCTTGGATGGGAGCAGTTTAGGTAGCTTGATTGCGTAACTCCTGCTAGGTGGCAGATGAAGAAGAAGTAGCCAAAGACAGCTGTTTACAGATGGAATAAGCCTGCTCATCTTTATTCCCTCCACTCCTGCCCCATGGAATGGCTGCTGTCAGGTCAGGTTGCAGTTGAGAAGGAGCCAAAGTTAGTTGATATCATCACAGAACGAATGGAACAGCCATGCTTCCCTTCTCCTTTATTGGTGTATATGTTTATAAGTAGTCACAGATTTCAGACAAGTAATGTGACTGCTTTCAGTCTTCCTTTACATCTTTTTTAAAAAACTGATTTCCTGGATAATTTTGCAGCACAGCAAATACTTGAAGGGAATTAGACAGAATACATGTAATCCAAGATCCAGTAACATTGGCAGGGCCAGCCCAATACATTTTTCTGCCTGAGGAAAAAGACAAAATGGTGTCTGCCTCATCCCACATATAGAAGCTGACCAGACTGGCAGATTAATCTTATTTCAGCATGGAACACAGTAGTCTAGCTCTGTCCTCCAGCGCTTTGCTGCCACTCCTTGTCCCACACCACCTTCCACCTGAGACAAGTTTCTCACTCTACCTAATGACAGGGCTGGTTGGTCCTAAACATTGGTACACAATTGTGTGAAAACAATGAGCATTAAGACAAAACAGTGTTACCTGGGACATTGAGCATATCATCAAGCAAAAACAATGCCCATTTCTAATATTTCAACTGTACAGGGATTTTTTTTTTAGTAAGTATGTAGTATGGGAATTAGTTGCACTTTGCCTCCACCTGCAGCTTCTCTGTTGGAAGGAGGGAGGATATTGGTTACACTGCCTAGCACTGGTGTGCTATCTTCTGTTCCTTCCTGATGACAGATGCTGCATCAGCTCTGTTTTCATGTGTGACTTGAGGGAAAAGGCAAAGGTCATGCTTATCTGCCCTGTGGCCAGGATCCTCCAGTGGCTTGGTTGTAGAGTAGCAGTGCCTCTCACTTTTTCCTGTAATTCAACAAAGCAAGGCATAATACCCCTTAATAATAATAATAATAATAATTTATTATTTATACCCCGCCCATCTGGCTGGGTTTCCCCAGCCACTCTGGGCGGCTTCCAAAAGAATATTAAAATACTATGATACATCAAACATTAAAAGCTTCCCTAAACAGGGCTGCCTTCAGATGTCTTCTAAAAGTCTGGTAGTTGTTGTTCTCTTTGACATCTGGTGGGAGGGCGTTCCACAGGGAGGGCGCCACTACCTTCCACCACTGGCTGAATGAAGCAGTGGCCCTTACCTGTCGAAAGAAAGGCTGAAGCATAAAGGGCAGACTTATTGCAACAGCAGTAGATCTCCCCCCCCCCCACCCATGTATAATGTAAGAGTAGAATTTAACAGCAAAAGGGTCTCATGAATGAGGGCTACTGAAGACTGGTGTGCTACTGAAGCCTACTATAAGTTACCACCTGTGTCCAGGCACTCTTATCAGAGCTGAGCATGCTTCTGGTATTCAAAGCTCATCTGAAAATAAAGGTGACTGGGAAGATAGAGTTCTGTACTCCAAAATGGCACATCTTGGTGTTAAAACTGCCCCCCGCCCCCCCCACCCCGCTTTCTACAGATAGGGTCATGGATAGCGTTTGCTGCCATCACATCTAGTTTGGCTCTAATGTTTTTGCTACTAGGAGTAGGGGGCTGTGTGTGATCCCCAGGTTCCTTAGGAGGAAGGTTCAGGATATAAATTTAATAAATAATAATTTTGAAAATTCATATTAATGGATGTGTAAATTCTGATTTTATACTCAGGAAGAAGATGCTCTTTTGGGGTGGTGTGAAAGATATTAAGGATTTAATTTGACTGTGTAGCATTATTCAGATAAAAATGATCATCAAATTAAAATTTTATTATATAAATGCAAAGGTCATGGTTCTGACAGGAATGCAGCAGTAATTTTGAAACATTAATAGAGATGCTCTAATTTAGTACAGAATTGATGTCTTTCTAATACCAAATGGAGACTTCCCCTTCAACCGCTATGTATTACTATTGCCAAGGTGAAAACTGGTCCTAGCAGGGGAACACAAAAATAATGTATTTAATAACGGTCATGAAATATTGATGTTCCCTGATGTAGGACCTTTAACACAAGTCAAAAAGATATATAAAGGGTGCTTTTCAATAAGAATGCTTTGTTCCAGATGAAAAATGAGGCAGTACTGATTGCATCTATCAAATATATGAATCCAATAAAATGACAAATAATTCATCTTCTGGAAAATACTGAGCAAATCACAAGCTGAGGTTGCAGTGAAGAGCAGACAGATCAAATAGCTGACAGATGAAAAGTCTTCCTTTTCTGAGTGTCTTTGGAGAGTAAAAGTATTATTCTGTGTTCATCTAATGTTAGCACCCAGATCTGAAACACTTCATGGAAGTGTTCATTGATTTCAACAGAATCTATTATATTGGATTCTGAAGATTATACTAATGCTACAAGTACTTCATATTTGTTGTCATAAATGTATATTGTTCCACATATAGATTGCCGTGTATACATTGTGTATTGGATGAGATTCACTCTATGCTTGGAGAATAACTGATATACCTCAGTTGGGAAATTTCTTATTGTGTCAGATTGGCTAGTGGACCTAGGCCCAGGTCATACTTTTCCTGTAGCATGTGACTACCCCCTTTAATTAGAGTTTTCTACTTTGAAAGTTTCAAGATATGGGGCACTGTACGGCTGTGAGATGTTATTTGTGAGGTTCAGGTTACAGACTCCGCTAACCCAGAAATAGTACCTCAGGTTAAGAACTTTGCTTCAGGATGAGAACAGAAATTGTGCTCTGGCGGCGCAGCGGCAGTGGGAGGCCCCATTAGCTAAAGTGGTGCTTCAGGTTAAGAACAGTTTCAGGTTAAGAACGGACCTCGGGAACGAATTAAGTTCTTAAGCCGAGGTACCACTGTACCCATTTCTGGTCATTCTCAGATTAGACCAACTGAAATTAATGGACATGATTAATTTAGGTCCCTTAATTTCAGTGGATCTACTCTGCATAGAACTTAGTTGGATACAACCCTTTGGTTTGAAATTGATTGGAATTCTTACTTTATTTAAAATATTTATAACCCATTCTTCATCATAATGTGGTATTGGAAAGTCAAAAGATTTAAAAATAATTTCCAATCCAGCCTGTAACACAGTAAAAGAACAAATAAAATAACCATAGAGTCAAAAGCAGGAGGAGCATCAAGCTTATGACAGCTGATTCAAGTCCCCATAAAGGCCTGTTGAAATAGCCCTTTAACGGATGCTGAAACTCATTAAGAGTTCGTGCCAATCGTATATAGAGTGGCAGGATATTCTGCATATGGTGCCATCACAGAATAGACCCTTTAGCTTATTGCTGCATAATAAATGTCCTTAGGCTGCAGAACAACCAAGTGGGTTTCAGCTGCTGATCTTGAAACTTGGCCAAATGTATACAGAAGAAAAGAAGCTCCTCCACGGATCTAGCTTTGTAAGTCTTTACTAACACCCTGAATTTGGCTTGGAAGCAGATTGGTAGCCAGTTCTATCAGGATCAGAGTGACATGATTCCAAAGAGCCAACCTAGTCAGCAGTCAAAGCTGCTGCATTTAGCACTGACTGAAGTTTTTGAAACAGCATCAATGACAGCCCTACATAGAATACATTACAGTGGTGCCCCGCAAGACGAATGCCTCGCAAGACGAAAAACTCGCTAGACGAAAGGGTTTTCCGTTTTTTGAGTCGTTCCGCAAGACAAATTTCCCTATGGGCTTGCTTCGCAAGACAAAACGTCTTGCGAGTTCTTGCGAGTTTGTTTCCTTTTTCTTAAAGCCGCTAAGCCGTTAATAGCCGCTAAGCCGCTAAGCCGTTAATAGCCGTGCTTCGCAAGACGAAAAAACCGCAAGACGAAGAGACTCGCGGAACGGATTAATTTCGTCTTGCGAGACACCACTGTACAAAACTCCAGTAAGAATATTAAAATTTGACCGGGGTTGTGTTGGTGTTGTATGTATGTCCATAAGGGAGGGAAATGGTGAAGGGATGAAATTTACATTGTACATTTTCATATTGCAAACATGCAAATGATAGTGTGGGGTAGGGTGGGGGAGGAAGTGACAGTACAATGCCTATAGAAAGACGGGGCTATTTTCTGTTGGTGGGAAGAAGTTTAGCTAGTAAGGGAATAAACAAAACTGCACAAAATTGCACAACATTGCTACCTAGTTCCTGGGTGGCTGGGGTTATGTGAATGTAATGTGAGTTGTTTGTATAATATGATCACTTGTATGGAAGTTTTGATAGGGAAAGAAAGCATGTCTCCCCCTCACATATTTATGCAGATCTCGGCTGGTTTTGCATAAAAAGAAAAAAAAAGTTGTCAGCTATTAGATTACAGTGACACTGTTGGATTACAGTGAAATGCTTCTAGTTATATGCCTTGATGAGTTGAAAAGGAGGCATAGGGACAAGTATTGAAATGTAATACAAATATTAACTACTGGGCAGTTTCTGGGAAGCAGGTGGCAGTGGTTGTAAGCTATTTATGCACTTCATTTGTCATTGGAGGGCATTGGGAGAGTAACCAAAAACTAATGATTCATGTACAGTATTAACATTCTCCACTTTTTTCTGCAAATAGCCACTGGCAATTTTAATAATATTAATGAAGACATACATGCATTAGTGGTTGTGGCTAGCAGTAAGAATCAATGGGGAATGTTCTGCAATTTACTACTGTCAGCATGTAGAGTGGTAATATGCTGGATGAATTGTGTGACATAAGACAGCATCAAGCATTGCTGTAGGCACAGTATTCCCCCTCCCCTTTGTTCAGGCAATTAGTATGTTTTATTTAGCATAATCTCAGGTGTAACATTTGAAAACTTGGATGTTTTATGTCAACAAATCCTGATGTTTTAATACTTTGAAGCTAAAAGACATTGGTGGGAACTAATACTTGATCTCAATTTTCCCCCCAATTTTACCTCTACTAGCACTTTCCTTCCTACAATCCTGAGCACTTGCCATGTTTCCAAGCTGGCATTTGTGACAAGGGTTGCTCTGTCTGGTTTCTGTCTTGCCTTCTCTGTCCCGTGGTAAGAAGATAGAGAGTGATATGGGAAAGACATGTTTTGTTGGGGCAGATGCACCGTAGTGTTTCTCTTCTCTGCGCTCCTCCCAAAAGTCATTCTTCCTTTGGTCATTGCTTTGGGTACGGGACTACGCATAAAGATGCACTTATATACACAGCTGCATTCAGTTCAATTCCCTGTTACGTTTGTTGGCTCTTGAAAGTGCCAGCACCACTCATCCCCAAAATTAGTTTAACACAGAAATATGTGTTAGTAATAATGGATATTTGCAAAACTTGCAAAAAAATTATTAAGTATTTCCGGTAAACAGTCAGTTAAGAAATTTATACTTGGGAAATTACTTCTTAGTCCAAAAACTAATATTTGAGCTGAGGAGATTTCTCTTTACCTTCAGTACTCACCCTAAAGAATTGCTAATCCATAAGAGGTCAGGATTTTATGATAACTATCAAGCTATTCTTAATTAAACTTCTGGAAAGATGCTGACACTGAACTCTTATCAGCTGTAATCAGCTGAATTAACTTTCAGCAGAATGATCTTCTGAGATTAGGTAGAGGCATTTTATCTCAAGAAGCATCCTTTGTTCCCAGATTTTGGATGGGCAATTAATCCTGTATTATTGAAGAACATTTTCTAAAGTCTATGAAGAAACCAGTCTCTGGTTTTTCTTCAGATCGTATAAATCTTTTGCCTTCTACTATGGCCTGAGAATATATTAAGGCCCTTTTTAAAAAAAAAGTATTTGGAATGTAAGATTGCTTAGAGTTGTATCTTTATCCTGAAGCAAACCTTTACAGAATTAAAGGTTTCCAAACAAGTGGCTTAATAGCTTTGAGTAGTGACTGTTGGGAGAGAATGCACTGTAGTCCATAGGATTTCCATCTAACTTAGCACAAGACCTGTCTATCTCAGGGCATAATTGAAGGACCTTACCTTGGACCTTAGAGACACACTGGGGATGCTGCTTGTGAACTGCCTATCAACTTCCTTAACTGAGCTGCCTGAGGTTGTCTTTAAGCATGGTGCTTGAGCTTCTCTGGATCTGTAGAACGGTTTTCTGGGAACCTCCTTGCAATGAAATTGTTTGGGAGAAAGTTAGATAGATGATGGAGGAAGACTCACAATAAATTTGGTCAAATACGGGCTAGAGGCCACTTTCAGATCTACTCTCACCTGCAGCTGCTTATTCAGTACCTTGAATTTCTTTTCAGTTTGTACAACTAGACAGTGTAAACAGGATTCTTGAATCAGTGAAGTTGTCCATATATGTGCACTTTGGGTTGTAGCCAACTAAAGTCTACTCAGATTAGACCCATTGAAATTAATGAACTAAAGTTACTTATGTCCATTATTTCAGTGAGTGAACTCTGAATATGACTGGCATTGGATACAACTCAATTCATGTTGGCTTAGAAGGCAGTGGGAGGTGGAATGACTGATTTGGTGGAAGTTGTCAACTCTTTTTGTTGCAAGGGTTCTTGTCTATTCTGCCAAAAATAGTGGAGTTCAGTAACCCACATCTTTCCAAGCCCTATCTGACTGTTTAATGGTCAGGTTTATTTTTTAACTTTCCATTGCCTACTGATCGCTCGACACTCTCCCCAACCCTGATTAACTTCAGGGGCCTTGGAAGGATGATTCAAGGTCCATGTGTCACAGCCAGTGGTTAGGGATGGTGGAAGTTGTGGTCCAACAATGTCTGGAGGGACAGCTTAACAACTCCTGCTTTAAATCTTTCGTGCCAAAGTTTCCCAACACCCCCTGCTTTAAAAAAAACCCAACAACCACTGGAGGATTTTAGAGAGTAAAATTTCACAGAAGCTAAAGTCTTTCCTCTTGTTGTTGCATCACATGACATCTTTTCTGAAACAATTTACATAAGCGTTGTTAGTAGAGAGTGCATCCTGTTGTCCAGTAGTTCCACAATCAAAATTCTCATTTAAACACCGTCCATTGTGTTGATGTTAGTTTCAGTTCCATCATTGCTGTGGTAAATGCAAGGCTTCTAGAAAATTAAGAGGAACAGTGGAACCACAGTATTAAGATAGTATGACCATATGTTCCCACCAGCACATGTAATAGGCTTAGTTATGCTTGCTGTCATGAGACAGCAAGGCACACATTTCTGCATCATATGGTTGTCACTCCAGCTTCAGTTGTTTTGTTGTTTTGTTTTTAAGGCAAGGGTTCTATTACGTTCTGCCAAAAAACAGTATTAAGATAGCTGCTTGTGATATTAGTTTGAGGTTAATTCAACAACAACAACAAAAACATTGGACAGTAGCATGTTTTAAGAGCCTGAGGATACTGCTTTCTGGCAAGTTAGGAAGGTGCAGGCAGCTATAGACAGATTTGGCACACCTCGTTTCAGGTTGCCCAGTTGTAGGGCCTTTTTGCGGGGAGATAAGTATCAAAACTTGGTTCTGGACCACTCTTTGTATGTCGGAGACATCAGTGCTATAATTGGCTATATACCTGTCAATGGAGGTTGGCAAAAAAGGTGATCCTCAAGACCACATTAACAGCATAATGAACAATCCTCCAAAATTAGGAGATTTCCCCCTTCCACTGTATTACAGTGTTGGGCTTTTAGATTTTTATTTTCTGCTATTTTTTTGTAAAGCCCCCTTGTGAAACACCAGTGATCTACTTTCAGCCAATATAGACAACATTGAAGTAGATGAGACAATGACAAGGCAACTTTCTATGTAAAGTTATTTGCCCTCTTTTAGTAAACCTTATATTTGATCACTGATCATTGAACACAGCCTGTAATGTCTGACCAGGCCTTAGGACAGGATTGGAGAACCTATGGCACTCAGGATGTTGTTGGATGTCAGCTCCAGTCAGTGTCACTAATGGTCAAGGGTGATGGGAGTTGTAATCCAGCAACAACTGGAGAACAATAGGTTCTCTACCCCTACTTTAACAACTACTTATTTTTGGCTCATCATTCAAGAAATTTGCAATCTGAATTTACATTTTCAAGAATTGCCATTTTACGAAGAGTCAGTTTACTAAATGATTCACACACAAAAACCACCTTTACATTTCTCTATCAATGAAGTTTACCATTTGACATTCATAGATATTTATAAGTTCCTAGGATCACTCTAATATTTAAAATGAATTAAATGGCCAGTGTTGGGATGCATGAACAGAATTTGAACTACCTGCTTTCAGGATACCTATGTCTGCAAGATGTCTGTCTGTCTGTCTGTCTGTCTCTCTCATATATGAATACATTATTAAATCACAGTTTAAAATATTGTCTGTGTTTGACAAAGATACATTGGGTTTAATGAAGCATTTACTGAAGTAGGTGACGAATGGCAGCTTCATCAATTCAATTCCTTCCGTATGCCCTAGCCAGTTACAGAGAATAATGTCAATCCCATTTTTTAAGCACAAGGAACGTAACTAGGGATTAGTTGTGTGCTCTTTGTCATACTTTAACAATATGCTTCTTTTCAATCTCAGATATCTTAAACAATCTTTTTTAAGACTGCAGTTGATGAAACTAGATTGTGCACTAAAATTTAGCTATATATTCTGGGTTAAAAAACAAGTCACCTATATCACTAAATGAGTTTTAATTAAAGGGCTCTTTGCCAAATGTGACTTATAAATATTCAGTTAGGATCTCTTAATTAATGAAAGCAGATTGCATGTTTTAAAGAGATGGTGTTTCACTACTTTGGCACACTTAAAATGTGTTACTTTCTAAGTATATCATTGCCATTTGAAAATACTTTTGAGAATTATTTTCATTCTAGCAATTATGTCACGAACTATTCAAATGTTGTTGGAGTACTGATATGCATATTTACTTTTGGTTGTAATGATACATATTCAGCCCACATGGAGATGTAGAAAAACTTTTAGCTGAGGCATATCTTATCCAAATGTCGAATCCTATTGTGTAAGAACATCAATGCTGAGGTCAAATCAGGAACAGTACAGTGAAACACAACACAATGCTGCTGTTATAGGTAAATAAAGTTGTGTTCAAGGATAACTATGATGGCATGCACAGCAATAATAAACATGCTGCCTCTTTTGTTGCTTTTGCTTTCATTATTTGCAAAGAGGGCATCAGAAACTATATACTCAGTGGTAAATATCTTTACTGTTCAGTGGTAAAACAGAACATGCAGACTGTGCTGTATAGTCAGAAGTAACCATCTGGTTTGTTCAGAACTAAAACTGTGGCTGGTATCTAAAGCAATGTTTTAGACATAGCCAGTGAAATTCTGACTTAGGTGTAAAAAGCAAAACAAAAACCCCTTCATACACAAACAGCTTTGAAACAGTTTACCGTGTGACATGAAAGGCTATTTGAGAAGCATCAGCACAAACCCTTTGGGCACATGTAACTGGTTGAGCAGTTCTTTGAATCATGTCCTAGGCCCTATTAGGGATTTCCTGTTTATATGTTGTGCATGTGCTCCTGTACTGCAGGGTGACTGCATTTCATTTTATTTAAGATGTTAAAAACCATGGGGTGTTTCTTCCATTGTGCAATCAAAGAAACCCCCAGAACAGCTTTTTAACATTGCAGTTCACACTGAAACAATCTGTTTTCAAAGAGACAGTTCTGAGTCAATATCAGGCATTCAATGTAATCTGTCTTACATCTTTTTGCAGCAAGGAAAAAAATCTCTTGAAAACCAATGTACAGACTGTGTATCAGTTTCTAATATGAGATTTCCCCCAAAATATTTTAAACTTCTTTCTTTCCAGGGGAGTTGGTTGTATCTTTGTCGAAATGATTCAAGGTGTTGCTGCTTTTCCAGGAATGAAAGACATTCAAGATCAACTTGAAAGAATATTTCTGGTAAGTCTCTTTCCCACTTCCCCTGCATTTGATTACTGCATGCTGACAACTGCCTCCTCTACCCAAATATAAATACCAGGAACCTTATATAAACCACACTGAAATGAATGGAGTTTCCATGGTGGAAGTGGCTGGAGCATTATGTCAGAATCCCTTGAAATCCAGAGTTTGTTTAAATTAGTCAGCCACTTCAAACAAAAATACTGTCAATAATTATCTAGCTAGATACATTGTGTGCATCATTAGAATTATCCATTTGACAGTTTCTAAAAACGGGACTACTCTGCTTAAAAAGGATTACTTCCTTCCCCCATGCTTTAGTGAATTGTGTACATGAAGTTGGTTAATCATTTTTGAAATACGTGTAGGTGTTTGGATGATATCCGAAGAGCCAAATGTTTGCCTCCTTCCTTACTTGTTTGTGTTTTGCTTGTCGGAGGCAGAAATCATTTTGGGCAGAAATGGAGAGAGAGAGAGATTGGACAAATCAGAGAGAAGGAAAGATTGGATAAATTAGTTTCCCCTTTGTTTGGCTTTTGCTGATTTGCCACAGCACTTTGGGGCAGAAACCAGGGAGGGAAGGAGCATGGACAAATCACAGATTCTAAATGTTTCCATGGGAAATAATGGAAATCATCAGCTTATTGTGAGAATGCTTGCCTAACAATTCCTGGGTTCGCATTGTGTGGAACCTGTGTGTACAAAGGTGGTTGTTTAAGATAACCAATACAAATTAATTCCTTCACAGTGAGACCATACACAGCTGTAGAGGCTGAACCAGTAGCTGCATTTCCCCTGAATTCTGAACATTACCAGCAATAATTATTTTTCCAAAAACTTGAGTTCAGACCATTATAATTTTGGTGACACTACTTGCCCCCTAGGGATAGCTCTGTATACTAAAACAGTGGTTCTCAAGTTTTTCCTTTTTTATCTACTGTGGTTCTCAATAAACTTTTTTTGATCAACACATCAGAGTATAACTCATATTTTAATAACATTTCTTAAGCATTTGCATGGTTGTCAAAACCAATACTGTGTTATAAAAATCACAGGCCACAGGCTAAGAAGCCCCCTTCAACTGGAAAACTAGTTGACTGCACCAGTGTCATATTTTGAAACTCAGAATATGAGTTTCTGAGGGATCTAAGGGTTCTGAGCCAGACCCTTGTTAGAATGGTCAGTAATCAGACTGTGATCAAAATGGTCTCCATTTCCATTATCAGAAGAAGAAAAATCAAATGCCGAGCCAAAGTAAAGATATTCTCAACTGTTCCGTAGCCTTTCCATAGGCCACCTGCATAGAGTTCATGGACCAAATGTCTGTACAGTGGTACCTCGGGTTACATACGCTTCAGGTTACAGACTCCGCTAACCCAGAAATAGTACCTTGGGTTAAGAACTTTGCTTCAGGATGAGAACAGAAATTGTGCTCTGGCGGCGCGGCGGCAGCAGGAGGCCCCATTAGCTAAAGTGGTGCTTCAGGTTAAGAACAGTTTCAGGTTAAGAATAGACCTCCGGAACGAATTAAGTACTTAACATGAGGTACCACTGTACTAGAAAAAATACCTAGTTACTCCAGTCTATGATTATGAATAAGACTTGCTCTTACACTGTTCATCTCTTCCACTGTTTTCATAAGAAGTGACGAGTACAGTGATTTGTACAATTAATAGCATCCTTATTTACATTTTCAGCTACCCTGGTTTATCTTATACTTTTTCTTTCCCTTTCAGGTCTAGATCAAACTAGATCACTCTTTCTCCCTTTTGAGTCTAGATCAAACTGAGAATGTTTCTGGTATATGGAGTATGCCAAAATAGCATGATATAATGTGATGTACATCACAGGTTTTGTTTTTTTGTTTAAAGAACGAATTTCATTGGAGGTGAATTATCAAATAAACTGTCTATAACTACTTGGTTTAATCTTTTATGAGCTCATTTACATTTGTAAATCTGGAAAAACTCTTGTTTTCACTATGACATGTTGGAGTTTAAAACACTTTGTTCTGTGGGATTGATCCAGATAACTGTTTAAGCATTATTGAGTCACCATAGTCCTGTTTAATTTAGTTTTGGCACACTTGTTTCAGCATATAAACAGAGTTGGTTTAATATTGAAAGAAATGTGAACGACTCCAATGGCCAATTAATACTTCTTTTTTCAATAGGAAGATTCACAGTGGAATCATCACTCTGTTCAAAGAACCTTGCTTTGGTTACTGTTGCTTTCTCTCTGCAATATATTGCCAGTGAAGCAGGCATCAAGGACCTTAGTGGCCCTTCTATATTTCCAGTGCCAGTAACAGTTCACTATCAGATTACCTAGTGTCAGCCAAACTCACATTAAGGTTAATTTAAAAGCACTAAAAGCACCCTGTGTGGTTGTTTATTCTTAGTGGCTTAGAAGCTATTGTTTCAGCTTAGTGTGGCCCCTCAGCTGGGGAGAAATAAGAGGCCCTGCATCTAATCTCAATTCAACATAAATGAAGAGGAATGTTACTAACACTCTCTCCACTTAGTGTCGTGAATCTGGTGGAGGAAAACCTCAATGAGGATGTAGTCTCTAGGATAAAATTTTAGAACCATAGACATAGCCAATACAGAAGGACTAAACGAAATAGAACTGTTCACTAAATAACTTGGGGAGTATGTATAAAATGTAAAAATAAAATAAGACCTGAGATGTATACGTATGCAGCATTTACACTGTGGTAATTGGTTGCAGTCTATTTGATCTTAGCATGATGAAATACAAAGCATTATGCTAAGCGTTACTCACATCTTCATTTCCTTTATTGCGCCACCAACTGTTCTTTTTTCTCTTGTTACCTGGAACAAGTGACTATCTCTATTAAAGCTGTGCATGCTAGTAAAGAGTTTTAAGAATAAATGTTACATTATTTGCTTAACTTCAACAGAGCTAAAGCAACTTAGCTATTACTGCAGGTTTTCAAAATCTTGAAGGCAAGAAAGCTTACCTTAATACATGTTTATTTGGAGAGAACAAATGAAAATTACTCAATAGATTCCCAGTGCTCACTGCAAATCAGTATATTTTTATTACAAGTTGTCAGTTTAGAAATATTCTTATGAATAAAATAAATTAAAAAAAACATGACTAATCATGGAAGAATTAAAAAGGTCACCTACTAGTCTTCCCGAGAGTGCTAATGATTTATGATTATATCCAAGCAATCATTTCAGAGAAAAATATATATTACATTGTTCCTAATGCTGAATAGGAATATGACAAGTCTTTATTCATTTTGTCAGCGGTAAGTAGTGATGGGCATTTTAAACCCAATTTGATGTGTTGTTTCTTCATTTTGATATTTTCAAGGTGAGTATTCAATAAAAGCACAGGTGTCTTTCAGGAGTTCTCTCCAAGTTTTTATTCTTGGCATATCTCTTCACTTGTTGGCATCCGTCTGTCTCGGGAGACAATGGAAGAGTGTGCCTTTGTAGGTAAAGTCAAACTGCTGGAGAGTTATAGCACCTGCTGTGACTGTAGAGACAGATGCAGAAGAGGCATGCTTTATTGCAGGTGGGGCACATGAAGGCATCCGGTTTTGCTGCGACATACATATTTAGTTTCTTCAATTTCTCTTCTGCTTTTCTTTCAAGAAGCTAAACGCCAGATTTCATGGTTCCTCCCCATTTTATCCTCACTGAAACCCTGTGAGATAGATTAGTCTGAGAGAAGGTTAATGGCCCAAGGTTTCCAGTGACTTCCATGACTAAGATGGGAAGTGACCAGGCTCTTCCCAGCCCTATCCAATAGTCACTCCGGCATCACTGCATAGCTTAGGTTTTTCATGTATGAACATTATCACATTGCTGTCCTAGGTTTGGTTGCTATAGCGCATATAATGAATGTGATTAGTTGATTCAGTCATATAGCACAATATTGAGTATAAATTAAATGTAGATTTTTTTTGCAACTGACATGCATTTCAGTGATTAAAGGCTTAATAGCGACTGTCTTCTACTGTTTTGTATTTTTTGTAGTTAGTTTACAACTAACTTCATTTATAAAATGTACTCCACAGATCCTCAATGAGTTAACATTACCTGCAATTCTGCGTAATTTCCCCTTCTACGCAGAACAAAATGTACTCTTAATACATTTTCTAGAAGGCACTACTACATTGCTAGATGTATGCCTTTCTGTCTTTTATAGTCCTGAAATTGTGCTTAAAACCTTACCAGTTTTCAACACATGTGGTTACATGTGGTTCAGTGGCTCACTTTATGAAAAAATTAACAACTGGGCATATTACCAAAATGCATATTTTATAGACTATGGCATTGGAAATGGAGCCTACTGGATTTTCTGTTCCCTTGTTATCTTGTATTAGACAAATGAATGTTTAATTACGAAGATAGAATTCCATATTGATAGAAATCTGAAATAAAAATAACCCACCATCAAGCCTGCTTATACGCAACCATTAACAGGCAGGGCTTTAAAGACTTTAAGTATCTTATTACAGCCCATCATTCTTACTGTTCTATTTCTCTCACACATATGAAAATAAGAATTTTGATGACTGAAAATAAAAAGCGTACATTATAGTAATATTTGCAGTAATAGTGTTTCATCCATAGAAATAATACCTTCCCTAGACAAAATGCAGACATGGACATTGTAAAGACTTACTAACATAATTAATCAGATGGGCAGAAATGTCATGATTTTTGCTGCTGTTTTATATGCCCTATTTATTTGTTCTACAGATGTATACAAATAATGCAGATTAGTTATCATGGATCCTTATGAAGTCATTTTTATAATTGATAGATTCTTTGCGGTGTCTCAGTTGGGTGCATTTGTGTTTGTTAGTGTGCGTGTCTTGCCAAATACCCAAGTGGGACCTTTGTAGATAGTTGTGCGTTCTCTGGAATGCTGTGCTGTAATTGTCTAGTCTCCTTGCCCCAGAATCGCAACATACTAGAATATATTTCTTGGCCTTAAATTCATTTTCTCTTCCTTCATGAATGTAAAGAATATCAAAGAGCCTGATTTATTATCTCTTATGGAAACTAATGCTTATAGTGGCAGAAATGTTCATGCATTTTCTCTCGAATATTGAGCTTGACAATAAGCTATCATATTGTGCCTTGCAAAGAGGGTTGATGAGGCATAGACGGAATTGTCACTCAAAATACTGAGTCAACATACATAATATATGCTGCTGGTAGTTACATCTGTCTCTTTTGCCTTTTTAAGCTTTTCATATAAGCCAAGAATTAATCTGAAGAATGCAATTTCTTCGTGATCTTTACTGTCACTTAAGTATCTAGTTTATGGCCTCTGTTATGCCATTGGTAAATAGAAAACAGTGATAATTCGCTGTAATTATTGCAACAATACTCATATGTTCTGTGTATAAATTTTCTAAAACAACACCTTAAAAATCACAATAAAAATTACATTGACAATAAATAACTTTCAAATCTCAACCAATTAGCACTAAAGTAACCCAGTACAGTAAACGTCTGAGGAAACAGGTTTTTAATTGACAGCAAAAGGCATAGAGTAAAGGGATTACAGTAAACTTACTGGGAGAACTTTCAAACATTGGAGAAAGCTTCTTCCAGAGGTAGAAGACATTAGTAATGGAAGCAGCATGGGGCACATTGCTATTTCTTATAAGGTTTGTTTATTTTCTTGTGGTCCTGTTCAGAACTATCTTTTGAGGAGAAAAAAACCTATTGGTCAGTTTCTTAAAGAACCTCTACAAGCACTAAATTACAGTTTTTCTTTTCATATTGTTCTCTCATTACTGCTATTCCCAACCATGTTCAAGACATTACTGCCTTTCTCGCTGGGTCTAAAGCAGTGTGAAATATTGCAGAAATTGGGGAACTACCTTTACCCAAAGAAACTGCTGTATATTTGAAGTAGTGTCATGTAAACGATTAATTGTCACAGGATTTAATTGAAGATACTCTGTGAATCCACATATGGCTGTCTGAACTTGGCTCGCTTCTTGAAGGTTGCAACTGCACATTTATTTTAAATAAATAATCTAAATTTCCATGCCCACTTTAAACTATCTTGCTTTGTTCTCCTAATTGAAGAAAATTATGGGAAGATTACTAACTGAGAGAGTTGCTGATAATCTGTAGTTTTGAAACAAATAGGTTCTTATAGAACCATAGAATTGTAGAGTTGGAAGGGACTCCAAGGGCATCTAGTCCAGCCGCCTACAATGCAGGAATTTCAGCTAAAGCATGCATGACAGATGACCATCCAACCTCTGTTTCAAAACCTCTTGTGGGAGTCCGTTCCACTGTCGAACAGCTCTTACTGTCCTGATGTTTAGCCAGAATCTACTTGATTCCATTGGTTCAATTCCCAGCCTCCAGAGCAGGAGAAAACAAGCTTTCTCCATCTTCCATGTGACAGCCCTTTAGATATTTGAAGATGGCTAACACATCTTCTTTCAGTCTCCTCTTTACCAGGCTAAACATACCCAGCTCCTTCAACCGTTCCTCATAAGGCTTGGTTTCCAAACCCTTGATCATCTTGGTTGATGCAGCCTAGAATAGCATTAGCTTCTTTTGCTGCTACATTATGTATCTCCACGCAGAGGACCTACTACTCGCTTGTTCTTCCTCTTGCCTTGAACATAGCTGAAGAAAACTTTTAAATTATTTTTGGCCTCTCTTGGTAGACTGAACTCATTCTGACCTTTGGCTCTCCTGATCTTCCTCCTGCAACTGTTGGCTAGTTGTGTATACCCTTCCTTCTTGATTTTCCCATTCTTCCATTTCTTATACATGCCCTTCTTAAATCTCAGTTCATCTGTAAGTATATGCAGCCATGCAGTATATGATTTCTTTAGATGCTTCCCATTTTTCTTTGATTTTTTTGCATTTGTGCTTTCAAATTTCACCTTTAAGAAATTCTCATCCGTCTTCGACTCCCTTCTCTTTCAGTATTTATGACAATGTGATCTCACCCAGTATGTTGAAACCAACCTTCCTTATGAAAAGCTCTTGCAATAATATGCCTTTTAAACTTTTGATAGTGCTGCACTACCCTGTGTGCCGTGCTCCCCTTCCCTCCCCCTGTTAGTTTTAGTGGTTTCCATTGTGGTGTTGTCTGATGGCATGCTACTGTAAGAATAATGTGCCTTTCTAATTTCAATTCTCTGCCTCCCTCTCCTGGTCAAAGTGAAATATTGCATGGTTGCTGTTATATACTGCAGAGTGTGTATGGGGGGGGATGCATACAACATATTTGCAATTCTTCTGTACTTTCACTTTCATGTGAGGTAGCTTTGGCTAATGTAGAGCTACTGCTGAGCAGAAATTTGGAAATTGCATTCAAACTCTACAGTCTTTGCACACTGATCACTAGCCATATCTTCCACAAACACTACTTTAATAATTATCAGACTCTTCAAGGCTACTTGCTATTATAATACCCAGTCTGTCTTTAATGTGAAAGGTGATGATTAAGGAGTAAAAGTCATGGTGTTGCTGATACATTAATATGTTTTAAAATGCAAACGTTAGGGCTTCTTTTGCAAATTAAGTAAGAAAAATATCTGTTCAGGGTAGCCATCTATTTTGTATACAAAACACAGTTCTCTGTCTGAAGGAGTTGTTTGTTTTAAGGGCTATCCTCTCCAAGTGCAGTTTAAAGATTAAAGAACTGTAAGAAGGGAGAACAGGACCATTGAAGGGACCCAAACTTTGGCAAAAAAGAAAAGAAAAAATGCAAACTGCAAATAAGGCATACTAAAAAAAGAATTTGTGGAATGTATTGCTACAAACATACAGACACATTGTGGCTTAGATGCTGAAGTCTCCCACTGCAGTGCTCCCCATGGTTATTGATGCTGATTTTGATTTCTTTAATAATGTAGTTTTCAGTGTTGAATTAATTAACAGTAAGCCTCTTTGTATCAGGTAGTACATAAATAATGACTTGGTATTCTGGTTATAAATGACCTGATGAACATGGAGTTTAAATGATTAGTTCTTGTTCTTTTGTAGTAAATCCTGAAATAGTAAATCTTTTAAAACCTTGGGCAAATCAATACATTACAGTGGTACCTCAGGTTAAGTACTTAATTCGTTCCAGAGGTACGTACTTAACCTGAAACTGTTCTTAACCTGAAGCACCACTTTAGCTAATGGGGCCTCCTGTTGCTGCCGCGCCGCCAGCACAATTTCTGTTCTCATCCTGAAGCAAAGTTCTTAACCTGAAGCTCTATTTCTGGGTTAGCGGTGTCTGTAACCTGAAGCGTATGTAACCTGAGGTACCACTGTATTCTTAAGTTAAATCAATCATAAAATATTTTACATGAAGTGGCCATCTGTATTTTAAACTAAATGTATTTGGCTCTGTTTACTTGTAGGTGCTTGGAACCCCAAATGAAGATTCATGGCCTGGAGTTCATTCTCTGCCCCATTTCAAGCCAGGTAGGTTTCAAGACCTTGCCATCCGATTTCATATTTAAATACCATTTCTATTGCGAAAATATTCTGGCATTATAAACAAAGGTGCCCTTTCAGATTTCAGCTGATGAGTATGCTGCAACCTGCTTCTAGCTATATAGGAAGCTGTTCTTGGTTTGTCTGGTTCAGTATTGTCTGCATTGATTAGCAATGATTCTCCTGGGTTTCATACAGGAATCTTTCCCAGCCTGGAGATGCCAGGGATTGACCTTGGCACCTTCTGTGTGCCCAGTAGTTGCTCTGTCACTGAGCTCTGACCCTTTCCAAGTTACTGTGTGCTTTGTCTTGGCCATTCTTTCCCCAAGCTTCAACCAGAGAAGTGAGGCTGTTTACATTACCTTCTTTCCATTCTCTCTATAGGCTTTGCTCAGGTTAGTGGTGCTACTCCCTACAGGATCTCAGGAAAGTCAACATCACCCTGTCAGTTTATAAATCCTAGTGGCAAACATCACAATTATATGCCCCTCTGAGATATCTTACTTCTGCAGAGATACCCTGGCACCGTCAGGGTGACATAGCGCTAACCTAGCCATTGGCCAGTTGGCATCTGAACTGCATACTGAAAATTTATCTCAATAAAATTGACTTGCATTTTTTAGTTTCAACTGTTCTTTGTATAAATGACGTAATGTAATGCCTGATGTCCAATCATTTACTCTCCAGAATTTCACTGGGTTTAGTTTAATGTCATCTTAGTCATTTGTTTTTATCTGAATGCCGATAACTTCCTGAAGAGGAGCCCCTGTTTTGCTGAAGACTGCGCAAACTCCCTTTATTACTAGGTACATGTGATCATGGTTTCAACTAAGCACACAGAAAGTGAAAGTTGGTATAGAATCCCACTTCCTAAGAATCTCAACCTTCTAAGTTAAAATGTTTGATAAGCTGTTATCCCTGCTCTTGTCCCTAAATATCATCTTGGAAATGTTGTAAGCCATAATACATTTTCATTTCCCTGTTTTTTTAAAAAATTCCACTCTCTTACCCACTCTCCCAATTTTGCTATAAAATTGACAGTCTTCTACACTTTATAAATATAAATTTAAAGTATTTGGTCTTCCAACCCCCTGGAAATACAAAGTAGCTAATATTTCAGAAAATATGATTTAAAAATAAATGTATAAATTTAAGAATACAAGCTGAGTTACTTTGAAAGGCACTCATTTTAGTACATTGCTAAGGCTGCTACTGTTGTTTAATTCTGTAAAAATGTGGTGGTGTTTTTCCAGTGAAGAATTTGAGTTTAGAATAGTTTACTTCAGAGGTAGTTGACTACGGCTCCCATAATTCCTTACCATTAACCATGCTGGTTGAGGCTGATAGAGTTGGAGTCCAGCAGCATCTGAAAAGCATCACAGTGGCTAGCATACTTGAAAAATGGGGTTGTTTTGCCAGTAGGTGGCAGTCAAGAAACCTTTCTGAGCTGGTTAATTCTGTTTGATTTGATTTTAATTTGTGTATATGTGTCGTGTGTTTGTAATTTTTCTTAATAGAGCGGATTCAGGGAAATAAACTGAAAAGGGAATGTTATATAGGCTATATTTTAAGATAGCCATTGTGTTAGATTTATGTTTCTCTGGTTAAATGCTATATGCTTTGCCAGTTGTGATTTAAAACACTAGCTTTAAAACACTGTACTTGGAAAGGTACAGATGATTGTCAGCTGGAAAAAGCCAGCTGAACGTTATCATTCTTTTTCTGTGAGTAATAATTTTTTAGACCTTTGTTCTTTCAAACTTGATCTAATTCTATACAAATTTGTAATCCAAAATATTATCCTTTACTAGCAATTATTATTTGTAGGCTTCATGACTTCTCAGAAGCGCCAAGTACTCTGAATTCCCTTTGGCAGAAACAAATTAGATGTGGTTGCAATAGATGTAAACATGGATGTAAACATTCTTAACAGCAAAAAGAATAGGTGGATGAGTCTGGGAGAAGTTGAACAGTCTTCACCCACAGTCCAGCAGTCTCGCCACACCTGGTGATTTTCTCTTCAATACTAGAAGTGCGTGAGGAAAGAGAGAGTGGGAAAACCTCTTTCCCAGGTTTCCATGTGATTTGGTCAAATTTGTATTTTAAATACATGGATTTGCTGCCATTATATTTGGCTGCTAGATAAGCATCTTATTGATGCTCTTAGTTTAACACTTTGGCATTAATGTGGGAGGAAAGTTGCTTGGTTCTTTTTATAAGGTTAAAAAAAATTGTTTCTGCGTTTGCTTTATAATGGAATCTAAGAACCTTAAGGCTGATTTAAACTGCATGGCTCCCACACAGAAGCTGCAAAAATCCTTTTCACACACTGACAGGTGTGATCCAAAAGAACTCACAAATGTGCTGCTTCTTCACTCGTACAGTATTTCTCTCCACATGAAATTCTGCATTCCTTTGATGATAATAGTGCCTTCATATAACAGGTAAAATGCATATTGACAAAAGCTATCAAATTGTGTGCTCACTGCACTGTAATCATGCATTTCTGCCTAGTGTGTCTATCAATGCAGAAGTTTGTCTATTTTTTTCTTCCAATTCTAATTGACTTAGGGAAAAAGTATGCAGAAAACACTGATGAAGAGAAAGTTAGCATCTGCTAAAAGGCTTTGATGTCTAAGCCTAGCTAGGTTTTCAGCAGAAAACAAGATTTTGAGCAGAAGGAAGAAAGTCATTAACAGCTACTAAGTTTAAAATGGCTGGTGACAATTAAATATCTACAACTTTTTACATTTCATTGATTATTTAATTTCTATACTGCTTAATATATTAAAAATAACTCTTAAGCAATGTATAAAAACAAATTTGACAGTTCAAAATCCATGTCATCTTAAACTATTATTAGCACCCTAATTTAAGAAACTCCCCCTGCCTTTCCATGGTGTGATTTGGTATAACATAATGTTGAGACAGTATTCCTTCCTGGGATGATTGCATAATAATCTATTCTGGGCAGAAACTGTGGCAGTACTGGCCCAAGATACAGACTGAACTGGTATCAAAGGATGTACTTACCATATTTTTCCGTGTGTAAGCCGAGCTTTTTTGACCCAAAAATAAGGTTCAAAATTTAGGCTCGTCTTATACACGGGTAGTGCTGAGGGGGAGATGCGCGAACGGTTTTTTGGCATGATCCCGTATCATAAGCAGCAATTGGCCACTTGATTGATCGGGGGGGGGGGGGGGAGATGCCATCCGCCGGAATGAAGTGCAAGCCCAAGATTGTAAGTGGCGATTGAAAGTGACGCGAGTGGTTGTGTGCTGCGTTCTGGCGGGTGAGTGATTTTCGGCATTCCCCCCAAATAATCCTCCCCGAAAGCTCAATCCCCCCCATTTTCTAAATTTTGAGGCCCCCAAAATAGGGAGCATCTTATAGACAGGGGCATCTTAGAGACAGAAAAATGCGGTATATTATTGCTGTGTCATGTTTTGCGCTCTTATACAAGTGTTTAACAAAAAGATTTTAAAGATATTTCAGAGAACTAATCCTTGCTCAAGTTCTCATCTGAGCCAAAAGCAAAACACCACAAAACCTCCCATTTTATTCAGCTTCTTGCAACCTTCCAGGCAAGATAATGAGCACTTACTCATTATTGCAGAACACAGTGCTCTTCTTTCTAGGACAAAACTATGAACATCGGTACTTTTCCTCTCTCACACTCCTTGTTGTGCTGCCTTAGGAGCCAAGCACACAAAATCAAATGGATAAAAAGCATGCTTCTGTTTCCTTCTCTGTGATATATGAGGACCAGTAGAGGGATGCTGGGATCCAGGCCCCTAAAGCAGTATGTGGGATTAATTAGTAACTTTATTAAGGAGCTGCTCTGAACAGTAAAATATCCCTGTTAGACATTTCTGGTGCAAACTGAAGTAGGAACTCAAATCAGTGAGAGAGTAGGAGATATCAGGTGAACATGGGGAAAAATAGTAGGCAAATATGCACACTTAATCAGATAAAATGTAATAAAACAAATAAATGCATGCACTGCCTCTTTTCTGCCCTGCTTTGAGCTTGTACTTTTCCTTTCCGCCCAGAGTGGCTAGGGAAACTCAGCCAGATGGGTGGGGCATAAATAAATTATTATTATTATTATTATTATTATTATTATTATTACTACTACTACTACTACTACTATTACTATTATTTCCTCAGGGTGCCTCCCCCACATTTCTTTCCCTCGGAGTCAAGGCAGTTTAGCTGTTTAGTTCATCAATGCTATTAGGCATGAGCATACTAGATAATAAATGTGCTTTCGGAAACAGCTCCAAAGTGTTATTAAAAAGTCAAAATTAATGGAATAGGTGTGTGTACCAAAAACAACACAGTTTAATAGGCTTTTTATGCTGTAGAGCAGGGGTCCTCAAACTTTTTAAACAGGAGGCCAGTTCACTGTCCCTCAAACACTGTTGGGGGCCGGACTATAGTTTGAAAAAAATATGAACGAATTCCTATGCACACTGCACATATTTTATTTGTAGTGCACAAAAAACAGGAAAAAACAATACAATATTTAAAATGAACGATTTTAATCAACATAAACTTGTAAGTATTTCAGTGGGAAGTATGGGCCTGCTTTTGGCTAATGAGATGGTCAATATCTGGTTCCATATTTCTCACTGCTAGTCACAGCACTGTCAGGACAGTCGTATACTTTTGCAAACAGTGCAGTCATTTTCCGTTTATTACAAAGGTCCTTCCTCCTCAATGGGAGGGCAGAGAGAGCTTTAGAATAACTTGCTTTCCAGAAATAATTTCCAATGCCACCCCTGAGGTCCAAGCTCGGTGCGGATCCTTCCCCATTCCAACTCTAGAACACTTACATGACTCGCAGGGAATTCTGTGAAGATCAATGGCCACCTCCAGCGCTCAGTGCAGCAGGAAGGATAGCAAGCCGGCTCTCTTTCTCTCTCCTTCCCGCTCTTCCTCAGGCAGCATCCCACTCAAGTTGGCCATGGCGATCAAAGATATCTCTCCCCTCATCCCATGAGTAACCGGGTGCAGACTCCTTGCGGCACAAACAGACCAGCAACCTCACCCCCAGCTCTGGCACTCATGCTGATCCTGGGGTTTGAGGAGCTCCCTGGCAAAGGGAGAGGCGGGGAGAGGAACCAACTTTAAAATAGCAACGCCGCTTGATCTCCCAGCCGGACTCTCCCTGCTGTTACCACCGCTGAGACCAAAGGCAGCAGGAAAGAGGCAGCCCGCCACAAGACTCCTGCTGGTGAGGAAGAGCAGCAGCGACAGCAGCAGCGGGCGAGCGCCAAGCTGGAGGTAGAAGCGGTGCAGCTGCTGCCTTCTCCCTTGGCCAGGGGTGCGAGGAGCGCTTCTTATAGGATGCTTGCCAAGGCCAGCGTTGCGAACTCTTTGCTTAAGATGGGAGGGTGGGGAAGGGAAGGGTGGAGACGGCGGTGGCCGGCACGGGTTTAGGACCCTGGCGGGCCGGAGGCAGGCCACGGAACGTACTTTGAGGACCCCTGCTGTAGAGAATGGCAAGTCAGAGAAGGTGTTTTGTTTTTAAAGAAAAGACATCAAACTTTTAAAATTTACTCCTGAAAATACATCCAGTGGTAATGGATGTATACCTGAACCTTAAATTAGGTTCTCAGGATTAGGTAAATCCAAGTTTTACATGATTTTGTTGTCACTTCTTTATTAAAGTTAGGTATTAATATTCTGAATATTATCTGGAAATCAAAATTTCATCCTGTGTTTTGGGTAACCAAATTGGAAGACTACATTTGACTCTCATAAATGCCAAATGCTGTATTTTGAATGAAAGGTTATCATGGATTTTTTTGCCTTAATATAAAAGTTACCAGTGATAAGTCAAAACACCATACAGGTATATTTATTTAAAAAAATAAAAATAAAGTAGGCCAGCAGTTGTTATCCAAAAGCTTTATTTGCCTAGAAAGTTTATGAAGTAATTTATAGGCGTCTTGGAGAGCAAGATGAGTAAATAAGGTACTCAGGAGATTTGGGGCAATAATTAGGCAACCAGAGACCATAATTGTGCTGCAAGTGATGTAGTTTGAAATTCAGGAGCAATAAAATTCTATTTTTCCTCTAAAAGGATTATTTTCTCCCCTGAGATTTGTAAATGTGGTGCTTACTGAATTGCTTTAAGAAAGGTTTAGAGCAGAGCATAAGGCTTTTAAGAATTTTGAACAGAAAAAATGCAAATAAGAGGTATGTAGTCTCATAGTTCCCAACATATTTTGGTCCATAATAAGTTTGAAATAACATTTGGGCAGCAAAATAATTTAGATTCATAAAACGGTCCATAAATTGCTCCACTTCCTGCAAAGTCCTTACATGCTACTAACTATATGTTCCAAACAATGACTGCTGTTATCCTTTTATACTGTAACAGTGGTGAAGTTGTATTCTAGCCTCCTTACATTCTAGCCTCCCTACAGCTCTCTAGCTTACTTTACACACACACACACACACACACACACACACACACACACACACATATATAATTTTATATGGTGAAGGGTGAATAAGAAATATTATAAAATTGCACCAGCCATGTGTAGTATGTGTAGTAGTAGTAGTAGTAGTAGTAGTAGTAGTCCACCAGCCCCTTCTCTCAGCCAATTTCACTTGAAACTCTTCTTACCAATCCTGGGTAATTTGCAAGCTAAGTTTGTATTCAGAACGTTCGTGGTAGGAGTGAAAGCAACTTGAAAGGGAAAGTTGCAGAGGGAAAGAGTTTTCTGTAAGTCATCTTAGAAAAAGTTGTATCCTGAAAGGTGTGGGAAATAGTACATAATAATTAAATAAATGTTAGTCCTACGCAATGTTTTCAAAAGACATTTCATTTTCTTGCAACGTGCCCATGGATCTCTCTGTCCTTTTATATCCTGAATCACAAGGGGATGGTATTTCTAATCCATATTCCCTTTACTGGGGATTCCCCTTTTTAGTCTATTGCAGGAAAAACAGCACAGCATTCTGTGGCACCTTAAAAGACTTAGCACATTTTATTGTGGTATGAGCTTTTATGAACTAGTGTCCTTTTTATTAGATGCAAGATTACAGCTGATAAGGTTATGCCTCAATAAAAAATGTTCGTCTTTTTGTTTTCATTTTAGTTTGAGTTGGAACCTGACAATATCTCTTAGTAAACCCAAAATCAGCTGGTATGGCCTTCTGTTGGTATCTAGGGACAGTCCAAAATAAAACCATACAACACACAGTTCCAGTTGGCAAGTTGGAAAGGGCAAGGAAGCAAGATTTGGCAAGAATTTCAGATATTTTCAGTTCATACTCTACACTGCATGTTTGAGAATGAAGTTAATTTTAGAGATTTTGTTTCTTGTCCAGATTTGCTCCCATTGGCACTTTAAAAAATGTTAGGGGCTTTGAGTCTTTGTTTACATTATTTTGTAAATTCTGTTTTATTTTTTCACATTTAACAAGTGAAACATTTTAGTGCTGCCACTTCCATCTGTTTTGTTACACTAAACAAAGCATATTGATTGTCACTTATGCTTCAGTATCTTTGTCAGGCTATATCGTTGATTTGTCTGTCGCTTCATCTCTTCTCTCAAACCTGCTGCTCTGTCACTGAATGTTTTTTTTCAAGCTCAGTGTACAGTAGATATAGCCAATGTGGTGCCCTCCAGATGCTGTTGGACTAAAACTCCCATCATCCCTGACCATGTTTGCTGGAACTTACGGGAGTCCAACAACATCTCGAAGGCACCATGTGGGTTATTTTCTCTCTTGTTTTTGTATCCGGCCCAGGACCCAGACATGAAGGAGGGAGAAGCTAGGCATGCTTTACTGCAGAGATAGGGAAACTCAGGCTAATAATCATGGAATAATTCCATCCCTTACTCCTGCAAAACAGGAAGAAAGTAAAATTAGTACTTCTTTCCCTTCGCTGATGGTTGAGGAATTGTGAACAATAAAGAACTTTTGTTTCTTGAGCTACTATTATGGGCAAAGGAACAAGTAATTACTGTAATTGTGGGACTGTGGTTATTCTTATCCAAGTAGAGGTTTATATGAGTTGCATACCTCCCAGCTTGTCTCTACACAAGAGCCTGTGTTTCAGTTCATTTTTCTTCCTGTTGCTGTTATAGATTACTTCATCAGGGATATGGAGCCATGAAAGAAATGCTCAAGTGGATGTGTTTGTGTACAAGAAATATAATCCGACTGTATAAAGTTTCCTGCTGTACTGTTCTTCAACCCGGCGCCCCCAGATATTGTTGGGTTAGAACTCTTTACCTGGATGGTAGCCCAATGGATTCATGGGAGTTGTAGTCCAACAATATCTGTGAACACAAGGTTGAAGAACACGGTCCTGGTTCATAATGTTATTAAACCGGATTATTGACTGGTATTTGCATTTAAGACCTCACCAGTATTAAAAAATCAGTGGTCTTCATGCACAATTCAGGGTGCTGGTTTTTCCCTATAAAGCTCTGGAAGGCTTGCAGCCAAATTTCTGAAGGACCAGAGGCTCTCCTAGGAACCTGTTTGGTTTTAAAAAATTCTCTAGGATGTCACCACAGTCAGCAGTTAATGGCAATCAGAAACAAGGCCTTTTCAGTGGTGGTTTCCAGTTGTGGAATAGTATCTCCCAGAGGCATTCAGCTGGTGCCTACATGAATAAATATTAGGCATCATGTGAATTTAATTCTATTTTCTTGAGCTTTTTTTGTTACTCCTTTTACTGTTGATGTTGCAGTTTGTTCTCAGCTTTTGGGGTAGGTGGGTGTTAAATTTAGCTTGGAAACTTGTGTTGAATAGCAGTATTAAAAATAGTTTACATTATTTTTAATGCGACTGAGCTACACAATAAGTTGTATTTGTTGTATTTATTAGACTATTTTAAGTATGTTTCCTATATAGGTTCATACAAAACAGGAGATCTTTATTTTTTGTTACAGATCGGTTTACACAGTACAGTGCAAAAAACCTTAGGCAAGCCTGGAATAAGTAAGTCTTTTATTACCATGTTCTATCAATGTTGCTGATTTCTTGCCAATTGTCCTTCCTAATTAAGAATATATATCCCTTCACATTTTGGAATATTGTGTGTATTTCATATATCAGAAGCTACCCAGATTGCTTTTTGCTTCAAATGTTAGAAGTATATTTTTGTGCTTGAGGATATACTGTAGGAAATTAACAATGCACAAAGGCAAGTTATACTGGTTATGAACCTGTAGGTTAGTTGTAGATGGGTGAGTAAGTGGATTAAGAACAGAATAACTGGAAATACTCATTTGCCTAAAGGTGATTCTGCTACTTCTAGGCTCTATTCTGGCTGACAATACAATCCATAGGCTGCATAAACTGATATACTGGGATGTATTTAGTCCCACTGTGTTCTTATTCGTATCATGGGGCAAATAAAGTCAATAATAGCATTGGATTAAAAAGTATAATTTGCATAAGGTATACATTTCTGGTAAGCTCTTACTGAAAATTATTCTGATTAAACTTAGTACCTTTTATTTCCCAATGTCCTGATATGATCACAATAAAAGCCAAAAGAATATCCTTATTAAAAATTATCTTAACATATTCCGAGCTCTTTGTGTGCCTTTGCAAAAGGATTGTTCTTCAGTTTAAATGATGTGATGAATAAATGCATGAAAGTTATCACAATAGTACAGTAGTTCAAAATGGAAAAGATTTAGTTTGCCAATTTTACATAAACATTCATGAAATATGGAAGGGATTTCCACCTTTTCTGATGCAAACATTTCAGTGTTGTATTACTGATTATGAATATCTCTGTGGATAATGATGTTTATATTAACATTTTAATTGAAAACATCCTGTTGTTGTTTTGAAATTGACTTGGTTTCAAACATTTGTCAACTGTTTGTTTAATGCATTTGTTTAAGTGCAAATAAACAGTATGAGGGCTTGGTTACATTTAGATATAGCAAGTGGGACTAGAAAAATGTTTCAGTGGGGAGTACTTCAGTTTAGTATTTCAGCTGGCCCAGCCATTTCTTCTTTTACAATGTTCCATTCTATTCTTCTTCCCCCTGGTTTTCTGTCCTCCCCCCCCCCCCACAGCCAAACAGATCCTCTGCAGTGTGTGGCCACTGTATGTCATTTGGGGGGGTGTACCTGGGTGCCCCCCCCCCGCAATTTTCCCTTGTAATCTAGGGGTTCTCTATAATATCTCTCTCCCCTGTGCATAGGTGGTGCGATTTTGGCTATGTGAAGATAGACACTCAGACAAAGAGGTTTCTATTAATATTTGTATGACTAGTCCTATGAGAAGTTCCAGTTTTATGCCCGTGAAATGTGAATTGACTCTGAAAGGTGGTAATTTCTGAAAACTGGAGAGTATACAAGGGTGAGCCTCGTTGGCAGACCTCTGGGATTTGTTTGATGAAGATGTTTGACAAGCCATGTGTCTAGCTGGACTTGGTGAAAAGGGATGCACATTTTCAAACTTGAGTTGAATTACATGAAAAAGATTTACATCCCCTTAGACCTAACAAGTTGTGCCAAACTTTCCATTTAACTGTTGAAGTTCTAAAGGAAAATATAATAGTAACTAAGATAATGTGATTGGGAGTTGGTTTTAAAATCTTTGATTTGCAGAGTTGGGGAACAAACCACAACCATGGACATTAAAGGGCAGGATGTACACAGTTATACAACACATTATTTTAATCTTTTCCTGAAATTTAAAAGGAGATTGAAACCTTTTCAGAATAAGACAAAATCAAAACTTTGCATTTGAATCTGTAGAGGAAACACTTTAATCTCCTTAAAACACTATGACTTTATGCCATGTGTTGATTTCAGCTGTGTTTTAATCAGTGTTTATCTACGGGTTGGGTTCTTAACTATAGAGTCTATATCAGTTTTTCCTCCAGGAGAAAAGGCAATACTCATATCTGTTCACCATAATCCTAGTTTAAAGTATGAATGTTCACATATGTGGATAAAAGGTATCTCTTCCTATCCAGAACCAACACTGAAGAAGCCTTGAACACCATGGGCAAAAGTCTATGTTTGCTTTGGCTTTTCATAATGAAAAGCTATTGGGGCTGATAATACAAGTGACCCATATTTTACTTGGCAGCATAAAATTGTATCCAGAGTATTAAGCTGTTAAATATATTTTATATACTTTATATATAAAACATAAAGCTGTTAGCACAACATCCAGATGTATTTAGACCTCTAACTTGTTAGGTACTGAATAATTATCTCATAGGCAGTATATAACTTGAGGTAGCTGTGTCTTTCAAACTAAATTCTGGTACCTGGCATTATGAGCTCTATTATCAGGCGATACAACAGGAATTTTCTTGTTTGCAACTGTGTCAAAATTAAAGGAACACTTTGGACACTTGGGGGAGCACTTGGGTTAGTTCAGTAGGCAACACTTTGAAAATTGCAAACAGTGAATAATCCTATTTGCCATCATTTAATGTCACTATTTTTATTTTAGTAATAAAGAATAGCCTTTCCAGCCACCCATAATCAGTTTTGTTTAATAAATACCATATAATAAGTAATTTTTAAAAATAAAATCATGATTACTTGAGATAATCATCACTTCAGAGATTATCTGTGACTTTTCTGTTGCTTGAACTCCAACTCTCAGCCTCAGCCAGCATGGGCAGTGGTCATGGATTATGGGAGTTGTAGTCTAATAACATCTAGAGAGCAATAAGTTGGCAACTCCTGTTTTAGAGCAAGTACCCCAACACATGAGAAAAGGTAGATGTGCTTACTCAAAATCTCTTTTGAACAATTCTGCATATAAAGTGATCCAGACAGATGTAAATGAAAATCATAGTCTCACATGTATGCAGAGAAATATATGGGTGTATATGGTATAGTCATTGATATTACTTAAATATATTTTATTTTTGCTCTTTAGTGTTTGCTGAGTATGTATTGTAGTCTGGACAAACCATTGTATTGAATAAACTGCAGAATAGGGACCCAGCCAAAGTCAGGACCCTCCTGTGAACTATAGAAGAGGCCGATGCCAGGAGATAGAATATCTGAGCAAGCTTCTGGGTGGAAGAGAAGGCGTGGCTTATGAAAATAGGACCAAACAATACTTTAAAAATTTGTTCTTAGTTATTCAGCACTTTAAAGTATACTGACCGCTGTGAATCAGCATATAGGACTAAGGATGTAAGAAGACATCGTTTTACCTTCCAGCTGTTTCTGTTCTGCTGCAGTTTGTCTTCTACCCAATCTGACATTAATCATCTTGGTGTCCACTGTGGTAAAATTACATAACTTAATTCATGTAAGTTTTTTCATGTCATTATGTTATTCCATTCCATTCCTTTCAGTGCAAATTGGGGGAATGTAATGAATCACATACCATTTTCAGATTGAAAGCAGCAGCAAATAGCAATAATTTTTGCTGGATTTCTTTCTGTTCTGGACATGGGGCAAATATCCAAACACAGGCAATTTCCCCTTCCATTTCCATTAGAATTCTCTGACATCCCTGCAAAGGACAGCCATTTCAACAAAGTCTGGAGGGCTGAAGTTTCCCCATTTGTGCTTTATATATTTTGACTAGCTGTCATTCAGTGAACCTTGAATTTGGGAGATTCAGACTGGGCAAAAGGAAGTACTTCACACAACACATAGTTAAACCAAGGAATTTGCTAGCACAATATGAAGTCATGGCCACCAACCTGCTTTAAAAGGAGATTCAGTAAAACTAAAGGACAATAAAGCCTCCAGCATGCCCCTGAATAAAAATTGCTGGGATCACAAGCAGGAGTGCAACTGTCTTCATGTTCTCCTTGGGATTTTCCATAACATCTGGTTGGCTGCTGTGAGAACAGAATGCTGGACTGCATGGGCCTTTGATCTGATCCAGCTGGGTGGTTCTTACGCTTTTAAGCTGAATATGCTTATCTCCTATATCACTTTATCACCATCATCACTAACAGTCTATATGTATTTTTAGCTGTCTCATCACAGCTGACGACCATCCATGCCACTTTTTTGCTGTCTTTGTTCATGACATGCTGTTGAAGATTCTTTCCCAGTTCTCCTTTTTCTATGTTTGAATGTTGTAAATTACTATTTCTTGATATCTTCCATTGAAATATCTGTTTTGATGGTTCTGAATTTTCTCTATACTGAATCTAATTTCCCCTCTTCCTCTCTATCTTCTATAGGCCTATTTGTTATATCCTTAGTGAGGTTCTGCAGTGCCTTCTACTTTAGGGTAACCATTGCTGTGAGTTCATGTACTGTTTAGATTTTTGCCAGGTTATTAATAAAGATGTTAAATAAAACTGGATAACACTAATCCCTGTAACACACAGCTGGATATTTCCCCTCTGAATCAAGAGATTCTCTTTATCTTTACCCTTCATTTATGGTTGTCAGCCAGTTTCCAGCCTGTGTGACATATCCAAGTTAATTTGAGTTATTCTGGAAAAGCAAGATTATTTAGCAACATTCTAAACATACAATTACTGGAAAAAATTGCATGAGATTCACCACTTTTTGCATGCTTTTAGCCTTGAGTTTAGATTCCCCCCTCCCCCTGCTTGTATTCTATTATTTATGTGGGGAGACCTGGCTCCTCAAAGTGGCAAAAACTACTCTTTTCAGAAAAGCAAATTAGAACAGAACCCATTGTTTGCATGACTGCAGCTTAATAATAGTCTATGAAAATCAGTCCCCCAACCATGGACAATATATTTAGAACCTAAGAAAATAATACTCCTGCTCTGTCCAATATTATTATTAATTTCCGCCCCCTTTTCATCCTAAGGTGCCAGGGTGGCTTACAACAATTAAAACACTTTAAAAACAGTTGACAGCTTACAGCCCCAGAAATACAGTGGGTCTGAAAACCACACATCTCAAAAGCTATGGTAAAAAGATGTGTCCTCAGCATTACCCAGAAGCTGTATAATGAAGGTATAAGATACACCTCTGTGGGGAGGGAATCCCACAGTTTAGGGGCTGTCCCAGAGAATGCCCTCTAGTGGTGTGCTACCACCCTGAACTTCTAAGAAAGGTGGAACAACTTTCTGCTGATCTTAATACACAATGGGGTCTGTTGTGACCTTTCTGGCATGAGCCTGGAAATGAACTGGCGACCAGTGCAGCTGTTTCAAAACAGTGGTTATATGAGCTCTAAACAGAACCACAGCCAGTAATCTGGACACTTTATTTTGGGCTCTTTGAAGTTTCCTAGTATTTTGAAGGGCAGGCCTATGTGGAGCATATTGAAATAATCTAATCTGGAGGTTACCAGAACATGGAGTACAGTGGCCAAATCATCTCTGTCCAGATGGAGTAATAGCTGGTGAACCAGATGGAGCTGGAAAATAGCAGTCCTAAACACTGAACTCATATGACAATGTTGAATCCAGGCGCACCCCCAAACTGCACACCTGCTCCTTCCAGAGGAGTGGGATTCCAACCAGGACATCTATCTCCCCACCTCCTATACATGAGAATTTAAGACACCCAATACACATGTCTTTTCAGGATTCCGCTTCAGTTTATTGGCCCACAGCCAGCCAATCACAGCATAGACACTGGTCTATGGAATAAGAGCAGAATAATCATCAATATTCCGTTTCCTATATTGATTACAATAATTTTTGTCACATATGGACCCTATTTTGACTGCCAGTACAATCCATGGCCTGTGTAAAGTGATATGCTGGGACTTCTTTAGTCTCATCAAGTTCTCATCCATATCACAGAATAAATATCCATATAATACGCAGAAGGTATACATTTTTTATACACTCCCTTACCAAAAAGGGTTCTTAAACATCTTAATAAAATATGCTGTACAATGACTTGTAGAAAATGCAAGGTTTTATGTTTATGTTTGAGCAACACTTCTAGTCAAGATCCATATGCCATCATAGTTTTCAGATCTTCTATGTACCCCTACCTTTTGGTATGATTATTTTTTTATACTGTTCACTGGTGTCCCTGTGTTTTTTTTAATAAAAAAAACAAAAACAAAAAACAATTGGGCATGTTGTTTTTGTTACTCTGTTGCAGCCTATAGGCAAGTTCGCCATTGGTTTTTAAATGTTCTTAGGTGTTCATTATCCTTTTAGGTGCTGTTAACTGTTTAAAATGTTTTACATGTGTTTTTATTTTGAATGCATTGTTTATACCTAGTTGCTTGTCACCTTGGGCTCATTTGGGAAGAAGAGTAGGATAGAAATGGATAAAGAACAGGAGTATCATTTTTAAAGTGTATAATAATTACTTTTAATAATCAGGATGTCCACTGGAGCTGCTTGATGAAATGTAAGGTTGTATTTTTACCACTGCATTGTCCATTTAGTTGTGTCCATTTACCACTGTTGTCCATTTCGTTGTGTACTATGAATAAATAAATTTACAATAGTATTGGTGCACCTGTCATTGCTGGAGGGCAGATAAGCGAGTGATTCCAAAGGGAGCTGACCTTTTTCTTTTAGGCACTGAGTCACTTTCATATCCTAAGGCACAAATTCTATGTGAAAGCTGTTATATTCCTCACTGTATTGTGCTTTAAAGTGTCTCGTTCTGTGGCCATAACATGAACCCCATAAAAATACTTAAAATCATTAAGCCTTTGTAGATAGTAACCTAATTTTTAAGATGGTTATGTAAGGTCAGTTATGGTGTGATTACATTCAGATTTAGTTTAAAGCCAAGCCTGTGGTGCAATTTTCTGATAGGTCAGTTGCCAGGTTCAAGTACGACTGTCTAAACAGTAGAGTCACCTGGCTGCACACTGTGTTTTTACAAAAAATAAATAAATAAATCTTTCAAATTAGGTATGGAGAATCATCATGACTATCAATTATAATCAGGTAGTTGACAGTCACTGCAAAATGCAATGTTTTATCTTTAATGCTGTACTGTTTTTAACACTTGATTGGGAGCCGCCCAGAGTGGCTGGGGAAACTCAGCCAGATGGGCGGGGTATAAATAATAAATTATTATTATTATTATTAATTAAATACTTGCTTCTCAGACTATTGATTCTACAGCATTTCCACATTGCAGAAATACTCGGTCATAAATTCAGTGAAACCAACCACATTTTTTGTTTGTGAATCTTAAATCCTTCAATGCATAAACCAAGATAAGATGTCAGCCATATGCCTTCTTATGCCTTTTTATTTCCCTTTAATGAGGAATCTTCAAGCCTAGAAGCAACCTACTTCAGAGTAATCTCACCAAATGCAGTACATTTGTTTATAGCCCTCAGCAGCTTTTTTTGTCCTCAGGCTGAGTTATAAAATAAATGTTGACAGCTTCCTAATTACTCTCATATCTGAAATATTTATTATCAGATTCCTTGTTGATGGCATAAGATTTTGTCAAGATGAATATTATGTTGTCTGTTCTCAGTGAAATTAGACTCCCCCTTAAGAACTAGGTTTGTAGTTTGAGCATACGCCTGAACCTGGATTCACTGCTTTAATCAGGTGGCAATGGGGGCCTGGAGTGCTTTTTTAATTGCCTATGTTGATTTGGTAGCTGTATCCCTTTCTGGGAGTCAGATACCTGGCTACTGTGGATTAGTTAGTTACCTTCAAACTGGATTTCTGCAGATAGGGACGCGGATGGCGCTGTGGTCTAAACCACTGAGCTTCTCGGGCTTGCCGATCGGAAGGTTGGCGGTTCAAATCCCTGCAACGGAGTGAGCTCCCATTGCTCTGTCCCAGCTCCTGCCAACCTAGCAGTTCGAAAGCATGCCAGTGCAAGTAGATAAATAGGTACTGCTGTGGCAGGAAGGCAAATGGTGTTTCCATGCGCTCTTTCTTTCACGGTGTTCCATTGCGCCAGAAGCGGTTAAGTCATGCTGGCCAAATTACCCGGAAAGTTGTCTGTGGACAAACACCAGCTCCCTTGGCCTGAAAGCGAGATGAGCACCTCAACCCCATAGTCGCCTTTGACTGGACTTAACCGTCCAGGGGTCCTTTACCTTTACCTTTTACTGCAATGGCTTTTGGCGACTGTGAGAGACCGCAGTGGAGATGTGGGGTACTACAACCCGCACTATGGAAGCACATTGAACTGTCCTGGTAGTGAGCACAAGCTACTGACACAATGCATTGGCACTCCACCACTGCTTCCCAGCACTTAAAGATAATAACGTGAAGTTCTCTCCTCCTATGCTGCCACTCTGTGACAGTCAGCACCAACTGGTTGCCACCACTGGTGTCTAATGACATTGCCAATTGTCCTTGAGATTTTTGAAGAGTATTTTATTGTAGCATGTTAATGCTTGGCTTTTTTTCTGGTATACTCTATTGCCAGATGTCACAGGGCCTTGCTAGCTAGTGAGCAGCCTGCAAATCTTAAATAAAATTGTATAAATAGCCTAGTCTGAACCCAATATACCTACTTCTCACTATACTATGTTCCATTACAACTCTTAAAATTACTGCATCCTATTGAGTTTGCCCATCTATGCAAAGTAGGCTGCAAGGCATGCTTCTTACTGGAGCTGAAATAAGAATGCCTTCTGGACACAGCAGAGTAGCTGTTTTTTGTGACCACGGATATGATTATAAGACTTGCATGTTGCTAACAGCTTTGAAACTTTGGGATAGATGATACAAATCAAATGAAGTGCCATGTATGTTAAATAAAGAATGCGAAGTAATAAGGAATACTCCTATTTTTCTATATCATTAAACTTTCCTCATTAGCCTGACTTGATAGCAAATAAAAGAAATAAAAAAGATTAATGTGGCAGGGACAAGAACCCCCTTCCAAGTGTGACAGACCTAAATCCCCTGCTGGAAAGATTTGTAGCTAACAATGATGAATGCTCACTGGCTGCAGTGACTGCAGAGGTTCACCCTTTTAGGGCAGAAGCTCTTGCTGGAGTTGCTGAACACACACACCAGTTCTTATTTACATTATAATGAAATTAAGAGTTTTCAAGTTCTGTATGTTAAGAAAGGAGACAGGGAATGAGATTTATGAGTTCTAATGTTTCTTTAGTAAGAGCAGAGCTGATTTTAAAGATGAAAACCTGGACAGCTCGTAACAGCAGCCACACTTTCATTTAGAGTGATTTAATAGGATAACTTTGCTAGAGACACAGCGTTTTCACCGGTAAGAAATTTAAAATCCAATGTTCTCCTTTAGTTTCTTTTGAAGACCAACAATTGAAGTTACTGAAGAGCAAATGTGTGTGCATTGGAAGGGAGGGGGGGATCTGCAGTGAATGATGTGCTAAGACTATTTCAGATATTCCTGTGGAGTTTTTATTTCCCCCTTTTTTGCTCCTCCTTGGCTCATGTCCAGTCACTGAGGAAATAAATATGTGAAGAAAGTGCACTATGGAATGGTAACTGCAGTGTTATTTCCCCCCCCCCCCCCTTTTATCATGCCCAAGATTCAGTGAAGTTGATATAAATTCACCATGCCTTCTTTAAAAAGCATAACAAAAAGGCATTCTTCCTTTAAGAGTCGGACTGTAAAAGGTGATTTTCTTTTACTCAGTTTAGTTTAAGCCTGTAAAAAGCATTAACTGAAAAATCTGATATATTTGTTAGGGCATTTATTGCATTAGTAACATATATTTTAAATTCTCAGTGAAAGGTTTATAGAGAACATAAACCTTGAAGAGTTTTTGCTCAGGATTAAAGATTCATTCTCTCTTTACTGGAGAAATAATAGCCTATAAAATGATGTTTTTAGTAATTATTTTAGCTCTGTTTATTTTTTAAAGCTGTTCTATTCAGTTTGCTGCAATGGACAAAGGAGGACTTTAAAGCCCTCTCCAGGTTAGAAGATATGTACCCTTTAATGCCTATTTATTTATTTATTGAAAAGAGCAGCTTCTAATTAAGAGAAGCCACAGTTGTAGTGTTCCATTCAAATTTTGTTCATAGCTAGCCTGCAACCTTCAAACACACTACAAATCTTGCACATTTTCCAAAAAAAATCTGTAATGGTGTAAGTAATCTTTCCCCCCTCATATGCTATAATGAATAATATTAGAAGAACTGGACTGCTGAAAGAATTAAGATAAATGACTGACTGGTGTGCAAATTGAAAGGAAGTCATTGCTGAAATCTTTCTAGATCCCAAAGTGGTGAGGGGCTGGAGGATGCTATAATTAAAGTATCTTGAAAAACACATTTTTCTCTCAGATATATTTTTTTAAATGTAAAATTTGAAATGGCATTGTTCTCACAGTCCAAATCCTTAAATGTGAACTATGTCCCTTCTTTAAGCTTTGACAAATACCACCATATTTTTGTGCTTCACAGTTCCAGTTTACACAATAAAGGCTATTCAGAAAGCATCAGGAGGAAGAGCAGCAAAATTGTGACAAATATTGACAAGAGACAAGAGAGGATATTAGTTCCCCAGCACTTTCATTTAATACATGGTTGCTTGATGTCAGAGGCTTATTTCCATATGATAGACTTTTGATTTATAGGCAGCAAGAATTGTATATTTTACCATGGTGTTCATTGTTATTTAATCACTTGAATGTACTCAAAATAGTCCATGGTCAGTGGCCAACATGATGAAACAAGCTCCTTAAGATCATGTACCAGGAAAGGTACAACAACTATCAAGAACATCATTGAATGTTACCACTTTTTAAAATGTTGTGGACTTCACACACACACACACACACACACACACACTCAATTATACATTACAAATACTTAAAACATGTGCTGAGAATCTTCCATAAGAAGATTCTTATGGAAGAATATCCGGTATCCTCTCCACAGTGGCCAGTCAGAAGCCACTCCCAGTTGCTTAGAGCATGGGGCTGATAACGCCATGATTGCAGGTTTGATTCCCGTATGGGCCAGCTACATATTCCTGCATCGCAAGGGACTGAACTCAGTGATCCTTGGGATCTCTTCCAACTCTACAATTCTATGATTCTATTAAGCCCTAAAGGAAGCCCACAAGGAAGAAATGGGGGCAATATCTCATTCTCCATTTTATTCCTGAGCAACTGTTATTCAGACGCATGCTGTGCTGATCCTGGAAGTAGTATGTATATAACCTTATCCTCCACGTCTAATCCTCTTTTACAGGCATCTAAGATACTGACCATCACCACATTTTATAGTAGAAAAGTCCTAACTACATGCTATGTCCTTCTGTATGTTCTGAATCTCACAACGGTCATTAGTTGATCCCAGGTTCTAGTATAATGAGAGGAGAATAGCGCATCTCTAGTCACTTTCCCCCACTGATAATTTTATAAATCTCCTTCATATCCCCTTTTCCTTGTGGGGCCACAATACAAAATTGGATAAGTTGTAAGTAAACTCTTTAAAAATGTGAAATACTTATTGAATAACTCCATACCAGTAACATTTACTGTTTACACTAACATAGTTAAAATACTGTGGGCTCAGAGCATCTAATAGATCAACAGAGCATGATAGTTTTATTTACTATATCTTAAACCGCTTCACAACAGTATCTCAAGGACATTCTATACTGATTTTATAATAAAAATAAACTATGGTACTAATACTGGCCCAATACATTTTGGCACTTGAGGCAAACCACAAAATTGTGCCCCTTCCCAGGAAGAAGGGGTGAGTGAATACATCAGAAACGAGGGGGAATAAAAATTTACAGGAGACCAGCAGCTCCTATTTTCCAAGAGGCCATTGTAGAGGTGGCATGAGGAGATTTGACCACCTGTGGTAGCAGCAGCAGTGGGTGATGCATTCCTTGGAGGCTGGCTCTGCTGCCCCTGTGGATCCTCACCTTGCCTCATGGGTATTCCCTGTATGGTACAATAGTTTAAGAGCTGTACCACATGGTTTCTGATTCTGCTTGAGTAAGATACTTAAAATCTTAATGGCAAAGTAGACTCTTTTTCCTAAGTGCTGAAAGCAACAGATTTTCTGAACAGGACATTGGTTGTTGTGGTAAGATGGAGATGGCTACCCTGTGGCCCTTCATCTTCCCTTGTCATTGGCCCTCCTGGCTGTGACTCATTAGTGTCGAACAATAATTGGAGTATCATAGGGTAGTATCACCTCTGGTAAGAGAACCTTTTGTTCCTAGAAACTTCTGCCATTGCTTTCTAGTTTGGACTAGTCATTTTATTTCAGTGGAGCTATGCATAGTGTACTCTTTCTGGTGGCATAATTTTACAGATTTTAGATCTTTACCTTGATGCATTCAAATTGTGCTGATACTCTAAACAGAAAACTGCTGAAGACTAAAATTCTTGGAATTGAGTATATTAGCTGGTTGCCATTCAAGTCTTCCCATTGGTATAGCTACTTTTTTGTCTCAAGCAGGGATAATGCCAAACTAAGGAAATTTTGAAGTCAGACATAGTGATATTTTGTAATTGAACAACCAGTATTTCAAAGTGTTCTGAATATGTTGCTCTGAGTTTCACCTGCAAAGGAGTGGGTTGTAGTACTTGTTGAATCAGAAAATGCTGGCATGTTGTGGGTAACCTTCAGAAGTGCTCTCCTGATTTGCTGTCAAAAATATATACAGGATTAATCTTTGTTTTTTAATCAGGCCTTGATTTTGAAAGTGAACTTGACCTCTGTCCCTCATTTAATTTAACCAGCAAAGCACCATAAGTTCAGAGGTTCAGTGCACATGCCCAAATCTTTTTTTCCCTTTGAGGGCTTCAGTAATCCTAGTCATGTTCAGCTTGACCAAGAATTGACCCTCTTTGCAATAGGAAGAAACCCAGTGTGCTCTCTATGAAATTAAATCAAATGCTTGTGATCAAGAATTTTGTAAGGGGGGGGGGGAGTAATGCAATAATAAGCCAACAGCTTATGTGATTTGCAAATTGTGTTAAGGAACAGTTGCAGTTAACTTCCAATTCAGCCAAACATGCTCTTAAGACATTTTAAATGGCATTGGTCATTTTTCAGATACCTGCAGATTAGGTTGTTCTAAAGATCATTCCGGTAGTGCTAATTACATTATTGAATGGTCACAACTGTAGTACTTGATTGTACTCATCTGTAAAAGCACTCCATTGCAATTACGCTATCATGGCCAACCACTATTGCTTTCTAATTAGTGCGGAAGCAAGTGAAGCATCAGCACTGAAGCTTACTGTATCACACATGCCAGTATAGACTGCTGAAAAATGAAACATGCTGCAGTGCCTTAGACACACAATTATATTCTATTAAATTCTACTCTGACACCAAGTAGAGCAAGGTGCATGTTAGATTCAGTAGCTAGTTTCTTTGGTGGTTTGTCAGTTTCTCAACCTTGGGAGATGTTGTTGGACTGTAACTCCCACCATTCCTGGTCATTTGTCAGGTAGGATAGAAATTGTAGCTCAAGAACATCTGAGGACACAAAGTTGAGAAAGGCAGCTCTAGAGGGTAGGACCCAAACCAACAGGTTCAAAATACAATAAATGCATTTTTGAATAATGCTGTTGTTGTTGAATAAACATTAAGAACCTTCTGACAGTGTGACCTGTTCATCAGTGGAATTGACGCCTTTGAAATTTGTATACTCTCCTTTATTAGAGACTTTTAAGCACAAGCTGAATGCTGCTTGTTCAGGGTGCTATAGCAGTGGTTTCCCTGCATTGGCAGGGGTTGGACTACTAGAGGAACTTAGAAGTCCCTTCCAGTTCTATGATGCAATGAATCAATTTTTTCCCTGATTCCACTCCCCCGTGGTTGACTTTCCTTTAGTATGCATAAAAGATCTGCTCATTTGAAATACATTGTACACATTTTATCCTTTCTATATCCATTCTGCGACAGAAGCATTACTGGTGGGAAGAAATTTGAAGACTAATCTTTTAATAAAAATGTAATTGTTTTATTTCAGCAATGAACACCTAATAGCTCTTGTTGAAAATCAGATAACTTCTGCATATAGCTTTACTAACTTATATTTGGAAATATACTTTGGTGCTTTAAAGCCATGCAGTTGAATTTGAGATGGGTGTTTGGCTTAATCCTACAAGGATACTGTGCCAAGTTACTTAGATTTATATTATAATTATTTTATGAGCCCATATATGTGGACATTTGAATATGCTTTTCTCTACCTTTGTCTGCCAACTGTGTCTTTGTGAGCAATCTATGTACTGACATTTACTAGTGCCCTTCACTCTGAAGTGTTTTCTTGTAAATGTCAAGAATAGCTGAATGGAACCATTCCCACCATTTGAATACAAATTCTTGCAGAACTGGAGTCTAGTTGGTAGGTGACACTGTGGCCTGTGTTTGTATTTCAAACTGAAAATGCAGAAAAGAACAGCAGTTGATTTTGAAATACTGTATATGTCCTCTACAACAATTCAGTTAAACTCAGTGGCACTTAATTTGTGAGTAAATATTTACAGGACCAACCTATAAATAAATTGCATTGAGATCCCATTGAAATCGACATGAAAGCTGATTATTATCCCATTTATTTTGGTGGGAACTAAGTACAATAACGTAGCCAGATTCCAACATGCAGATACAGAAACTCATGGCTTGACTGTAGCCTACATAGAAATACCAACAGATTCAAGAGCAGGCTAACAAAATGTCGGTCTGTGTCGTAAAAACCAAAACAAAAGCCTATCTTGGTGTAAAACCAATCTCATAAGAAAACTAAAATTATTTCTTGCCACATCAAGTGCAAATAGACTTACTTGAAAAGGTATTCCACAGTTTTTTCAGAATTAATGTTTATTTCACAATTTGAGAGATCGAGAGGTATGAATCTATTTTATCTGTTTCAGAGCACTGCGTTCCATAGGGTGATCTCCCATCACTTCATTGGTGGCCATAAATCAGTAGGCATCCCTCGCTTCAGGGGAAATCTGGAGCAAATAAAATGAACAGTTGGCAGGGTTTTGATGTGTTATGCTTTGGGAAAACATGATGATAGAAGAATTGGAGGGGGGGGTCTGTAAAGGTTAGGGCATTTATATGCTTTCCCCTCCATTCACCAGAAAGCACAGATGATGAGATGCCCTTCCTTTTGCAGTCAGGGTCTTCCACAAAGATTTCTGCTTAGAAATGTGAGATGTTGGGTGGGAAATGTTGAGAGGACACTGAATTTCTACAGTAACTGTAGCAGAGAGGTGAAGGTCCTTGGCTTTGTAGCATCTTGAAAGGCAAGGAGCCACTGTCTCTGCACTCTGCTTACTTCAAAAATGTCTGCTAACAACTAAAAGGACAGTAACTAAAGTGTAACGATAAATTTTAATGTTTGTAAGTACTGCCAATGGCTGTGAATAAGCCATGTAAGTTACAGCGGTGAAATTTGGCTAGGTACATGGACCTGGCTCTATATTTCTGCTTTCCTTGATATCGTTATATACGGCATAACCAGTGAGAGTAGTTTCTCTTTTTTTCTTTGTTGTCTCACTAATTTTTCTCTGCTTATGTTTAAGGCTAAGCTATGTGAATCATGCAGAGGATCTGGCCTCCAAATTACTCCAGTGTTTCCCAAAGAACAGATTGTCAGCACAGGCAGCTCTCAGCCATGAGTATTTCAGTGACCTGCCCCCACGGCTATGGGAACTAACTGACAGTGAGTATAACAAAACATCCACATAGAATAAAGGCAAGGAAGTGTGTGTGTGTGTGTGTGTGTGTGTGTGTGTGTGTGATTCTGCAGTTCAAATTCCATACTTTGCTTGACACAGGAAAAATGGACTCTCCCTTGCTATCTCTACTGTGCAGTATGTAGCTATCTATCTTTGTATTTGATTATATGTGCAGTAAAGAGAATTATTTGAAATGCCATAAAGAAAGGAAGGGAGAGGGAAATATAATTTACATATTTAGTGCTTTTTACTTCATAATATGCACCACTTTTTAACATGCTGCAGTTCACGGGACAATAATCCAGTGATATTCTCAAACATTATATATGCCAAAATAATAACAATTTAAAAAAGATTTTTGTATTTAAAAGATTGAAGAACACAAAGCACACAATTGATTAATGTGCAGGATTTAAACATATGAAAGATAAACTTGAGTTCATTTTCTTATAGCTTGAGGATGCTTTCAACATTCAAACACTGTCCTTTGTTTTTTCATTTTAAACAAAATGTATTAACGTTATTATAAGTAATATGATCCCAACAAGATGCTGCCAATTTTCTTTTTAACTAGCAAGGATTTTTATTGACTTTAGTGTTCTTAAAAAGTCATTGCAGCACATCCAGACAAAGGCATATTTACATTGGATGAGGTGGCAGGGATAATTTTACCAATATAAAATTGGTGTAAATCAATTTCACTTTCAGGTGATACTCATTTCTGCCAGCACAATGAACAAAAATGCTCTTGAGGACACATCTTTTTAACTGGTCACGTTTGCTTAGTGAATTACGTTTCTCTTTCAACCCCATTGCACTATACTATCTGGATTTCTCAGGCCCATTTGGAGAAATAACGAGGCTTGGTCAGACCTGTTGCAGTTAGATATGTGAGGGCCTGGGTGATGGAATGGACATTTCCCCCCAGAATCCTCTTTGTTCTCCCCCCCCCCCAAAAAAGGGAAAAGTGTTGGACTATGAAATGTGAAAGGGTAGATAAGCTTGTTTCAGTCTGGGTAAAACTTCAGTTTTTAGAAGTACATGATAAATATGATGACAAATATGAAAAAGTAGGAACTGGTAGTCATAGCTCAGGAAATCAGACTGATTAAATTTTATGTAGTACTCACTGAGTCTTGGTCCCTTCCCCCAATTTTCCAACTCTGTTAATGGAAATGAGTGCTTAACATTGTGGAGGACTGAAAGAAACATGGGTGGTATTCAGTGCTAGTCCTACTCATAGACCTACTGAAGCTAGTAGACTTTACCAGCTTAGGTTCATTAATTTCAATTAATTAATTTCAATGACTTAGTTGAATAGAATACATACTAATTTTCTCCTTTTTTTACTGTAATGCTGATGGTTTCTCCTGCTTTTATTGCTTTTGCCTGCTCATAAACTGGCAGAATGCTAGGTTCCTTAAATAACAACAACAACAACAACAATAATAATAATAATAATAATTTATTATTTATACCCCGCCCATCTGGCTGAGCTTCCCCAGCCACTCTGGGCAGCTCCCAATTGAGTGTTAAAAACAATACAGCATTAAATATTAAAAACTTCCCTAAACAGGGCTGCCTTCAGATGTCTTTTAAAAATAGGATAGCTGCTTATTTCCTTCACATCTGAAGGGAGGGCATTCCACAGGGTGGGCGCCACTACCAAGAAGGCCCTCTGTCTGGTTCCCTGTAACCTCACTTCTTGCAATGAGGGAACCGCCAGAAGGCCCTTGGCACTGGATCTCAGTGACCAGGCTGAATGATGGGGGTGGAGATGCTCCTTCAGGTATACTGGACCAAGGCCGTTTAGGGCTTTAAAGGTCAGCACCAACACTTTGAATCGGAAAACGTACTGGGAGCCAACATACTTTGCTCGGAAACTTACTGGGAGCCAATGCAGATCTCTCAGGACTGGTGTTATGTGGTCCTGGCGGCCACTCCCAGTCACCAGTCTAGCTGCCACATTCTGGATTAATTGCAGTTTCCAGGTCACCTTCAAAGGTAGCCCCACGTAGAGCGCATTGCAGTAGTCCAAGCGGGAGATAACTAGAGCTTGCACCACTCTGGCGAGACAGTCTGCAGGCAGGTAGGGTCTTAGCCTGCGTACCAGGTGGAGCTGGTAGACAGCCGCCCTGGACACAGAATTAACCTGCGCCTCCATGGACAGCTGTGAGTCCAAAGTGACTCCCAGGCTGCGCACCTGGTCCTCCAGGGGCACAGTTACCCAATTCAGGACCAGGGAATCCCCCACACCCGCCCGCCCCCTGTCCCCCCAAAACAGTACTTCTGTCTTGTCAGGATTCAACCTCAATTAGCCTCCATCCATCCTCCCTCTGCCTCCAGGCACTCACACAGGACCTTCACCGCCATCACTGGTTCTGATTTAAAAGAGAGGTAGAGCTGGGTGCCATCTGCATTCTGATAAACACTTCATATAGATATTAAAAAGCATGGGGGAGAGGACGGAACCCTGAGGCACCCCACAAGTGAGAGCCCAGGGGTCTGAACACTCATCCCCCAACACCACTTTCTGGTCACGGCCCAGGAGAAAGGAGCGGAACCTCCATATAACAGTGCCCCCAGCTTACCGTTCAGCAGCTTGTAGCTCTATGTGTAACAACTTCTTTTTCAAAAAGCAAATTCAATTTGTAATTAACAACTGAATAAATTTAGGAACATCTTATATTTCTAAAGCAACAAAGTGACATTCGATCTGCTAAAAAAATAAGAATTGCATATTTTGGGGTGGGGCTGGGGAACAGGAAACAAAACAGGTTCCCTCCACCATGACTTCAGTTTTTTCAGAAATTCTACATCTCTAGTTGCAAAGCTTTTTAGACATTTACAGATATAATGTGTGTGCTAAACAGCAAATATCTTGGTTTACAGAAAGTTCTGTGATCATGGAGGCATGACAATTGCTGTGAAAAACTAACTACCCGGTTCTTGTATTAACATTTGTATGCATAAGTGTGTACTTGAGAACAGCCAGCGCAACTTGTTGAAATGATATGTGTACGAAATCAGCCCTTGGGCACTGTGGAATGTGGTGCTTATGGGACCCAATTGCTCCAATAGGGAAGGGCCATGCCCATGGCTTAGTGGTAGAGCATGTGCCTTACATACAAATGTGGGAATGTTAAGGATAGTAGGAAAGGATATATTGAATAAGCATTATCCTTCCTTCACTCACGCTAGTAAGTGATGTAGCAGAGCAAATTCCCCACAATATACCGTATTTTTCGCCCTATAGGACGCACTTTTTCCCCTCCAAAAATGAAGGGGAAATGTGTGTGCGTCCTATGGGGCGAATGCAGGCTTTTGCTGAAGCCTGGAGAGCCCCACCGCCAGCCCCACAAGCTCGGGGGACAGTGGGGAGGCGCAGCGCGCCCAGGCTTAGCTTCAGCCCTGGGAGCGCGGCGCTGGGCTCCCATGGCTTGCAGAGAGCTGCATGTTCTGGGGGCTAGGGTCAGGGGAAGCTCGGGCTTCCCCCATCCCAGCCCCGCGCCTGGGGGGGGGAATAATTTTTCCCCCTTTATTCCCCCCCCCAAATTAGGTGCGTCCTATGGGCCGGTGCGTCCTATAGGGCGAAAAATACGGTAGCTGGAAGCTAGTTTGCAGATTCGTTTGAATCTCTTAGGTAAGTTTATTTCCTGGTGTCCCCTTTGATCCCACTTAAAAAAGTAAAGACACATGACTCTTTCTGAGTAAAGTAACAAAATGTTTACCCACATTTTCAGTTCATGATTTTGATCCCTGAAAGGCAGACTTTACTTGGTAGTTACACAAAGAAACTGTGAGCTTATCTCGTATGGACATGGAACTCATGGGCTGCTGGCTAAGAGCCCATGAGACAAAAAAAATGGCTGCAAGAGAGCAGCATGGCAGCAAAAGAACAGCAAGACAATAGAAAGACAAAACAGATGACCTGAGAAAATGGCTGCATGACTTGGCTCTTTTATGGAGTCAGCCAGAGGCACGCCCATCTCCCAGGTCACATGCAGTAGGAGGAAGCTCCAGTGGAACAGGAAGTTACACTGACTGGATGTCCCCCTGTCTGTGCCCACTCTAGGGAAATAAGGAATGTTGCATTTGACTGCACGAGTGGATTACATCCCACAACAAAAGCTCCCAGGTTCAGTACTGGCATCTCCAGGCGCATCTAAGAAAAACTCCTATCTGAAAGCCCAGAGAGCCACTGTCAGTCAGTGAACTAGTTAAACCAGTACTCTTGACTCAGTAAGCATGACAGCTTCCTATGTTCCCTTAACCCTGCAGCTAATCAGCTGTCATTTAATTACTTAAACACTGTTGTGTTCCTATGCCTATGTGTTCCTACGCCTCAGCCTACCTCACAGGTTTTCTATGATGGCAGTGATACACACACACACACACACACACACACACACACAGTCCATTTATGTTGCCCCTGGATACCAAAAGAGATTTTCTGGAAAATAAAGTCAGAGAAGGATCTCAGAAGTCGATGGGCTTTAGGTACTCTCAATCCCTGGCATCTCCAGGTAGGCATAGGCCTGTGTCTGAAATTCTGGAGATATGCTAGATGAACTAATAGTATGTATAAGGCAGCTTCCAATTTTCCTGTGTTCCCAAAGTGTCCTCTTAGAGATGCAGCTAAGAACTACCGGTATAAAGGATCTCATTAAGATTTAGTTTTTCTAATTCATATAAACATACTATTCTTCCCCTCCCTCCTCCAAAAAACACGCACATCTACTCTAATAGAAGCTCATATTTTCAGGAACTGAAAAATTTTCATCCAGTAATTAGACATTGCATTTTGCCTTATTTCAGACAAATGCTACATTCTTCAGCCCGCCCCAGTTTGAGGGAGTAAGTACACCCTCTTCTTGACTCATAGGGTCTTTTGCCTATTGCATGATTTAATCAGAATTTTCCAAAGTACCCAGGTGCAATTTAATGATGCTTGTTGAGAAGTCTGCTATCTTGTTGGAAGTCTAATTTGTTAGTTTATGAGTACTTAGACAACAAAAATACCAATGGTTTTTTTTTTTTGTCAATTTAAAAGATGATAACTTAATATCGCTCTACATTGGTGACATCTCAATCCTTTCTGACTGTACATTTTAGTCTAGCCAGGATTTTGATAGTCTATGAATTCTGAATTCTGTAGTAATACTTTTCAGTTAATATGGACTTATTACCCACTTGCCACTTAGTTTATCAGTTGGTGGTTAAATCCGGTTCTATCTGTGAAGTAAATGCCTACACATTATCACTGTGCAGCAGGCTGCCAACAGAGACAGTCTTGTCCTAGTCATTAACAAGCACAATGTATGCAGAACACCAGAGGGGAATTAAAACCACAAAAAATACCTCAGGGTGGTATTTTTAATATGAGAATTTAATTTGTAATTTCACAGATTAAGAATTTTGGCAGCATTAATCCTTTTATCAGCTCACAGCAGGTTATTTGCAGAAGCATAACCATAAGGCGATATTCATTGGCAGAAACACGTCTTTGCATAACGTTAAACATCAGGAGCAGTGAAACCTTTTGAAGGAGGAGAATAAAGATGAAAAATCATTATATTTTAAGGCAAGGTTTTGCTAAATGCCTCCAGTAAAATTTTTGAGTTACAGAAACACTATTTCTGTGTCTAGCAGATAATCATTATGGAGCATAAATAAAGATGCAAGAAAGGACAATCCCTGTATCAAATACTATAATTGTTTTCATTTGGTATGCATGGATAGAAATTGCCATCATATTTTTAAAAAAACAATGGAAGTTGTATATTTTGGCAAAAAAAGGGTTACACTGTGAATTGATGGAATTTTGGTGGCTAGAGCCTAGGTGATTTTGGTAACTAGGAGTGATGCTTTCTCTATGCACCTGAAAATATTTCCCACTTAAATGTTACATTAATTTTAATTGTGGGCACAGTATACCCAGTATAATACTAGTAAGGAACCACAAACATTTTTCAATGTTAAAGGTAACGATGATGACCTTTCATCGTGGAATTCATCTGCACATACACTCAGTTCCTTCTAACCCAGAGACCTTGTGAAGAACTCGGCAAGTGGGCAATCCTTTTTTATAGTTAGAGATATCCAATATGTAAATCCTGTAATGAATTTGCAAACACATTTTAGAACTGATTATTTAATGTGAACTAAGCCCATAGTCACTGGAGCCAGTGTAAACATTATGGCATTTACAACCACATTGCTAAAAAGAATCCCATCCTTTTGGTGACACTCCATAAATCAGCTGTAATGTTTACTGTGGCCACTCTTATTAATTTAATCCATGGCCTGAGGGCTGGATTTTAATGTCCAAGTTCCATGTTCCAAAGGTGGAAGTGGGTGGGGCCAGAGACTGAAGTGGGCAGAGCCAAAGAGAAAACCAAACAATAAATAAAACGGGTCAATGCAGGCCCATGCAAGCAGACAGAGAGCCCCACCCCAGTACTGAGTTGAGTGGAAATGCTGACTTTTGCTCCTAAGATCAGGCAGCATTTATCTTCTCTGCAATCTTAAGGCTGTGGCACCTCAGCATGAAGATTGTATATGTGCCTGTTGCCTTTTGCTATCAAAGGTGGTTCTACCACCTTATTAAGAACCCTGCCATTTGGGGCTTAGATTTTTTTATTTTTAGAAAGAGATTAAAAATGAAGAAACAAATAACACGGCTAGGTCCTACTCCAAGAGAATCTAAGTCAGGCAAGCACTGTTAGTAGGTCCTGAATGGCAGCAGCCAATAAAACAGAAATAGTATATTCTCTCTTATTATTGGCAGTGTAATCAGGAGCTGGTTGCATAAGGTGTCCTGAATTCTCCTCTTCTGCCTTTTCCTTATGCCACACAGGTCTTTAAGTAGCTCCTGAAAAGCAGGGGGAGGGGCTGTCCCAACAGTTCTTTCAAGCCATTAGTAAGTGTCTTTAGGGGCTGATTGCAAGAACTCCCTGGCCTGGGATGAAAGAATAGCACGGGAACTTGTCTTGTTTTCATAAGAATGTTGCATCACAATTTTCCATTAAAAAATAAGTTGCTGGCTTTTTCTTGCTTGCTTTTAAGTTTGTGGGGGGAGTGAATATCTTAGTGCCTTGAAACTTTAAAAACTTTAAAAGTTAAATGCCTGGATTCTATCTTTCCCCTGCAGTGTCTTCAATTTTTTCCGTACCTAATGTAAGATTACAAGCAGAGGGTGGAGAAAGCATGAAAGTCTTTGGAAAAAACAATATTTATGGCAAAGGTCTATCAAACATGAAGCACTGAGGAACATGTTGATTTCCCACAAATAATTCAGGTAAGAGAAGCTTGTCAAAAAGTGGTTGTTGTTTTTAAGTAAAACTTTCTCTCTCCCCCCCCCCCACTACCTTGTACAGTATGAAACCCCCTTTTTAAATGGAATAATTTATTCATCTAACTGTGGACTTTGTATGGCAAATCTGTTTCGTGGAAAAAATATGATAGAACACCCTGTGGCATTTTGAGGTCCCACAACTAGCTCTAAGCATGATTAGATTTATCCTCCCTCCCCATCCATGTCAGCGCACCTCACACATGGGAAAAGAGAGTTCCATGCTTTCCCATTACAGTGATCCTTATGACAAAATAGATCAACAGCGATTGCACAGTGTTTTTACATAGTAAAACAGCGGTAGCAGGAGAGGCAGCACCCATAGGTTCTTACGATGGTAGGCTGCTGATAGCATAAGGAGATATAATGTTGTGTGGGGAAAGGATATAAAGGCAATGTGAGGTTTATAGGAGCAGAGGACATAGTATGAAATGTTAAGGTTGGTTAAGGACTTGGTGTAACGAAATGGGCTAGGTCTCCAATAAAAATTAGTTTGAGGGGTCCTGAAGTAGGCCCATAAGAAAACTTGCAAACAGGAAACTGTCTAGAGGCTTAATGAAAATATGATCATTAAATACAGAAATCTTTGCTTGTTATGAGTTAAAATATGAGAGAGAGCACGTGGGTTTGCTTGGCAAGACTTGAGTGAGAAGTGTTGGGATAATTGCTTGCAATTGTGGAGGCTGAACATTGCAATCTTTCACCTTGACAAAAGAAGTTGATGTTGGGACACCGGCTTGTTCTGGTGCTATTGCATTCTATCAAAGATAGTTGTTCCTCATTACATAGTATCTAAACATCTGCTGCCAGGATACGCTTCAATTTCAGGGATATTGCATCCAGCACAAAAAAACCAGAGTATGTATTCTCCAGCCAGCTGATCCATTGCAGTTTCAAAGTGCTATGTGGAATGTGCCTGAATGTCAATTATTGCAATAAGACGCCTGGAATAAGGATTTGGGATACTCAGTTCTCAGATACTCATTTTACATCTTCAGTTGTTGAAGAATTAAGGATGCCCTAAAACGTACCCATGTTTCTCTAACCCAGTGTATCTAACAGCTCTTTAAACTCCTTGTGTTATGTGAATTCAATCCTTTTTTTGGTTGTTATTAGATGAGTACTGTTGGTATGCCTTCTCAAAGGTACCCAAAGTTGTCATGTTGCCACTTCCTTTTGACAATTGTCATTGTTCATAAGGGGAACGAGTTGTTGGTTTGTTCTTGTTTTTGTTGTGTATTTGGGTTTTCATTTTGTATTACTGTGTTGTACGCCACACCCCTGTAGATCACCCCTGTGATCATAGGATAAGGGTGATATACAAATTTAATAATAATAATAATAATAATAATACCACCTTCAACATTTTGGAACAAGCATTCCTGCTATCGTATCTTTTCTTACAAAAAAAGAGACTTTTGTAAACTGTTTCATACTGATAACACAGAATAACCTAGTTAAGTACATCTAATTGAAAGAGTACTTAATTCTGCTATACTCAGTTAAAAAGAAACAATTAATTGCATCATAATTGCAACAATTTCTATTGGATATACTTATTTATGAAAGTATAAATAAATCTTGCCAGCTAGTTGCAGCTCCATGAACTGTATCTGAAACTGATACCAGCACTGGGTTGTTTTCAAAGTGGTGGTGATGTAAAAGCAGTCTACAAAATAATGACAATAGCTTTCTGGAGGAATATCAGCTAGTGTAAACTGCCCCAATTATGTCACATGTTTCTCTACAGCGAAAGGTTTAAGATTCTACAGTATCAGAAATCAGGCTGCCTGGCTTGTTTACAAGTTTGTTGCCTAGTTAATTTTTACTTTTCCTCCAAGTGGCATCCGTATAGACATTTCTTCAACTTTACCTGTTCTAATATGAAACATCAACCCTTGCAAGTACATTTTAAATGTGGATGTTTGAAAGGTTTGCAAATACAACACAAAATGGTCAGAATGAATATAGGGTTTTGATGACCAAAACACCTATTTTTCTGTGATAAAGCACATTTGGAACCTGGTGTCACTAAATTACTTATATTTTCAAAATAAAAAATCCATACAGCAACTACTGCACCCAGATGGAATAAACTGCTGCTGATGGAGCTCCACACTTGCGTATGAAACCCAACAGATTTCCAAACATCAAGTCATGGTTTTTTTAAGTTGCCTAATTTGAGGTGGAGGGAATTTGATCTTAGGAACAAAGGCAATGACAAAGGAAAACTGTTGCCAAATATATGTCTATGTGATTTTTCACATATGACAGCATGCATGTTTTGTACCTGTTTTTCCCACATCCCATAGCGGGGTAGTGTTGTGTTTGAACAGGAAGCACCCTGAATTTCTACAGATGACAAGATTATCTCCTGGTAGCAGCAGCATGAATCCCTAAATAACCTTTACTTTACTTTCTGGGTCATTAAAATGACATCCTCAATGAGTATACCTAATAAAGGACAGGTTAGTAACTATTAAAAGGAGCAACTGCATGCATCTTAAAAACAATGGATAAAGTAAACACAAAGGGAATCTTGTCACTTTGTAGACTAATTGATTTATTGTGATGTAAGCTTTTATGGATTAAAGCCAAAAGCATGAAAGTTTATTTTTAGTTGGCAGATAAATATATATCCACAGACATAGAGAAAATAATAATAAAGAGTAGGACTAACAGAAAAGCAAGCAAACAAATAAAATAAAATAAAATAGAGTGGGACTAAAAGATAATCCTGCAATCTTTGATCTCCTATCTTCCATAGGTATGTTAGAAACCTAGGTTAAAACTGTCAGATACAAGCCAAAGATTGTACAGCACCCTTTATATGAAAACTCTATATAAATTAGTGTTTAATTTGTAAATAGAGGGGGGGGTGAGGGGGCTTAAGCCCATTGGAAAGCTAGACTCCTGAACCTGAAATCCTAGATGTATATAGGCAGGCAGCAATTACTCAGATGTGAGAAAAAGTCACTCTTTGAAACATGTTCAGAGGGACTCTGCTCAACCCAAGAGCTGGAGCTTTCTCCTAGCAGAATTCCACTCAAGTGATGTACTGTTGCAGGCATATTTTTGCCACTCCACAACCCCCAGTGCCATTTCCCACACTGTTCCAGAGGGTTGGTGGAGGTTGTATGGAGAGGGGAAATCAACAAAGTCACCTCACACAACAGTGGGAACCTCCACCGAATCAAAAGTCTTTGACCCTGGATCCAACCCACTAATTATTAAGTCACAGATTCCACGGTTTCTATTATTACTTCATGAATAATTATTTTTATATAGTATAGCCGTATTATGATCTCATTATAGAAACTGCATTTCTGAGCAAAGCTGTGTCTTTCAGCTTCACTGTGGAGCATAGCTGTAAACTTACAGATTTGAAAATAAGGGATCAGCAGCCTTGAAAATAAGGGACCAGCAGCCAAAATAAGGGACCTGCAGCCTCACCTATTCCAGGCACTCCAGTCTTCCTGTCCTCCTGCAGTCTGGTCAAACTCATGTTGGTAGCTTCGAGAACACTGTCCAACCAACTTTGTAACCAGAGGTTCAACTGAATAGAATCTGAATCAAATGCACCACAAGGCCTATGCAGCCTCAACTTAAGATGGCTCTCCCTGGCCTGGCTTTGCACTGCAATGTTTGCAGCAGCACGTGCAACAAAATGGCGTCCAGCATTCAAAAACCCCCTCAGCTTGCATTAACTAGCCACACACAAGGCATGCAAGCTCCACCCCCCAGTCGTTCTTAGACTTCTTATTGGGTGAGCAACACAGCCAAGCATCACAGTTGGAGCCTCCCTCCTCCCTGGCCGGCAGGGAGGGAGGGAGAGGAGCTGCTTCCTTTGAAATTTAAGGGACATCATTTAAGGGACATCTATCAATAAGGGACAGCAGTGGGACATGGCGCTGGAATAAGGGACTGTCCCTTCAAATAAGGGACACTTGACAGCTATGTTGTGGAGTTGTGTCTTTTACTTCTCCCACAGGCACTCAATGCAATTTTGAATGCAATTTCTAGATTGCATTCAAGCAATCTAGAAATTTACTTTCAGAATTCTGCCATTCTTCCTCACAAAGTGACATAAGTGTGGGCAGAGAGATTTTGTGGTTCTGCAAATAAGCTCTGTTTTCTATTATTGCTTACATTTAGTGAGCAGTATGATTATCACTATGATAGCAAAAGCACTAAAGAAGTAGCATGGTGATATCCAAACACTGGGAATGTCCTGTTAAAAGAATTTTCTTAACTGACCACTTTGCATATGTGATTAATTGTGTTTTCACAAGCTGAATTCTCCCCCCACCCCACCCCCATTCCCTCAGTAGCATTTACTAGCATGCCTGTTCACCTCTGGCTTTTGCAAACTGTGTAAGGCACTCTTCCCAGCAGTCTTGTGTAGCTACATTATTTTTGCAGGATTTCCTTTAGTCAAGCTGTGGGGGTGCCATAGTCCAGCAGTGTCTGTGTCAGAGAGTATTGAGAAGTCATTCTAATTCCTCACCTCCTTGTTTCTTTCTAACCTCTGTGCCTCATCACCGCTGAATCGCCAGGAACAGCTTAAACATTGTGTAATTTGTTCCCAATTTGACCAACACTGGGTCATAGCACTTCAGTCATTATAGTGAAGTCAGCTGCATGAACATGTTTTATTAGACTGACCCTTGGTACCAGTGACCTGCACTTCTATACTGTATTTTTAATATAATTAAACATTGTAGTCAGGCTATAGCATTTTCTCTTCTTCAGGTTCCCAAGGTTAGTGTAAAAGTAAGCATTTAGACATAGGGGGAAATAGCAATTATATACTGCAAAATGTAGTGTGTGTGTGTGTGTGTGTGTGTGTGTGTAAATTAGAGTGAGGCAAACACCACTGTATGTGTGTGCATGTACACACACACACACACACACACACACACACTGTAATTAAGAAGAACATGTATTGAACATGTATTGTACCAATCCTAATTTCTCATGCATCTTCTTTCCAAATAATGTCTACTCATGAATGTTTAATTATTTCACTAATACTGCATCTGCATTAATTGGAGCTAGTGAAAAGGCTTATGTGATATAGTTGTGGTGGGCAGCTGAAAGCAATCTGAGTCTTAGAATCCAATGACAGCAATGTTAAATGTAGCTGAAATTGTTGCATTCATTTTGTAAAATGTTAAATTAGAGAGGCGGACATAAAGCGGACTGTGAGATCCTAGATTATTTTGGCTGCTATTAGCATTTTTAGAGCCCTAATTTCAAACTGTCAGCAACATAATGCTTTCAGGGATGTTTTACTACTGTCTTTTTTGTTAGCATCAAAGGCATTAAATTGGTAGAAAATATCCTAATTACTATGCATATCAAATACAGCAATACCCTCATCTTGAATTGCAAGATTTATATTAGTTGCTGTGGTTAAATGTAATGGAAGCAAGAGGTGAAATTTCACTTTGTGTCAACCCACACAGATGTGATACCCTTATTGGGACCAATATCCTTATGTCACATGAAATTTATGCACAGTTTGCAGACCATTGCAAGGGTTTCTGCTGGCATAACCCTATGCCTTGGAATAAATTGGTGCAATTGATTGGGGAGTGCTTTTTTAACACCTTCACTCCCATAGCCCTTACCCACATGGTATTTTAGTCCCAACTGACTATTGCATATAGTCCAATGTTCAAGCATAGCCCCAGGTTCAACCTCTAGTATCATCAGTTATAGAATTGTTCTGGTACTGGAGTTAGCAAAGACTTCAGCCTGATACCTTAGAGAATTATTGTCAGAGAAAATAGTACTGAGTGTTTAAATACGGAATGCACGTGTTTGCACATGAGAAATTCATTCTCAAGCCTATATGCTATGAAGGTTAGTAAAAGGACCCCTGGATGATTAAGTCCCGTTAAAGGCGACTATGAGGTTGTGTCGCTCTTCTCGCTTCAGGCTGAGGGAACAGGCATTTGTCCGCAGACAGCTTTCTAGGTCATGTGGCCAGCATGACTAAACTGCTTCTGACACAACAGGACACCATGACGAGTGCTAGAGTGCACAGAAACGCTGTTTTACCTTCCCTCCTCGGCGGTACCAGTTTATCTACTTGTGCTGGTATGCTTTCAAACTGCTAGGTTGGCAGAAGCAGGGACAGAGCAATGGGAGTTCACCCTTTTGCAGGCGTTCATACTGCCGACCTGATTGGCAAGCCCAAGAGGCTCAGTGGTTTTAGACCACAGTGCCACCCGCTTCCATGAAGGTTAGTGGGTTGCTTGGGCAAGTCACTCTCTGGTCCAAACTGCATATGACCTTAACTGTACTATTGCCCTTGAGTGGGAGGATTCTTTTCCACAGATTGGCAGCACAGAGATACAAATGCAGATCAGAATTCTAGCATGGGGGTTAAGGGGCTTTATCTCTTTGCCCTTCATTGTGGTTCTGATCCAGATGCATCTCCCAGCTCCTGCAATTTGCATTGGAAAAAAAGAGGTCACATTCATTTCTGTGGGAGCATTTTTTCCAAAGCAACTTACAAGTATGGGCCCTCTGATCCAGGTCAGGAATGCAGTAAGGGGCAAAGTGTTAAAGCACCCCTGTTCCCAACACTGGGGACATCATCATCATCACCATCATCACCATCATTAGAATTTATATACCCGGAGGTCTTGGGGTTGTTCACAGAAGAAAATCACATTTTACAAGGGCATAGGATGTCAATCAAGGTTATAAAGGAACGTTTCTGCCTGGCATCTAAAGGTGGATAATGAAGGCGCCATGCATACTTTGCTGGGGAGTGCATTCCACAGATGGGGAGCCATTACAGGGAAGGCCCGTTCTCGTGTTTCCACCCTCTGGACCTCTTGAGGAGGAGGCACACAAAGAAGGGCCTCAGAGGATGATCTCGGGGTCCAGGGAGGTTCACATGGAAAGAGGAGATCCTTGAGTTATGCGACCCTGAGACGTTTAAGGCTTTATAGGTCAAAACCAGCACAACAGAACTGGAACTGGCTGAGGGTTGTTGCCCTCTGAACTCCCATTGAGGTATGGGCTACTGCTAAGAGAACAAAGTAGTGAGGACGTCAGAAATTACCCAGCAGCCAGTCTTGCAAGGGCCTTTACGCCAAGTGCTTGAAAAGTAGGAACAAGTAAACAGTTCTTTTGTCACTCCTATTGTAAATTCATGAGTCACAATCTTAAAGAAGATCCAAGAGAGCTGGGAGCAGGCCAAAAACATGTCTCTTGGTAGAGAAAAGCTAGATGTCAAAGAGGCTTTCCCTTCAAAAATTGACAAGCTTTTTGACATCCTCAATTGCAAGTGTATATTTTTTTCCCTCTGCCCTGAATTTGGCTGTCCTGCAGATGCTGGTTGCAAAAAGGAAGTTCACATTAACTGTACGTGCCCTAAGGAGATGAAGATCCCTATGAAGCAACTTGCTTTATTAAAGGACAGAGGAGAGAAGACTGGTTCTGTTGGACCACATCAGATTGGCTTGCTCAATCTGCCAGAGCATAACAGACAAGTCAAAAAGTGGAAGCGGCAAAAAGACTAAAGAAGGCTTGCGGAATATAAGCAGGGAAGTAAGCAGGAGGCTTCAATACCATCAAATGAAATTATTTTCACTGCTGATGAAAATGAAGAACAAATAGCTAATGGCCTTGATGGAAATGATGAATTTACATTATAAAAACCAAGTATGCATTCCACTTCCAATGAAAAGACAGAATACAACACATTAGAAATACATAATGTTGCTATGCCACGCATCAGATGTGGTGTTGGCCTGTGTGCTGGCTTGATCACTGAAGAAGAGACTTGTAGTTGATCACAATGTTCTGAAGGCAGCCCTGTTCAGGGAAGTTTTTAATATTTAATGCTGTACTGTTTTTAACACTTGATTGGGAGCCGCCCAGAGTGGCAGTGGCTGGGGAAACTCAGCCAGATGGGCGGGATATAAATAAATTGTTGTTGTTGTTGTTATTTATTATTAAAATCAAGAGGGCTCAAGAAAAAGTTATGAAATCCCTGGATTGGGTATTTGATTATCTTTGTCAGAAGAGTGAAATTGACTGCATCTTCTTTTACAGTTGCGAAGATATAACTAAAGTTATGCTGAAAGCAGACGATTCAGATCAGTAGATCCCCAGCATCATCACAGAACAGCATTTTGTGTGCAGTGAGCCAGGTAGAATAAATCTCTACCACTTCCATCTAGAGAGGCTCAAAGAGAGAAAAACTAGCTGAAGTTACTGCTAATAATCTTGTAGATTCCATAAAGAAGAAGGGCATTCATAAGAGGCTGCAGGCCATTAGAGGTGATTCTACAAATGTTAACACTGGCTGGGAGGATAGTACCATGCATTGGGTAGAGGTCAAGCTTCATTATAAGCTGATCTTGTTAGTTGTGCCCTCCACACCAATGAGTTACCCCTGTAACACTTGATCACAGTACTCAGTAGGAGTGGACAGCAACTGGACAGGTAACATTGGCAAGATTCTAGACACTGCTACAGAACTTGACATTGATCCTTCATTCACCAAACACTCAGTTGGAGAACCTCTTACTCCACTGAGTGACAGTGTCATAAAGGATTTGCCTGCTGATCAGGCATACAGGTATCAAGTCACACAGGCCATAAGGACAAGAAAGCTTCTCATGGATCTGGCCTGTCTTGAAATTGGTCCCGTGAGCCATTCAAGGTGGATAACAACTGTTTGTCACAGGTGGGTTTCAAGACATGATGCTAAAGGCAAAACCCTCAACAGCTTAAGAACAATAGTGGAATACATCATTTGCATGTACTATCTCTGCTTGTTCAACATCAGAGTAAAGCACTTGGGGGTGAAAGGCCCATAGAACTTTTCAGCTGCAAAAGAAGGCTGTATGGGATGCTGTTTTGCCACCCAGCGCTCACCATGGTATGCATTTAGCAAAATGATAATCCAGACACTCATGTGCTCAGATGACAGTGAGGAGAGGAAAGCTGGTTCCAAAAGATTGTTGACTTGAAGAGCAGAGATGATGACACACTGGGAGACCTTTCTGTACATCCAAGGAAGACACCTTCCATCAACCTCAGTGCTTTGTCCCTGTTGGAGCTGATAGTCTGGTCTGATGGAGTATATGAACCTCCTTTGCCATGTAAACTTATTACAGCAGAAGTAAAGAAGTTCATTGATGAGCTCATGCAAGTTCCACAGTGGCCCTGTTATTCTCATTCTATAGAGGTGTAGGTGAAACAAGTCACAAAGGCAGCAGGAAGGGTGCATACACACAAAACATGTGAGGGCTACATCAGAGGCCAAGAAGCAAGTAGGTGGCTGATGTCTGAGAATGAATAAAAGCAAGATTTGATGAAACTTGTTTAAATTTATTATTAGCTGATGTCATTACTTTCTGATGTTGTTTTATGATTACAAGGTAATGTTGTGAGAAACTAAGATTAGTATAGCATTACCTGACATTTTCAGAAGGTGAAATAAAAACCAGAGAGCAGTTTATGTGCTTTTTAATCAAATGTCGATTTACGAAACTAAATGTTGTCCAAGCGCAAGACCCCTCATTGAAGAAATTTGCAAAAATTAAGTTTCACGCCCTAAAATGACACACCCTACTGCTCCAGGCAACAGGAGGTGAGGGGTCGTTGACAATAGAAGGGAAGGACTTTTGGTGACAGGAATTCAAATGAGATTTTCCTTATGTTTGCTTTATGAAATATGCAGTTAAGGTTTGCTAATCTAACCATGTGGAGCTGACTAAAAGCAAAATATCCTCAATTTTGTGGATGATTGTTTTAACGGATAATACTTTGATTTAAATATATATCTTAATACAGGCTACTAGATTCTGATAGTGTTAAGATTCTTACCAGGCACAATTTGTGGAGTTTTTTTGTTTCATGTATGCTCCTGAATTTGTGTTGCAGAAGATAGAACTTTCCTTGCTCTGTGCTCACTGTATGATTAGGATAAGCAGCAGATTTCCACTGAACAATCATTTTGGTCTGCCAGTGGTCTGCCTGGACATAAAAGGCTGTTTGAGTTGAAGTGGGCTGAAGGTTTGGAATGACATTTGAATACATGGAGGACAATGTCTTAATGACAATGACTAAAAGGAGAAGCAAAAGAAATTCTAAACCATCCCATTTATCCCATAGACCGTTACCTCTTTTTTAGGATTACTGTGTCACGTGACCCATTGGCTAGGCTTTGTCTAGGGCAGGGGAAAGAGGTGGGACCACTGAAGGGGAGAAACTGAGGTTTCCAGACAAAGCTTTAGTTGTGGCACATGGCCTGTAACCTACAGAGACAGCAAAACCAACGAAAGGCATTGTCTCGAAGGCATAATCTACAGCATTTGAAAATTCAGAAATCATTTTTACTTTTTGTGGAATTCTGAAATAAAATACATTGTTAATTATAAGTCCTCTAAAACTATATGCATGGATTGTTTCTATGAACAAGAGCTTCTAAAAGAATTACAGCTAAAATATTGATACTGAGTGTAAAGAGACTGAAGCAGTCCGAGAAACAAAGAAAGCTAAATACCCTAAAGACTGACTCAGTTCAGCTGTCCAATACCAACACCCACTGAGGTTAATGGGGAATTAAACATTCCCAGTTTCAGAGGGAATCCTGCCTATTAGTGCAGAGATTTTTAAGCATGATTTTGATCAAATTGTATGACTTTGTTGTACCAGTCTATAATAGGCTCCTTCTATCTTCATATAGAAATAGAATAGTGTTAATGGTCTAATGAAGGGTAGTAGAGAGGGAGAGATTTGAAATTCAGAATCATTAATTAAAACATATTTGCACAACAAAATGTGTTTATGCATTCTTCATCTTCAGTATCTAGTGATCCTGAAACAGGCATTTGCAAAGTTTGAACAAAATTTGAGATATGTACAGAGCTTTTAAATAAACACAGGCATATCACTGGATAACCATTGTTGTTAAAAAACAGTTTTGCCTATATTAAAGCTTTCTAAACCAAAAATACGTAAGACACAATTAATGCACAAATTCTGTGCAAAAACATATTTCTGGTTGAATACAGTGTTACAGGGTAAAAATGATGTTCTTAGGATATAGTTACAGCCCTACTGCCACCAAATCCACATAATCAATTTTAGCTGCAAACATTCATTTTAACAAGCTTATAGCTCTTAATTAATTTTGAAAGAATTCTGTTTGATAAAGTAGCCTTGTGAGAATTACATATTCATGGTGGCAGAGGAAAGAAATTATTTTCATAGCTATATGGTGAAATTTACTTGTCTAGGTTTTAAAAAACAAAGCTCAGAGGTGCTGCTCTTGACATGATCTCAAGATGGAGAGAAATCAGTAATTACAGGGCCAGGCATTCAGTTCTATCCTAATTTTCCCACCAGTTTTTCAATGTTTCTGCTGCCTCTGAGACTTAAAATATTCTCATTAGGTAGCTGCAGAGGCAGCTTGCTTGCCTACTCCCTCATTCTCTCGCTGGCTTTTCCTTTCTTTCTGTTTCTTTCTTTTTTTCCTCCTGCCTTGGGAGTGACTGTGAAGATCATTTGCTGGAATGATTGGCAGGTTAGAGGATTCAATGAGATGAGTTCCTCTTAGCGCAGGTCAAAAAGGCTAGTTAGCAGGAGCTGCTGAAAAATGCCAGCAGCATTCGAAATGGGAAATGTCATGACTTCGAGGCAGGGGGTGCCACCTGGAACAGAGAGCCCCCAGCTCATTAGCAAGTTACAGGATGCACGCTTAACTGGAGGGAGCAGAGGAGGAAAGATAATGCCCAATAGGGAGAATTATTGTGAAGTGGAATTGATTTCATGTATAATTTGTTTATCACTAGAGGGGACAAATGCTGCCCATCTGACATGTGCGGAGGAGTGTGGACTGTGAATGAAGCAACTTAGCATAATCTCTAGGTTGAGCTCTGGATTTAAAGAATGCAAACTTCTTTCTTCCTAACTGTGCAAATGATCAGGTCATGTTGTATTAATTAAACCTGACATACTCTCAAATGGTTTATCTCTGCAATTGTAGCAATTCAGCAGAAGCTTGTATATATGAGTTGCATTCATTATAAAGCAGGGCAGGATTTCTGGATGTGATTTTCTCTCTACACACACCCCATTTAGCTTCTGCTGGAAGGCGAAAAAACCCCGTCTCCAACACAGACTGAATTATAAAGCAGCTCATGTTTATTTTCAGTGGGTAGGCAGACTGCATGAGATCAGAACACCATTCCTAGTTTACAATGCAATGTTATTTGAATGACTTCAAACTACCATTTCCCCCCCAAATTTAGGGTTTGGAACAGACAATTCAATTTAACCTTCCCCCATCTTGTAATACAAGCAGCTCATAAGTTATTCTTACTCATGCACAAGCACAGTGGTCTCTAAGATTTTCTGAGAATATTTTATCTTGCAAAGAACCTTCTGGGGGCCACATAGCAATGTTGAACATGGCCATAGGCAGACCAATAGACGTGATTCTTACCATTGTACAGTAGACACCATTCAACCATGCAAAATTATAGGTTTATACGGACACATCTCTCCATTCAGGCAAGCAAAAGATGACATCACACTTCAAGGACACATTCTAGTCAGGCAAAACACTCGAGGAGGGGATAGAGCAGGTCTGGGGAGGAGGTGGAGTGTGCCTCAGGTGTGTCCCTGGGGCCAAATAGAGAGCACTTGGACTAGACCTCAGGTTCCCTATTGAGTTAAGCCTACTTTAGTTGAACTCTAAAATAAATTCTACTTATTCCCTGATAGGTACATAAGATAATTGGTGTGGGAAAAAATATTTGTGCATAATATTGAATAGCAGGAAGATAATATATAGTACATGCAATGTAGGTTTCAGGCCCTCTTATTCCAAACAACACAGTATTGTCACTGACTAAAATAGGATTAGGATTGGGTGAATTTTATAAACTATAACTGAGGTTTATATACAACATGGGAGACAAGCAAACTTGCAAGTTGGCTTATCACTTGAGCTGACTAAAAGTGAAGTATTCTGATGAATACTGCCACAGAGAAGGAGTCATGGTTTGGCCTCCATCCCTGGTCACCCTTTCCTGCGCTCTGTTCCTCAACCCCAGCACAGTGAAAGAGCTGATAGAACAGATTGGAGTGGGGACTGATTCATGTAGTCTACCCCCTCAATTCTAACAAAACAGATGGTCTGTGAGAGATGAGTACTACCTCCATTTTAGGCACATATGAAGTTTATACGACTTAGATCAATACTTAATCCAGTATTTCTACTCAGACTGGCAGAAGCTTTCTGGAGTCTAAGGGAGAGGAAAGTCTTTCTCAGCCTTGCTGTCCAAATTGCTTTTAACTGGAGGTTGAATTGGACCTGGGACTTCCTGCATGAAAACATATGCTATACCAGTGAGCTGTATCACCTTGCAGAATTTCTGATCTAGAACTTTCTTAATAGCAACCTTGTACATATTAAGCGCAGTCCTGGATGCCATAGGTAGAAACAAATTGAACACAGATAAGTAGTTTCATTTGGTGAGCTGAATTGCAGAGGAGGATGAGAGTATTCCATGTCTACTCAGTAGCCGGCAGAGAACAAGTGGCAGTCCCCAGCAGACTAGCAAAAAAATTGCAGGCTATTAACTTATGTGGACTTATTTACAAGACTGCTTTATAGGGCATTAACAACTGTGAGTGAGAACTTGGCAGCAAATTAATTTATGTTGGTTCAGGACTTCATTAGTGTTTGGAGACACTGATCAATAGACACAGCTTTCTCTTGAGCATACTGTGGTGTTTGACAATAAGTGATGCCAAATGTAGGAAGATGCAAAAGAAAATGACACCACACACTACAGAGAACAGCAGAGTTCATTTTACCTCTTAAGGTAATTTGATTTCTACAGACATATTTCCCTTATGGTGCCACGCTGCTATAGTCAGCATGTAGCTGCAAGTAAAGATGACATGGTATAGATATAATATGTTGCTGACATCCGTCTGCCTCGGGAAACAATGAAGGAGTGCGCCTTTGGGGGTGAAGTTAAACTGTCAGAAGGTTGTAGCACCTGCTGTGGCTGTAGAGACCAATATGTGAGAGACGTGCTTTGTTGCAGCTGGGGCAGATGAAGGCATCCAGTTGTGCTGCTGCAGATGCACCTTGGTGTTTCTTCTCTCTGGATTTCTCCCACTGGTCATTCGTCAGCTGGTCACTGCTATGGATGCATGACCTGACTGTGTCTCCAGGTACTGCATTCGTCTGCAAAGTGTTCCCACATGGCAGGGTTGATTTTGCCAACCTTCATGTCACCTTTGCAGACACCTTTGTAATGCAGCGTCGGTCTGGCAATGGGCCTGGTGCTCCCCACATCCTTGGGGATCCTGCCATCTTCCAATCTGTGGACATGACCAAGCCAGCGTAGATGTTGCTGAGACAGGAGTGCAAACATGCTGGGAATGTGGCTGTGTCTTTGTTTGAGACTCTGTCCTCCCATGTGATACCCAAAATCTTCATGACACAGCACATGTGGAAGGCGTTGAGACGTGTTAGGGGAGGGGAACTATCTCTGGTGAGGGACACATTGTGTTCCTTCTGTGTAGGATTTGGGCAAGACCCCACAGGCAACCTCTGCCAACCTTGGCAGTAACTTTCAAACTGAAACTTCTTTAGGACTTGGTGACTGATGCACTTTTCTCTGTACAATCACTGCCCTCAGGCTTGATTCCTCAAAGCTTGGTGGCCACACCTTCCTTTGTGAAAGCTGTTTAGAAATAGATTAGTTTGCTATATAGGATTTGGGCATAATGCTTCTATTTTTTGTTCCAGGTCTTTGTCCAGCATCTTGTTGAGCTTTGTTATGTGATCCTGTACCCTCCTAAATAGCACATACACTGTATATAAAATTTCATTGTGAGTAGACATGGGTTTTGTTCCAGGATGTAAATTAGAACTGTGAGTGTTTAGCCTATGAATATATTTAATGATGGTTGAAAATTAAATTGTACAGTTAGAATATATAAAAGCAAAACATTCTAGCCAGTTAGAAATACCAAGGCTTAAGTGAGTGGATATAGAGTTTAGAGAACCATCAGACTTCTTGAAAAGCTTACAAGGCAGGTAGAGACTAGTGCATCCCAAGGTGCCAAGGTGGCAGTGTAGGAAGTAATTACTTTATTTTATTAAAATGGTCTAGCCCCACCAAAAGTGCTTACCTTGACATCTTCAATTTTATCATTTTTAGGGTCGTTCCCCCCCCCTTTTTTTACTTCAGTATAGAATCTGTGATTCATCCTTCTGACCTTTAAGAAAGGGAAGGCGGGGAGGAAATCTAAACAGTGCTGATACTTACTGTTAATAATAAGCAACCTTGATTGTGTTGGGAAATGGCTTTAATTATTTCTAAGCCAATTTGCATTCAACCACTCCTGTGCAGTTTGTTTCTGCAGTTTACTGGTCTACATCAGGAGAAGGAAAGAGGCTCGCCCTGAAGACTCATGGGCTGAGGGCAGCAAGCGGTAATCCAAAAACTCATAGGGAGGAACAAACAGCAACTCACTGCTGAAGACACTTTGAAAAAAGTACCATTGGTGATGGGTTGCTGTTTAGAATCAGGAGACATTTTCAGGGCTGCAGTATCATTCTGTCTATCAAGGAAATAAAATTGTTCTACTAGATTGCAGAAACAAGGTACACAGGAAAGTCAGGAAAGTACAACCTCATTCAGGGAAGGCTCTTGCCCACCTCCCAACACGAGAACCTGAGACACGTAACATCTCTGTCTTTTAAGGATTCATCTTCAGTTTATTGGCCCACATCCGTCCCATCACTGCCTCTAAGCACTGATCTCACACCTCAACTGTCTCTCCAGAGTCAGATGGAACAGAATGATAGAGGTGGATGTCATCTGCATATTGATGACATTTGACTCCAAATCTCCTGGTGACAGCTTCCAGAGACTTCGTATGAATGTTAAATAGCATGGGTGACAAGATCATCCTGTGGGGATACCACAAGATAATTTCCATGGTGCTGAACAGAAACCTCCCATGACTACTTTATGGAAGTGGCCCTGGAAGTATAGGAGCGGAACCACTGAACAGTGCTTGAAAAAAATCTAAAATGCATTTTTCAAGCCTAAATGCTGTGGGAAGGTATTTGTCTCTGTATCTATATGGAGTGACCACACCCACTTTTGCCTTGGCCACACCCATCACTGGCATGTGGTGCCCAGAAGGTTGACAAAGACAAAACTTTGCCATCAGGCCAGAACAGTTTCCCAACCCTTGGACTTAGGGAAATATACACTTGCTTTTTCTGCCATGATTTTCAAACCTTTGGTTTTAGCATTGAAGGGGTCAATCAACAGCACACAAAGCTGTCATATGAATGAGTGTTTCTTCTAATGATGATATTTCATTCAGCTTTGACTGTTACAAATGCTACACTCTTTTACCATCTATTTTTCTTCTTAATGGAATCTAGATGGTGAGCTTCTAATGCTGTGGTATGCCATTTACTGTTACATTGAAAATGCCTAGTGCATTTGGGAGGAAATGAAAATGTAGTAGCAGAATAGGTAGAGAGGAAGTTCCCTTTTTTTTTGGCAGATCCTAGACATCCAAGAATTGAATTTTATTTTTCAGGAGAAAATGCTTCTAACATTCTCCAATTTATACTCCAGCTTGCAACATCACTGAAGATTTTATTCCCTCTTTAGAACCAATCTTTAATTATATGTTTGTGAGGATTAAAAATAAATAAATCTGAGGGGTTTTTTGTATCTGCACAATAAAAGAAAAATAAATAAACACCCCTGAACTCTGTGGATATGTTGATCTGTTCAAACACAAGTGTTTGAAATGGCCTGGCCTGAACTCATATAATTTCCAACTAATTTTGGGTTTGGTCAGTAAGAGCAGATGGATAAGAACAAATGCATTTATCATATAAATATGTAGTAAGTTAGATACAATTTATTCCCCAACTATGCAGACAGGTTGGCTTGCCAGTCCTTTGAATATTAATACCAGTTGTTTCCTGTTCATATTCTCCACTCTGTGATACAAAACAATTATATAATGGGTAAAATTTGGCAATCTCTGCTTTTTTTTAAAGCAACCTTTCCCCCCCTCCTCCCCCCTCCTCTACGTACCTCTTTCTGTCTAGTTTCTCTGAAGGTTACCAAGGAGGAGGCCAATAATAAGAAAAAAGGGGAAAGGAGCTTAAAAAAAATGCTGTGGAAAAGAAAATTAAAAGAAAACTGGAATGAATGCTTCACTTGTTGGCTATTACCACAATTACCATACCTTAGAAAATATGCAAGGAATAGTTAATTATGACTAAATGAGCTCTTTTTAAAGTCCATGGCAGGCCCCAGGATCCAACTGTCAGTACTGTGAAACATATTGAATTGGAAGGCTGGTCTCCCTGTCAGCCAGTAGGATGGTCTGCCTGAATAAAACAGACAGTGAAAAGATATCTGGTTTAGAGTAGCCTCAGACAAGGGAAACACGTACAGCATTTGCATACTTTTCCTGCAAAGGGGTTTAATCCTAAGAAAGAAGGAGATTTCTGTATTGTCAGCCAGGGCTTTGTTCGGAATGAAGAGTAGAAGGAAATCTGATGAAGGGGTCTTTCTGAAAGCTTTGCTCTCAGCCTTGAGGTTGTCCTAGCAAAGTTATATATTTGCAGATTGTTTACATACTATTGTCTGCTTTAAGGTCTCCTATATTCAAAAGGCTCAAAGTATTCCCTTCTGCTTGCACAAAAACAGGGGTTTTGTATGGTAAAAATGACTTGCACTCCAAAGCTGAAACAAGTTCTTTTTTACTATGTATGCAAAACACCCTCATTCTCATCAGTCAAACTCAAACAACCCAAAATATTTGAAAGACTGGAAAAAGAAAGCAGAAACCACATCCTGTATCATATATCTGCTATAGAAGTCTATACTTAATATGTTTTATAGTTTGTAGCTTTTGGCAAAAATCGGCAAACTAAAATTAATCTCTCTGTGTGAGAAATGCATGTGAGAAAAACATTTTTTAAAGTTTAACTGCATTGCAACTAGAGTGCCTGGCTCCAAAATTTTAGCTGTGAAGACATTGTTCAGTTGCTTGCTGTGATTCTTAAATTAACGATACACTTTCAATATTTTGGATACCAGATTGGACAAATAACCCTTATTCTTCATATTATAATGAAATACAGTGGTGCCTCGCAAGACGAAATTAATTCGTTCCACAAGTTTTGTCTTGCGATTTTTTTCGTCTTTCGAAGCACAGTGTCGGGAAAGTTTTGGAAAAGCTTCAAAAATCACCAAAGTCTTTAAAAACCTCAAAAAAGGCTACCACACCGCATTCTATGAGTTGCTCCTTGAAGTCAAGTCGCAACTGTATTAACGGTGTTAAGAAAAAGGAAACAAACTTGCAAGACGTTTCCGTCTTGCGAAGCAAGCCCATAGCGAAAATCGTCTTGCGAAGCAGCTCAAAAAACAAAAAACCCTTTCGTCTAGCGAGTTTTTTGTCTTGCGAGGCATTCGTCTTGTGAGGTACCACTGTATAACTCAGATCCTTCCCCCACATGTACCACAAAAACTGCAAATAGTCTTAATGGTCTAAATTTTTATAGTCTGTGGCCCTCTCCATCAGATACTTTGTATTATCCTTGAATGAAGGCAATATTGCAAACAGTGAGACAAAAAAAAGGCTTGAAATGCAAGAGGTGTATGTATGTAGAGATACCTGTAAGCAAAGACTGTACTTCTTGCATATCATAAAATCATAGAATTTTAGAGTTGGAAGGGACCCCAAAGTCCATCTAGTCCAACCCCCTGCAATGCTTGAATCTCAACTAAAGCATCCATTATAAGTGATCATTCAATCTCTGCTTAAAAACCTCCAATAAAGGAAAGTCACCACCTTCCAAGGGAGGTCATTCCACAGTTCTTAGTGTCAGAAAGTTATTCCTGATGCTTAGTCAGAATTTCCTTTCTTGAATCCATTGGGTTTGGATTCTACCCTCTGGAGCAGGAAAAAACAAGCTTGCTCTATCTTTCCCATGTGACAGCCATTTGGATATTTGAAGATTGCTATTGTGCTTGGTTTCCAGACCCTTTATCACCTTGGCCACCCTCTCTGCCTATGTTCCAGCTTGTTAATATCCTTCTTAAATTGAACTGGACACAGTACTCTAGTTGTGGTCTGACCAAGGCAGAATAGAGCAGGGCTATTACTTCCCTTGAACTGGACACAAAGCACTCCCTCTCTCCATAAACTATACTGTAACTAAGATTTTAAAACTTGTTTGTTTGGTACTAGCGTTAAACACATTATTAAGCTGTTATCTAGTATTTATGTGGATTTATAATAAACATTTATATTTATGTAATAATGCTTAATACATAAGTCAGCGTAATAACAAATACAACATACATTTGGGGAGATGTTAAACATCTGTGTTTGTTTCCAGCAGCTAGTAAGTACATTTAATATAGATTAGTTTTTTTGCAGAGAGTAGTTAAAAAATATGGCTACAAACTGGTTGCTCCATTACGTGGATAAAATATATCGATTCAGTAGGGATCTTGTGTCAGGAAATAGGGTTCATAAATCTAATGAGAATGTCAATAAAAACCCAAATAATGTTTGATCTGTATTGCCTGAATTTTCAGAGGGGGTTCTACAAAATTGTTTTCTATATACCCCAGCAATAAAGAGAATGCCCTCTTGTAAATCAGCACATGCCTTTAAAGCTAGTATTCAGAAGACAGATACAAAATAGTTGGTTCTCAAGGGGGATGGGATGGCATGCCAAAATGACCCAACTTGAAACATCTGTTTTAATGGTTTGGAGAAAGCTTGTGGATGAAGTTATATTAAATGTTTGAAGAAGTAGTTAGACTAGCATCTATGGTTTGAATGATCCTTAAAAACTGTTGAGGTTTTCTTCATTATTTTTTTTGTGCAGGGCTAGAAACCTAGACATATTTACCTAGAATAAGTTCCATAGAATTCAGTGGGACTACCTTCTGAGTAGGCATGTATTGGATGGTGGTGTTAATCACTGTTTAGAAATTATCCCTTGCTAGATGAGATGAACTTTCCCCTCATCCCTAAGCACATTTTTACTGTGAGAAGCATGTCAGAATATGGGGGGACTAAATATACTTCTTTTGTTGCTGAGCTTGTCAAGCACACCACTGTGTTCTCTTTCCCACCAGGAAGGTCAAACCGCTGGGGGCCATTCTATTTTCTGACATGATCCCTACTGTCTGTCCATGCTGTCTGACAGATTGAAACAGTTGTCTGTGTCACTGTGCTTTCAATGCTTTCTAAATGCTTCATTTTCTATGAAAGAAGTAAAATATGTAAGCGACAAGAGGAGAAAATGGCAGAGGAGCCACAGCCTCTCCTATATTTTCCCATTTTTGTACTTAACCAGTCAAAACCTTACTTTTTCAGTGTCCAAGATGATGATAAATAGTTCACGTGCATTAGGTTGAGTCTTTTGAAAGATATGGTAATAAAACGATTAAATATGCAGTGTTTCAATAGTTAAAGTGAAATAGGGGGCTTCTTTTGTTCACTTACATTTCAGTTTTATATATTTTGATTTGAGGTATGTCTAAAGCCTGAAGAAATTAGTGCTGTGCTGAGCCTTGAATACTCTCTAGATAATTGAACTAATTAAATCTTTACCAACATTAACACAACTCCAGCATTCCTCGGACAGTGGTTAATTATTGCAGGAACATGGCAAGCTTCAGCTAAACAGATGAAAATAGAGTCCTGTGGAATGGTTATTGAGTTTATTCTTTATTCATCTTTTGATAAGGTTTAATTAAAACTGCCTCTCTCCATTGTGGTAAGAATGAATGTGCTTGTTTTCTTAGTGAAAGCCGAATTATTCCCTTCAACCATGGTTCAGCAATCAAAGCTGCTTCAAAGTTTTGGGTTATACTGTAGCTGTGGAGATATAATTGCTGAAACTCTCTATGAAGGCTTTATTCTTTCTTGTGTTTCTTTATTTTTATTTTTATTTAATTTACTTTCAAGAATTACAACATCCTTTTCCAGCTGCAGTTAAATTTTCCAAATGTTGATTATATATACATGGTGAAAGCTCAGAAAGGAGTAATTAAAAAACAAACATACAAAATATTTATTTAAGCTCTCCCCTGACAAAATAGTAAGAGGTCATTATTTTAAAATTGTAGTTGCAACTGGTATTTTTTTTTAACTTGGCATCATTTAAGCAAAAATCCTACACTTGTTCAGAAGCTAGACTTTAAGATAAAAAAAAATAATGACTGTGTTTTTAGTGGCAATGAAGGACAGGAATAGTGACTCTTTACATAGGCATACCAGGCAATGATTCATTTTAAAGCAAAAGTGCTAAAAGTATTGATGCCTTGCCAGTTTATAAGAAAAGCAAAACTCACTACCTCTCCAGATATGCAGCTCCATTTGCTACCCACAGATACACAACTTCATTTTTGAAAACTTATTTTATTGTGTGTTTTTCGAAAAACAGTACAATAAAGCTAATTAGATACCCAGAGGCTTTTTTCTAATGTAATTTTCTATTTTTGTAAAGATTGTTTTTCCTCCTGGATACCAAAAAAGACAAGCCCTTTGCTGTAATTATATTGAACACTTGCTAGAGAGGTTAAAAGCAACAAAAAAGGCTTTTATGGGTATGTTCGTAGCAAAAGGAAGAACAAAGAAACAGTGGGGTCACTCAGAGGAGAAGATGGTGAAATGCAAACTGGGACACAAAAAGGGCTGAACTCCTCAATGCCTTCTTTGCCTCAGTCTTCTCCGATAAAGAAAACAATGCCCGACCTGAAGAATTTGGAGCAAATGATTCAGCAGAGGAAACACAGCCCAGAATAACTAAGGAGATAGTACAAGAATACTTGGCTAGTTTAGATGTATTCAAGTCTCCAGGGCCAGATGAACTGCATCCAAGAGTATTAAAAGAACTGGCAGATGTGATCTCAGAACCACTGGCAGTCATCTTTGAGAATTCCTGGAGAACAGGTGAAGTCCCGGCAGACTGGAGGAGGGCAAATGTTGTCCCTATTTTCAAAAAGGGGAAAAGAGAGGACCCAAATAATTACCGCCCAGTCAGTCTGACATCAATACCAGGGAAGATTCTGGAGCAGATCATTAAGCAAACAGTCTGTGAGCACCTAGAAAGGAATGCTGTGATCCCCAATAGTCAGCATGGATTTCTGAAAAATAAGTCATGTCAGACTAACCTGATCTCGTTTTTTGACAGAATTACAAGCCTGGTAGATGAAGGGAACGCAATGGATGTAGCCTACCTTGATTTCAGCAAGGCATTTGACAAGGTGCCCCATGATATTCTTGTAAAGAAGCTGGTAAAATGCGGTCTTGACTATGCTACCACTCAGTGGATTTGTAACTGGCTGACTGACCGAACCCAAAGGGTGCTCATCAATGGGTCCTCTTCATCCTGGAGAAGAGTGACTAGTGGGGTGCCACACGGTTCTGTCTTGGGCCCGGTCTTATTCAACATCTTTATCAACGACTTGGATGATGGACTCAAGGGCATCCTGATCAAATTTGCAGATGACACCAAACTGGGAGGGGTGGCTAACACCCCAGAGGACAGGATCACACTTCAAAACGACCTTGACAGATTAGAGAACTGGGCAAAAACAAACAAGATGAATTTTAACAGGGAGAAATGTAAAGTATTGCACTTGGGCAAAAAAAATGAGAGGCACAAATACAAGATGGGTGACACCTGGCTTGAGAGCAGTACATGTGAAAAGGATCTAGGAGTCTTGGTTGACCACACACTTGACATGAGCCAACAGTGTGACGCGACAGCTAAAAAAGCCAATGCAATTCTGGGCTGCATCAATAGGAGTATAGCATCTAGATCAAGGGAAGTAATAGTGCCACTGTATTCTGCTCTGGTCAGACCTCACCTGGAGTACTGTGTCCAGTTCTGGGCACCACAGTTCAAGAAGGACACTGACAAACTGGAACGTGTCCAGAGTAGGGCAACCAAAATGGTCAAAGGCCTGGAAACGATGCCTTATGAGGAACGGCTCAGGGAGCTGGGCATGTTTAGCCTGGAGAAGAGGAGGTTAAGGGGTGATATGATAGCCATGTTCAAATATATCAAAGGATGTCACATAGAGGAGGGAGAAAGGTTGTTTTCTGCTGCTCCAGAGAAGCAGACACGGAGCAATGGATCCAAGCTAGAAGAAAGAAGATTCCACCTAAACATTAGGAAGAACTTCCTGACAGTAAGAGCTGTTCGACAGTGGAATTTGCTGCCAAGGAGTGTGGTGGAGTCTCCTTCTTTGGAGGTCTTTAAGCAGAGGCTTGACAACCATATGTCAGGAGTGCTCTGATGGTGTTTCCTGCTTGGCAGGGGGTTGGACTCGATGGCCCTTGTGGTCTCTTCCAATTCTATGATTCTATGATTCTATGAAAGCTATTATTAAGAAACTTACTATTCATGTCCTATTATGTCAAGATGATTTTTGATACCATGGGGGGAGGAACCATATTTCTACCTTAAAAGTGAGCAACAGAATGTGTAGATGTGCCCAACACCTGTAAGTGTGCAAGTAGTTGGTTATATGAACAGTTTGTGAATCACTGTCCATGCTAGGCTGTGGGAATCAGGCTAGAGTGAGTTAGGAGCCCAGACCTGAGAGTTAGGGCTGAAGAACAATTTGAAAAGATGGCAAACCAGAAGGCAGAACTGGTAGAATATGACAGGAGTTGGCATCAAGAAGCAGTCTGGATTGGGAGGCAAACCAAAAGGCAGGGCCAGTGGACAAGCCCAGAGTCATAAAGAACAAGGCAAGAAACAGAAGTCACACTAGAGTTTAGATAGGACTTGTTGCTTGACTAAATCACCACTGAGTCAGGAAATCCTCTTATATTCTGTCTTGCCCTTAGTAGCCAATGACCAGCCTGGGAAAGATCAGTCTGGAAAATTTGTCCCTGAGACGCTAGAGTGACACTGCTTTTCAGGAGTAGTTCCTGACAATCATACAGGTAGCCATTCCTTTGTGTGCTAACACTTCACCGGATCCTCCAAGCTGGAAGGCAAGAAGATGGGAAGTAATGCTTCTTCCTGACCCAATACTACCTTTCATGCCAGTGAGCATTCTGATAACCTGGTGTAGTGAATGCATCACCTATGATGGTTCTTGCCCTTTGGAAGTAGTTCTTCAGTATTCTGGCCCACACAAGCTCAAGTGATAGGACTATAGCATTATGTAAACTTCTAGGCACAGCATATTGGAGCTGTAATTTTGGTGCAGCAAATCTATATTCCTCTAGTGACTGACTGACTGACTATTCCTCTAGGCCTCCAAGCAGTGCGTAATGGCATTTGACTGCAGCCTTGGTCTAGTTATAAAAATTTAAATATCTGCTTCTAAACGTGTCAGGCAGCCTGATTGGAAGGTTGTCCCATCTCCAAGTCTTGTTTGTGATGTCTGAGCTTCAATGACCTATTTAGGTATGTGTGGTGTTACTGGTCCTGTGTAACCTTTTTAAGGTACACATAGGTTTTCCTAAAGGGGAAGATCATGTCTCTCACAGACTTGCATCAGGAGAAGGATGCGAGAGGGAGATAGGTTGAACACCCTCATGCTGCAGTTCTGATCTGGATCGGAGCCCTCACAACTTTCCTATAGTGCTATATTAGTTGATCATGAGCAGGTATCATGAGCAGCTTGTTACATTTCTATATTATGTGAAGCAAAATCACTGGAAAGAGAAAAGCCAAGTACAGTAAATAGAAATGTTCAGCTGGGGTAGAGGGGTTGATACTCTAATCAGTATTAGATACCCAGAGGCTTTTTTCTAATGTAATTTTCTATTTTTGTAAAGATTGTTTTTCCTCCTGGATACCAAAAAAGACAAGCCCTTTGCTGTAATTATATTGAACACTTAAACAGGGAGAAAAGAGCAGATGTAGCATTTTTTCTTGGTAAGTTCTCAGTAACCTTGCATCTTAAAGAAACCCTATTTTCTTATACTGGGGTGGGGAGGCTCTGTAGATGTATAGCTATCATAAAGAAGAAATATCCTTCCACCAGTTTTTATCCTTCTAATAGTACTGACACTAGCTCAGTTTGCGCATAATGCTAAGCCAGACCTTGACTTAGTGTAAGCATGTGGGTTCTGGAGAGGAAACCACAACTGCTTTGCTTCTTGTCTGGTCCTGCTGCTGCTGTGCTGCAGTGAGCTAAACCATGGTTTGGCTTGGCCCTGTCATCTGAAACAAGTCTGGCAAATCATGAACTGTAAGCCATGGTTTGGCTTAGCATTGCATGCGAACAGGGTCACTGGTTTCATTTGTCGTTTGTGTTGATTAATACCTGCTTGACTGATATGCCATCCTTGAGCAAAAACACTGCTGGACTGAAATTAAGAGGGAGAACTGCTGAACCATACAAGTATGTAGCTAATTCAATCAGAGAAGCATGAGAGAGGGTGAGAATGGCTAATTGTGTAGGACAGCTTTGTCATTATTTTTGCTCTGAAATGGTGGGAAGCAGCCTGGGTTTCTGATGCCATCTCTCTGGATTTGGCAACATTTGGCTTTAACCCAAAAGAGAAAATGGAGTGTATACGTTTCCAGCAGGGTCCTGTTGCTCTTGCACAGAATGGTTAACAGTGACATTAGTAGACAGAATGACCATTCCCCTAGTCTTCCTTTAAGCAGATCCTTTTAAATGTATTATTGGGTGGATGGCCCATTACTTTGGGGTGCTAACTACCTTCCCCCCCCCTTTGTTATATATACACTACATTGTTTTCACTGGAATTTCATTTCATCCCATTCCTTATTTTGTACTTATGTCCTGAATTAATTGTGTTGACCTTACCTAAAAGTGGCATGGCAGTTACAGCCCGGCATATCCATGCCGCCATCACCTAGCCTCTCCTTGCCAGGCTCCAACAGCCAACAGAAGACATAACAACTTCTCCCATTGGCTTTGGGAATTCAAATTGGCCCGTCTGCAAAATTGGCCAATTATAGGCAGGTGTGGAAGCAGGGATTCAGAAGGGTGGAGCTGATAGGGACTCCTAAAGGAGTCCTCACTGAAGGAGTCTTCACTGAGGTCCCCTCACCTGGCTTAAAGCAGACCCACCTCCTCGCCCTGCACCACAGTTGCCTTTTCGATCTCCCTCCATTCCTTAACTCATGGTTGCATCATTTCATTTGTGTGTGATATCTTGTTTGACTTTGCTATGGGTTGCTTCGGTATCAGTATTCAGTATATCACCCTCTGTTGGAAACAGCATAATACCAGGTAGATGTTTTCTGAAACTGAACCATATATATGTTTGTGTAGTGATTTTTAAATACTAAAAAGGGTCCAAGCAAGTAAATTTATAGTATATTTCAACATTGAATCCCCCCATCAAATTTACTTCAGAATTCAAGCTTATTAGGGCCCTAAGAAATATTGTTGCATAGTTGCTACAAAAAGAATGTGAAATTGGGACATGGAGCATGTGGTGTTCTTGATCATGTTAGGGCCTGTCTGCTTCATTTGCAAGCACAGCAGTTTAAAATATGTCTGTCGTAAAGCTCAGTTCTTCTCTCAAATGTAGCCTTGCATGCATCTAAGGGTTCTCCCTGCCCCCCCATGCAGTCCTTGCATGAATGTAGGTTAAGTCTGACCACCTATGCTGGATGTATATTACTATGAACATGGTTGCTATAGGCACTTGCTCCTTGAAACTCGGGACAGGCTGCATATTTCTCATGCAAGTAGCCAATATCTATGAATAAAATTAATCTATCCCACTTCACAACATATTTTTTCTTTTGAACTCCCAAACCTGGAATGCTCTGCTGCACACCAAGCAATAGACTATGCCTTTCAGATATTGTCTGTGAATTATCCCACCTCAAACTTTAGTGTTACTTCTCTGCAGAATTTGAATGTTGATGCATGTTCATAGAGGTGTTTGTGTTAAGAAGCAAGAACCTCAAGGTCTATGGCTGAGTCTTGCTCTGTGAGCTGCCTGTGTCTGTTTCTCCTGCACAGCCTTGTACATACACAGAAAGGAATGAGATTTGTAACATTAGTCCCTGCAATTGGCAGGCAGCATGGATCACCTGGACTGCCCAGAGCTGATATAAATACAGGTAAGGGATTTCTGCCCTTATCTGTTTAACAGACCAGTGCCCTCTGCCTGCTGTACTTCAGATTCATGCAAAAATCCCTTGCGCCTGCATCAAACCTTGGGACCCTAGAGCTGGAGAACATAACTATCAATAGGTTTGCATTTGGGTGTGACTTCCCATGATCCTGGAATGGCCCGATTCTTTGGACTTTTAAAAACATATATTAATTTACAAAAGCACTGTTAGCTTGCCCTTTCTGACAAGCTAGTTGCCTCCTCTTCAGTTGGTGTTTCAGCTACTAATACAAAAAGCCATCCACTGGGGGCTACCAATTGCATCTAGAGCATTGAGGGAGACGAGCGATGTTATCCCATTTTTTTCCTGCCCATATCCTCTCTTGCCACTCTTTGCAGCAGATATTGATTTACTTCTAAAACTGATTTACTTCTAAAACACCCTTCATCAGTAGAGATCCCAAAGTAGTCACAAGCTTAAAAAAACAAAACAGTAAAATAGTGTTTCAAACAGCAGCAATTCACAATAAGCCTGAGATCTTAGCAAATTTTAGTCCAGTAGTGGCCATCCATCTTTACTGGGGAAGGAAGATGGCATCAGAGGCAACCTTCAGTGGGAAATCAGTGCAGAGTTGGGTGGGGAGGTAGCTAATTGCAAGCATGTGCTTAAAAGAACATGTTTAATATAACATGTAGTTTGACCTTCTGAAGTTTACCCAGTAATACATGTGTTCATAATAACATATTCAGATTTTAGGATGCTGAATACACTAGTAACTCATATGTAATTCTTCTCGACTGATTGTACAAGAATTAGAATGCTTCAAATACAGTGTTGAACAATAAGCCCTTTTACATCTTTAACCGCTTTCAAATGTATTTTTAATCCATTAACAAACTTCCTAATACAGCATTAAATCTACATCTTCAAATAGATTTTCCTGCCTTTCACAATCTTTTGTATTCATTTTATTCCATACCTTCCATTTTTGGTTCCTTTCCTTGACCTTAGCATACAAATGTGTAATGGGAGAAAAAATGATTGACTCGCAGAACAGGGGTCTGCAGTGTAGTGATTTCATGCTCAGTTGTTGGCTAACAAGCTGCCATAGTTTCATTTAGTGAAGCCCAGTTGCAAAAGATGAAGGATTGTGTAAGGCCCAGCTGCCAAGGTTACAGAACAGACTGCTTAAAGGACTTCAAGGTTCCAAGTGTGAGGGGAATTGTCTCTGCCCAGCAGGTATGGAATAGATTTAGACAGAGTCTGTTGTGCACAAGATGCTGACTGGCCTAAGCAATTCATAAATCCCCACCAAAATTACAACATTCTCCTCCCATTTCGCTGTGTACATACTTAACCCTTGCACAGCTGTTCTGGAATAGCTTGTCTTTCAAAATAGGCATGAAATATAAAAAAGCTGCTTCTACATACTTTGTGGTAATAGGTTGAGGTAATGATCCATGATAGAACCTGGCGTAACCAAATGCATGCATGTACTACTCTACTGATATAGCTTTATACAGTGGTGCCTCGCAAGACGAAATTAATTCGTTCTGCGAGTTTTTTCGTCTTGCAAAGCACGGTTTCAATTTTTTCAAAAAAATCTTCAAAAACCTCAAAAAAGGCTACCACACCGCGTGCTATGAGTTGCTCCCCGAAGTCAAGTCGCAACTGCACCTCTTCAAGCAATGCACCCTGTATTACTGTAACGGTTTTAAGAAAAAGGAAACAAACTTGCAAGACGTTTCTGTCTTGCGAAGCAAGTCCATAGGGAAATTCGTCTCGCGAAGCAACTCAAAAAACGAAAAACTCTTTCGTCTTGCGAGTTTTTCGTCTTGAGAGGCATTCGTCTTGCGAGGTACCACTGTATTTGAAAAGAAAAAGGCATTCCTTTTAATTACCCAAATAGCTTGATAGTCAAGGGCTTCTCAAACTTTCTAAGCCCCAGGCTTGCTTGACAGGGCTAAACATTTCTGAGGCCCATGAATCATAATATGGTGGTGGAGGGGTAGAGCCAGTAATATATATAGGAGGAAATTGGCGTAATCAGTTGCTAATTACTGATATCCTTTTATATTGACAGTTAATAATTCTTGGGAAATTGTTAGATTCATTGCTAAATTTCATTGTGGCAGGGAATTCCATAGTTCAGCTTTTCTCAGGCTGAATACAGACATGCTCTCTGGAGGTATTGTGACTCAGCCTTCCCATTTTAGGCAAAATTTGCTGATTCGGAACATATCTCTCAGCCTCAGACCTGCTACCAGGTTTCAAATTTCCAGTGTTTCCAGCCTTTCTTTGTATTCTTTAGTCTTCTTTCCTCTACCACCACCTCTTTAAAAGCACATGGTGTTTTCAGCTGAAAAATCCATATCTGGGAAGATTTCAGTTAGTTATCTGCTTTTGTCATTTAAATCCAAGAGAAATATTGTTTATTTAAAATGTTTGAAAGGATTTCACAAACTTAAATCATCCATCCTTCCAATTCCTGAATTATATACTGTAATATAACTGGATGATGCAACTGGCATCTACTATTAAATTAAACATAGAGGATAGTTGAAGTAATAGGCTATTTCTATCTGTGTCAAAAAAGGTGTCATAGTGGTTAATTAAGTTGTTTTGCAGTTTTTAGCTTCAAGGTTTCTCTATGCATTTCATTAGCACTTATTATTACTTCATATACAGATCTGTCTTTAAGTAATATAGACTAAATTGTACAGTCTTTTCATATACCGTATTGGCCTGAATACAGTGGTACCTCGGGTTAAGAACTTAATTTGGTCCGTTCTTAACCTGAGGTACCACTTTAGCTAATGGGGCCTCCTGCCACCGCCGCGCAATTTCTGTTTTCATCCTGAAGCAAAGTTCTTAACCCAAGGTACTATTTCTGGGTTAGCGGAGTCTGTAACTTGAAGTGTCTGTAACCCGAGGTACCACTGTATAGGCCTCATTTTTTCCCCAAATTCCGACCATGAAAAGTGACCTTACAAAAATTGGTTTTTACGATATCTCTGCTGAAACAGACATACGGTAAAACGGAACAGGTGTGAGTGCCTGCGGAATTTTTAGAGAGCGGCTTATATTCAGGTATTGTCTTTTTTTCTTTCCCCCTCTTGAATTCTAAAGATGTGGCTTATATTCGGGCCAATACGGTAATCTTTCTCCTGCTGTGCATTAAATTCATCATAGCTGATACATTTTCCTTAATTTTGTGGAACTAGGTAACATTTTTGCTTTTATTCTGTTGTTGCCTTATAATTCCTATTCATAAGGAATTCCTGTTGTCTTCTCACTTTCCACTTCAAAATTTACTTTAGAATCATATCACTGCATTTACTAAAAAGGAAGACAGCAATATGAGGTAATAGTAATCAATGCATTCTTTCCCACAAAAATGCACTCCTTAAGGAATTATATGGTGCTTTTTATTTACTTCTTAAATTTTTCTTTCATGCTTTACATTTGTATAAGTTTACTGCATCCTAGATACTTGAGAAGTCAGCCTACTGCTCTGTTCCTTTACTGATTGCCCCGCCCCTTTTATAAGCTGCTGTGGCAACATTTCTTATCAAAGGACCTTGATGCTTGAATGTATGAAATCCCAGCTGTAGAGTTTGATACACTGAAGTAACTTCCACTTGACCAAATTCATCCTATATTTAACTCTATGGGTACAAACCTTTCTATAGGGCGTAAGTTGATTCAAGACCACAATGAGAGATAGCTGCTGATCACATTCTTCCAAATCTCAAATTTCAATCAATACTTAGAAATATTTAAAATGGGATAGTTCCTTCTCCTGGTCGTTAGATGAACAATTTGCAAATGACCCCCAGGGAAGTGATGTTCCACAATTTCCATATCATCCCTGTAGCAGAAGGCAAAACGTTGAGAGAACTGCTAAGCAAGCCCTGTGACATTAGAAGAAAACCCCAACAAAACACTCAAGCAACTTCTGTCCCCCAGCCAGGTTCCTCTGTCTTAAAATAAGAGGGCACTGAGTTACCTAACTTGGGAAGACTGTTTTCCTTCTAGTTTTACCTCAGAAATACATTCCCCTAGCATAAGGTATGTACCTCAATTCTGATGATAAAACTTTGTTCTGTACTCTAAAAAAGTAGTGAGCTAATTCCATTTTCAATGGGAGTTGACTTACAAGTGAGAAATGTGTTTGAAACTAAGGTATGAACTGGAAGTTCTAGAAAGCACCTTTCCTTACTGTCCGTATGCAAGTTGTCACTTGTCTGTATGCAAGAGGTTCCAATAATCAAGGCTGTTCCTTCCTGATAGTATTAAAAACCGGAAAACTCAAATTTCTCTTTGCCTACCCCTGAACTAAAGCATTGAAAACTTAAACTATGCTTATTATAGCATATATTTATCAATAGATTGCAAAGCAAATCTGCACTGAGAGTATAATGTGAATTGTTTTGAGATCATAATTATCGCAGGCCCCAGCATTTCTCTCTAACTTATCACACTGTCTTATCTCAAGTAATTCAGATCCTTGGAGACTCCTTTCTTCAAAGCTTTGGAGACGACTTTAGTGGGGTTAGATTGGTGAAAATGGACAGGTTTCAAAACTAAACTACATACCTCTGCTGTTACAGTTTTCTGTAATCCTTTTGGACACTAGCAGCTATAAAGCATGGGCCATGGGTGTTTCATTCTTTAGAAAGCCACGTGTCTCCCAATTCAGTCACTAAATTAAACTTTTCTGCTGACTTGTGTTTATTTAAACAGCTTTGATTAAGTAATTATACTAGTTTGGCTGTCATGGTTTCATTGGTCTCCTATAGCCCCTGGAGGGGGAAGGCAGAAAAAGACTGTTTATGGTCAGCTGGTGGTCTTGTCCAGAGCTGCTTGTACCTGCCTAACGTCAAGTACTATATTTATTAATTGAACTCTAACCTTTTCTTACCCTGAACTTTCATTATGAGCCCTTTCTTGAATGTTTTTTGCCTGTTTGCTTTAAAATATTTGTTTGTTTAAATATTTGTTATTCTCTTTACCCAAGTATTCAAAGGTGGCTTGAAGCTGCAGATTTAGAAAACGTCAGCAAACAATAAAATATATAATAGAAAGCATTAAAATAAAGGCAACAAACAAAAAACAGAATGGCAGGAATTAAAACAGAACTATAATAGCCACTAAGTATGTCTGATAAACACATAATTGATCCATAAATCCTTCAGTTTTACACATGTGAAGGTTCTGTAAACCAAAACTGATTCTGAGATATTGCTACTGCACTATCTCAATGCACAATATGTCAAATCTTTTGGATTTAAGCTGGTCTGGTCAGTACAGTGGTGCCTCGCAAGACGAAATTAATCCGTTCCGCGAGAGTCTTCGTCTAGCGGTTTTTTCGTCTTGCGAAGCAACCCTATTAGCGGCTTAACGGATTAGCGTTATTAGCGGTTTAGCAGCTATTAAAGGCTTAAAGGCTTAGGGGATTAGCTGCTAAAAGGCTATTAAAGGCTATTAAAGGCTTAGCAGATTAGATAAAGGGGGGGGAAAGCGAAAAAAAAATCTCAAGACTCGCAAGACATTTTCGTCTTGCGAAGCAAGCCCATAGGGAAATTCGTCCTGCGAAGCAACTCAAAAACGGAAAACCCTTTCGTCTAGCGGGTTTTCCGTCTTGCGAGGCATTCGTCTTGCGGGGCACCACTGTACTTCTATATGGGTGATCATGTGGGAACCCTATGTATGCTGTCTTTGAGTTTCGTTGTAGAAGGAAGGTGTGGTATTAATTAAATACGAATGCATTGCTTTGTGTAGATTTTCAAAAACATTATTAAATATGACTTAAGAAGATAAATGCCAAATCTCTTCCATTTGTCTTCATTACTTTTGCAGGTTGAATACAAACCTGCAAATAGAAGGAATCTTTGGATACAAAATCTGTATATAGATGGCATCTTCCACTTAACAGCAAATCTGTTTAACGTTTTCTTAGATCATGGGTGGATAACAGTTTTCAGCATGGGGCTGTACTCCTTTTTGGCCAAACTTTCAAGGACCACATGCCAGCTTTGTGTGAGGTCAGAGGTCAAAGTGAACCAGCCAATTAATATAATTTTTGCTTTTGTACAGTAGGCAAGCTTTCACACACACTAACAAACCCCTCTGTAGCCTCCATCCTGATGAGCAAGAGGCATTATCAGAATTCAAGGCAAAGATACTCAGGGATGGGATGTAGCCTAGGGAGAATTCCAAGAGTCATATAGAGAGACCTGGAGGGCTGCATCTGGTCCCCAGGTTTGATGCCCCCCACCCCTTCCCTAGAGCATTCCTCAAAAGTAAGAAGCTTTCCCACTTGTGCAAAAGCCTGTTGTACAAGCAGAAATATGAGAACCGTGATAGAGGACCTATTGTAGCACTGCATAACCTCTTGCAGAAGTTATTGACACAATCATTTATTAAACAATGCAAGCAACTCCCCCCCCCCCAAAAAAAACAACTTACCGTACTTATGGCTCAGTGCATCTTTTTAAAAGGCATTCACTACACTAAAAACCCAGAAGTCCTACACTTCTCAGTAGAATTTGTGAGACTCAAGGAATATGAAACCATAGTTTGTTTACCTGAAGCTAGCTAATGATCCTCTTTTGATATTTCTAAATTACTTACATTTGGGGCACAGTCTTTATGGAAGACAAACAGAATGGGGCCAATGAACACAAATTCTTAGATACCTAAAGGAGTCAAGTCTTTAAAAAAAAAGAAAAGGGGAAAAAAGACGGAACTTTTCTAGTCTCAAAACCACCTAGTGATCCGAGGTTGGTGGTCTCAAAACAAAACAAAACATTTTTGAGGAAACAGATACCAACCTGCCATAGATATACATAGAGTGAAGATGTTTTAGTTTAAAAGAACAGCAGCTGAGAAACAGTTATTTGATCCCTGCTGTTTGAGGGACAAAAGAAGAGCGTTTTTGCGATCACTCATCAGTGATCCCTGTGCAGCTTGATTCCAACAGCCGCAACAAAACCACAGATGTTATAACAACATTGCAGTAGGTGGTATTATGTTGCATAGTATGCATAGTAGTATCAGACAGATGTATTGTTCTGTTGCTTCCAGAACTATTGCCCAAGTTTGCTGCAACAGTTCAGCTAGTCTGTACATAATTTGTAAATTATGTGCCTGAGTCACCTACTCTATTTATCTGAAGTAGTGCCATAACTTGCAAGTTGTGTGTGTGCTTCACACAAACAGAAGTATGAAAACTTCCATAGGGCCCTTCTGTCAGAACTATTATAGAAGGTTGCATTATAGTGATTGTGTGTTTGTGAGAGACAGACAAAGACAGAGGACAGGATTCTACTACCTGTGTTTTGTTCAGATGTTGTGTGCACAAAATAAAAATAAGTACTCATGTCTAATGTGCAGACCAGTTACATACACACATTAACAGACCTTTTAGGGTCGTCCCCCCCAGAAAAATCAACTTTGAAATATTATGATTTGGAGTTAGGAAGAAGCACTTAACCCTTCCCTGCCTTCTGCTTCTCTGTTCCCAATTGCCCTATCCTCAAACCACCTTTTTTTACCTGTGGGTTTCAAATGCATGTTAACAGTTCTTTTTGGAAAAATTAAATAACAACACATTAAGCACTGCTTTGAAGCAAATCCATAGAACACAAATCATGTATGTATTGATTTATAGGTTTGCTGCATACAAAGCACCTGGTTTTTCTGTGACATTTTTCTCTTTCTTCCTCATAATCCCTCATACGAAGAATTATTTGATGTTGTTAGCACTTAACCTAGACTTTTTTATGAAATCGGTTGCTCAGTCAGCATGCCTGCCACCTATGTCCACACAGCCAACATATCTTTACAATATCTAGGTCCTTCTATCTGAAGGATTGTATGAAATTTTATGTTAAACGGTGGTCTGCTATCCACACATCCATTTTATTTTCTTTGAACATGGACCACAGTTAAGTGTATTGTACAACTAGGCAGCTTGATATCACTTTGATAGACACAAAGTGACCTTATATGTGCACTCCTGTGTACTCTAATCTGTGGTCTCCCATCTCCCACTCGACAGGAATTCTGAGATGTTGATGGAACCCTCCGTTTCAACAGAGCAGCTGTGCTGACCTTTAACCTTTCACACTGGTTCTGACAGCTGCCTGCCATGTGTAGAGGAAACCTCACAGACGAACATTTCTGTCCTGAAGTAAAGATTTTTAGATAAACATGCAAGCACTACTATGGATACTACTTTTAAAAATAAATAAGCTACTGAATATATAACAGCAGGATACGTTGTAGACTCTTAAAAAATATATACACACTATTGCTATCTCGTTTTCCTGAAGAACTTTTAAATAACGAAAATTATCATAAACTTAAAACTGCACACCAAATGTAACCAATCTGAAATTTATAAATTTTATTAAATGAAGTTAATTGGGCGCCGCAAATATAGGCTTATGGCATTACTGGCATATATGTCGGTGAGGTGATTCAGACACTTCTAAAGCAACTGAACTTGTGTGCAGTTTTTAAATTTTAATCCAAATAATACAACCTTTTCCCAGTTGTTGTTTTTTTTTGGGGGGGGATTAAAACACAACTTTAACCAAAAAGAAAACTGCTTTAAAAACCTTTGTTATGTGTTAAAACATGGTGACTTGAATGTCAGGTTCATCTTGCTCTTATTGAGAGTCCAGTGTTATGTGCTAATGTTTTCCTGCTGAGCTACTATTGCCTTTTTGCGCAGCTATCGTGGTATTAATATAATATACCTTCCCCATTTGTGTAGAGGTCACTATTCTGTTGCCCACTCACATTACGTCTGCTCAGATATTAACTGCTTGAGGTTTTTTTATCTCAATAAATATTCAATAGTACCTCAACAACATGAGGTACTGTTTTTTCTAAAATGAATGAATGAATGAATAAAAATACAGTAGAAGACTTTTTTTATTCATTTGTTTCTTAGCAGGAGAAGAAAGTCTCCTGGTTAAAATCACATTCTATTCAAATTCTTACCTTACCTTACAAAATAGTTGCCTCTTTTTTCTATTGGACAGTTTGACAGACTGTAATTTAGTGCTGTTAATTTTTTTGTCCATGTGTTTCCAAAAATAAAAAAAATTGGGTGGGGGGGGACCTCTCTCTCTGTGTAGGGTGTTAAGTGTTCATGTCCTTAATTAAGGCAAATGGATAATATATTTTCTACCTCTGTCCAGCTGGCAATTCTGTTAAATTGGCACATGAGTGCCTCTTTAGTTGAGTAGTGAAAACGTTTCCACCATTATAAGCCTTAAAATTCTATACTTTATAATAATGGCATCTCATGAGCTATCAACATGAAACCTGACATTACACGATCGACCTGATGAGGTCTACAAAATTTCAAACTGATCCAATGAAAATTGTTGGATTTACAGTAAGTTTAAAAGTGCTGAAATCTACACTTTTATTGGTTTAAAATTTTGGTTTGATGAAGTTCTGAGCAGCAATTCAAAGGTTATTAAGGTTTACCTGCCCCATTAAAGTCAAAGGTAGCAATTACTGGTAAAATAACTGTCAAAATACCATGGCACATGTGCATTTTACATTTTGGAGCAGAAATTTGCCTGGACTTCAGTGTCTGCACAGTGAGCCACCTAATGAATGCTATGTGCAGTTTGGCACAGTGGTTGGACAAACTTATTGGGCTCAATAGCATGTACAATTTGTGATGTTGCATAGCATCTTTACTGATCACAGGATACATTTCTTAAGGCATCTAGGGAGATTAAATTTGGAACTATTTAAAATGCAAGCATTAATGTTTTTCAATACCTGGTTAGACATTCAAGTCATTTAAGATGATACTGTGAAATACGCCACAGGGCCCACTTTCCAATACAGTGTCAAGAGACTGCATTTTCTATGTTTGTTCGATTTTAATAGTAGATGGGGTAATGATTTCATTAAGTTAGATAGTAGTGCAAGTTATACAGGAGGCTTGTTGACAAGGCTCTTGGGGTTATATCCCCCGTTGCAAACATATACTTTGCCTTCTAGAGCCTTCTTACATTGCTAGCAGCCTAACAATACACATATAGAAACTGTTTCTAAAAATGCTTCCCTTAGTACTGAAATAGGGTGTCATTTTTAAGCTTAAACTGTTACACAATTTCAAAGCAGACTTAAAGAAAAAATAATTACAATACACTGCAGAAATGTCCAGTTTGTTGTATATCAGAATGAACTACATTCCCATGCCTGTCACAGATATAACTGCTGGATGTCATTTTAACAGCACGGCTCCATTCCGCCCCCCACTCCACCCCCAGCAGATTTCCATGTAGCCTTTTAATCTGTCTCTTGTCTTTGGGTGTTTACACTTGATGCATTTAACCCAATGTTGTAGATATTCTACATATAAGGGCTTTAGGACTTGCTCAAGGGATTAACTAGCATTCTAGTGTCCTTCCTTTATCCACTTCAGTTCCTACATTCTTTTGCATCTGATACATGTTTTGACCAGATCATATTTCTCAAAATATTTAAGCCCACAGAAAGCAATTGACATAAAGAACTAAATTCTTCCATATACTTTTCTAGGCTTATTGGTTTACATTATACATTGGATTTCACAATTGAAATTTAATGTATGATTCAAAACAAATCACAATCCTTTCCGTACCAGGCAGCTCACACTGGTCAATTCTTCCTCACCTTGGCTGGTTCTCATCTTGTTAGCCAACCATGTGTCTCATTGGAGACTTCTGACCCTCTTGTGTTTTTCCAACACTTTGAAATTTCTTGATACTATCTTGTTTTGACTAAATGTTGTTTTTGCTATGTTGTTACTAAAGACACTTCTTCATCCTAAACATGTTTACTATTTCTTACTTTCAGCTGTTCACAAATGGTTATGCTTCCTCTATCTTAACTCATACCAACTGTGTCATCATCTATGTTTATATAATTTCATGTTCTTAGTTTACCTCATTAGCTTACCCAAAGGCCTCACACTAACCCTTTCCCATAGCTAGTATTTTTTCAAGTATCATTTCTATGGAGTTCCTATCAAAGTAGGTTTCTTTCTTCAAGTTTCCCCCCAATAACATGCATATGATGTATCACAAGTTAACAGCATTAGGCTGCATAGCAAGGATCTGTCATGTTGTTCTTGTTTCCCCTCAGCTCCTGGGAAAAGGAGTATGGGTTTTACAGAGCGATAGCTATCTTTAGCAAGTAGTTTAATGCAGCTCTCACAAAACAACAAATGTGGTTTGCTGTCCAAAGTTGGTAGCTGCTCGTGGCATGGGAGCAAGGAGCTATGTGTACATCTCTGAAAGTGAGGTTGACTAAGGATTGGGAAGCCACATCCTCCACTTGAAAGGCTTTGCAATAAGAATTTCCTGATCTCTTTCGTTTTCTCTAGCATTTGTGTAGATGGGCAAAGATTTTCTAGCTCCATGTAGTATATGGATAATTGTGAAGTGTATTATATACCTATTATATAAGCTTATGTTTTGGTTCCATTGACAGTGAATATCTCTAAAGTTAAGCGTGAGAGGTTTTCATTCCATTTAATAGTGTGTGTATAGTTAGTGGCTCCAGTACTTTAAGGAATTTGATTTACCGTAATTATTTTAATTGCAATGAGCTATCCTATAAAACAATACAGTAACAAGTGAACATAAAAAGTGGGTCATAAAAGTAATCTCTTCCCCCCACCCACAAGAAGTATTTTGTGCTGTAGGAACCGACATATTGCATTCCTTTATGGTTGTTTTTTTTTTAAATAAAATCTTCTCCCAACTCAGTATTACAGTCTTATTGAAAATGTATTGCTGGTCTTAGAAGAATTCTTTCTTTTGGATAGAAAATAGAAGAAAATGATTATTTTTGGCTCCTATTTGGTATTACCTTTTTCAATCCAAAAATATTTCAGTAAAGTGCAAAAAAGGCTACCTGGGCTGTGGACAAATATTGATAATAAACAACAATTAGGGTTTTCTTGTTTGAAAATAACTCTTGATTATGACATTCCCAGCTACGCTGGTTCTCTTAGATTTTCCTTCAACTTATCCTTAAGTCCTGTACTGTGTTCATTTGCCATGTTAAAAGTTGGAAAAGCCTGTCTGTAAACAATTCCATGAAGCCCTCCAGTCACTCTAATAGATAATATCCAGAGTTATATACAGTATTAGTTTCCATTGATCATTTGCAGCAAAAGTATAGTTGTACATATAATTTAAGGACTTTTCAGTGCCAGTGTAAGTGCTGTCATATGGTGGCCATCCTGGGACTGCACCACTTAATAATTCAGTTTTTTAGCTTGCAGTGCTAAAATCTTCCCTGTCCATGTAGCATTCCAGACCTAGCCTGCTTCTTGATGTTCTGTTTGTGTTTAGGGAGGCCTCTTTTTATGGGAGAGCAAGCATTCAAACTTGCAGTTCACTCATCTGCATTCTGAAGGTGTAAAATGCCAGGAGGGCTGTCTCATATGCTTTTTGTAGATCAAGTCTTTGGATAGAAGAACACTTTCTTAAGGGCCTTTCTGCACCTGTATTTTAAAGAACTACCCAAGTTTTTTCATCATCGTATATTTGCCATTCATAATATAGTACTTTTGAGAAAACATGGGTTTTCAGAATGATCCATCTGAATTGTGCTCAATGACCTATCTTCCTCCTGCCTGGAGCTATGGGGTTGTGATGTGGATGGTACAGATGCAAAAGGCGTTTGTACCCACTTCACCCAACTGAGCAGTCACTTTTTTCCCCTTTTCACTCACAGTTGCACAAAAAAGTTCATAGCTATGATAAATAGCCCTAAAAATGCAGTTAGGATGCAGATCCCCAACCGTAACCTCTGTGAGAAGCATGAAGAATCTAGGTACTAATCATGGAGGAGTAATTAAGAAAATGTAGGCATAGACCAAATTTGAAAAAATGCCACATACTATTGAAGAAATACTGTATTAATGCCCTGTTGATAATTACCATTTTTATTATTGAGGCAAGTGCAGGCAGGAGTAAATAACTAGGATTAATAGATTTTATTTCTTTAAGCTTCGGTGCATGTAATTCACTTGGGTATTTTAATAATAGAACAACAGGTAAAGCATACACTGAAATGCATTACATTCAGCACTAAGGTGGAAAATAATTGATTATGCAAAGTAGGCCTAGGTCCATGTAAAAGTTTAGGGATTTTACTTATCAAATGCATGCTGGTGTCTCAATCTTTTGGCACTTTTTAGTAACTAGAGCATGTCAAAATGTAATAATTGTTTGCTTTTTATTTTAGTACTTTCCCCCTACTTCTAAAATATATTACCTCTGCAACTTTTGAGCTATTTCTCCAAACTAAATATCCCGTGTAATTTCAAAACTAGAGTTCCTCATTTTTTTCTAGGAAAAGGTCTGTAATGCCCCGGCTGTTTAAAAAAATCTTAGTGGAACACAAAACCCACAAACCACTTTAATTGCCATTTATATAAGGCTGCACATGAAAATATCCAGGAAGGAATCTATTATACCTTTTCATTTCTCCTCTGTTAATGAAATGTGCCTTGATTCAGAACATGCTCACATATACTCCTCTCTAAAACATGACCACTTGCAAATCTACCTAAGCAGCTTTCCTAGCAGAGGTGTAGTGGGGGGCAGTGGGGCCATGGCCTCAGGCACACATTTTTGAGGGGGCACAATCAGGTGCCCCAATGACAGGCATGAAGCCCTGGCAGCTGAGGCGTGGCAGCAAGTGCTTTTTAGTGGGCAGGTGGATGGACGCAGTGGCTGAGGAGCCTGTTGGAGGCAGGTTCCATTCACCCTCCATGCGGACTTCACGTGTGCCTCCATCCCAGCTGCCCAGTCCACCAGGGGGGCACAACATTTGCCCCAACCCACGCTATACCGCTATTTCCTTGGAAATAATGGGTTTTCATTAGGAAAATATTATATCACAGTGATAGAGCACATGTTCTGCATTAAGTAGGTTCCAGGTTCAATCACTACTGTCTCCTGGGGCTGGACAAATCTGTCTGAAACTCAGAGCCACAATCAGTCAGTGTAGAGCTAGATTTGTCTGTTACAGAGCAGTGTAACTGTCTATCTGAGATCCTTGGAAGGAAAGGATAGTATATAAATGTAATAAATAGCTAAATAGTTAATACAACCTCAATTTGGGAATTGACATAGCTGTTCCTTCTTCCTTATAGGCCTCCCTCTTTTTTGCCTCTGCTGCTGGGGGAATATTCTTTGCTACGGTTCTCCCAGCTCCTCCCTCTAACAGAGAAAGGGAGGGAGGGAGGGAGAGAGAGTTCCCCAGGAAATAAGCTTACCGCAGTGTGCTACTTCTAACTACTAACTGGAAAGTCAAGAGATCACAATTTTTCCCAAACGTGCCCATGCAAAATAAGAAAAAGAAAAGCTATAATTCACTTCCTTCAATTATTACCCACTGGAACTCTATCATAATCAGTCTTAGTAACTTTCTCCCCAGTATATATTTTTTATTCAAAACTGAGCCTTACAAATTACCTCTATTTTAGTTTACGAATAGGAAGAATGGGAAAAAAGTAAGCCCGAACCTGTTTGCTTAAAATTAAACTCCAATTGAAATGTGTCCATAGTAGCTTTCTATTAATTCCTAATAAACAATGGAGCTCAATAAAATGCACGCATGGTTTAGCACAGGAACAGATTCCTTATAGCTATAAATCAAACTAGAATGGGTATTACCATCGCTAATACATCCATTAATTCAACCTCACTGTTAACGTTACTACAGCTACGAAGAAAAACTTGGCTAATAGGCAGCTGCCTGCAATGATCCTGGCCTGAGGAAAAATTGCAAAGTTGAGCTAACACTCCTTGTCTTACTGAGCACAATAGCATTTACTTTTAAATCCAGAAACAAGAAAAATGTGAGAAACCAAGGCAATATGTTTATAGTGCATTCATTTGCAGTCTGCTATGTATCAAATCATATATGTACACAAATGTACAAACAGGAATAATCTAGGTGTAGGTATAATTCATGTTGCATATGCATAAGCAGGAGGGGGAGGGGAATTTATGAGAGGCTGGCCAGGTTTAATTTGTGTCTGCTTGTATTTAGCACTTAAAGTTTCTTACATTCAGTTTGCTCAGAAGCGTGATGAAGTGCTTCTTGCTTCTGCCTCAAATCAGAAATGCATGAAGTGCAGCTGCAGAGATAATACATTCTCCCCAAAGGCTTTGGCTGAGCAAATTAGGTGTCAATGGGGTGCCTGCGCAGGCAGTACTCTCTCTAATTAGTCTCTTGAGCCTGGTTGGTGGCGAGAATAAGATGATCTAATCAATTGGTCTGTGTCTGATGGTACGTGTAAAAATCCTACCAGGCAGAGCTGTCTCCCACAGGTCACTCACCTGCACAGCAGGATTGCTCATTTTCATTTTTCATCTCTTCCATCACATGATGCTGACAGTTGGTTTTAAGAAAATTGAATTTAAAAAAAGAAAGAAAGAAAGAAATCTGGTTCATAGGGCATGTGGGTCAGAATTAAGTTGCATTATGGGTATTGGTGATCCAGGTCATTAACATGGGTAGCAGAATACAAGCATGAATTTGTTTGCCATATACATGGTTTTGTCAATAACATAAAATCTTTTTATTCTTGATTCACAAAAGATGATTTCAGTAAAAATGTAAGCAAGGAAAGAGTACTTGTTCAATGCATTCGAGGGAGTGGTAATCTATTGTTTAATATTATCAATGGAATTTACCGGTAATTGGGAATGGCACTTTGCATGCAGAAAAACAGGGCATCCTCTTCGTTATCGCTTCGCTTTTAAAAAAAAACCCATGTGATTGGAGGAACCAGTATTCTAAAGTGGTATCAAGCCAGCTGTGTGCATTGAGCCTTGAGTGTGTTCAGCATGCTAAGACACTGTGGGAGCCCTGCCGCATCCTTTTTCTCAGAATGTACCTCCAAATGGACTGCCCTTAAAAGTCATGGTGTGTATGCAAAAAGAAGCTAGCATGCCCTAAGTATTTTTTTTAATTGGGACAAATATTCTGGAAATAGTGATATCTTACCCCATGCCTTGAACTATAATTAATATTTTAAATCAAAGCTTTGTCTCACTTCTGTTCTCCTCAGACTAGCAGCAACAGTATTTTAAAGTTATTATTTGGCTTCTTTGTTCAAGTCAGAAATGGTTCTCTGATTTATGAGAGAAGCAGCTCTATATGGCACAGGATTTGTGGACAAGATGAAAACATGATTGTACTGATTCTTAAGCCCTTAAGTTGTATCCTAATCATGCTCATTTTTTCCTGTAAATATACTGTGAAGAAATCAAACCTACCCACACAACCTTTTGCGTTTCAAAATTAAAAGTGCAATTTTGTGGCAGTATGTTGTTCTACGTCAAAGGGATTTTTGAGGATCTCTGAAAGCAAGCCTTCCTTTGCTCTTGGGAAATCAGAGGTAGCAAATACTGGATTTTGCAGCAGTTGCTGTTATAAGCAAAGACGTGACCGGAGGCCATATCACCATCTGCAAAGATTCTAAGAGAAACTTTGATTTTTCCTGATCTGAAGAAAAAATAAAAATTAACTGGATTCTTTTCTAAAATAGCTTTAAAAATACTGCCGTGAAACCAAGGACTGGTCTATAATGTAAGAACGGACATTGTGTCTATAACACTTGTGCACTGAGTAAAACCCATTGTCTTGTCTCCTAGACTTTGTATTGGTTCATTCTCTCCCTCAGGCAAGTGGTTTCTCACTCTTCTGGCAATGCAAAATGTTGGATTTTTTTAAATGACGCCATAAGAATAAAGTACCATATTTACTCAAGTATAATGCACCATCAAATCTAATGTGCACCTTAATTTTCACAATGTAATTTGGCCAAAAAAGTTGAGCATTAGATTTGAGTAAATACGATAATCAGTCTCCAACTCTATTTTCTGCTAGTTCTGCACACTAGCATCAGCAAATGCTTGTTTGAAAGGATGAAATTTACCCATAGTGATTAAGAAAGCACTTCCCCACTTCCTATTTCAATTCTATGTACTTCATAAGGCACAAATTAATTCTACTGAAGGTGGCACCAACAGCACCCACTAAAAAATTTGTTAAGAGGAGTCAGTCAAACAGTTGAGCTAATCAGTCAGAAGGTATTAGGGAGGTATAGGCCGGTAAATAAACTAAAGTTAAGATATCTGAGAAACCATAAACTTGTTAATGTTTGTAAAATAAACTTGTTTTTTTGGTTCACTTTTAACAACTGACTGAACTCAGTGTTTTACCAGAGAGTAACTGGTTGGTGGCAGCGGGGAAGCGAGCACAGTGGTGGCACAGGGATCAATAGACCGTTAAATGTCCGGGGACCCTGTGTGATCGCCACAGTGGCGTCACCCAGAATCTCTGTCAGAAGCTGTTATCAGTCACTAGAACCCATTAATAAGGTGCCCTGCATTTTCTGTGCATGGAAATAGTACTCTAAAGCAAGAGTGGAGAACCTTTTCCAACCCAAGGACTTCATTGCCTTCTGGGCAAACTTCCAGGAGCCATGTGCCAGTGGTGGGTGGTCTCAGGCAAAACTGGGTGAACCATTAGCCTAGGACACATTCTAGCCGGCCAAAATTATTAGAATGCAAAGCAAGGCAAGTGAGAGGTGTGGCTGAAAAGGTGGTGTGGCCAGATAGAGAGGTCTGAAGGACCCATTCAAGCCCTATACCTGAGTTCCCCACTGCTTGCCTAAAGCATGTACAATCTAACTCCATTACTAAGTCATCACAGACACATACCCGCATACGCAAATTGGGGTCTGGGATTCAGGGCAATTTCACTACAGAGCAAATTTTGAAGGCCCAGCATACCTCTTTACTTAGGTGCAAGCTTAATTAAATTTTTTTTATTATTATTTAAATTCCTCATTCTTGGAAGTAGAGCTTCCATCTTATTTCATCATCCAACTATTCCTAACGTTACATGATATTATCTCTTTTATTCTAACAAGCCATCCTGTGTGTTAGGTTTAAGACTAAATTGCCTGCCCAAGATTATAGAGTGAGTTTCAAGACTGTTCATAGAACTCTGTTCTCCTCCCCCACATCTCTAATGTGGACCCACATACCTGGCTCCAAATCTAGAGCTGATTAAGGGAAGCTCACTTACAGGCCAGGGAGGTGGATGCGTCTTTGTAATTTCAGAAGAGCCAGCCAACTGGCGATCAACACAGCCAGTTTCTGTTGCACAACCAGTTGCTCCTGAGTTCAGTTGTTTTAGGAAGAAGGGGTGGTTGTGGATCTGCTCAAGCTATGTATTTTAGTACACACCATTCAAGGAAAACATTTAAGAGTGCCTACAGTTCAAGCCTTTCCTTCAGAATAGCTTAATATTTGAAAAAAAGGAACCCTATATTACCTTAAACCAAAATCAGGTTGCTGATACTTAAGCATTATAACAAGTTACTTTGTACTGTTATGTTCTTGGCCATGATCCTTATTGTACTTTCTGTTGCTTTTTATAGGAACTAAGATCACCAGACTGGAGGAGAACCAAAACCTAAAAAGAGAGCCAACACTATGAAGACACCATGGCCCTGCTTCCTTTCTCTCTCAGTGGTGGATTTCAGTCACAAGAAAAACAATGCTGGCAAGACCTTGTTCCCCTTCCCTCTCAGTTTATTTAAAACCTTGCACGCATTTTGATACCTTGTGATTTCAGAGACCTCTGTGAAGATTAAGCTTTTTTGCTTACTGATACATGGCATGTTCTTTCCCCCCCAGCCTTTTGTGTTGAGTTTATCTGGTTTTTCCACAGCAGCACAAAACCCTTGTGAAGATATTTATGCTTTCACCAGCAATGTCTTATTAAGACAACACATTTGGTGTTCACACTTCTTCAGTAATGTCTGTAGATAAAAGCCAGTCATGGCATGCCACAGTGTGTGTGCTCATCGAAATGTTCCACATATTTTGCAAATTGTCAGAAGGATACTTTAAGCTAAAGCAGAGCTTTCCAAGTTGGTTGTAACACAATCAGTATCTTACAACTATGCCCATTTATTACTGCTAGAGGACATCACGTTCCTTTCTTTAACCATGGCAATAAGTGCATCTTAGTCACCCTGAGTTTGGTTACTCTGCCTATGTTGCATAATTTGGCAGATTTTAAAACAGGCTTCCACTATATATATAGTATTGAGTACTTCAAATATTTGAGACCTATTTAGAAAAAAGGGGTTTTGGGGTTCTACATTTACTTTTTCCTGTAGCTTAGTTCATAATATATTCTAAAAAGTAAAATAAAAAAGATGAAGGGGGGGAAATGAGTTTACATTAGGATAAGCACTATGGTATAGAATCTGTAGTTGCTGAATGAGCCATTAAAAAGCCTAGTTTTTAATAGTAATCCGAACTCCAAATATTTGTTCTTCCAAACCAAAGCATCTTTCCAGTTATTTTTATAAGATGTTCAGATACCATTGGAAAATGCCTCTGTTACTGCATCTTCAAATGGAATTTTCCCCAATAATCGTTCAAATTTCTAAAGATTAAAGTAATTGGGAATTGAAGGGATTTCTATTCTTGTTTTGAGGGAGGATGGATGATGGAACCTATGGGAATCTTATGGACTGTAGCAGTTTCTGCCTACCATTCACCATCCCTAACATGATTAATAACACTTGTATTCTAGGAGATGGGGAGTGGGCAATCCAAAAAAATAAATTTGACATGCTTACAGTGGGGATTTCTCATCCATTTATTCCAACAAAGAAAGCATATTTGCCTTTCTAGTAAATCAGCTGCCTAAAAACACGTCTATTTTTGTAACACGTCGATTGTAGCATCTAATGCTATGTTAGAAAAAAAGGAGAAAACAGGGATATAGGACCCATTCTGTACTTTCATTTTGTAAGCCGATGTCTTGATATTGTTTGGAGTTGGCAAATTATTGATTTTGCAGAGGACTTGTTTTTAGCAAAAGGCAACAGTGGTAAATATTATTCTGTGATATTGATTCTAGTAGTTATACAATAAGTAAAATATGCACCTCCTAAATACCACCTAATTACTACTACTAAAACTCAAACCCTAAATATCTCAAACTTTGTTTCTGTATCTGTGGAAACAAATAATCACAAAATATAATAGAACACTTTGAACGTAACACAGATGCCTTAACTATGACTTGCTTTGAGTTTCGTATTCAACCTTTTGTACGTAATCTCCTTTTCCAAGTTAGGTCATATTTAGTTGGATGTTTCAAGATGAGGGTTTCTTTTAAAAAAAAAAAAAGTATCTGTGCTTGCAAAAATGTGAGGAATCTTTGAGAATGTAACAAAGGTTCAATTAGGAAAATGAGGGTAGATCTTTAGATGTAAATCTCTTGCTTTGGCAGCTTAAGGAGTGAGGGAGGCAATTACACTCCTTGTTGAGGCATCTGATGGTTTGATGTTGAGAGGAATTCTACTGAAGAGCTCTCATCTGTGGTTTAAATGCCTAGCACCTTACTGTCCTCAATTAATCAAAAGCTCAGAGCTTCTGCTTAGGTTTTGTGAATGTGCGTATGTATGCTTTCAGTGCTTCCTCTATTTAAAATAGCCATTAATGCAACTGAACATATTGGCCTATAATATTTGGTTATCAGCTATCAAAGTCTGAGAGTCAGCCCCACTCCACGCATATCACTTCAATTACATGTTTTTGGAGTGATTTCCCATGGAGGATTACATACATAAAAACACTGTGTGAAAACTGAAAATCCACACACTCCCCAAGAAGGATTTGTGGTCAGAATACTACGTCATTCCTAGATATTCCTGTTATAATCTGGCTTTTCAATTCCAGTGTTATTTTCCACTTATATCCTTTCATACAAATCATTCCAAAAGCATGCATGAGAACAATAGTTTTGGCAGAGGCCCTATATTTAGCTTCTTAAAGAAGTTACTTTTTTGTTCAAGGTGCTGAGATTCCAACAGAATTCCATGTACTTCAAGCAACTAAATTTTAAACCAGCTTGAACTTTATAGTTGTATTGGGGTGGGGAGGTAATTGTCACTGCAGTGTAAGAGGAATACACATAAGGGTTGTGTGATGGGTATGATCTGCTGTATGATCTGTGCAGTATGATCTGTATCCACATCATCAGGCTGGCCAAGAGAAAAATCCAGTGGAGTATAGTTAACCCATGCAAGTCCTCAACAAAGAGAGTAGTAATTATAAAACCATGCCCTCCTCGTTTTAGAGCATACTCCAACCCCAAAATATATTCCAATGTTCTATTTGTTTCTGCCAAGTCCCAAGGCTAGATAATTTTGTTCATAACTCCCTCTACGCCATTTTATCCCTCTAATGATTCTCTTAAGGGTCACTCAGGCAAAACCGCTAATTTCCGGAACTCTATTCTGGAGGTGTAAAGGCAATCCTGGAGAGCTTTGAACACTACATAACACAGGTTTTTAAATGTTACATCTACCTCCACCATCAGCTGCGCAAGCTTTTTCTGCATCTGAGCATTGTGCCCTTGACTGCAGCAGGAGATGGGAATCTTGCGCTCTGGGCACTCCGAAGTCCCTTGCACTGTTTCCCGTGTGTTATGAAGCCACTCTGAGCTTTGCAAGATTGCAACAAAAGCCAAAACTTGATACAGTTCCAGTCCTCCTTTCAGCTACTTGAAAAGAAACAATTCTTATTCTCATTTCCCCATGTATATAACAATTGTGGGCTGATTCATATGTTGCTGAAATGGAGGTTGTTGCTTTCCCATAATTGAATCCCGTACTTTTCCAGTAACAGTTGAATGAGCTTTATGACATGGGTAGATGTAAAGTCTACCTACAGGATCCAACTATTCCACATGATTCTGTGCTTCAAATGCATAGCCAGAGAACTAGCAATAGAGGACCAGAGGTGGGTAGAGCCACAACCGTGCTGTTTTGATAACATATAGATTGGGCCTATGTGATTGGTATTAGAAATGCGAGAGCTTTCCTTTTCCTTACAGTACTCCTGAATTGTGCCCCTTCTTGTTTTAGTGGGTTTACCAATGAGGAGACTCACAGTTCTGAAGCTGTGAAGAGCTTCAGCTTGCAGTCAACAATAAGAGTTTGCTGTAATGTTGATTTTTCTTCTCAGAGGAACCCTACCAAACATGCAGAACACCTAAACAGTGGAGTAGTATTGGCATTACTTGACTATACAGTACCCTTGGGGTTATCTTAAGAATAAAGTGGTTAAGTAGCAGTAGAAATTTTAATGCACAATGGCTAGAAAACTTTGGGGTTCAAGTCTTCCTTTCAACATTTGGAAGAGCTTTACGTAGACATTTCCTATTTATTCTGGTTTGGAAAAACCCTCACCACTCTTAGTGGTGAGGGCAATAGACCCTAAGTGTGATCTTTTATGTGTGTGCACAATGGACTACAAACTGTGTGCTCCATACAAAACATTATTTTTGTTTTTATAACCTAATAGGATAAATGGCATTTAGACTGTACAGACTGGCACCGAATATAGATGCCATATAAATAGATGTTCTGTTATTGGCCATAACTAAACCTTCTCTCTTGACATAAAGGTGTGGAGGTAATTATATTTGTTGTTGCCTTGCAATATTCTCAAAAGCAAAAACAAAGGATGCACTAAGAAATTCCCTAATCCCAGAAAACTGCCCTTCTGCAGTGCTATATTCAAAATCTTCCCTTGCTGGGGCTCTTTATATAAGGCACAAAAGTGCTCTTTTTAACAGGGGTTTGGTACTCAAACAATGTTAATATTAAATATGTATACATACATATAGCCACACAATTTAGAATGACAGCTTAGTAAGCAGTATGGTTAAGTAAATGTTACATTGTTTGTTTTCAATGTGTAATTTGTCTGTATTATGAAAGATGTAATGGTTCGTCAGGTGTTGACTGTTTTCATGTAATATTATATTGAATAAAGTATCAAAGGATTTCTATGCTTCTTGGTAGTTTTATGTACAGTTAGTACCACAATTCAAAAAATTTAAAAACGTATGGAGAACATATGAGAATGGGAAAGGAGAGCTTTTTGTTTAAGGGGTTTGAATTACTTCCATTGGCTTTATTGATAAATTTACTTTTTGAGAACAAATTGCTGCACAATATTGTCATTTGTTCATTCCCTCTGGGTTTAAACCAATGGTGGCAATGATATCTTGAATTAACAAGAAATGTCCTATTCCCCTGTGGTTATATTTCATTCAAGATACAGGACAAAAATACAAATTCAGAGGCTGTGCTTAAGGCAACCTTCTTTCTACACAGGATCAAAGTACCACCATTGGGGGGCGGGGAACCACTAACACTCTTCAAAACAATATAATTTGGTTATGTGGATATAGCTCATATTTCAAGTTGCTTCTTAGCTGTACCTCTTGCCAAGTTCAGCCTGGCTGTTACCACCAAGAAAGCTTTTGCTGTAATAGCTACTGCTCCCCAGAGGAAAGTAAAACCAGAGGGAAGGTGTTTGAGCAACCCTGTGCCACTAGGTTAATGCACAGCTTTTCAGAATAATGGCCGCCATTGTAAATCATAGCAGTGTGAACCCTACAGCAGCAAAACAGCCCGCTGCTACCAGTGGGGGGTGGTGTTATGGGCATTAGCTTTGAGAAGCTTATACTGCACAAGAGCGAGGAGGATAAAGGATACAAATCAGGAAACAACTGACAAGACTTTTTATTATTAAAAAAAAAAAAATCCAGGGCCTAGTATTTACTGTTCATTCCCCTTGTGAATAGTCGTATATATTGTCTGCAGTGAATCATGCTGAGAGTGTCAAGCACAATAGCTAAGAGCACACTAACAGTTCCACGGTTGTTCCTTCCAGTGGTGCTTGCTGAACAAGTAGAGCACACAATTGCTAAGCTCTGTTCTATTTCCAGAGAGTTAGAGAGAGATGAATTTGTGATTAATTCACAGTGCTAATATTCCTGTCTCTACAGACAGTGGGAACAGCAGCATATTTCAGAATGAAAAGCTTTCTCCTCGGCCAGTAGCCAGGGCCACAAAACACTGACAGGAAAGAGACCTTTCTCCGCATTGTCCAAACTTTGCTCCTGCTAGGTAAAATAAAGCTCTGCTTGTGCTGGACACTATCTTCTTAACCACTGATGGCCAGACCTAACACATCAAGCTTAGGAAATTTATCCTTTTTCTCCCTGTCCCAGTGACAGATATTACCATGAAGAGAAACAGCTTAGCAGTGGATTACCTTATTCCCTACTTTCAAAGCCTTGTGGAGTGAGAACAATTAGCAGGTGAAGGATGCTCAAAACTGGCTACCTCTTTGCCCATCTACCCGAGGGTCACAGAATGAATGGAAGAACTGTGTCTATAGGTGGCCATTTTAATGGCAGCAAATGCTTATGCAGTGGTTGTAAAGATAATCCGACCGCTAGCCAACCAAAGCACATTTCATGATCAGAGATGTCACTTCCTCAAGACTGTAATGGGTCAATTTTCTCTTGTTATCAGTGAAATAATTATTACACCCTGAACTTGCTGGGTGGCTTCTAAAGAGGGGTAAAGCTGGAGGCAAAATAGTAAGTAATGTCACATAGGGCTGTCATTTATTGAAATTAATTTTTTTGTTACCTTTGTGGGGTTTGAGGCTAGATCAGAGAACTCTGAGCACCTGTCATGGATTGTCTGGATGCAGAAGGGTGGTGGGAATCTCCAAGGGAAGGAGGCTCAGAGGCAGGGGATTGGTGGTGGGATGATAACGAGTGGTCAGAGGGAGAAGATGGAGAAGACTGGGAGAAGTTGTTGGAAGCTGAAGAGGTAACGGGGTTTAGTGAGGAGTAAGAGCCTGTGGCAGAGAGCAGACCAGAACCAGAGGCAGAAGAGGAGGATGGAGAGGAGTGGTGGCCAAGAAACAGCGATGCATCAGGCTGGTGAGGAAGCCAAGCTGTCTCCCCCTCCTGCTGTGACCAGCTCCCCTCCCCTGTGGTCTCCCAGAACCCAAAGAGGTATGATGAGGACAGAGCAAAAGCAGGCAAGATGATGAAAACTCAGATTGCTTGAGAAGGAACTGGGGGAGGATGGGGCTTTGCAAGTGGTGGAAAGGCGGGAACCTTCAGTCCTCACAAGTGTCTCATAGGGGCAAGTTCTACTGGGAAGAGTTGCTTGTGCTCACTAGGTCTGGCCTCCTAAGCTATCTCATTTCTTTGAATAAAGAGTTAGCTTCACTGAAGCAATATGAGTTACTGCTGACCTGCTCCTAGCACCTGCTCCTGACAGCACCTTTTGATAAGACCAAGACTGGAGCCCAGTTCAAAAGCTGTCTTGTTTGCCTAAGGCAGGGTTGGAGAACATGTAGTCCTCCAGATGTTGGGACTCCCATCTCCATCAGCCCCAGACAGCATGATCAATGGTCAGGGATGGTCGGAGCTGGATACCAAATAATCTATGGAGGATTATTATTATTTATGAGGTTTCTATACCATTCTTCATCAGAGGATCACAGGGCAGTTTACAATATAAAAGCACAAAAATACATGCCATAATAAACAATATGCACTTTCTATATTTCTTTGCCACTTTGTCTTTTCCAGTTAACACAACTTCCTAGTTCTTGTGACATTTTATCCTACTTCATTGTTGAGGTAACTGGCACACATTCAAACCATAAATAATAGCTTAGGGGATGCATTGCAACAGAACTGATTTGATTTGAGGGGGGGCAGGACTGAAATTTTGTTCTCTTTTTGCAACACCTACTTTTGTACTTTTTATTTTCTGGAAATTCTGCAAAGAGAAGGTGCTACATCGCTATCAGTATTTTGATAGTATCTTGGAACAAACCATTCTGGCTTGGAGGCCTAAAGGCAGCAATTCTTAGAATGTTTTTCCACAACCAAGACTGTGCTTCCAAGCTGGGAATTATCTCACGAAACACACACTACTTCAGAATCTAGACTGTCTTGCATTAATAGTGTGCGAACAAGCTGTGCATTCTAACAGCACCAAGAGAGACAACTGCTGATGCCCAGTCGGACATTTGGGAGCTGCCTGCTGTCTTGCATTTCCTGCTGAGAACCCTTGGGAAATATAAGGGCAGGGGAGAAAGATTTGATGTCTGAAAGAGAGAGAGAGAGGAATAGGAATGATGGCAGCTCAGAGAGATAGCAGTAAGTTGAAGGAAAGGAAGGGTAGGAGGAAATTCATCTTTGAGAAAGAAACACAAAGTTTGCAGCCGAGGAAAGTAAGAAATGTTAAAGGGTACAAGATTAATTAGCATGGAGATACTGGGACAAAAAAATTATTATAATGCACTAGTCGAGTTATCCAAGTCTACAGTCACTCAACTGCTTGATTATCCAATACTATGGAAACAAAAATGCAGAACTGTTGTGGTTGGGACGGATATTGTGTGTGTGTGTGTGTGTGTGTGTGCACTTCCCCCAAATGGTGAGAAGTTCCAGGAGCAATAATATAGAATATAAGAGGAGTTCTGATGGATCGGTTCAGTCCTATCCAACCCTACCCAGTATACAACTATGTTTCTACTCACAGCAGACCTATTGAAAATCAATTGAATTAATCTAGTCTTTTCAGTAGGTCTACACTGAGTACAACTACCACTGGATACAACCCAGAAGGAATCAGGCCCACTCCCAGTGTGTTCCTCATTCTTTCAATCCTCTGGTAGAATTCAGTGCTTTTTTAATGTAGCACCATGCAAGGGCACACATAGGGTTGGACCAAATTGGCTCCCGACAAGGCCGGTGTGTGTGTGTGTGCAAAAATTGTCACTCCTGCCCTGGCTCAGAGTGTCTAGGAGCCAGCCAGCCCGCCCATCTGGGGCTGCCCCTCCGTTACCTGGGTGGCCAGGCGAGGTGCACAGATTTCTCTGGGTGCCTCAGTGAAGGAATCCAGTCATTGGTGTGGGCTGTTGCCCTGTGGGGCCCCCTCCCTAGAAGCCCACCAGCCCTATCAGAAGAGTGAGAGCAGAGCTCAGAGGGAAGGAAGAGTCTAGGTACACTTCTGGTGGAGTGCAAAAGGCAACGAAAAGCCAAGTTTCTGGTCCAGCTTCAGAGGCGCCCATACAGCTCCTTGCCAAGGGAGCCTAGGTATGCCTCTGGAGCCATGCAGCAACAGAAGGCGGCACCACATTAAAACAAAAACACTGATTTACAGCTGAGAAGGAGAAATCAAGAGCTTTCTCCCAAACACACATCTTTGATTTCATTCTCAGTCTTATGAAAACATAAGAGCCCTGTTGGGTAAGACCCAAGGCCCCTCTAGCCCGGCATCCTATGCCCGACAAGCCAACCAGGTGCCAGTGGGACCTGGCATAAGCACAACCCGAGTGGAACAACACTCTCCCCTCTTGTGATTTTGAGCAACTGATATTCAGAGGCATACTGCCTCCTACACCAGACATAGTTTATAGCTGTCACAACAAGGAACCATTGATACCTTACACTCCATCAAGCTCATCCTCAATATTTTGCTCAAAAGAATGGAATAGACCCCCAATACTAAATTACTATTAAAAAGCAAATGTACCAGGTTTGTTTTATTGTGTGCAATGACAGTCCTGGGTTACCAGTCTTTAGTACAAGGGGTGTGGGTGGGTGTATACGTACATGTTTATTTGGCTTTGGTAAGTCTGATAATTTATAAAACAGCATTTTTAGCTATTTTTTAAAAGGCTTTTATATTATGCTGACACACAGTGATTATGCTCTTTGGATAGTTATTATATAATGTTTGTTTCTCCTCATTTTGCACTGCAAATTTAATGCAGTGGTACCTCAGGTTAAGTACTTAATTCGTTCCGGGGGTCCATTTTTAACCTGAAACTGTTCTTAACCTGAAGCACCGCTTTAGCTAATGGGGCCTCCTGCTGCTGCCGTCACGCTGCCCAAGCACGATTTCTGTTCTCATCCTGAAGCAAAGTTCTTAACCCAAGGTAATATTTCTGGGTTAGCGGAGTCTGTAACCTGAAGCGTATGTGACCTGAAGCGTATGTAACCCGAGGTACCACTGTATATTTATTGAAAAGTGGTAGTGTTGACTGACATTGATATTTACAGACGCCTGAAAAGACGCCATATTTTAATATGTCACTTACCGGTAGTTTGAGGTTCACACTCTTTTTTTTTGCTTTGTTGCTCACCAAGGTAAGGTAGGGTATAATATAAACTCAGAATTCAAAATAACATCCTAAGTCATCTTTTAAAAGCTTCCTCACAGACCAATAATGTATCTGCTTGAGAAAATTTACTTCTAAATTGAGATGCTAATATCTACAATCCTGAGAGGCCAATTGTTTTAGTTTGGAGGGATGCAAAGTCTGTTGACTTGCATCCCTTGAGAAGTTGTTCATATATTGAAGTGTTTCTTTTAACAGTAGCAAGCATTTCCCAGGCTTAGCCTGGTGTACATATAAAATAGTATACTCTGACCCAGACAAGGACAGCATCAGAGAGCATGACAATTCAGATTATAAATATGAATGAAATTATTCATATATGCATTATTTTGTTGGTCAATACAGAGTTGTGAAGCATGGGTGATATCCAACTTTAATGATACTCAAAACAAACCATTGAAAGCTGTAGAATTAAGGTACATTGATTTCAATGGGTGCTATTCAACACTGCACTCTTCCAATCATTCTGTCTGCACAAGCTTTTCAATTTGCTGAACCGAATGATTCCTCCCTCCTCCCCCTTGCATTCTTCTGGGGGTTCTCCTGAATCCCCTAGAGCCTATTTTTGGGGAAGCATGTGTGTGCACAAGAGGAAGTGGGGGAGCTCCGCTGGCAAAAGCAAAAAGTCTGTGTGGGTCTTCTGCCAACAAGGCTGGCCCAATGGGTCTACTCTAGAAGTGTGACTAACATTGAATATCACCCTGTGTTATCTTTTACTTTACTGGATATATTTCATTTTTAAAAAATTGTACATGGCTTGGAAACTGGTTATATTAAGCAGTTTGTGATTTATTTATTTTTGTAAAATGAACTATTGCTGTTGACTCTACTATTACATGTAAATGCTTCTAATCTAAAAAGGTAGCTTGGGTTTGGATCCAGAAATGCATAACTTGAAAGCCAAATGGAAACTTGGGACTAGATCCAGGCTCAGTTTTAGATGATGTTTATGGGGAAGAGCCATAGCATGTGCTTTGTCTACAGAAGGTCCTAAATTCAATTCCTGGCATCTCTAGGTAAGGCTGGATGAGAGCACAGTCTGAAATCCTGGACAGCTGCTGCCAAACAGTGCACACAATACTGAGCTAGGTAGACAAAGGTCTAATTCAGTATAAGGCAGCTTGCCAGTGTTCCTTCCTGTGCTCCTAGTTAGTTTAACTTAGTTCTCACTGTTATCATTCAGGCTTCACTTAGCCCTGATTTGCTTGTTAACTTGAAACCCAACTGATACAGGGGAAACTAATTTAATCTAACTTATTGTCCAGATGCATCCCTGTGTTTCATTGTGGAGAGGATTCTGTTTTCCCAGGAGACTGTCCACCTGGGATGGAAGAAAGGAACAGGGGGATCTATACGCATGCCAGTATCATTCCACACTAGAAAACTGAAACAGTTGTCTCTTAAGCTCTTTCATATATTTTAGGGGTGAGGTACCTTTGGCTCTCCTGATGCTGATAACCTACATTTCCCATCTGTCCCAGCTAGCAAGGCCAATAGCCAGGGACGATGGAAGTCGTAGTTCAGAAATATCTGAAGGGTCAAAGATTCCCCACATTTTGATTTGTTTATTTGTAGCATGGCAATGACACTTCCTTGTTTGGCTGTATGTTTGGCTTGCACATGCATATTTGAACCAGCTGCCCAAAAATGTGTTTCTGCTAATATTTACTTGCCAACGGGTTGTTCAGTTTGGCCATATGTACTTACAGTAAACCGTAAGAGCCATGATTTACAGCAATGGTTGTACAGGTCAAATTTCAATTACCCTGGCCTCTAACCCCAGTGTCCCACTGTTTATTCTTCTTAGCAACAGACATGACATTTTTCCTGTAGAATTTGTGGATACTACCTATTGTCAGGAAAGTTCCTCTTATAGTGCACCTAGGTCTCTTTTCTGGTGGAAATGTGAATTCATTTGAGGGGGTGGAAGTGGAGTGACATCTGCTTCTCTCACTTGCTATAAGACGGCATGTCTCAAAGCACAGGCAAAGCAGGTGGCTTGGCCCTTGCTCTCTTTAGACAATTGCAGCTTAAGGGGGGGAGCCGCAGGAGGTGCTTCCTGGAGCTCCTGCTCACTCTGCGCATCTATATGCCACTCTTCCTGAAGATATGGTTTTGCTGCAGTTTAAGTTCATTAAAATTCGTAGGCACCTATTTCTAAAAAAGACTCAAGGCATCGTGCAGTAGATTAAATTACACAAAAAAATCCATACAAGACAACAATATAAAATGATACCATAGTCACAGCATGCTACGCTACTGGATAAAAAGTATCAGGGATAATCAACTAAGGCAGGCAGAAAGCAACTCCCATATCTCATCAGGTGCTTGGGGGGAGAGGAATGTCGTTATCAAGTGCTGAAAAGCTTTTCACATATAGGAGGCCACTACTGAAAAGGCCCTTTGTCACCACTCTCTGAACCATCCTTGGAAAGGCACCTGGAAGTGGGCTTCAGGGATTGACCTAAGGTTGTAACCAGGGTCATGGTGGTAGAAGTGTTCTGTCAAGTACTGGGGTCTCAAAATGTATAGGCAGCCAGGCCAGGCCAAGTGCTACATGATCTGGTTTCTGGTTTCAGCCATCAATCTGGCCACTTGCCCTTCTGCATCAGATACAGTTTCCAAACTGCCTTCAAAGGCAACCCCATTTAAAGCTCATTACAGTAATCAAACCTGGAGCTTATATACCACACATTCTTCCTTCCCCCACCAAACTGTGAAAAATTATGGCGTTAAAGGCATAAGGGAAAGAGACTTCTTCACTGCTCTGCCTCACACAGTCTTCAAGTTTATTAAATATAATTAAGCTCGCTTTATAAAAGGGCAACATTTCAGCTCCTGAAAGTGGGGCTGACACATGTATGGGAATACATAGGCCATATGGATCTGCCTCTCCCTTTGTGCCACTCTCTTTGCATTGTTGCCTGAGACTGCGGCGGGGGGGGGGGGGGGGAGAAGTCAGCCGGAGCTGCTGAACACAAGACGGTGAAGGAAGTCGTTTCCCTAGTAACAATAACCATGTAGCAGATCTCACAACTTCTTGCCCTTTCTTATGGGATTTTGTTTTGTTGTTTGTTTGTTTTTCCTGGGTCAGACAGAGTAGAGGCAAAGGAAAAAGGAGGGGGAGAAGGAGGAGAAAAAGCCAGCTAAAAAGCATCTCTTATCAGCTTGCTTGTGAGGAAGAAAAAGTCTAGAGACTCAAACATGTCAGCTGTGTTTGCTGAAGGTGCCGTGGCTGACTTTGTTATCCTTCTTTCAAAACAAAGCAAAGCAAAAACTATTGCTGCAGACCCAGCCATCAGGTGCACCAAGGATGGGTCCAGCTCAGCAGCTTCTGGCTCACTCTTGCCTTTCCCAACCACTAATTTATGACTGCCTTCTCCAGCAGCCCTGCTGTGTCTGGTAGCCTTGCCTCCAGTTGGACAACCTGTGGCTTGGGGCTCAAGTGTCACTCTTGCCACAAACAGCAGTGCCACAAGGCAAGATGGCCGTGGTGCGGAGGTCCTTCAGGATTTGTAGCCAAGACAAACAGCCAGGCCCAGCACCCGGCACCCTAAGGCAGCTGCCAGGTCTCCAGAGCTGGCTGTTTCAGTCCCTAGCAGTGGGTTCACCTGATGCATTGTAATTTATGCATGTACCCAATACCGATGAATTGTAAGGTGAATTGTAAGGGGCACCTATTCCCCATCCCTGCCACACAGAACCCTTTGCTGCCACCCCTAATGCCATGTGAATTTATCAGCTATTTATGTGGGCCACAGGTGGGTCACGGCCTAACATTCTGTTGCCCGGCCATCCATCCTTCAGCAAGCTGTTGGTTGTAGGGAAAGATGTTAAAAGAGAAGAAGAAAGAAGAAAGAAAGGAGGAGGCATCAGAAACACAGAGAGAGGAGTCCCCACCCATAACTGGCTTCAGCCCTGCCCACAATTGGCATTTGATCCTTGACGGCGAAAAAAGGGTGCGCCGCCAGACTACCAGTACTGTATGGAACTACCTTGAGATGGGATGTAGTTGAGCTAGAAAGGGTATCTGTCCAAGGTGCTGAGTTGTATGTAGCATGGCTGCTACTCACCCACTTAGGTAGTATGGGGCTAAATGGGCAACTGGTCTAATTCACTAAACACCACTCTCTTCTTTTCTGGTTCATTGTCAGTACACTTAAAATGCGGTTCATGAATTGTTTTTCTCTCCAGATAGGGAGAGTCATACATTTGGATCTATGAATAAAAGTTTCTGTTCCGTTTTTAAGGGTAAAGATTTCTCATTGTAGGGTTTGTTTATTTATTTATTTATTTTAAAATCAATTTCCCTACTTTTCTCAGCCTCCAGGGCCTGACTATAAACAAGCTTATATTGTTGTGAAAAGACTCAGTCATCTGTCTGTATCATACGCCGGGATGTCGAGCGTTTTCTCCTTTTCTCTTGCCCTTGTTGCTTTTAATGCTGGGTTCTTTTCTCCAGCCATCCATAGTAAACACCAATTCCATTTCCATTCTATTATTTTTCTAATCAAGAGTTTGTCATGCAAAAGAAGATCTGAGGTGACTGTGTTTTCCATTATGCAAAGTATTCAACTATGATAATGGCTTTAGGACAGTTTCAGAAAGAAAAGGTGGGGGGAGGGGAGGAGTGCATGGAAAGATCCCTTCATATATATTTCCTCCCTCACATTTAAAATTCAGGCCACTGAGTTCACCCTAATTTGCCACACACATTTTCTCTAGTCTCCCCAATCTGTTCTTATTGTAAATAAAAGAATTGGCAGCTTCCAGTGAATGGGCTTCTCTTAAGTGCTTATCAAAAAAAAAAGGAGGGGGGAGGGAGGAATGTAGAAGAAGGAGAAGAGGGAAGAAAGGGATTGTAAAATGTAGTCATATTTAGTACACTCTCCGCTTCTCTTTGCTTGCACAACTAAACTCGCATTTAGTAAAATCTACAGTCAATGAATTTTACCTTTTGAGCCCAAGTTGTTTCTGCTCAGAACAAAGTAATAATAATATAAAGAAAAAATGCCAGCAAAGGAAACCTGACATTTCTTAGAAATTTTCTAGTCTGTCTTATGCCAAATCCCATAGGGACGACGGGGCTGTAAAGAATGGGAGTTTATTTTCCAAGTGCTTTGAACACGGCACTTTCATATTTTCTGGGGCAAGGTGCTTTGGCAATCTCAATAATTGTATTTTGCTATTAGTCTATCATTTGAAAATGTTGAAGATTCTGCACGCACCTGATGAGGCATGAGGATTTGCTTGCTTTTAGTTTGCATGGTAATTAATGTCCAAGCAAATGCAAAAACGACTGCCGTAAACCTGATTTCTAGGGCAACTATATATATTTTGCTAGGCCCACCTAGCAACACAGCAACCACCTCTCTGATCAGTGGGGATCACTACCAACATCTACACCACCTTGAGGTGGATTGCAATAGGCAATATATAAAAATCCTTGTAAATAAACAAAAGTAAATAAAACTCATGGTATGCATCACAGTTTATTTATCCAAGCCAAACAACAAGAAACCCCCCTCCCCTAAAATTAGAATCATAAGGGATCAAAAGCACAGAGCCATCCACAAGCCAGCCTGCCTGGTTTCCCCACCCTCCGTCTCACGTCAATCCAAACCACAGTACACCATCATGGCTGAGATTTAGAGTACTATGTCAGGCAATTTTTTTTTGTCCAGTGGAACTTTGGATATGATACTCAACCACATGGAGGGGGCTTTGGGGAGCAGCTTGTGGCATTGGGGAGGAGGGTGTCTGCCATTCAAAATGGGTAAGTAAATATCCCATTGAGCATGCCCACAACCATTGGGCGCATCTAAAGTAACTCCTTAGACATCCCAGCCAATGTGCTGCACAAGATTATTTGAAGAGTGCTGGAAAAGCCATGACCAATACAGTAAGAGAAGGTCAAATGAAGGTCAATAGTCAAATGGGCCTTTGTAATTAATCAGATCTGGAGTACGCCTTGTTTCTAAGTATCAATGAAACTCTTAAAGTTTTTTGTTTACACACACACACACACACACACACACACACACGCCACTCAAGAAAGAGGTGCCGGAACTCACCATGAACACTACCCTCATTTTCTTAGAACAACAATGGTGCCCACTTGAGAGGTGCAGGAACTCACCTGAGAGGTGCCAGAACTGAGTTCTGGTGAGTTTTAAAAAAGCTGTGTGATTGTTTGTGACTCTGGGATTTTGATTCCTTTGGGCGACAGATAGTGCTGATGTCTGTATGAGCAGAATCCATTGGAAGCAAAGATGCAACAGAGATCCAGAAAACATGTATCTCTCCACCATCACCACCTCCCACAAGGTTGCATACCTGTTTCTGGCTAATTCTAGGTAAAAAACTGTATTTGTGCAAACTTCAAAACTGCTGTTTCACACTACCACAGGGCTCCACGGCTGCAGGTAAATGGCCGTTTCCAGGAAACGTAGTTCTGGTCCTATCCTTCCTTTACACATTTCATTTACCTGCCCTGAGGTTTTAGGCTGCCCTATCCTGTATTGTTTAAAATATTTGTTTTTATTTTAAACTGTACCTGGTTTTAATCTGTATCGCTGAAAACCATTTTGGGACCTTTAGCAAAAAGGGTCTAGAGATCTAATACGTGAATAAAATAAATAAAAATGTAGTGAGAACATGTGGTGAGGATTTTCAGATCCCTGAACACTCGGTCACCATGGTCAAGCTGGCCAAACTCACAACAACAACACCTACCAAATGCTTGAGAAAACATTTAGAAAACGAAATGCCTTTATTTGGCACTGAATTATATAAGAGTCGGTCATCCTAATTTCCAGAGGCTGGGTGCCACAAATGAAAAGGCCCTGCTGCAACCTTACCTCACTATATTAATGTGCTGCATTTTTGAAATGGCCACTTATTGGCTAGCTTCTAATTCAGCACTAATTCCTGGAATCCTTGCAGAGTTCTGATATTTTTTTACTCTCTGTGAAGTATTTTAACATCCGTCACAACCAGCACAGTCCCATTGTCCACCTCACACCGACCCCCAAACAAGAAGGGAGTCAGCAGCACCTTAATTCATCTTGTTTATACATCCTCCACCTCCCCTCAAAGACAGCCCTCGATGATTGTTTTGACACAATCCTTAGAGTAGGTAGTAGAATAGAAGTATTACCTTGGCAGGCTGCAGGCCAAACTCTTGTTCAAATTCTTCTGGCTGAAAAGCTCCCCTTCTTAAACTCCACTTTTTTCAATTCATCGTCTTGAATACAGAGCTAGGCACTTCATCTCAGTGTGTAGCAAGACTTGGTCTTTGTGCCTTTAAGTCACATAAGAGAGAGAAAAAGAAAGAAGGAAAGGTGTAGGCCTTAATGATATTGTTCCATCATGCTAAGCACACACTGTAACAATCCTAGATGCTCATTTCCTTCAGACCTGAGTCAATCTAAATTACACAAAGGTTTTTCAAATCAGTCTAGATTTTGCTTTTGCTTGTAATTTTCAAATTGTCCTATCACAAACTTTTAGGGTGATCTGTAACAAAGGACAAAGTCCCTGCTCTCCACCAATCAATGTCAAGCACTTAAACAAAAAACTTATACCATTCATTAATCTTATTATGTGTCTGCTCCAACAGTAGCTGCAATGTAAAAGGTAAGGAACTGATTTGGAGACAAAATCTTTTGTACAAAGCCATCCATGACTTTATGAGCAAGTTTTGAACCCACATCCAATCTCAGTACTGTATTTATTACACTTTAGTTCTACCTTTTGTTCAAGAAACTCAGGGCATCATACATGTACCTGCCTCATTTAATCCAAACAACCCTGTAAACCTGGTTAGGGTGAGAAAAAGAGAAGGACCCAGTGAGGGTTGACTGAGTGGATTTGAAGCCACATATCCCTGGTCCAAGACTCTATCCTGCATTGGCTCTCCTTGGACCAAACTTCAGCTCTGTTTACCAGGTTTCTGTCCATTTTTAAAATATGGTGTTCCTCTTGTTTAGCAGAAGTGTTCAGAATTAATTTAGTAACCTGAATTTGTAATTCCACAAAGCAAACAAAGTGTTTCCATTGTACTATGAACAGTATAGTTAGGACCATACCAGTGTAGGATTGCCTTCCAGTACCTTGAAATTGTAGTGAGTTATAAGAAAAGTTTAAAAAGTTTATTTAACCCCAACAGTGATTAATTATTGTTGTGAACCATTTAAGAAGCCCCATGTGTGCAAACAATGTCTGGTCTCTCCCCTGTTGTGAAAATTATGTTTGCTGAGGTGGTCTAAACTCATGAGTGTTATTTTTAAAATATTCAGATATAAATCTGAAAAAGCGCTATTGTTTAAGGAAGAATTAGGTTGCTCAAAAAGCAGATTTAGAAATACCTTCCATTTGCAGGTGTTGCAACACACATGAGGCTCCTCAATAAATCATTACTTTTCCATTCATTTCAATGGGTACATACTAAAAGGAAGTAGATCATCATAAAGTTTTTTCACATATTAGAATGACTGAGGCAAACCCGCATGTGCAATGGAATTTGTGCAAATCTGATTGTATATGTATCTGATTAATTGTGGGTGCAAATTAAAAGGGGGGAATTAACAGAGCAATCATATGAATATCTACTCAGTAGTAAGCCACATGGAGCTTATTCCAGGACTACAGCTTAGCTCTTCCATTCTAAACACATCTACTAGAGAGTCTGTCCCACTGAATGTCATGAAACTTACTTTTGAGTAAACATGCATGAGATTGCTCTGTTGGAAGGAGAGCTGGCCCAAAAGAATATCAGCAATAATTACATACAATATATGTATGCTATATCTGAAAGAGATCCAGCAATCATTTAAATATATTCATTTTCTCAACATAGAATGTCCTGCACTGTGAATTTTCAAGTACCCAGGAGTTAGTGTATTACAGATTTTTTATTATTTAAAAAACCAGATAAACTAGATAGGTAATGATATGCTATTTCAAAAAGATGCCTTTCTTCCTCTATTCATTATAACTAGATGTTGGAAGTAACTTTTTTTGAATGTGGGACAGCACTGCTGGGAGAAAGGAAGTGGCCTAAATATTTAGTCTGAGATCTGTCTGTAAGACAGAAAAAAATGTTCTAGCTATTGACTGCAACAGAGTCAAAACAGAAGCTGGAAGACATTCTCTCCTAAAAGACTTGATTCCAGCTTGTTTTGTTTCTGTGCGAGACAGGCTGCAATCCTACATGCACATACCTTGGAGTAAGTGCCACTGAACTCACTAGGACTTCCGAGTGAGTAGACAACCCGAGGAACCTGTGGTGCACAAGCTACAAATTAATTTTCAAAGCAGGACGCAGAGTCCTAGGTTACTTTATCCAACTTATGTAGTAGCACATTTTACTGGGCTGTATGTTTCTGTTCAGATTTCACTCGGGAGTTGGTTTCTGTGAGCAAATGGAAAGAGTTTGAACTTAAGGGAAAGCTTATGGTGTGATGGGGAAGTAAATGAAAGTTGAAATGGAATTATGTGTAATTCCAAGGAGTGCCTTGGAAAACAGCCCACTAGGATTCCACTGTAAATGTATGAGGGTCAAAATTAAATGTGTCTTCCTGTTTGTGGAATGCTATCCCCAGGGAGGTTCATCTTCAGGCACCAGGCAAAAAACGGACCTCTTCAACCAGGCCTTTGGCTGATTGGTATTCTATGGCCTTTAAAATGTGTTTGTGGAAGGGAGCAGTTAATGTTTTAACTATTTATTTCATGCTTCTATCCTGTATTTTTATCCTGTGAGCCACCCTGAGATATTTGGATGAGTGCAGTATATAGATCTAAAAATAAATAAATGACGAGTTAGGATACAAGTTAGGAAAGTCCCAGCTTTTGGAACCATTGGAACTACCTCCCAAGGAATCTTATTTGGATCTCTCTCTTTTTGGATGAAATTGGTCCGATGGTTACAGGTTTTCTATGAGGACTAGGAGCTTCACCCCCCCCCCCTTATTTCCTTTTTATGAAAATTGGTATTTTCAGGATGCTGCTCCAGTTGTTAGTCACATGTCCTCCTCTCCTGTGGCATAACCAGTGTTTTGCTGCTATCTGGAGTCTTTGTTTAATCTCCCCAACTGTTACTGCCCAGCAGACTACACTCCCCAAACTACGTCTTCTGGCAACTGGGTGGAGTCTTGCTACAATCCGATGACTTGTTTAGGGAGGGAGATGGCTCAACTGTTTCTCTCTACACCTTGATTCATACAATTCACTACCAATTTCCAGAAGGGAAGGCTAGATCAGCAGGTGTGTTTTGATTTATGAGGCAATACATTTGGGTGGAGCAGTGAAGTTGTCAAAAGTGTGAAGTGGGAGGTTAGAAATTCCTAGGCAATAATAAGAGTGACCACCAAGTATGGCCATTGTAAATATTGTTTAGATTATGTGTGTGAAACACTAAGCTTACAAAATGATATTACACATCTATGTACTGAGAGGTGGAAGGTGGGAAAGTGACAGAGAGAGATTCTTACTACTTGCTTCTATAGGAACCAGCATTAGTATGGAAACAACCTTGATTGTGTAACACTTGTTCCCAGCCCAGCTTCTTTGCTACCAGTTGTTTTGAGTGCATCTTTTGTCCTTGGCACATCCTCCCTCCCATCCCAAAAGCCGTGGCTGCATTCGACTTGTTTATATGTTCAGTCAGCATGTGAAGGGGCTCTACATGTGTACCCCTCCCCCACTGCAAAGGTGCCACCTGATTGGCCCAGAATTCCTTCTTATGTCAAAGAGCTCATTGCCTACACAGCCCCTTCACAGGCTGGCTAAACACAAGGGCAACAAAGGGGAATGGCTCCCATAGACATGGGCAATGGTGGCATGAATTGCCTGAACCTTCCTATTGTCTCTAACAAGAACAACAACAGGAAACTCCTGATTCCAGCTAAACACAACTAAGTCCAGTGCCACCTAGTGACTAAACATAATGACAAATTATCCTCCTTGTAGCATCAGATACCTGCTGCATTAGCCTGAAGTCCCAATTCTTGCACTTATTTGTGGGTGAGGGATGTATTTTTGAAACTAAAGCTAAAACTACCTCTAATTTTTGGCCGACAGATCAAACACAGAGAGATCTCTGTCTCTCCTTCAGCTATGCATTTTTTTGCGGTTTCTGTCTAACCTCACACTTGGAAGTGATCAAACATGAGCAAGATACTATTCAGTGGGCACAGCACCACTTAACTCTAGTAAAAGTAACCTGAGTACCTTGAGTAGCTTGGGAAGTTATGCATTCATGCAGCACAGAGTTAAACTATGAGACTCATTCCCAGTCGAGGCAGTGATGGCCACCAGCTTGCATGGCTTTAAAAGAGTACTACTATATTGGGCAAATTCATGGAGGATAAGGCTTTCACTGGCTACGAGGCATGGTAGCTATGCTCTGCATCCACAGAGGTGGTAATGCAGCATTACCAATGACCAGTTACTAATGCTTCAGAATATCAGCATCTAGGAACCACAGGAGGGGATAATGCTCTTGTGCTCAGGTTTTGCTGCTGATATCCCAGAGGTATGTATGGTCACTGGGAGAACAGGATGCTGGACTCGGGCAGATCTACTATGAAACTAATGACGCTTAAGGTTCTTAATCCCGGGGGGGGGGGGGGAGAAGTTATTTTAGTCCTCATTGCTTAACATTTTTGGGTCTAATACACCCACAATTTGTGTCAAAGAATTCAAACTGGGGTGTTTTTTTGCTTTTGTTTTTTTACTGTATTTCAACAACCCCAAAGTTAGAGAGTCAGTAGTGGTGATCTGTCATGGAACAACCCTACTGAAGAAGATACCAGTGGTTACCCAGACCTTGTTGATGGTTGAGAAGTGGCCTGGTTACAGTTCAAGCTTCAAGGCCCCCAAAATGTAGATTCACTGCTGGCTGGAATAAATGGGCCACTGGAATAAAGGTTCTTCTCGTGTTCACATGTTTATTTGAAAGCCAGCCACACTCAATTCCACCCAGGTAATGGCCGACAAAAGTTGGTCCTGGTTTTTTATTTTTGTTTTATTTTGGTTTGGTCTTCAAATCCTTTGAGATATTTGCCCAATTTTACCTCCCAGCCTGACATCAGTCCCTCCAGCAATGATGTGTTTTGTAAGTTCTTGGATGGATGGATAGGTGGGTGGAGGGAGGGAACAGCTGTCATTTTAAATGTTAATTTCTGGGAAGAAACTGACTTAATGTTTGCTTCATTTTTTTAAAAAAATACATAATCGTTTCATGTCGACTTTACAAGTGTATTTAAGGGCGGGAGGCTGGGAAGAGAGCGCTGACTAAGGCGCGCCAAGAGGCCGCCTCTAAAGACTTCCCTGCGTCAGGTTACAATCATTTCAAGTGAAGAGTTTTTGGTGGCTGAGGATTTTGTCGTTTTTGTTTTATTGAAAGCTGCTCAGCAAACGAGCGTCTACCTCCAAGTTGCGATGCTCTAAAACTTTGCTCTAATTCACAAACATACGTCCTTGCCTTAAGTCTTCTCCTGCCCCCCTTTTTGTATTTTATTAAAATGCGAACCACCGAATTTTTAGGCGTAGAAAGGGGAAGAAAGCAATTGTATGCTGTCTCCTATTCATTAGCTGCTCACACAGCATATGGGTCTATTCTTCTTTTTAAGGCAAAACCCACCAAGCCTGGCCTCCTCCCCCCTCCCCCTCGTGTCCTGAAGGAGAAGTTGGAGGAGGAGCGAGGCAGGAGGGAGGGCGGAGAGAGAGAAACCGTATCGGACGACCTCCGCCTCCTCCTGCGCTTAGAAGCGGGGAGTGATGTTGGGCGACGGTCCCTGACGCAGGGAAAACTTAGGCGTCGGTTTCAAGGCTCCTCCCTTCTGGTGAAAGGCAGACTGCGGGGCGCCTGGAAACCGGTTCGAGGGAGAGAGGGCTTGAGGGATTGCCACAAATGGTCAGGCGGCAGCGGTGGCGGAGAAAGAAGAAGAAAAGGCGGCGGTAGCAGCAGCAGCAAGAGCTGGAGCTGGCGCGCTCTGCCTGGCAGGCGAGAGAGAGAGAGAGCAGAGCGCGCTGGCGGCGCGGCGGAGGGACGTGCTCGCGGGGTGGCCCTCGCCGTCCTCCTCTTCCGTGCAGCCTCCCCTGCAGGAGGCTCAAGTTTGACCTGGCAGGAGAGGAGGTGAAAGGCGGCGGCAGAAGCAGCAGCAGGAGGGACCTGGAGAGGGAGGCGGCGGCGGGAGCAGCAGCCAGAGGACCCGGCGAAGTATGGCAGAGAAGTGGACTCGGCAAGTTTGCAGCGGGGCCGAGGCGGAGAGGGGCAGCCGGGCCGGCGCTCTCTCCCCGCCGCTGCTGCTGCTACTGCTGCTGTGCACGGAGGCGCCGGTGCTTCCCGCTCTGGGGCAGCAGCAGCAGTACAACGGCGAGCGGGGCATCTCGGTGCCGGACCACGGCTACTGCCAGCCCATCACCATCCCCCTGTGCACGGACATCGCGTACAACCAGACCATCATGCCCAACTTGCTGGGCCACACCAACCAGGAGGACGCGGGCCTGGAGGTGCACCAGTTCTACCCGCTCGTCAAGGTGCAGTGCTCGGCCGAGCTCAAGTTCTTCCTGTGCTCCATGTACGCGCCCGTGTGCACCGTGCTGGAGCAGGCGCTGCCGCCCTGCCGCTCCCTGTGCGAGCGGGCGCGCCAGGGCTGCGAGGCGCTCATGAACAAGTTCGGCTTCCAGTGGCCCGACACGCTGCGCTGCGAGAAGTTCCCCGTGCACGGCGCCGAGGAGCTCTGCGTGGGCCAAAACACCTCCGAGCGCGGCACGCCCACGCCCTCGCTGGGACCCGAGTTCTGGACCAGCAACCCGCAGCTGCGGCCCGGCGGCGGCGTGGCAGGAGGCGGGGGCGGAGGGAGCCACCTGGCCGAGCGGGCGGGCAGGTTCACCTGCCCCCGGGTGCTGAAGGTGCCCTCCTACCTCAACTACCGCTTCCTGGGCGAGAAGGATTGCGGGGCGCCCTGCGAGTCCGGGCGCCCCTACGGGCTCATGTACTTCGGACAGGAGGAGCTGCGCTTCTCCCGCACCTGGATTGGCATCTGGTCGGTGCTGTGCTGCGCCTCCACCCTCTTCACAGTGCTGACCTACCTGGTGGACATGAAGCGCTTCAGCTACCCGGAGAGACCCATCATCTTCCTCTCGGGCTGCTACACGGCGGTGGCGGTGGCCTACATTGCAGGGTTCCTGCTGGAGGAGAAGGTGGTGTGCAACGAGCGCTTCTCCGACGATGGCTCGCGGACGGTGGCGCAGGGCACGAAGCGGGAAGGGTGCACCATCCTCTTCATGATGCTCTACTTCTTTGGCATGGCCAGCTCCATCTGGTGGGTGATCCTCTCCCTCACCTGGTTCCTGGCGGCTGGCATGAAGTGGGGCCACGAAGCCATCGAGGCCAACTCCCAGTACTTCCACTTGGCTGCTTGGGCTGTGCCCGCTATCAAAACCATCACCATCTTGGCTCTGGGGCAGGTGGATGGGGATGTGCTCAGTGGCGTCTGCTTTGTGGGCATCAACAATGTGGATGCCCTGCGGGGCTTTGTGCTGGCTCCTTTGTTTGTTTACTTGTTCATTGGCACTTCTTTCCTCCTGGCTGGATTTGTCTCCCTTTTCAGAATTCGGACCATCATGAAACACGACGGTACCAAGACAGAGAAGCTGGAAAAGCTGATGGTTAGGATAGGGATCTTCAGTGTCCTGTACACAGTGCCTGCCACCATAGTCATTGCCTGCTATTTTTATGAGCAAGCATTTAGGGAACAGTGGGAAAGGAGTTGGTTTGCTCAAAGCTGCAAGAGCTATGCCATCCCTTGCCCCAGTAACCACCACCATCCGCCCATGAGTCCTGACTTCACCGTCTTTATGATCAAGTATCTCATGACTTTAATTGTAGGCATCACTTCTGGCTTTTGGATCTGGTCTGGGAAAACACTCAATTCCTGGAGGAAGTTCTATAGCAGACTCACCAACAGTAAGCAAGGGGAAACTACAGTGTGAAGCTCCCACACCAACCAGAGACAGCTGGCAAAGGAACTTGCTCTCTGCTCACAGTCCCAGCCAGAAAGTAAAGGAGAGAAAGTGGTCACATAGGTGCTGTCCAAAGTCTTATGACTTTTCTCTCCAGCCCACAGGGGACTGGATGTAAAGAGGTTGGTGCTGGTGGAGAAACAGACCTTATTCCCCTTGCCCCTTGTCTTCTACTGGACTAAATTTTACTGTAAAGTTGGAAATGTGGATCTGAGGTTGTAAATAGCCTCTGTAAGATTTTGTAAGTATATTTGTATTTAAATTGCAAAGTTCTCACTTTTGTAATTATTTAGAACTTTTTTAACCAGTTTGCAGCCTTTCCTCCCTCTCTCTCTCTCTCTCTCTTTCTTTCTCTGAAGGAGAAAGAAAATCAATGTTCTTCTTTATTTTATTTGCAAAGCTGATATCATAGGAACCAAAATGAGCCCAATAGCTTTCCTTTTCTCACCTCCCACCCCACACGTCATGGTAATAGTTGCGTGTCAAGCTGCTTAGGTCCAGGATTAAGGATAACCGATTCATAATTTGACATATGTTATAAGTTGCCCCACTGATACCAGTAGAATTAATGGTTTCAGGAAAATTGTCTGGCTAGGCTGCACGGCTGACTTGATCTGCGCTGCAAGACAAATACAGACAGGGAGTGGAAAAGCCTTAACTCCCATCTCTGCTCAGCATGACCTGAAGGAATAAAGGAGCAAGCAGTTTTACCTGTTCCACCCCACCTGGGGAGGAGTATGGGAAAGGGAACTGCATGTTATTATTACCCAACTGTATTGCCTAGCCCTTGCCTAAGAAAACTTTCTCTCCACCACCAAACTCTTGGTGAGAAAGTTTCCTAAGCTCTGCCTAAAGGTGTGACCTGTTTTTAAGAAGTATGAAATTGAAAGGTTGGGAGTGATATTTTTCTCACCAGCTGCTCCTTTACACACATCTGACCATTTTAAAGAACTGTTAACTTTTCTCTTAACTTTGTTAATATATGGAATGGGCAGCCTTCTTTTTAAGCCTGTAAGAGGCAGCTTCTACTTTCTATGGAAATACAGCCATTGGTTGTAATTGTTAATCTGTAGTGAGGACGAGGTGGTGCTTTTTGATTGTGATTTTGACACTTTCTTAATAGCCTGCTCTTTTGATAGGTTTTTTGTTCTGTTTAATGAGTTTGCTGGGAGAGCCATCAGGAAAAGCGCTATTGAGCTGATTTTTACAAACCTACTCAGTATGACCAAGAAGAAGGGGGGGACACAAATCCAGTAAAAGATCTCTGCAGCTTGGATTATTCAGATTTTCACAGCATTTATAACACTGACATTTCATTTCTACATATCTTCATAACTGGTGGGTTTTAATTCCTTCTTGTTAGTAGGTGAATGAAAGGCATGGTGATTTATGCCGCCAAGAAAAATAGATTTCAGTTGAATGATAGGGTGTGAGACCCCAAAGAATCTACAAGCCTGATGTTTCAATATAGTAATTTATATGTAAAGCTAAAGGAGCCTGTGTATGATTGGTCTGTGTTCTCTCTGAACTGTTATGGCTCATATTTCCTTAACAGGCTTATACAAGATGTGTCAATTTTAACTGGCAAACACCTTTTAATATTTAATCCTTTGTATAGCAGCAGACTTGCTGCTCTTCCGATTGTTCTGTTTCAAACTTCTTTTTATATAAGCACCTGTCATAAATATTATCCATGACTTAACCTTACCCTGAAATGCATAGCTATGTGAATTTGGTATGCATTTCTTTCTGTTCACTATTGCAAGATCAACTATATTTATAGAGGAATAGAAGTTTATATATAAATATATATAAAATACATATTTTTAATTTCTTTGAAATAAATTGAGGTTTTGTACAAAATTGTCTTGTCCTTTTAACATTCTTCATAGAAATTTAAAATGCGCATCCTGTACTGTTTTAAAACTAAAGCTGTACGTGCTCCCCCCCCATCAAGCAAAACAGGCTACTCTTTTCCTTTAATTTAATCCAGTCTTTAAATGTACATAAAACAGAAAGAACTACCTTTCCAACTCTAAAATTCTATAATTCTATAATGTGATCTGTGTACAGTTAATGAGGAGTAGAGCTGATGGTATAAAACTTGTTTCTTCTGTTACAGAAGATAAAAAGCTTATAAGTGTTTATTTCTTTAAAATACAAATTTGGTGCTCTTTTGTGGCATGCTTGCTCCTTTAACACCAATATATGAAAAATTTCACACTGCTCAAATTGCTTTTAGAATTTATGTTCACAGAATATCAACTTTAGGCAATGCATTTAGAATGCTTAAGTTGGCTACAACAGTAACATGGTTAAGGGTGAAGTGCCTATTTCTGTTCTTTGTAGGGGAGAAAATATCCTCTTTCACAGTGGTTCATCAGTGATCAAAATACAGTATTTTGATCAAAATAAATCTTTTAGTCTCCTAATGAAATAGCATTTTAAATAGCATTTACTGGCTTTAGGAAATGTTATATATAACCAATAGTACTAAAAGAAAACCAAGTAAATGGCAAAGTATGTGATAACACAGTGGTACAGAACTTATAGAATATAGATCAGGATGGCACAGAAGCTTTAAAAACAGACTATATATAATTTTGCAGTAGTTTAGGAGAATAAAAATGCAAACAGTTAAAAAATACCTTAAACATTTCAGCTCAAATTATGTAAACAACCACACTTAATTTCATTTGGTATGTAGTTCTGTTCTAATCAGATCAATTTTATAGTTCTGAATACATTAGGTATTTTTAATTGAACAGTCATATTGAGTCTAAACGCATATATGATGCATGGAATGAGAGAAGGCCGGGTCCATTTACTCTAAAAGGAATGACTATTGAGGTGTCTGGACCTTAAACTTCATTATCATTGAGTGACTTTCCAGTTAATGGTATTTGCTCAGTTTTTATTCTCTTTTGCACATTTGTGTACATGCTTTTAATAATAATAATAATAAATTTTATTTATACCCCGCCCTCCCCAGCCGAAGCTGGGCTCAGGACGGCTAACAACAATCAAAATAATCCAACATTCTAAAAAACTTTCATTATAAAAATTAATTAAAATCAAATTGATGGCAACCATTAAGCAAAATTCTGTGCAGATTGCCAGAGGAGGGGGTCAGGCTGCGCCCTGAATAAAGGCCTGGTGGAACAGCTCTGTCTTACAGGCCCTGCAGAAAGATGTCAGGTCCCGCAGGGCCCTAGTCTCTTGTGACAGAGCGTTCCACCAGATTGGAGCCACGGCCGAGAAAGCCCTGGCTCTAGTTGAGGCCAGCCTAACCTCTCTGTGGCCTGGGATCTTCAGGATGTTTTATTTGCAGACTGTAAGTTCTTCTGTGGGACATGCCAGGAGAGGCGGTCCCATAGGTACGAGGGTCCTAGGCCGTATAGGGCTTTAAAGGTTAAAACCAGCACCTTAAACCTGATCCTGTACTCCACCGGGAGCCAGTGCAGCTGGTATAGTACCAGATGAATGTGATCTCGCAGCCAAGACCCCATAAGGAGTCTCGCCGCGGCATTCTGCACCCGCTGGAGTTTCTGGGTCAGTCTCAAGGGCAGCCCCACGTAGAGCGAGTTACAATAATCCAGTCTGGAGGTGACCGTCACGTGGATCACAGTGGCTAGGTCAGGGCGAGAGAGATAAGGAGCCAACTGCTTAGCTTGGTGGAGATGAAAAAATGCTGCCTTTGTTATAGCTGTAATCTGCGCCTCCGTAGAGAGGGAGGTATCGAAGATTACACCCAAACTCTTAACGGACGATGCTGGCACTAATTGCACCCCTGCAAGAGATGGGAGTTGCCCCCTCAATCCCATATCGCCCCGTCCCAGACAGAGGACCTCTGTCTTCGAAGGATTTAACTTCAACCGGCTCCCACGTAACCATCCAGCCACAGCTTCCAGACATCTGGTAAGTGTGTCTGGGGCCGAGTCAGGATGGCCATCCATCAACAGATAGAGTTGGGTGTCATCGGCATACTGATGGCAACCCAGCCCAAAACTCCGGACAAGCTGGGCGAGGGGGCGCATAAAGATGTTAAAAAGCATCGGGGAAAGAACCCTGAGGCACTCCACACACCAAGGAGTGGCACGATGACAATTCCCCCCCAAGCACCACCCTCTGTCCCCGACCAGAGAGAAACGAGCGCAGCCATTGAAGGACTGTGCCCTGGATCCCCACGTCGGCAAGGCGGTAGTCCAGGAGTTTGTGATCGACCATGTCGAAGGCTGCTGACAGGTCTAGAAGAATCAGCAGCCCCGACCCGCCTCGATCCAGCTGCCTGCGGAGATCATTTTCATGCACATCATGCCCCTCTCATGGCCTTGTTGAAGACGAAAACACAAGGCTGTCTTTCTACAACAATTCTAGGACTGAAAACAACCCCTATCTGCTTCTTTTAACACAACGGTAGCATAACCTGATTTTTTATGTAATCAATGTACTTCATACTAAATAGAGCTCAGTTGAGGCTCTGCTTTTGTTGCCCCTCTACTGACAGCCATATTACAGCAGCCTACAGTGGAGTTGGCCACTGAGCCATAACATAACTGCTCCATTTCTTCTTCCTGCTTGCAACACTGTACATAAGCTACTTCACTGTTTTGTCTTACGCTACACAGATTTGAATTTGCCACTATCCCAACAGTTTCAAACTTTCCAGTTACCATTTCATTTTCAAGCGAAACACAAGTTGAAACATTTCCATACCAGTTTATCCCTGACCCTTCCCATGCCAACAGTTATGCATTTTGATATTTGAATATGCTTACAAAAAGAGCTGATATTTTCAATTAAAAGGAAGGCCACAATCCATCTAGTGCAGCATCCACTTATTTCACTTAACATTCACCCACTTCACCAACCTGATGCTCTCCAGAAGTTTTAGACTGCAACTCACATCAGCCCTAGGCAACCCTTGCACTGATGGGAGCTGTAGTCCAAAACATCTCGAGTGCACTAGGTTGGTGAGGTCTGTCCTGTGCCTTGCTGCTGCCAACAATAAAATAGTGGCATAAGCACATGAGATGAGCTTACTGAATCAGGCCAATGATCCATCTAGTCCAGTTCTTCCAGTGGCTGGCCAGATGCGTATGGGAAGCCTGCGAGTTGGACACAAATGCAACAGCACTCTGTCCACCTGCAATTCCCAGTAACTGATATTCAGAGTCATAATGCCTCTTGACAGTGAAGGTGGAACATAGCTCTCTGATAGGCATGATTCTGTTTCCCCAGAAAGCTTCATTATGTTCAAAACAAGCATGCCAATTCCAAGGCAATAATGCTATAGACTTCCATCCCTGCATTGACGTGGGGGTTTCTTCTGAGTAAAGCTGCACAAGCCAAGTTTCATTCAAAAAACAACACTATTTTCAATGGAATCCTAAGCATGCTTACTCTGAAAAAAGCATTGTTGAACTCAATTCCGTTCAGAGGGCAATGTGGACAGATTGAGCCCCTATGCACATCTAGAGATTGGAGCAACATTAAGGGCAGGAAAGAATCAGATCCTGTTGGCCCAAGTGCCATGGGAGGATAGAGCAGAAGGCTTGCGTTCTTACCACAAGTACAAGTGACATTCAAAAACAAGGTGAAATAACAGGCTGCTATCCTATATCTACTTGAGAGTAAACTCCATTGCCCCTGACACAACTTGCTTCTATGCAGACATGACAGGACTAAGCTGCTAATTACTCTAGCACCACATCACAATTCCTAACTCTACTTTCTCCACTGGACCACTGAAGGCACCACAAATGATGAATAACAGCCACTGATTGCACTAAGGAGCACTATCTGACAGGGGTGCCCACTTGAACAAAATATTGGGAGAGCCCAAGTAAAAGCCCCACCCCACATAATTGATCATGTGATATAGCACATGCACACCATTTGAATGGCAACGCCCGTCAACTTTGGGAGGCCCCAGCTCCCTCAAATATTTTATGGGGGGAGCTGAAGGGACCTCGGCTCCTAGGAGTTGGCTCCTGTGCTATCTGAACATGCTAAGTAGCAACTTAGCATGCTTGGTTTGTCTTATAAATTAAGGGACAATTCAAATATGATGGTCACTACATGGAGGCACACTTATCCATGTAGCCACACCACTTTGCAGGTGCAATATTTAAAAAGTTCTGGTCCATGTACTGTGTAATTATATTGTGCATAGCCACAGTGGAATCCTCTATGCAAAGGTATGCAGGCTCAATGCTTTTTAATATTATGGCCAGGTTGTACAGTAGTAATACATAGTTAACTACTTCCTTCTACCTGGTTGCTGTTGAAATTAAATCAAGTATTCCAAGAAGCATGGATAAGTCGATACATTAGTGCTTTAGATTGCTGCTTTTTTGCACTTTCCCTGTAATGCTGGAAGAGAAATTTAGACTGAAATGTACAAGCTTCGGATATACAAATCTGTACATTTGCATGGGGGATGTCCCAAAAGCTGAAGCACAAAGCTTCTGTATGCAACTTCATGGTTGTCCTTACGGTGTTATAAGAGAATGGCGACTGTGGCCTTGTTCGCACGTCATGACAAACCACAGTTAATGGACGTGATAAAACATAGTAAATAGTTTACCGTGAACAGTGTATTTTTCATTGTCTCCTCCCTGCTAGCATGCAAAGGAATCAAACCACAATCCCTGGCTTAGCATTACATAAAACCCCAAGATTGTGGCTTTGTTTCACTGCCAAAAAACATTGTCTTGTTTTTCAGGAATGAAAAAAACCACAACCCCTGGTTCAGATGCAACATTAAGCCAGGGATTGCCATTTGCTTCTTCAGTGCTGGACTTTGGTATTATAGTGCCCTGTGCGAGGCCAAAATTTGGTGCACCGCCCCCCGTCCTTGCACCGTGTTCCCAAAGCTGGGTAAGGAAGCGTCGGGTTTAGGGAAGAAGGCATGAGGGCTCTGGCAGGGTCCAAGAGCCATCCCACCATCTTCCCAAAGCTGGGAAAGTGCTGCCTGGGCTTTGGGAAGGAGGCTGGTGGACTCCAGGACCTTGTCAGAGGTCAGAGTCTTGTGACTCCTCCCACCATTTTTCTTACCGGGCTTTGAGAAGGCGACCACTCGGCTCTGCACCCAATGTATGCACACTGCTTGGACAGCCCAAAATCCACCTCTGGTTTCTACTACTGTGTACTAGGAGGGGGAGTGAGGCAGATCAGAAGGTGTGGTCATAGTAAAGTATTAACCATGGTTTACTGTGACACGCAGGTAAGACAATGGAATGCACAGTGACGTGTAGCTCTTTGTTTTTATTTAAACTCCAGCATCTTCAAGGGCCTAGCTGAGGTTCCTTGCACTGTAGGAAAGTGTCACTGGTGTTTTTTTAAATGAAGGCTACATTTAATAAAATGCATCCAGTGTGCGAAATACGTGGGACTTCAAGATTCTCATAGTTCATTTCAGGACAGAATGTCTTCTACCTGATGGCCTTACTTTCACAGTCTTAGAAACATGTAACCTGGCGAGTTCAAATGCTCACTCAGCCATGAAGTTGAATGGGTGACTTAGTGCCAGTCACTAACTCTCAGCCCAACCTGACTCACAGGGTTGTTGTGAAGGTAAAATATGGCGGGGAGAACCAAGTACGCCACTTTGACACCCCTGGAGGAAAAAGTGGCAATCAATCTGACTTGTTACCCTGTGAGCTTTCATAACCTTATAAAAGGTTATTGTACATTCAGCTCACCTGATTGAAGTACTGGCAGCCACTGTCATCCTTGGAAGGGGGGGGGGGTTTGCCATAATATTTGCTTGCAAAGAAAGATACTAGCTTAAACCATAAAAAGTAATTTGATCTGTTTCAAAGACATAAATTATCTGTGAGCGAATAAACAACAACAAAAAACCACCCCAATTTTACGAAGAACAACAAGAAAAAAAAGATGCTTCATGGTAGGTGGCCTAAACGTGGTTATTCACAGCAATTTTCTCCAGTGCGATTGCTCTAAGCAGTAGAATTAAAATTATTATTGTAACAAAGAGCTACTGTGTTGGTGATAAAACCCATCAGCAATTCTGTCCAATTGCTATAAAAACAAATGGAAAGAGCAATCCACGCTCCAGGAACTTTCCGTTCATTTCAACAGGCTTCTGTAGAAGAATCATAGGATTTTATCCAGTATTAGTCCCACCCAGAGTTGAACTGTTGGAAATAATGGACATGACTAACTTAGGCCCCGTCATTTCAATTGGTCTCCTCTGAGTATAGCTTGGTTGGATGCAATCTACAGTCACAGTTGGAAGGAATCATCCCATCCAACCTAATGCTCAATGCAGTATCTGCAGTACAGGATACAATAGAGCATCCTTGATAGATGGGATGCCAAGCTTCTGTGTAAATACCTCCAGCAAAGGAGAGCCCACCACATCCTGAGACAGCTTGCTCCACTGTCTTTCTGTTAAGGATTTCCTCCTAAAGTTTTGCTGAACTTTCCCTTGCCTGCAATTTTGACCCACAGATTTAAAGCCAGTGTGGTGCAGTGGTTAGAGTGTGGACTAGGACTTGAGAGGCCAGGGTTCAAATCCCTGCTCTCCCAAGAAGTTTGCTGGGTGACCTTAGGCCAGTCACTGCCTCTCAGGGCTGTTGTAGGGATTACCTGAGGAGTGAGAGAACCGTGAGCTCCTTGGGAGAAAAAATGGAAATGGAAATTGCAGAATGCTCAAAAAGTACACATTTCCTACAAAAGAGATGCACAACTTTAGGTTCCCGAGTATGCTAAAGCGATCCAATCACTCATTCAATCAATAATAGTCTAGCCCTCTGGAGCAACAAGAAAAAGTCTGCTCTGTCACTTGTGTGACAGCCCTTCAGATATTCCAGGACTGTTTTGTGTCTCCCCTTAATGTTCTCCTTTTTCCACTAAAACTTTGCTCTTTCAACCATTCCTATTAAGACTTGGCTCCTGGGCCCTCAACAATGGGGTCACCTTCCTCTAAACATGCTCCAGGTTGCCAATGTCCTTCTCATAAAGTGGCATACAGGACTGGACTCGGTACTCCAGCTGCAGCCCCAACTAGTGCAGAATAAAGTGGAAGTGTTTTTATTTCATTATATTATTTAACAAAAATTATAATACCGCTTAATTGCAGTGAAACCTTTAAGTGGTTTACAATATAATATTCAAATAATCAAAAGCATTTGAAAACATTTAAAAATAATTAAAATGAACATCAAAAGAGATTAAAGCACATCTACATGTCTGGATAGGCTTGCCTAAGGAAAAATGATCTAAGCAGGTGCCAGAAATAAGGTGCAGTGCAGTTACAGCAAAGGCACCTGCCTATTGTCAATAGGCAGGGTGTTCCGAGTGTAAATACATTAAAAGATCAATTTATTACAACTGCAGGATAAGTATTGAGTGTCACCTGTAACTGTGCCAGCTTCCTGTGACCTGGATTTTAAACATCTACCATATTCTGCCTTAGTTACCTCTCTTCTAAAATTAAAAACAATAAAATGTTTTAACCTTTTTCATAGGCTCTAGATTAGATCATTTTCAGCTGCTGCCTTCTGTATTCCCCCCACAAAGGTATGAAATAATTTTTGAGATGATGTGGCCAGAACTGTATATATAGTATTCGAATGGTGGTGGCACCATGATTTTTTATATGTACATTTTTTTATACTGGCAGGGTTATTTTCACTCTTTCTCCTAATAACCTGTAAGCGTGGAACATGGCCTTTTACTGCTACCAGTTGACATTTTCACTGTGCTCTCTGCTGTAACCCCTAAATCTCTTTCCTGATTAGTTGCTGCCAGTTCAGATCCCATCTATCTATATATGAAGCTTGAAATCTTTTTTTCGTGCTTTGCTTTACACTTCTTTACACAGAACCTCATTTGCCTTAATTAAAACAACAACAACTTCAATAGATCCTCTTTGGAGTTCTATGCAGCCTTGAATAGCTTTGTGTCATCTGCAGACCTGGCTACCTCACTAATTGCTGGTGACACCGGATAATTTTTGAACCAATTTAACAGTCCTGGTCCCAATACAGATTATTTTATGATCCTCTTGAAAGCATATTATTATGGTAACATGCTTTGCCCATGAACATCTCAATTTTGGGGGCGGGGGGGGAGGAATGGGAGCTATGCTACATTAAGCACACATGCAGACCTGACCTCTAGGAACACAGTCCTTGGAGCGCTGCATTCACTTGCCAGCATACACAATCCTCCTATACACAGCTGATCTTGAGTTAATGCTAATCAGTACACTGTAAGCAAAGAGAGAGATTATCCAGTTGCTCAGAGTCAAATAGTGCTAAGTATTGCTGATAAAGCAGCTCTTTATGGAATGATTTTAGATTAGAAATGGGGTGGGGAGAACCATCAATAAATTTTCTCCCTGGAAAACTGGAGTGTAATCAACCAGCGTGTAAATGCTACTATAGTAACCAGACGAGGTTCTTTTTCAAGGTGAAACTGAACTGAGTTTCCAAGTCCTACAAAACATTACATGATAGCCTTAAATATGTTATTTTGGGTGTGATCTAGTCCCAGAATTATGTTGCCTGGGGACTTTAAGATTTGGGGAAAGCCTAGCTGTGCTGGAGGGATGTATCATATTGATATGCAGGCAAAACATTCCCGATATACTTGCCAAAGCTCTAACACTCTTGCTCTCAATGGTAAGGAGCACAGGGGAGGCACCCATCATTTCCACATCAGAGGCAAAGTCTCGGTGGGCAAAGGCCAGGCACATCACTTCAACCACCATTAGCCAAATGCTCATGAGCACTTATACCATCCAGAATTGCAGCCCGGATGCACAAAGCAGAGCAAACAAGGCACCATCTACAACCACAGTACTTTGCTACAACCGCCACTAAGGAGGAGGAAGAAGCATACTCACTGGCACCTCACCATCCCAGCAGGCTCCCATTCACCTACAAGCTTCATGGCAGATAGCAACACTTTCCTGTTGCAAAACATGCATGACCAGCCCAAGAAAACTTGATGCCAAAGGAAAACACCATGTGGATATATTTTTGCATCAACCAATCCACTTATGTGGAAGTAGTTGTAGCCACTCACATGGTTTATCACCTTCTAAAGCTGCCTCAATCATGCAATTAGTCACAGCTGGTACAACAGCCAGGCTAAACTTAGGAACAAATGAGATGCAATGCTATTCAGGCCATTAGCAATTGCATGGATAGCTGTAAATCACAGGGGTGGGACGGATCAGGATCCTGCAGTGGAAATAAGGGAGTTTCAATCTCCCTGCTGTGGTTTGGATTGGGGGTGCTCTACCAGCTCTTTGCATTGGACAAAAAAAAAATCTCATTGTCATAGAGAGTAGGGAAGCTTAGGGTTAAATGGTAGAAAATTGATAAAATATTTAAGATGACCCTCTGTTGCACCTCAATAACTTAGTGGCCTTTCCTGCATCCATTCCTCACCCTTCCTAAATGAGCAACCAAGGTTGACCTTTGCGAACCTTGTTTCATCCCTGCCAACATCTGGATGCAGTGTAGGCCACTGTGTCAATTTCACAAGCAAAGACTAACAGAGGCTGGGTCTTGGGCTTTACTATAGGCTCCTACTGCTCTGTATTGAGTAGGTGGTGCCTGCTAATTATCCATTGGACTATTCAGTTCTGGGTTTAACACCAGCATCAAAGCTGGGGCATTTGGGTGTCTAGGTAAGCTGTTCATTTTAGTGACTTCCCTGGGAGTGTGCCTGGGTACAGAGAATGGTAAGGACTCTCTTAAGGATACATCATGCTCCTATTTACTCATTCATTCTGTAGTTCAGGGGTAGGAAACTTGTGACCCTCCAGATATTGGACCACAGCTCCCATCAGCCCCAGCCAATGGGAATGATGGGAGTTGTAGTATAGCAATTTCTGGAGGCTCAAGTAGTTCCCCATTCCTGCACTAAAAAACACAAAGGGGGGGAAGGGGGGGAGTCCAATGTAATTCTTATCAGGCGCGTCTCTTTCTAAATTGTTCTTGGCAAATTATCCTTTTCTACATGGAAACGAATCCATGTCAAAAAAGGCATAAAACACGCACTTTGCCTTTCCCCCCTCTTGTTCTTTGGTGATGATGTTTTAGTCTTCTTAACACACTATTATTTGTCAAGCTGCTCGCAAGATCCTGGAAAATCTCCAAAATGTATGTTGAGCCAGGCGATAATAGCATAGCTTTGGCACATACACTTACAAAAGTCTGTCATCATGGCAGAATCCCCCCAAATATTTAACATGTTGATTTCCCAGAATTCGTGATTAGCAGATGGGTCCAGAGGAACAAAGCAAACATTACTCTTCCTATGAAATGGAAAGGGGTGTGTGTGTGTGAAGATTTAAAACCCTCTTAGATAATTCACCAAATCTTCATTTCACAGTGACCATATAGTCACCCCCATGTTTGAAAAGGTTGTGTGAATGTGACCACCCATACTTAGCTTGTGTCTTGAATTCCGAAGCTAACCTGTCAGATCTATTTTTAAAAGAAGCCACGTTTGTGCCTCTACAATTCCCTAACGACTGGTGTGAGTGTAAATATCCTTCCATCATATGCTGCAAAGCCGTTATTAAAATACATCTGAATACTCTTTCAAAGCTGTTTTTCCCCGCCCCTCTACAGCAGTTCTGTAAATAGTCTTTCTCTGAAGTGTTAGCATTTTATTGAAGTCGAGCTTGTATTGCTAAGGGGGATGAGAGGAGGTGCTTCTTGGGATATTAATTTTGTTGCAGCATTTTGGGTTTATTTATCATCCTGTTTATATGTCACACTTTTAGTTTATGGTTATGTTTTGCTTATTGGAACTGCCCAGAGCCCTGGAGTTAGAGACGTGCTGGACTGGTGGGCAAGTATTAATAAGGACAGAACAGCATGTAGAAGGAATCTTTTATAGTAATTCCCGTCTAAGCTATGGCTGCATACACATCACACAGAGATTTCTAGAACTGGAACTATTTCTCAGTGTGATTAATCAATCTCTTCAGTGCTTAAAAACAGTAACACCCAGATTTCAGATTAACCGAAAAGGAAATAATGTAATTTCCATTTACCGCGCAACTCATCAAATGCTGACACCATCCATTGCTATCTTTTTCAAATGAATGTATCAGAGGTTGATTGAACAGCCATACTTTGTTGGTGCTGCAAAGCGGTTGGACTGCTAACATGCACCAAACACGTACCCTCCAACATTTCTCCAATGAAAATAGAGACATCCTATTCCATAATGATAATTTTACTATTTACACCTCACACATCTTGCTGTGTTGCCCCAGACACTCTGAGCAGCTTCCAATCTATATATAAAAACATAAGGAAACATTAAATTTTTTTTTTAAAAAAAAAACACTTCCCTATACAGGATTGCCTTCAGACAGCTCAGGGGTCGGATAACTCCATACCCTCCAACATTTCTCCACTGAAAATAGGGACAACCTAAGGAAAAGTGGGACATTCCGGGGTCAAATCAGAGACTGGGATGGCTTCTCTAAATCAGAGATGCCCTTGGAAAATAGGGACCCCTGGAGGGTCTGCAAATATATAAGCAAAAATAGGCATACTTTTCCTCCAGGTGCTCTTCTCTGTGAGAGTTGGTTCCTCTGATGCTGGGAGAGGAGCGACAGACTGGGCCATGCTGGGGGTGCCTGCTTCATGCCCCCTCAAAAACCTGTGCCTGAGGCCACGACCCTCTGGCACCCCTCACACTATGCCCCTGCAGTCTGGTAAAGTCACCAGAGGAGGGCACAGAGCACAACCAGTGAAAGGCGTGGCCTATCCAGAGAACATTTGGCCTCTGAGCCTGAGGTCCCTCACTCACTTTAAGGACAAAAAAGAAGAGTATCATAAAAGCAGTAGAAAATATTAGAAACGGCCACATTCTGAATTTCAGCATCAAACGTTTATCTGAAGCTGGAACTTGATGGGTACTTTGCCCTTCTCCCTATCTAGGATTTGAGGTAGGGATGGCTAAACGGTTCCACTTGGATTTGTGCATCAAGGCCACCATGAAACGTCTTCTAATTCTTGGGTAAGTAGCAACTCAGGTCTGCTGGTGGCCACTGAAGAAGGAGCAGCTGCCATATTTATGTAATAGCACATGAATAACTTGCAGACGCTTCAATCTCCATATTACTGACCCAGACTAAGCAAATTTAATGCTTTAATTTGTTAGTTTGATTGCTCATATGGGCTTGTGCATGTGTGCAAAGGTATGCATGTATCTATATACACATATTTCTGTGCGTGTATGCATGTGTGCCCACACTCACAAACACTGGTTCACTGCAAAACATTGTGACAAACCGCAAGCATATTTTTCTGCAGCTAAAGCTTAAGCCTTATCACAGTCTGAAAATGTGGAAAATCAATTATATGGTCTGAATTATTCTTTTCTTTCTCTCTTTTCCTTTCTTAAGTGCAAGTTTCTTTTTCCTTTCAGAGTAGTGTGTGCTTCGTAACATCCGCCACTAACAAGCTGTTAGGACTTTTTGCTAAATTAATACACTGGAAGTAAGCTAAACAGAAGGCTTGTGGAATTCCAAGCATTCACTTTCTCTTCTGTTGTGGCTGCCTTTCAGCTTGGGAACCTTCCGTCCTGTTGCTATAACATCTGGACAACATTTGGGGCTGTCTCTCAAGCACACGGGGTGTGCACCGCCGGTGAATTTCAACTTTCAACATCTCCCTGCCTCTAATCTATATTTAATGTTTCATGACTGGTAGTCAGAGAAACTTCAGCTAACTACCAGGTTGGAATGAAAATGATCCTTGGGAAAACAGTCATTTTTCCCCCTCCAGCCTACGCCAGCAAAGTATCTGTGACAGAGATGCTCCTTGGAGATTTGTAGCCCATTCACTCGCAGTAATAATAATTAAGACTCATGATTACTGTGCCCGCATAATCAAAGATTGCTTCATAAAATGTACTCCCTAAGGGGACAAATTTCTCTGTTCTTAACTGGATGTCAGTCATAAGGATCAGCACCCCTAGGGATCTCCAGTCTTTTGCCTGCCCTTTTCATTACTCCGTTGTTAGCATTGTATTATTCTTCTCGATGCAAATGAGTAGGTAATCATGTGTAAATCGTGCCCTCCAGAAGGCACATGTAGCGAGTCACCCCCCCCTTAAAAAAAAACTACCACAGGGATTTCTCACATAGAACATAATTACATCTCAGCCATATGGGCTCATTTATATTCTATTACAGGTTAAGCTAATACGACTGCGAAATATGCTAAAAATACCTCAAAGTGTTATGAGTGCTGTCAAAACACTTGTCATTTCTCGCCTGCCTGTTTGATTGCTAGTGACTCTATATTTATTTAAGAATCCACAGAGCCAGGGAACCTAGGAAAACAAATTTGAGAGGCATTTTTTCATGTTGTCCAATCTGAAATCAAGACAGCTAGTCGCTGAAATGCTACATTCCCCTCCTCCTCAAGCTGTCCCACCTTTAAAACACTGGAGCAGAGCCTTCTCTCCTCCCCCCGTCCATGGGGCAGAAATCATGCCTACCCATTATTTCAGGTAAGTTGTGTCATCTGTATACTATCCTCTTTTTATTACTGGGCATTTTAAAAATAACAATAAAGCTAGCCTTCTGTAGGCTAAATACATATCTGATCCCGTGGTATTTCACCCACAAGAAAGCATCAGGGAAATTACAGGGAAATGTTAAAACATCTTGACTTTTTCTTGTCATGAAACAAGGGGGGGGGGGGAAATATTAGGCTAAAATAATTCTAGACTAACTTAGGCTGATGGATGAATATAGGCACAGTGACCGGGAAAGGGGGGGGTGATTCCCCACCCCCATCATAATGCTGGCCTGGGAAGGGAACCACAATGATTACATTATTTAAAAAAGGCCCTTTACCTTTTACAGGTCAGAAAACGTTCCATCTTGCCCAGTATTATCTGCTCCAACTGGGCCATGAGTCTCCAGGGTATAAGACTGAGGCATTTTCCATCACTTGCCATCTGATTTTTGTAAATGGTGATGCCAGCAAAATGAACTCAAGACCTTCTGCATGCCAGGAACGTGCTTTCCCTACCATGGAGCTGCAGGTCCTAATGTGGTTTCTCTTTTGTCAAGTCTAAAGATCACTGTGGGGCTGGTTTTAATGGATAGGAGAGGAAATATTAATTGCAATTTATCCCTCCAGGCACCCACGTGTGTGGGTTGAACAGTTTCAAAATCCCATCCTTGGCAGCATAAATAAAAGCTTAGGAATTAGACTGTAACACATTGTTTGGAGCAAGTCCATCTACAAAATCAGATGGTGTCCCCCTTCTTACCCCACTCAATAAGGAATCAGGTAACAACTTGTAAAGTAAGTTTAAAAAATAAGATTTACTTTTTTATAATCATGCTCTGGTCCACAAGCAAAGGCAGCGGTAAAAACTATGCAGGCAAAATATTTACAGTATAACCAGCTTCAGACATGTGCCTAAAGCTACAGCTTGGAGGCATGTTTGCATCTAACAGAAGAACAGGAAGTACTATATGCCCCTTCCTCTCCAAGAGAGGAGGAGAAATGACATCACACAGAGCCCTCTCTACAAATTGTATTTCTATGGTCTGAATATCTGCCTATCAGCAATACAGCTCTGTGGACTTACCCCCTTCTCATGCTAACTAGCAAAAATATGCATTTGTTAGGTTTGACTGCTGATCTCCCACAATCACAACAGTTGATTTTCCACATTTTTTGTGTAAATTCATTACTCTAACACTGCACCTCTCACAGGAATAGATTGCTTGAGAGAGCAATATTTTTTATACAAGTAAGCCAGCAGCTGAGCATGTTAATCAACTCTCATCCCTTGTTCATATGTTCAGCACTGAAATAGCAACAAACAGAAGTGCACCATTAGGATGAATTAGCCTGCTAGCCGCTATAAGTAGGGCCTTCTCAGTAGGGGCTCCTATCCTATGGAATTCCATTTCAAAAGATATCTGGCTGGCTCCAGATTTTTCACGAAGTTTCAAGTGTTTCCCTAGGCTTTTCTTTGACCCCCCCCCCCCCACCTTTACTGCTGCTGAAGTTTTATGGCACTTTAAAATGTATAGTGTTTAATTTTACTGATTGCTACGTTATGTTTGGCCTATTGCTTTGTATTATGTTTTGCACATGCTGTAAACTGCCCTGACATAATTTTAATGAAGGGTGGCATGCAAATATTTTAAATAAATAAATAAATAAATAAATACCAGATAGTTTGCAATGAGAACAGGGTTCTCCATTTGAGCATCCGTTTGTGCAAAATGTGCTCTGCTGGATGAGCCCAATAACCCATCTAGTCCAGTATCCTTTTCCCCACAATGGCCAACCAGATGCCTGTAGGAAGCCCTGTATATAAATATTGTACAAACACTTATATAGTCGACAACCACTTTTAAAATTCAAAGATACGAAGGTATAAATAAGCAATCTGTTCTCTCCTAACACAATAATTCCACATCTCTCTCTGTTCCATAATCAATTTGGAAGGAACTAGTGTAGCTGCACCTTGCCAACAAAGGTCCGTATAGTTAAAGCCATGGTTTTCCCAGTAGTGATGTATGGAAGTGAGAGCTGGACCATAAAGAAGGCTGATCGCCGACGAATTGATGCTTTTGAATTATGGTGCTGGAGGAGACTCTTGAGAGTCCCATGGACTGCAAGAAGATCAAACGTATCCATTCTTAAGGAAATCAGCCCTGAGTGCTCACTGGAAGGACAGATTCTGAAGCTGAGGCTCCAATACTTTGGCCACCTCATGAGAAGAGAAGACTCCCTGGAAAAGACCCTGATGTTGGGAAAGATTGAGGGCACAAGAAGAAGGGGACGACAGAGGACGAGATGGTTGGACAGTGTTCTCGAAGCTACGGACATGAGCCTGGCCAAACTGCGGGAGGCAGTGGAAGATAGGAGTGCCTGGCGTGCTCTGATCCATGGGGTCACAAAGAGTCGGACACGACTAAACGACTAAACAAAGTGTAGCTGCAGACACTCTTGTGGGTGAAGATTCACCTTCTTCCTTTGCAAAAATGCAAAGACAGAATTCAGTCATTAATGAGTAGAGTGCTGAAACCTTCACGGTGCCTAAAGAGAATAGGAATAAGCTGACACCCTATCGGCTGATCATGTTGAAAGGGGTATAATCAGGGGTGTATTTCTCTAAAGTTAATATAAAACTTGCCAGCAGATGGCGCATAAGAATATGTCATACCCTTCAATGGATCTTGAAGGGCCAATAAAGTTAGAGGTTGTTTCACATTGCAGATGACTTGTCACAGGCAGGTTTTCACATCCGAGCATAACTAGTGTGATTAACTATTTGCAAAGCAGGTGTGTGTCTCTGGGCATATGAGAACAAGAGGAATGCCAGTAGGTGGAGAGTCAAAACATTAGGAACAGAACTGGTGTAAAATGAGAGCAATAGCGCAAAAGATAACGGGAAGCCTTTTGAGACTGCGTTGCCTGGATATCATTCAAAAATTGTGGCCTATCTGGGCCAGTTTGAAAGAGACATAAGAGAATCAGGTTTGAACAACTCAGCCTATCAGTTTTATATGATGTCTATGGATGTGATGGTTAAGTTCCTTCTTATTTGTAGCTCTTCAACTGGAACAGGAATTTGATGACTTCAGACCCCTCCAAGTGTCCCTATTTTCCAGGGACAGTCCCGGATTTACAGAAGCCGTCCTGGTTTCTGATTTGATCCCAGGATGATGATGATGATAATGATAATAATGATAATAATTTATTATTTCTACCCCGCCGATCTGGCTGGGTTTCCCCAGCGACTCTGGGCGGCTTCCAACAAAAGATTAAAATACAACAGTCCATCAAACATTAAAAGCTTCCCTAAACAGGGCTGCCTTCAGATGTCTTCTAAAAGTCTGGTAGTTGTTTTTCTCTTTGACATCTGGTGGGAGGGTGTTCCACAGGGCGGGTGCCACTACTGAGAAGGCCCTCTGCTTTTCCTTATATGGATTGGGTAGTATAGAAATTTGGGAAATGAATTAATGGAATTTTATAGGCTTTGGATCCCGACAGGTGAAATTCTATTCCTATACCATGAAATCAAAATGATAATTAATTTTTTTTTAAAAATCAAGACATCACCAAGGCAAAACAAAATATGCTCCACAGGATTCTATTACCACTGTTCATTAAAGCAGCTGTAAGCATTAATATTTTCCTACAGGAATGGAGGCTGTATTTCTTCACAATCAGTCAGTCACATTGAGTAAAAAGAACATAATAATGCAGCCACTTCTATTGGTGGTGCATTCAGGGACGTTGCAATACATTTCTCAAGGGCATGCATAATAACGTCTCCAAGGAAGAATACATATATTCACTTTATATGTTACAAGTGTATCTCAGGAACAGCCCAGTCTTGAGCATAAGTAGTTTAGGACTAATTAATCAAACAAACATACATACACATAGCACTTATAGGACCTGTCACTGGATAATAAGTGCCAACAGTGCAGGGTGAGGGCTAAAAATATGTAAATTAATCCATAATACTTTACAGTAGTGGGTTTTTGTTGTGTGTTTTTTTACCATGAACGTATATAAGAGGAATCTAGATTTATCCTAGTTATCTGAATATTCAGCTAACAACTGCTTGAGAGCAGTCTATCGTTGACTTTCACTGTATAAAAGGGAAGATTCCCTTCCCCCCCCGCCATCCTTCTGGACATATTTAGAATGGAGTGTTAAAAATATACTGTGCTACAATCTTCCTTTGGGAAAAATGATTACCAGGCAGAGCTAAATAAATATTTTACATCCAATATTTTTTTTTAAAAAAAGAGGGTGTTTATATGTATTCTTATTTTTTGTGAAAGGGCTTTTTTTGTTTAAATGCACAAGAATAGAATATTAAACTGAATTCTATTCTTTGCTATGGATCATATTTTCGTGTGACCACTGACACTTTAGATCGGGGTGGGAAACCCTTTATAGCCTGATAGCTGCATTCCATTTTAGGCATTATCTGATGGTAACTGGCCCACAGTGGGTGGAACCAGGGGCAAAAAGTGAGAAGAACAATGAAATAATTGGAATTTTTTTGATTTGTTTTCACATTTGTACAACAGGCTAGTTTCTGCACACACTCACACATCCCTCTCTATTCTCCATTCACACAAGCAAGAAGCATTATTGAAATTGAAGGATACATCCCATTAAGGTATCACATAGTTCTCTTTGCAGTTCAAAGTGTATCACAATTGGCACCAAGGTGCTTTGAAGTACATTGTGTATGTGTTGTTTTAACAGAGAGCAGCTGGAACCCTTGTTTTATTTAATTCTGCTATAAGGCATATAGTAGTGAAAGGGAGAACCTTGAAAGGTGTCTGTCATAGAAATAGGGGATTCTAGGAGTGGGGTCAACAACGTTTTGGGGCTAATGGGCATGTTTGGAATTTAGAAAAGGTGCCATGGGTGCCAATCATAAAATGGCAGCCGTGGAAGGCATGTCATAATGTGAGGTGTGGCATAACACAAAATGGTCGACACATCTAAAAGAGCAGAAGAAGACACAGGACCACAATATGAAGTGGACGCACCTCACCATTAATGGGAGTGGGGGGAGACCAAATCAGCCACTTGCTCACAGAACGGAAGGATGGAGGGGGACCTATTCCTGGCATCCTGTGAAATGTGGGAATGTTTAAAGAAGAAGCTCAATGGAGGGAGGAAGAGTCAGTCCAAAGAGAAATAGTCTCTCGTGTACTGTGAATTTTTCAGGGGTTATTACTCTGATCTTTTGTAGTCACCACAGAACATAATGATGGTCAGTTTAGCACCCAGGAGTGCTGTGTTGGTAACCCCTGACTAGTATAACTTACGATGAAACTGGCTTTCTGCGTAGGTATCTGTAATTAGAATAGTGTAATCTATTATTCCTAGACTTGTTATGAACACCTCACTCATAAACACATGAAATTAAATCCCAGTGATTTAGTCAGAACTTATATGCATTTAGCTTTAGCCTACTATTTGAATACAGATAACAGTCCAGCCTTTGGGCTTTTCAAGCACCCTTTTATTTGAAGATGTCAGAAATCTTTACGAACGTTAATTACATCTCTCCAGGTAGGGAACTAATATATAGTCAGAAAATTGAAAAGTGGAGGGGGCCTGAGGATACACAGAAAGTCCTGAGTTTGCAAGAGCAAGGTGTGCTTTTCTTGTCTTATTTACCTAGCAGCAGGGCCATATTTTCAGGTTGCGCTTGATCACAAGTACAAGGCACAGGAGCTTGAACTGCATAGAGGAGGGAGTATCTGGACGAGACGCCTGACAGCCCTTGCTCAGGCTCACGATAATGAACTCAGTATCTTCTCCCTGCAGTTGTAGCTGGAGGACTGGGATCAGCAGACTGAGTTCAAATTGCATTAAAAAACCTTTTAGGGGGAAAAATATTTAGCCTCCTGGCCAGAAGACCTTTCCCTTCATCCTTTTCATGGGTTTTCTGTCTTGGATCAACTCTCCTAAGCTATTTCTGTCTTGACTTGACTTTGAAAGCTGTCACTCAGGGTCTGATCATTCTCATTAATACCTGAGAGCAAACTCTCCTTTTCTATAACTAGGTTTTTACACACAGCAAAAAGAAGTCCCCAGATCAAGCAAAGACAGGTAGCTGGTGAGGGGTGTGTGTGAAGGAATGAAGTATTTTATCCAAAACTCCAGTTTGTTGTTGTTGTTTTAAATCTTTCTGAGCACCACACAATTCATAAATAAATGAGAATACTTAAGCAGGAGATGGGCATCAGCTTGCCCCACATGAGCCTTGGCACAGTAACATTTTAAAATATGAAGTTTCAGTCACTGAGTCTTTAGTTAAGTCTGTGTTTAAGTGCAGCCTTCTAATGAGCTTCTGATATGACAGCCGTCTAAAATTATTTTTAGTATAAGCTGCATAAAACTCAGACCCACTTCTGGGTTTATATTTCAGGCTAGTGGTTTGGAAATGTGTGTAGTACAATGGAGTGGCCTGAAAAAGGTCAAAGATACTTTGTAACGTGAAAGACAAGCACCAGAAATATGAAAGCGATGATGAGACTTGCGGCACCTTCAAGTCTAACACATTTATTGTGGTATATAAGGCTAAGGGTAAATCTGAAAGCCACAACCCTTCTCTCTTTTTTTAGGGCTGTCCACTTTGACTCTTTTGCCTTGCCCATTTTCACATTAAGCCCCCAGAGGGTTTGCAATGAGGTAATATGGTCTTCAGACCATTCCTGATAGACGAGCTTTTGTAGACTAGTCTACCTAGGCTTACGTGGTAACAGGTTTGTTAGTCATTAAGGTGCTACAAGATATGGCTTCTCCTCTGGAAATTGTTGAAAGAATTACAGGATGCCTGGGTAAGAACATAGAGAAGATCCCTCCTAGATCAGGTCCATGGCCCATTTAGTCCAGCATCCCATCTCACAGTGGCCAACCAGATGCCTATGGGAAGTATGCAAGCAAGAGAAACACAACAGTACTCTTCCCACTTGTGATTCCCAGCAACTGGCACATTTTTGGGAAGCAGAACAGTGTATGCTGCTCAGAATGCGCAGAGCTAATTTATGAAGTGTTCTAAATTCCAAGCAAATTTTGGCTGAGATTTCAATATGCTAAGAGAGCATAGCTGTCAACGTTTCCCTTTTTTTAAGGGAAATTCCCTTATTCTGAATGGGATTCCTCGCAAGAAAAGGGAAAAGTTGACAGCTATGTAAGAGAGGGGATTGGTTTGGAATCCCTGCTCCGCACCCCTAGTTTTTGGCAATATTTTCTGTGCAGGTATGCTCCTAGATGTACCGTATTGGCCTGAATATAAGCCTCACTTTTCCCCCCAAAAAATTCTGACCATGAAAATTTAAAGTGCGGCTTAAACTTTACAAAAATTGGCTTTTACATTATCACTGCTGAAACATACATACGGTAAAACAGAACAGGTGTGAGTGCCTGCGGAGTTTTAAGGGAGCGGCTTATATTCAGGTATTGTCTCCCCCCCCCCCCGAATTTTAAAGGTGCAGCTTATATTCAGCTGCGGCTTATATTTGGGCCAATACGGTACATAGAAAATTTAATCCAGTCCCCTTAGGATTTCATGTGTCATGTACTAGTATGTTGTTATTCTCATTTCACAAGGCCATGAATCTGTGGCCATGGTTAGATTGAAACATAAGCTAAGAAACAGGTCCCTTAGTTAGGTGTTCTCCCTTGCCAACCACGTTCCCTCATCTCTACCACCTATGTCCCATCAGCCCCTGTGTATTCAGGATGATCCTCTGCAGTGGGGAACTGGCCCTCCTAACAGTTTCCCTGTGCAATTAGCGATGATTAGGAGGGATTCTACATTGCAAGGGGAGTGTCCATGAGTACAGCTAACTCTCTGATTCAGGCATTCAGCCCCAACATATGAAGGATGGTGAGAACATAATGGAGGAAGAAGGGCAGGCAAGTGCCCCCCTTCCCTTCCCTTCCTGTCCCTTCCCTTCCCTTCTCTCCCCTCATGCTGGAACAGGGCTAGAATTCGGAAGGGCCATGGCTCAATTGTAGAGCATCTGCCTCGCATGCAGAAGGTCCCAGCATCGCCAGGTAGATCTGGGAGAAATCCTGCTTGAAACCCTGGAGTGCTGCTGTCAGTCAGTGTAGACCAGGGTTTCCCAAACTTGGTTCTCCAGCTGTTTTTGGACTACACTTCCCATCATCCCTGCTGGCAAGTTGTAGTCCAAAAACAGCTGGAGACCCAAGTTTGGAAAACCCTGGTGTAGACAATACTGACCTAGATGGGTCGATGGTCTGACTCACGTTCCCAGTGCTGTCAGAATCCACCCTTCAAGAGCCATCTGGTGATCAGCTTGGTGGGTAATAATGGAACCATTAGCCCATCTTTCTGAATTGTATTTCTTAAACGGACAAGCCTTCCTGTTTGGCCACACAGGTGCCTCTCATTTCTTGTCCTCTTGTCAGGAAGGTATGAATTGTTTCTTCCATCCTCCTTTTTTCTTTCTGAGGATAATAAAAAGCTCTGTTGCCACCTGTCTCATGCCCACCCTTGGCAGGTCTGACGTTGATAGGTTTTGCAGAGAAGGAACTTAGGTTTATTTGCTTTTTGAGAAGCTCAGTTGCTTCTCTCCACCCCAGGCTTGCACATATTTCACTAGCTGGTGAGAGCCTGCATGCTGCTGGCTTAAAGTCAGGGCTTTAAAAAATCTCATAAAAATTTGAAATACCTATCTTTATTCAGTCTTCTCAGGAAATCTCAGCAAAGCCCTTTGTAACTGAAAATGTATTATAGCTTTTAAAAGGCACTGTGGGTAACAATTTCACATTATTATTTTTTTCCCAAGATACTCAGAAAATCACCTTATGATGCCAGTTTCAGACGAAAGGAATCTGGGCGATTGCATGGGAGCGTAATTCAAGCCTGACCCTTAATTCCTTAGCAGTTCAGTGCATACTTTAGTGGAAGCGTAATGCCAAAGCTCATTTGTTAAAATGACATCCAGTGGAAGCACTTTTATAACAAGTGGGCTAAAAGTCTGATGCTATAGAGAGTGTCTGAACTAGAGACAAAGCCATCAGGAATAACGCCTCCAAAACCCAAGCATAGGAAGTCTGCAATTCAGTGGATATATATGATTTAACACCTAAGCGAGAGTAACTGTAGTTGCTCATGTTCATCCTTTGTCTTCCTCATTCCTTTCTACTCACTGATGCTTGTTACTCTTGCCTCGTCTTTCACTCCTCTCAGCTGTTGGGTTATATTTATTTATTCTATATCCATCTATCACAGGCATAGGCAAACTCAGCCCTCCAGATGTTTTGGGACTACAGCTCCCATCATCCCTGACCACTGGTCCTGTTAGCTACAGATGATGGGAGTTGTAGTCCCAAAACATCTGGAGGGCCAGGTTTGCCCATGCCTGATCTATCATCTATCTATCTACCTATAATCTCAACTCTCCTTATCATTTAGGGTGGCTAACAGTGATTAAGACCATCTACAAAATTCAATAGTATTCCAACAACAATATAATAAAAACAGAGACAAGTGCAAACGCCTGCCTAAATGGGAAGCTTTTTTTTTTGCCATATAGCCAAACAGCGTAAGTGAGGTGTCCAACCAAGTCTTCTGAGCCTAACTATTGTCAATGGAACATATAATTTTTAAAAAATATATTTAGTTATTTAAACAATTTCTATTCCACCTTTCCTGACTGTGCACAAGATGGTTTATAATAAAACAATAGATCATAAAATATAAAACCATAAACGGAAGGCCAGAGAGAGAGAGAGAGAGAGAGAGAGACAGAGACAGAGAGGGGCAAAAGAAAGAGAATGCTTGCAGGGATGTAATAATCTTCACAAAAAGCAGTCGGTGAAGGGGCAAAGCGCAACTCTCTCTGCAAGCTTTTCTACATTCTAGGTGCCACAACTGAGAAGGCTTTCTTTCTTCCGCTTGGGTATCTAACCTCAGATGACAAGGAAATGCAGATGATGCTCCCTAATGGAAGACAGTCCTTGATCAAACCCTGATGTATTGCACTAAACTGTGATAACAGAATTATGGCTGATGGCAAAGATGGTGTTTGTCTCAGGCAGGTGATCCCTGCAGTGGCGTAGCGTGGGTTGTCAGCATCCGGGGCAAGAAAAGTAATTTGCGCCCCCTAACTGAGAGAGAGAGTGAGTGAGCCAGGTAGGGGCAGAGAGCTGCGGCCGGCCCCCCCCTGCACCCCCCACGCTACGCCACTGGATCCCTGCATGTACCATGGTATATGTACATAGCATTTTGCATATGCATAGTACATGGAATCATAAAAGAGAAGAAAAGTGATAAAGTAATACTGCTAAACAATCCACTTTGCACTGGAATCTAGTCAACATAAACTCTTGGTTGAGCCTAGAGCAGTTCTACACTCCATTAATTACAATCATGAATTATTCTTATTCCAAAGTGCTGCTCTCCTTGGATTTCCAGTGCTTCCACTTGTCCTCTGATCATGAGTCGTTTGCAACTGGACATTACTACACCCTGACAGTCCTGCAGACATACTTAGATATAAGCTGCCAAAGAACATCTCATAGCATTAATGTAATGGCATGTGAATTTGCTTGACTTGATCTTACATAATCCATTAAAATCTTCACAAATAGCATGGGCTGAATCAGACTTGCTAATAGAAATAGAGTCCTTGCTCTTGTTTCCTAGATAAATTGACTACTAATATAAACGCAGCAAGATGAGCACCCAGACCCTTTCGTGAACGCCTTACGATTGTGAAAGTGGCACGTATCATTGAGCAATGGTGTGAATTATATATAATCCAATTGAAAGTGCTGCTTGCTTCTAAACTTTGCCTTGTAATCCTGCTCAGACTGTGACTTCTTATATTTCTTGAGGATGAAGGACCGAGGGCTGTAGTGGGTGGATAGGAAATAGGTTTACGGAAGGGAGCAAGCTAATAGGTCATGAGCGTCAACATAAATTAAATGCTTTAGCAAGGTTTATTGTCATTAAGGTTCATGATTTTCATTAGAAAAAGATGTTCACTCAAACACATCTAAACTTCTGGAAACTTCAAATCACATAAGTGGGTCATGATTTTGCAGCACGGGTTTCTCTCTGCTTGTTTCATTGATTCTAGGGCATAGTTATATAACGTTTTCCAGACCACACTGTTTATACATTGATAAGGGGGAAAGGGACATAATTAATAGCTGCAGAGTTCCCTCCCTCTATTTTTAATTTGAGGGAAAGGGGTTGGGAGAAACATCCTTGCCTTGAGGTGAGAAGGCCGTGTCCTATATTTAAATAAAATTAGTCAGCTGGCAATTCATTGAACACTGACTGAGGAAGAAGAGTGTATTGAATTTTTTTATTAAACAAAAAAACCTCACTGGAGGACATAGAAAGATGAAAGGTGCAATGCACCAGGAACAGTTAAATGAAAATGTTGAGTGTGTGTGCAGCTGCTGTGAAAAAAGGTGAATTTCATGTTGGTGATCATTACCCTTTGACAGCGAAGGTATTTTGTTCTGTGGGACCCACAGAAGATCCACCTCGTTTGCTAAATTCATACTGTTCTGTTCCACTAGAAACATTGTATGCGTTTTACAATTGTAATGGTTTTATTTTTTTTTATAGTTATTGTTGCAATGAACAGCTGTTAAATTAACAGCTAAGGTCCCACTCTGGGACCTTAGCTGTTCATTAAAAAAGAATGTATATACTGCTTTGTACCATGTACGTTTCAAAGTGGCCTACAACAATACAATATACAAATTTTAAAACATAAATTAAATCTCCCAGATCTCCTTTCCCAGATAAACAGCAGGTAAGAAATAAGTAAATGAATATTCTACCTCTAGGTTGAGAGTTTGCTAGTAAACAACAGAAGGGGGCTATTTCTGCCTTGTCCTGTTTATAAGCTTCCCATAAGCATCTGGTTCACCACTGTGAGAAACAGGATGTGGGACTAGATAGGCCTTCGGCCTGATCCAGCATGACTTCCCTTATATTCTTAACATCTACTGCAACCCCTCACCCCCCCTGGAATGAGTGGAAACGGTACAAGGGCACAAATATGGTTATCTAAGGAGAGGGTGACTGGGCCTGTAACAAGTTTTCTCAGTGTGTGAAAATTCATCTAAGGGTCAAAATTAGTTCAGATGGGGAATTAGGTAGTATCTGACTGGCTCCCAGGCAAATAGGACCAGCAAAGTATGTTATGTATTTGCTCGTTGTCATTTAAACTGTTAAGACACCTGCACTGGCTTGGAACCATAATTTTAGAGTCCCTATTCAGCAATATCACAGGCAGTTTAGAGGACCTGCTTGCAAGGGAGTCTATCACTGAAGATTTGCTTAGATTCAACACTATCCAGGGACAATACATTATCTACTAAGCTACATCCATTCTGGATTGAACTTTTGTCTGACACAGGCAGCCAGTCTTTGCAAGTTCTTGGCTTTTTAAAGCTACCTGCAAAAGACCTTTCCCCCTTTCTGCATGCCCTCAACAGTGTTCCTTCTTTGGGTGGTGATGTTGTGCATGTACTAATCTTCTGAATTCAGCTGAAATATATGTGGATGCATAGTTTCTCCTTAGTGCTCCAGCTCCTGCTGTCACTCTAGCCCTAGCCCTAGCTATCAGGAAGCAGTCCCATTTATATAAGGGAACTGCATTGCAAAATGTGGAGGAATAGCAAATTTTAGAGGTTCTTGCATTGTTTTGGAAAGTGTGAAATAGGTAGGTTTGTCTTTTAATGCAAACTACATCAAATCCCTCGCCCATCCCTAGTCTGAAGGCATCTGAGGCTGCCATTGTGTTGAAGCTAAGAAAGTTTAGGTTAGTCAAAATAAAAAAAATCCTTCCAGTAGCACCTTTAAGACCAACTAAGTTAGTTCTTGGTATGAGCTTTCGTGTGCAAGCACACTTCTCAGAAGTTAGGTTAGTCAAGTCTTGGACAATGGGCTGTCTGGGAATCCCATCTATGCTGCCTTTGGTTGTGTGTGGGAGGAAAGGCTGAATATATATGTACTGAAAGCCAAACGGGAGAAAGGTGGGATATAAATACATTAAAATATTTTTAAAAATTATTTCATAAAAAATACTCTTTGTTAACCACTTTAAGCTTTTTTTAACAAACAGGCAGAGTGTACATTTTATGAAATAAATATAAAATAAAATAAATAACAGTAAAATGAATTTGTTTTAGTATCCCGCCTTGAGCTCCCTTGTGAGGAAGGGCAGGATGTAAATTTAATAAATAAATAAATAAATAAATCCATCAATTTCAGTCAAACATGCTCTCAAGTACATTTGCTCCAGATGACAACCTTGCAGGGAAATATTATTTATTTTATTTAGTCAAAAACATTCCTATGCCTTAGCAGTGATTGTGGGGGAAGGGAAGAAGGGAGTTAAATGTTTATCGAATGGCTACAGCTCATGTTTGTAGTGTCAGTGTGTACTTTATTGAAGTAGCTGCATTGAATATTCCTTGGTAAGATTGCTTGAGACAAATGCTACAATAAAATGAAATATGCACCAGGGACCAAGTGATGGCTATGCATCAACTTTTATATGGTACAGAATATTTTCCATTTTTGCTATAGGGCTTAATCAATAATACCATTTAAAAAAAAAAATCTAGATTAATTGTTTTAGTTTGGTGAAAGCTTCACTTAAAACCTTAATTTACCTATCTCAGTGCATCATTTAATCCCCGCCCCCCCCCCATGCTGACATTTGCAGTGTCAACAAGGAAAACTATTGCTGGGGGTGGTAACATATCTGTGATATAGACAGATGTGGTTTTAAGGTTCAGTGAAATTATGCTGAGAATTTCACATAAGCCAACAAGACACTTTTCTAGCTTCTTTTGCATTTGTGTAATGTCATTGACCTTGGCTACTTTGATAATCTGCAGGGTGCTTCTCTGCTCATATGAAGCTGAAAAACTGTGATGTTGAGGAAATAAAACTGGAAAGCCATATAACATAGCCATATAAACTGGAATGACATATTTTTTAATTGCTGTTTTTGACAAGGGATGCAACTAGTAGATCTGTTTCTGTCTTCCTAATCCCCACTCACCACAACTTCCTTTACTACAGCCTTCCTCAACCTGGTACTCTCCAGATGTTGTTGGAATCTAGGTCCCATCAGCCCCAGCTACCATGGTCAATGGTCAAGCATGATGGGAGTTGTAGTTCAACAACATCTGGAGGACACCAGGTTTGGGGAAGGCTGCTGTCAGAGTTGCTTCCAGATCCTAGCTCACAGAGGATCACGCTAGCCAGCGATCATTAAATAAAAGTCTTTATTGAGTTACAGTTTCCATTCTCAAGCTGCTGCGTGCAACCCTACGTCTAATGGTTAGATCGGCGAAGCTCCATCTGAGTCTCCGCCCCTTGTACACCAACTTAATATCCTAGCCTTGCTCCACCTTTTCCGCCTGACTGTTCTTCTCTGGGTCCCTCTGCCCCCCGGGGTCTCTTCCTTCCGGGATTCCTCTGACGCTGACGCTGACCCCCCTGACTCTTCTCCCTCCTTTCGGCGGGCTTTAGGACCTGGCTCCCTTTCCGGGCTGCCTACTGCGCCACCTTCCTGTGCATTTGAACTTGGCGCGCGCGCCCAACCTTCCACCTTCCGTCTGACCGTTTCTTCGCTCCCCGATGGAGGTGTGGCCACTCCTGACTCGTGCCCTCCCCCCTGTTGTGAGCTGCCAGCGCTTGATCCCTGGCGCCCTTCCTCTTCCCTGCTCTCTGGCGGTGACGCTGGTCCCGATTTCCAACTGCTCCCCTCTGAGTCCCCTCTGGCTCTATCTTCCTGGGGTGTCCCCCTAGGCTCCCCCCTTGCCCTGGCCACTGGTGCTCCTTTCTGTGAATCTTCTGATTCACTGGAAAGACTCGGAGATCTCGGGTCGTCGTCATCACTCATCTTTTCTTCTGCCTCCTCCCCCTCGCTCTCTGTTTCCTCCCTTGCCCTTGCCTCTGCTCCTGAACCCCTGACAGCTGCTTACTACAATGTATGTTTGCATGGACTCCAACATTTATACCAAATCAATCACCCTCCTATGTTTATCAGATAAACCCCAAGTGTCATTGCGACACAGAAGGTAAACATCTGGAAAAGTTCTGCTTAGTTTCATTTGTGTCTTCTTCTGAACAAGAACTATAGGAGATAAAAAAGGAAGTATGTTTTCGTTTGCTTGTTAAAGAAAAGCAGTTAGGGTTGTCATTACTGTTAGGGTTTTTCTCTTATATATATATTTCTCACCACGCAATCCCAGAATATCATTTGAATCTGCTAAAAAAAAACAGGGATGGCTATAGCTTGTGACTCTCCAGGTGTTTTTGTACTCCAGTTCCCATAAACCCAAGCCAGCATGACCAATGATCAGGAAGGATGGGAGTCGTAGTGCAAGCAGATCTAGCCAACCCTGATATTGAAGATACTTTCCTAGACTTTTACAGCAATGGAAAGATGAGATGTACTCTTAAAGAAAAGAGGGATATTTTGTTGACTTAGGTGAGTCAACAAAATCAACTTAAGCGAGTCTCACTCTCTCTGTCTCTCTCTAGCCACACGTCTGTATTGCTGTGTGCAATCACTACCTTGTTTCAAAAGTATTTGCAACTTGCAAATAATCTGTTCTGCATCATTCCTAGTTTGATTATATATAATAAATTGAAAGCCGTATATGTAAATGATTCAACAACATCCCTGGTATATCTTATGGGTTTATTGTGAAGCTCATCTTTTACTGGAACACACTTATTTGCTCCACTTTCCTCCCTCAACTTGCTTGTGATATGGTACACCCAGAGACCTCCAAAAAAACCCCACCTTTGCTTGATAACAAACTTTTTATTTTTATTTTTGTTAGGCCTCAGGAGTCTCACTTCAGAAAAGAAAATCACCACAGTTGCTTAAAACATTTCCCAACTGATGGGGGGGGGGGAATGTTAATAATTTATTGAGCCAGAATTGGCCTGTAGCTGGATCTGCAGTAGTACACAGTCACACCTTGTATGATTCTGAAGAAGCAGTGATTGAAAAAGGTCAGTCTTTATGATATAGTATGCCTGGGAACTCTGGGCAATGCATCAGAAATATAATGAACATAATACCAAAGGTCCACATATATTTGAGAAGGATGAAAATCACCACAAAGAACTTTTAGTCTGCCCTAAAAGGGCATCTCAAGTGTAAACTCTTGATATAATTTAGAGAACAGTTTTATGGCCACAAGAATTATTTTAACAACCTGAAAGAAACCACAATGCAGACCTTTTTTAAAACTTAAAATACAATATGATATATTACTGGACTGGTCTCCAATATGCAGCTGAAATTAAGAACTGGAGAGTTTGAACCTCAAACATCTCCTGTTTGGAACTTCCTGGCTAATTATGACCCGAACCAATCTCATAATTAGTCTGTAATTCCTCAGCTTGTCATTATTTCAATACCAGCCACAGCAGCAGCTCTTCCTGCTCCTTTAGTTATCCAGTCAGTTTCATTTGCACCTAAAGCTCAATGGTAGTGACAGAAGTAGTAAGAGAATCTGTTGCTATAGCCTGCAGTGGCACTGTGATCACCAAGTCCTCTCAGAAATCCTTTGACCTGCTGGATCTTTCCTAAAAACCTCAAAAACTCTGGTTAAATTCCTAGGGATCCTGGTTTCCTATACTCTGTTGCTGAAGCACTCTGGGTACCAATGAAGGCTACAACTTTCTTACTACTGCTGCTGCCAGGTAGCTTTTGGGAGCAGTTGATTATTACTACCACTACTACTACTACTAGCTTCTAACTTAACCCAAAGGTCTCCAGGTAACTTACAAGACATGAAAAACATAACCATAAATACATTATACTGTTAACAAATTAATACAAAATGCTTACAATTCAACAAAGAATTTTTCAAAAGTACCTTAAAGTATCATAAGTATTGGATAACACACCACAAGTGGATCTGGCAGCTAATCAATTGGAGCTCATGAAAAACCTTATTCCAAAACTCCTCAGTCACTGGGCAAGTCCACTACATATAGTAAACAATACCTAGCTCTCTACACCCCCTCCAACAACTATGAGTTATCCTACTCAGAGTGCAAGGAGTCAGATGTATGAATCAATGTAAAAGAATTGAACTTTCTCCCACACTCTGTTCCCCGCCCCTGAATATTACCTTACCAATATCCTGTTCCCATACCTGATGCAGACAATCAAGTGTACCAGTATATTCAGCAAGCAAAATTTTATACAGTGGTACCTTGGGTTAAGTACTTAATTTGTTCCAGAGGTCCGTTCTTAACCTGAAACTGTTCTTAACCTGAAGCACCACTAGCTAATGGGGCCTCCCGCTGCTGCTGTGCCGCCAGAACATGATTTCTGTTCTCATCCTGAAGCAAAGTTCTTAACCCGAGGTACTATTTCTGGGTTAGCGGAGTCTGTAACCTGAAGCGTACGTAACCTGAAGCATATGTAACCCGAGGTACCACTGTACATTCTAGATAAGACACTTTTGTTAGCAGATGAATGTTAATTGGCATATTCTTCAAATGGTGTCAAACAACCTAGTAGTTTGTTGTCTTACCAAAGGAACTGATGAAATATGCTGAATTTGATACATTTGCTGCCATGGATAAGGGACACTATCCAATTCACAAAGTCATTTGTTCATAATTTGCACCATATTAGGGTAAATATATCTAGCCTCAGAGCATTTCTGATGCTATCTTTGACTATGAATTCCAGCAGTTTGTTCTGTACACAGATGCTGCCCATATGCTGAAGACCACTACTGCCTGGACATATTAGTAACTGCATTTGGTGTTTGAGTTCGTTTGTATGAAGCCAGCAAATTTCAGAAGGATTTTCTGTTAGACCTACAGTAGTGGCTGCTGTTATTTTTTCTTATGTACCCTTCACCACAAGGTCCCTGAGTGGGTCACGACAATTTAAAAATATAATATGTTTGGTTAATGGCAAAGCAACCCCCAGTAAACTAAATCAGATTTTTAAAAAAATAAAGTTTAAAAGAAAAGAGGGGGATACATTTTAAAATGTTCATTTAAAAATAAAGAAATGTCAAGCCTGATCCCTCCAAGTCATCATGCATTGACTCAACATTTGCCAACCTGGTGCCCTCCAGTCATGCTACGTATGGCTGATGAAAGTTGTGGTCCAAAAGATGGGGGGCGCGCGCGCGCGGACCAGATTGGTTAATTCTGCATTAATTCATTATGTTTGAGAGTACAAAAAGATTAAAGGAAGTAGCAATGTTCACAAGGTCATATAGTCAATACAGAAAGTCATTATAAATGTCTTTTCATTTTTCACTGCTAGGTATTTTTGTTCCATGCTATGCCTGACTACAATTCTTCTAGAAAGGAAATTGGTGTGTTTTTATTACTAGAGCTAACCTATGCAAAGGCAAACAATCTGAACTTTGAGAAGGTGTCTGTTCATGTCACTTACCTATTATGGGTGCACAGTTATCAGGCAAAGACATATACGAGTGTGTGCATTCATGAATACAGAATTCTGTTCTCTTACGGATCACTGCTGGACAATCAGTATTGAGATGGCTTTCATAAAATGAGATTCTGGCAGAATCGATAGCTGCTGACACGTAATCATCACAGGACTGTCTGGAAATGTCTGGCTGTATGTAGTGTGAATTGCAAAGTGATCCAAATAAGTGATACTGAGGGCAACACACATATACCATGAAAAGTTTCAACCCCCAGAAAACTTTGGAGGACAGTAAGAAACACCAAAAAGGAGTCAGGTTGGAATGAGCCCAGTGGGCCAAAACCTGACTAGTTTTGAATTGTTTCATTTGTGCTTTAAGTGAGAATGGAAGGTGATGGACCAGGCAAAATGTTCTCACCACCAGTAGAATGCACTTGTATTGACAAAGCTCATAACTATAGCTCTGTCTACTCACACCTCTTTAGTCTGGCTTGGCAAATAAGCAAAAAATGGTCGGTATCCTTCAGAAGCTGAATTTGGCCCAGAATTTGCTGGCCATTACTGCATGGCAACAGAATCCCCAATGGAAGTTTGTTCCAGATTTTCTTTTGCAGGATGGGGGGAAAGTCAATGGAGATTCCACACAGGTTCCTTACGCAACTTGTTCTACTGGAGAACTATGTGCTGGAGCACTTGAAAGGCAACTACATCAAGCAAAAATGGTCAGGAAAAATCCATTCATCATGATTTCACTGTGTCAACAAAGATGTTAGTGTTTGATGCTGGATTTTAAATGTCATTGACAATTTGTCTTTCATTGGATACCATCTAGACGCATTCTCACTAAATCATCTGCTTTTTTAAAATTTCTTTGTAGACTTCCTTTCTTTCTCCTTGCTAATAACTCATATTAGATAATTAGGCTGCCATTTCCAGTTCAGAGCTGCTTAGTCTGTGCCAGCCTTCAGTAGCCTAGCACCATCCAGCCTACAACTCCTATCATCCCTGACAATTGGCCACACTGCCTGGGAATTGTAGTCCAAAACATCTGGAAGGTATCAGGTTGGCAAATGCTGAACTACACCTTTGCTTTACAGCAATCAGCATTCCAGGCCCACTAAGCATACTCATTCTTCTTTGGTTTGTTTTGGGCTTTCCCCCTGGTAACTGATACCTTCCTCCTGTGTCTGGATCATCTGATTTCTGTTTATATTATTATTTTTTATTGAATTTATATACTGCCCTATACCCAGAGGTCTCTGGGTGGTTCACAGAACAAAAGCAAAATATAAAAAGCACAAAATATATAATCAAAATAAAAACAACAACCCAATAATCCCCTTTCCAAAAAAACCACAACACCCCACAGTTTAAAAGGGCATAGGATGTCAATCAAATCAACCAAATATTCCCTCTGTATTCTTTCATGCCGTCTCATTATTGATCTTATTTATTTACTTTTGCTTAGATTTTCACTAAAGCAATGTTCTATTCATTGCAGAAAGCCCTGGGCCACACTGACTACTCTCACAGCCCAAGGGAAAATAAACCTAGTATATTGTGTGCCCAATATTGCATACCCACAAGAATCGACCAAATCTGGGTAACATGGACAAGAATCGACCAAATCTGGGCAACTAGAGGTCTGGCTCCAAAGATCACGAAGGCTGAAATTTGCCCAAAGACCAGCTCTGACCATAATGCGGTGAAGATGGAAATGAAATTAATGCCAACTGGATCCTTCAGATGGAGGAAGAATGACTCTTTGTTTAGGAATGATGAATTCATTAAAAAGGCCCAAAAAACTTTGAAAGACTATTTTGAGATAAATATGAACACTTCAGTGGAAAAAAGAGTAATCTGGGACGCAAGTAAAGCCGTAATGAGAGGTTTTTTGATACAACAGAACGTAATTAGGAAGAAAAGGCAAAATGAGAAAAAAGATAAAATTTTGGAAAAAATAAAGGAAGGAGAGAAGAAATTGAGGGCGAAACCAAAGTCCCAGGAGATCTTAAAAGAAATAAAGCTTTACCAAGTACAATATATGAAATTGATGAACCAGGAAATAGAATGGAAGATTAAACAGATGAGACAAAAGACATTTGAATCGGCAAATAAGTGTGGGAAACTGATGGCTTGGCAATTGAAAAAAAGACAAAAACTAAATACTATTACGAATCTGGAAGTGGAAGGAAAGAATATACAGAATCCAGTTGAAATTAGAAGGTGCTTCCAGAGGTATTTCAAACAATTATATACACAAGAAAAGCAGAATGAAATGGACATTGATAAATTCCTGGAAATAAATGGACTACAAAAAATTTCTCAAGAAAATAAATTAATGCTTGATTACAAAATAACGGATCAGGAAGTAGAAGGGGCCATTCAGAATATGCAATTAGGTAAATCTCCAGGACCGGATGGACTGACTTCTAGATATTACAGAACTTTGAAAGAATGGTTAATACAACCATTAAAGGAAGTCTGTAATGAAATATTGGAAGGGAAAAGGGCACCTGAGTCGTGGAAAGAAGCATATATTACACTTATACCAAAATCAGAGTCTGAAAAGACGCAACTCAAAAATTACCGTCCCATATCACTGCTTAATGTGGATTACAACATTTTTGCAGACATTTTGGCTAAAAGATTAAAAAAGGTCCTAACAGAAGAAATTCATAAAGACCGGGCTTTCTCCCGGGCAGGCATTTGTCTGATAATACGAGGAATATAATTAATATTCTAGAAAAGCTACAAGTGAAGATTAATACTAAAGCAGTTCTGATTTTTGTGGACGCGGAGAAAGCCTTTGACAATATTTCTTGGAGTTTTATGAAGAAGAATTTATTGGGGATGGGGTTGGTAAAGGTTTTGGAAATGGTATAGGTGCAATTTACTCAGAACAAAAGGCTAAATTAATTCTGAATAACGTAGTGACGGAAGAATTTAAGATTGAGAAAGGAACACGACAAGGTTGCCCAATCTCTCCATTGCTTTTTATTTCGGTCCTGGAGGTGCTGTTAAATATGATTAGAAGGGACCAATTGGTTAAAGGTATACAAGTGGGAGCTAAACAGTACATACTGAAAGCATTTGCAGATGATTTAGTATTGACTTTACAGGAGCCAGAATCAAGTACGAAAAGAGTATTAGAATTGATTCAAGAATTTGGTCAGGTAGCAGGTTTTAAGTTGAATAAGACGAAAACTAAAGTTTTGGAGAAAAATCTAAATGAGATTGAGAGAGAGAAGTTCCAGAAGGAGACAGGTCTGACATTGGTTAAGAAAGTGAAATATTTAGGGGTTAATATGACTGCTAAGAATGTGAATTTATTTAAGGATAATTATGAAAAATGCTGGACTGAAGTGAAAAAAGTTTTAGAAATATGGTCAAATTTGAAGCTATCGCTGCTAGGCCGAATTGCTGTGATAAAAATGAATGTATTACCAAGAATGTTATTTTTGTTTCAAACACTGCAAATTTTGGACAAAATGGACTGTTTCGAGAAGTGGCAGAGAGATATCTCCAGATTGGTCTGGCAGGGCAAGAAGCCTCGTATAAAATTTAAGATATTAACTGATGCTAAAGAAAGAGGTGGATTTGCCCTGCCAGACTTAAAACTTTATTATGAATCAGCCGCTTTTTGTTGACTGAGAGAATGGATGCTTCTTGAAAACACGGATGTTTTGGATTTGGAAGGTTTCAACAATGTATTTGGTTGGCATGCATATTTGTGGTATGATAAGGTCAAAGCACACAAAGCGTTTAAAAACCATATTGTAAGAAAAGCACTGTTTAATGTCTGGATAAGATATAAGGATTTGTTAGAAAATAAAACCCCAAGATGGCTGTCACCAATGGAAGCAAAGGCTTTGAAAAAACTCAATATGGAGGCCAAATGGCCGAAGTATTGGGAAATTTTAGAACAAGAGGGTGACAGATTAAAGATACAGAGCTTTGAAAAATTAAAAAACAGAAAAACAGAGTACAAGATTGGCTCCATTATTATCAAATAATGGAGGCATATAATTTGGATAAAAAACTAGGTTTTCAGGTGGAAAAATCAAAGCTGGAAACAGAATTGCTAGAACCTAAAGTTAAGAATTTGTCAAGAATGTATAACTTGCTGTTGAAATGGAATACTCAGGACGAAATGGTGAAATCTGCTATGATTAAATGGGCACAAGATGTTGGACATAATATTATGATGATTGACTGGGAACAGTTATGGAATACTGGTATGAAGTTTACGGCATGTAATATCTTAAAAGAGAACTTAATGAAAATGATTTACAGGTGGTACATAACACCAGTCAAGCTTGCAAAAATTTATCATTTGCCCGATAATAAATGTTGGAAATGTAATGAAACTGAAGGTACATTCTTTCACCTTTGGTGGACGTGCCCAAAGATTAAGGCATTCTGGGAGATGATCTATAATGAAATGAAAAAGGTATTTAAATATACCTTTCTAAAGAAACCAGAGGCCTTTCTCCTGGGCATGGTGGGCCAATTGGTGCCAAAGAAGGATAGATTTTTTTTCATGTATGCCACAACAGCAGCAAGAATACTTATCGCAAAGCACTGGAAGACACAAGATCTACCTACCAGGGAAGAATGGCAGATGAAGCTGATGGACTACATGGAGTTGGCGGAAATGACTGGCAGAATCCGAGACCAGGGAGAAGAGTCGGTGGAAGAAGATTGGAAAAAATTTAAAGTTTATTTACAGAAATATTGTAAAATTAATGAATGTTAGAAGGATGCTGGAATGAAGTTATATGGCTTTAGCAGAAATGTTATAAAGAATTAAGTAAAAATAGATTGTTAATGGGTCAAAGTGGAAATTTAAGGTTAATTGTGTTAAGATAAATTATAGAACAAAAATTAAGAAAGATGGAAAGGATTTGCTGAAATAGCTAATTGAACAAGAATACAAAAAAGGGAGGTGTGAGGAGGTCGATGACACAAGTAAATGAAAGGTAGAGATATAGAGATATTGGATGTGTTTTTTAAATGTTTTTGCTTTTTTGTTGTTGTTGTTCTGTTGTATTGTTTTTTTTTGGTTTTTTTCTTTATTTTTGATGTATTGTGAACTTTTTATTGTTTCTTTCTTCTTTTTTCTGTAACTATTAAACTTTTAATAAATATCTTTTAAAAAAAAAAAAATTGCATACCCACAACCAGACAAAATAATATATCTATGAAAATATGAAGGAGATTCATAGCCATTATCAGCAGGGGAAGAACTGAATTTAATTGTGAAGAGGAAATGCTTCAGTACCCTGTTTTGCTAATAATGGGACCAGTCATGCACAAGATGTTTGGTTATTGTAATCTTCATGCATGGTATTTGCACATGCATGCAGTGTGATTTTAGTATTCTGCACAGCCATGAAAAGAGCTGGGCTGTAAAGCTGACTTTTGCAAAGGACACGTCAGAATGCTGGCTTAGCCTGCATTTGGCAGAAATAAATACACTGTCTTGATTTTAAAAAGAAGTACTTTGCTGCAGTGTATCCTAACAGAAAGATTCATTGTCACAATCCAGATGGCATCGTGTGACAAAGGAGGCATGATGACTTAATCCTCTCCTATCTCTTACAGCTAACAGTTTCCGGACTTCTTTCAAAACATTTTGTAAAAGTTTTATGGAACCTTACTTTTCAATAAGTAAAATATTACAGCAAGAACCTGCATTGTTAACTACGGCTGCAGTCAGGGGTGGACTTTGGTCTCTCAAATTTCAGCAGTGCCCTGTGCAAGGCCAAAATTCAGCGACCCCCTGCCTCTCGCCTTCCATTATGCTCAATTCACTATGTCATAGCTGTGACACCCTGCAGCATTCCCTAGGCTTGGCACCCAGAGCAGTGGAATCAGTCATGTTGCCCTAAATCTACCTCTGGTGCGATTAAAAGGAGGGTGGGGTTGGGAAGAACCAAAGGCAGTCAAGCTGCCTCATCCAACACCCTGTTAGGCTCTTCTGGCAAGGCAGGAGCTGGGGGGAGGCACTCTTGTGCTCCTACAGCCTCAGTTAGTTTGTCGGTTTGTTTAAAATCAGTTCCTCACCCATAGAGAAAGTGACTGAGATGTCACTTAGACTATATGAGCGTGGTTTACCATAGATTCTGTTCCTGGCTTGTTCAATAAATAGAGTTTAAACAAACCAGAGTTCCCCGACTTTGGATGTAATAGGGAACGTGGGTTAGCTTGAAAGCGAATGTGGGAATTTGTTTTCTCCTCCTGGTGGCCAAGGAAGGAAAAAGAAGGGGGTCATGAGCATCGTTCACTGCAGGAAACTATAGCTTCCCATTATACCTCAAATGGCCAGTATGCAGATATTTGTTCTATACACTAGAACAGTAGAATTGTCAGGTGTGTAGGCAAAATGTTATTATGCCTGACCCATTAATAGAACACAGAAGATACACTAACACCCCTAAGAGACCAAAACCCAATAAAAAACAATAAGCCTTAGCAACACAGAAGTTTAGAATAATGAAAAACCATCCAGGAGGCAAACATTTGTAGTCCAGGCATTCATGTGCTTAAGATCAAAAAGCCTCTATACAGTCATTTCAAATTCAGTGCACTGTAATACTGTGTATGTTGCTAAAAACCAGAAACACTGCATTCAATAAAAGCTTGCCATGTGGGTGTATTCAGACCACCATCTCAATCACTATGTATTTTTATTTTTTTTGAGTGTTGCTAGATGTGAGGCTTACTGTGCCGTAACATGCCTGTACTTTTAAAAAAAAACACCCAGTCCAATGATTTCTCATTAAGCAGTTTGTCATTTTATCTGTGAAATCAAATTCAACAGAAATAGCAGCAGCTACTCCTGTCTAATAGCAAATGCCTTATGGACATGGAGTTCCAGATAAGCCAGGCCAGGGCCTATTGATTTCTGTGGTTTCTGCAGAAAAGAGGATTATTTAGGGGAGAAATCTTTACATGTTCAGGGATACACATGGCTGAAGGAGTCTAACGAAACTGTGGATAATTCACAGTAGTCACAGTGCAATTGTATAAGAGTGTAATAAACACAATTTCACAGTAGAGTCAATCTCTTATGTGTGTCTGACACTAGTTTTTAAAATGCTGGACAGAACCCATCTGGATGCTCTCCTGCACAGGTGCTGTTGAGCTGAATGGCAACTAAGAAACTGAGTGGCAAACTTTTATATTGTATGTTAGGTGTCAATATGATCTTATATTTTCAAAATGCCAGCCTGAAATAGCTACTAGTTACAGATAACCTACCGGTAATTATTGGAGATTATGAGGACTAGGATGATCAAGAGCTGAACCAAAGCTGATCCTTGGTGCAAATTGCTATGAACCATTGAGAAACACTTGAAATGGGTTCAATCAAATTATTATTATTATTATTATTATTATTATTATTATTATTATTCAGATGCAAGGAAAAGCATTTTATAGAACTGCCCTGATGTAGCAAATCTTTGGAAAAGTAGGATATGTGAAATATAACTGGAGTGGAAAGGATAGGACGAAATAGGGAGAGCAGGTGTGAGTCAGAAAGGCAAAAAGAGGTATCTGCTACTGGAGAAATAATAGTTTAGTGAGGTGAAACCCCCGAGATTCCCACCATGCAATTCAGCATAGTGCCTCCGGATCCTTTAATCTGGCCTTGTGAGTAGAAAAGAATAAAGGGCTTGCTCTCCAGCTATGAATGAACTCTACATAACCCATTTGGTGTTTAATAAATTCCTGCAATGTACATCATTTCCAGCACATTCACTAACTTAACACAATTTTGTCCTGCCGTGATGGGCACCTAAAGTGTTAATGTTTTAAAGAAATCATTGCTATTGCTATTGCTGCTGCTGCTGGAGTCCAGCAAGCCATGAAATATTTAAAAAGTGAAGTTTTTGTTTCCCCTGGCTGCAGAGCACAGCCCTACAGCTTTAAATATTAAAACAACAACATTTGAAGCGTTTGAAACAAGCACAAGAATTCACTGGCACTTGAATGCTCTCCTTCCACCCCCGCCCATTGCTGCCACAGAAAACTAATCCTTTTAAAATATAATCAAAAGGGATGAAGACTACTTAGGAATGCAACTGGCCAGTATGTTTTTTGCATTGAAGAAAGATGTCAAAGTGATACTCATCTAAAATGTACTCAGAATAGCAGCATTCTTACACTCATACCGCTGCAGTTGATGTAGCCACGCATATTTTGCAAAAAAAAGTGGACACAGTTTTGGAATAAATGTGGATGTTAGCTGATACATATATATGCAAATTAACAAATAATAATAATTATTTGTTCGATTTATATATACCACCCTTTATCAAAAGATCCCAGGGCAGTGTACAACACATTTTACAGAACATCAGTAATAAAAACATAATGAAAAGCATAATAACAGGCAGCATAATAAAATAATCATAATAACAGTACCCCCCCAACACGTCATAGATTATTTAATGGCCAAAGGCCTAGGTAAAGAGGAATGTTTTTGCCTGGTGCCTAAACACATGTAATGATGGCACCAGGCGAGCCTCTCTGGGGAAAGCAATAATTTAAATAGAAAGCCACAACATCCTAGTGGGAAAGACTGTGGACTTTTACATCTGCTCAGTCTGCTATTTGTGGTCAGTGGATGATAAAGCTATCAATGGTTACTAGTCATGGTGGCTGTCTTCTGCCTCCACTCTCAGAAGCAGTATGCCTTTGAACACCAGTTTCTGGGAATCACAGGTGAGGAGAGTCCTGCTGCACTCAGCTCCTACTTGCAGGCTTCCAATAGGCATCTGGTTGGCCGTGGTAGGCCTTTGGGCTGACCCAGCAGGGATCTTTTTCTGTTAACTGTTGACAGAAAACTCCCCAAACCCTGCTGCTCCTTATGGATCTTTACCTTTAAGCCAGTCTTAAGGACTGGACAGCCCTTCAAACAAGACTGTAGAATAGCAGCAAACATTGTTCACCTGCTGCTGTCTCTCCCAGTTCCACAAAGAGTTCTGCCCTGAGCAAGGCTAGAAGAGCGGGAAAGGGCCTACTGAATGGAAGCAAGATGGCATCCCATTCAAGCACTGGCTAGTGTACATCCAGTGTGAGAACCTTGTATGCCGCAAGCAGGACGGGAGCATCCCCCTGCATCATCCTGATCATATTTTCAGGTAATCCCTTGTGCTGATGTAGTTTGATTGTGTTGAATAACTCAACTATCTCCTTTCTTAAGAACACAGAAAGGTGTCTTATAAGGAGTCAGACTACTGGTCCATCTAGCTCAGTGCTGTCTACAATAAAGGGCAGTGGCTCTCCAGGATTTCAGTCAGAGGGTTTCTCCCAGCCCTACCTGGAGATGCTGGGGATTGAACCTGTGACCTTCTGCGTGCAAGGCAGATGCTCTGTCCTTGCTACATCCTACATTGGTCTAGATCTGCCACTACTACTTTCACTTTTCTCCCACCCTCAAAGCCCAATTGAAGTCAACTGTTACAGAGATTGCTGGAGCTCCATCTTTGCTAAAACCCAGTTACCAGCAATCCAGTGCCAACGACCTATGATTATGGTTTTCTCTGCAGCCAGAATGGACTCACCTTCATAACTTTTTTACTCTTCCTTTTCCCATTAGCTGTTCCATTTTGATGACTGCGTCCTGTTTCATCCCATGCTAACATGACAGTGCTACAGTCTATCTGTTATGGACGTGGTTCAGAAATGCCTTTTCTATTTTGCAGACCTACATTGTCCCCTTGATAAGAGACATGTCTTAAAATACAGGGACATCTGGCAACCTTACACTGGCGTTTTTTTCCAACTTAAAAAAAAAAAAGCATAACTCAAATTCGATTTTCTCTCTGGTTTGCATAGCTCTGAGCTAAGACACTTTGCACACATTCTGCTGATGAAATTTCTAAGCACTGCTGAATTATGAAGAGTCTCTTTTCTTCTCTTACCCACCCCCCCTGTTCATGTGCACGTGCACACCAGTCAAGAACACATTTTGGAATTGAAGGATATGAAAGCACAGACAGTTTGGGAATATTATTAGCCAGACCTCATTAATTAAATAAGACTAATGATTTATTCATAAATCCAGGACAATGAGAGGACAATGCAGTGCATTTACATTAGAGATGAGCACATACTTTGAGGAAGAATAAAAGGCTTTGAGCCATAAACATTGAAATCCTTGTTTCTAACACTTGAATGTATTGTATGGGCCATTTCCCTGCCTTATTTTATATCTCAAATGAGGAAATTGTTCCGGTAAGGAGTCTGAATGGCTGTTTCTGACCCTCTGGTATATATATAAACCTCTTAAAGAATTGCCTCCTTCTCACTTTTCATTTTTACTTGGAAAATAATTCTTAGAAACATTTAATCAAAATCAAATACAGATCCAAGAAACAAAAGACGGAACAGTATCAATATTAGGATTTCAGATATAAGCAAGCTGTCACTGGGAGTTTAATCTTAGCCAAGACTTAACTCTAGAACCAACTTATGGACTCAGCCTGAAACATGCAAGTCGAAAACCCAATATTATGATATATGTATTTCTTGCCAAAGATGATAAGCAACCTATCACTTACTAACATATGTTTCTAGACCCTGCTATTCCTAGTTTACATAATTAATATTTGGAATGGAATCAAACTATTCTATGCCAGTTCCCATTATAAGGGCAAAATATGATCACCCTCTGGGTGTAGGTTTATGTACCAGTAGGAAGGCAAAATATGATTACTTTTCAGCTAGGTTTATGTGAGCAGTGCTTTGAGTCTATGCACCACTAGATTTGACAAAGGATACTCTGTCCCTTTATGATGCCCATTACAAGCCAAAGAGGGATTCAATTCATCCTAAGGTCATTGGATTGGCCCAGGCACCCTATCAACGTCATCACTTTGCATCAGTAGAACAGCATAGCAAGGGATTTTACAGTGTTATTTGAGCCAAGTATTTGAGCATCTGAATTTGGTGGCAAGCCTTCCAGGCATGCTAGAAACCCAGGCATCTCTTAATACAAAAGAGAAGATGTGCAGCATTATATAATAATTTAATGCACAACTACCCATTTGCAGTGGTGTAGCGTGGGGGGTGCAGGGGGGGCCAGCCGCACCGGGCGCAACATCCGGGGGTTAGGGTTAGGGGGCGCAAATCCACGGGTTAGGGGGCGCAAATTACTTGCCTTGCCCCGGGTGCTGACAGCCCACGCTACGCCACTGCCCATTTGTACTTACACATTAAATGTGTTTCCCACTTTTCCAAAGCAATTTTTCAACACGTGAAATGAGTATGTGTACATGCAAAAATGAGCCTAAGTAACGCACCTGTGCGTATGTATGTATAAAGTTACTCTGATCATGTGTTATATTGAATAAGTAAATATGTTATCTTGAAACAAAGAGGTTTTTAAAGTTACAGATATGAGAATTCTTGACATTCTTTGTTTCTTAGCACATTGAATTAAATAACACCATTCTGTCAGAAGCCAGAAGCCCCCTTGTTCCCAATCTTTACTCACCCATTCTTCCCTGACAGGGAGACGCACACACCGTTTTGTGGATCGCCTCAGGTGCCGAAATGTATTGGGTCCACTCTGATCTTTGTTATCTGATTGGTGCATCTATCTGGATTCAGAAACAGGAGGGGGAAATGGGTTGGCTTTATAACCCATTTTAAGCAAATATCTGTTCAGAAGGGTGTACAGAATAAATGGAGTGGACTGTAATTTCATAAGCTCTCTCTAAATCCCAGCACAAATCTCTATTAATTATTTCTAATCCATGTAATTATGTTCAGCTCATATCTGATTTTTAAAAATTATTTTGAGCAACAAACTGCAAGCTGCCCTGCTTATGTAATTTCTTATCAGGCAATATCCAAAGAACATTTAAAAAGACAGATGAGGAACTTCTTTAAAGTAATGGAGGAAGATAAGAGTATGTTTATATATGATCAACAAAAAAGTTTTTGTGTGGGTGTGAACAAATGAATGAATATTTATGTGTGATGTATTATAGGTTGCTTGGAAACCTTTTGGTTAACAAGAGATTAACAAGTCTAATAATGGTAAAATAATAGTAATGTGTGAAAATGTATTGTGTGGGTGTTAGGTGTTCATGTGTATGAATGGGTGTGAGTTTGGGGTGCTCCTTTGCACTGTCTCAATACACTGCTTGCATGTGGTTCCTGGAAGGTCAAACTACGACCCTCAGCCTGAAAACGGTGCCCCACCCTTGCTGTAAGACTAAAATATGCATGCCTAAAGCTACCACCATTTTATTGATTCTGCTCTTATGCCTTTAACAGCAGTCAGGCACATACAAATTAAGCAGGTGGCACTTTTAATGGCATGGAGATTAGCCGTACCATCCAGCATTTTACGAATAAAAACAGGGCATGATAATATCCCAATTCCCTTACCTAGGATCATGTTCCCAAGTGTCACCCCAACAAATTGATGAAGGCTCTTTTCTCTGTGCTGTTTTTCTAAGGCTGAACAGAAAGTTGTGCGAGTTTACCTCAAAAGGTTTGACGCCGATCCCATTCCCCACCCATTCCAGTTGCTGATAGGATGGTCAGGTGCAAAAGAGGACAGGACCCCTGAGGAAATGTGAGGTAAAAATGTAATCACTAAATAATAAAAGCTCATATGCCAAAATCATTATCTAGCATTGTACATAGAGATACCATTCTGAGACTTGGCTAATGTACGTTTCTCCCACTTCATGGCCTTACAACAATCCTGCGAGGTAGGTTAAGCCGAAAGACAGAGGGTGGCTTAAGGTCACCCACTGAGCTCCTTAGCGGAGTGAAAATTACCCCACTGTACTTTGGCCACCTCATGAGAAGAGAAGACTCCCTGGAAAAGACCCTGATGTTGGGAAAGATGGAGGGAACAAGGAGAAGGGGACGACAGAGGACGAGATGGTTGGACAGTGTTCTCAAAGCTACCAGCATGAGTTTGACCAAACTGCAGGAGGCAGTGGAAGAAAGGAGTGCCTGGCGTGCTCTGGTCCAGGGGGGCACGAAGAGCTGGGCACGACTAAACGACTAAACAACAACAATAAACACAATGATTTAGACCTCAGGACTCCCATCCTCTTTATATTATATAAAGAGGCACTTATACCACATCCACTAAATAATAAAAGCTCATTATGTTATATATAGAGATGTTACTACAAAGATAGCATCCCGAGGCCTGGCTGAGGGGCTCTTGGATGTGGTATAAGTGCTGTCCCACCACCAGAGAGGGAGGCCTGCTGGAAAGAGATGGCACTTTCACTGCCAGAAGTACCATGGCATGTCCACAAAAAAACTTGAATTTAGAATATCGGTGGGTATGAGGTTTTGAGCTCACCTTATTGTTATGAGGCAGATAAGGGTTGGTACATGTGTTTTTTTCTTTCCAGTAAAACATGTCTGCAGAGCTCTACAGTCCCCAGGCTGCCTGTGCTTCCTCTTCTGAGAGGTTACCTCATGCTGGCCACCATAAATTTAAAGTCCTACCACTTTAAACACTCAAGGTTACCCGCAAAGAATTCTGGCAGCTGTTGTTTGTTAAGGGTGCTGAGAGGTGTTAGGAGACTCCAATTCCTCTCCCAGAGCTGCCGTTGGCAGAGTGGTTTAACAATCAATCCTTTCTTCTCAGGGAACTCTTGAGAATTGGAGCTCTGCGAGGGGACAGAGGCCTCGAGTCCTGACAACTCTCAGCGCCCTTAAAAAACTACAGCTCCCATAATTCTTTGGGAGAAGCCAAGACTGTTTAAAGTAGTATCACAGTACTTTAAATGTATGGTGTGAATGTGGCCTAAGTTTCCCCTTGAGCTTTACCTGTAGCATAGGCAACCCAGGAAGCCTAAAGAGTGCAGACCACTGCTGCTGAGGTGATTTGTATAATGAAATAACAGACATTCAAACAAAAACCCTCAGCCACTTCAAAAGGTGAGTGCACAACAAAAATTCCACCCCTGAAAATTTCACTGAATTTTTCACTGATTAATTTTGCATGCCGTTTTGTTTCTTCGTGAGGTTCATTCATTTAATTTCAGCAATTTATATGCCATTTAATCACTGAAGCCTGGAAGTGGTAAATATAAGAATCACAAAAATGCATATACTGGATGAAATCAGTTGCAATTAATTATGAAAACAGAAAATTGATGGATAATGGCGGGGGTGGGGACACATTGTTTTGACACAAAACTACACCCAGCCAAGCAAGCCCTGGAGCTGGTATGGCTAACTGGTTCCTATTCACTGCAATGTGAGGGGAAATAAGGGGGAAAGGCAAAGAGGGGAAGGAAAAGTCACGCTACGCATCTCAAGTAGGTCAGAATGGGTTTATGATGTGGTATTCCAGTGAATCTCCCTTACACACACACCACTACCACAATCGCAGGATTTTTAGCAATATTAATAAATATTGCTAAAAAGGTTACAATCTCTCTGCCTATCCATAATTACCCTACTAGTCATATACCCCTCCCCCTCCAACAGTGGGACCCTTTGCTCCTGCTTGATAGAAAATATAAGACAAAGAGTCCAGCAAAGAACACTAAAGCCTTTATTTTTAGGCCTGTGGTTGATAAGGAGACTAAAGCAACTTAGGTGGGGAAAACAGTGTCAACAGTTCACACAAAGTTTCTTTTCATGTTTAGGAAAAGCCAAGCAAGACTGAAACTATATAACTATGATGGGATTTTTTTAAAGAAGAAATGCACAATAAAGGCAGCCACAACCTATACCTGATACATGGAAGGTCATTTATAGGAGGTTTTGATGTATTGGAACTTGAAAACACACACACACAGACACAGACACAGACACACACACACACACACACACACACAGGCTATATTCATTCTTGCCCAAAGGCAGAGGATGGCATAGTTGCTTGGGGACTGCAATAGTAATTGCTCCTAAGAGGGAAAAGAAAACGTTCCCAATTGCCTTGAAAAGAAAGAAACATCTGAAGGACTCTTCAGGGCCATTCCAAGTTCAACTGAATGAAACCTTTAGCAAAGTGATGCTTTTATCCGAGAGTATTGCTGCAATCAACAGAAATGGACCTAGACGGAGACAAGCCAGGAGGAGAGACCGAGAGATGGCTATTGTGATGGGCATATCAGAACTGGGAGGGGAGGGGAATCAGCAAAAAACTTAAAAGAAAAGTAAAAGTAAAACACCAGGCAGTGAGTTTCTTCTCAGTTGTTCAGCATTTCTGCGCATACACTACTAGACAACAGAGGAGAAAAGTGTAACACACCATTTATTCATTCATTCTGTGGAACTGGGCTATACTGGTTATTTTGCTACATTGTTGGCTAATGTAATTGAAGTACATATAACAGAAACAGAAAGGGGAAATAAGACTTCTTCAGGGACCCATTAATTTCTTAAGGATAAAGTGTTTGAAGGTTCAAAGGCTTTGTTGAAGCTTATTTTAAATTTAAAATTTTCACTGCCAGGGGATTGATTACTATTCTTGCTTTAGCTTTATCAAACAATAAGTTGATCCCTGTCCTTTCAAAATTTTATGGTACTGCTCTTAGTATATTCAGCTAATTCTTTGTTTTATTTTTTAAAGGGAGGGCTAACTTCTTATAATTATTTCAAGGACAGAATTTATTTATTTATTTATTTATATATAAAATCCCTCTAAACTCTCAAGTTCTAAAAGCCGAGAAGCAATAAGGGTTCCTTCACATGGGGTAGATTCAATACATAGTATATTTGTGCATAGCTTTCCCTCTCTGGTACTAATTGGACTTGGACTACTGCAACACACTCTGCATGGGGCTACCTTTGAAGGTGACCCAGAAACTGCAATTAATCCAGAATGCGGCAGCTAGACTGGTGACTGGGAGTGGCCGCCGGGACTACATAACACTGGTTCTGAGAGATCTGCATTGGCTCCCAGTACGTTTCCGAGCACAATTCAAAGTGTTGGTGCTGACCTTTAAAGCCCTAAACGGCCTCGATCCTGTATACCTGAAGGAGCGTCTCCACCCCCATTGTTCAGCCCGGACACTGAGATCCTGCGCCGAGGGCCTTCTGGCGGTTCCCTCATTGCAAGAAGGAAGGTTACAGGGAACCAGACAGAGGGCCTTCTCGGTAGTGGCGCCCACCCTGTGGAACACCCTCCCTTCAGATGTGAAGGAAATAAGTAGCTATCCTATTTTTAAAAGACATCTGAAGGCAGCCCTGTTCAGGGAAGTTTTTAATATTTAACGCTGTATTGTTTTTAATACTTGATTGGGAGCCTCCCAGAGTGGCTGGGAAAACTCAGCCAGATGGGCGGGGTATAAATAATAAATTATTATTATTATTGTCAGATGCAGTGGCAGACCAAACATATCTAGATCATTTGTAATGTAATAATAATAAACTTTCCACTTGACAACCGGCAACTGAATATGTGAACTGACTCCAATGAATATATCGGGAGGGGTGGGGGGCTTCAGACATGCAAGTCATCACATGAAAAACATGATTGTGTGCACCCTGGCAGAACAAAATTTCTACCCCTTCCCTCCCACCAGTCATCATAGATTTCCAAGTGCTGCTATTTTCACACTTTTCAGCTTCAGTAAAGTCTTTTGAACATGTCCAGCAGGTTCCATATGCTCTAAGGCTTTCAGAGCAACCCCGCAAGTGTGCATATGGATGTTTTGCAGAAGAGGACAGTCCCATCCATTTCTATGGAGGAAGCAGCTCTTGTGACCTCCAGAGGAGCTCCATACCTGTATTTTGCACCTGCAGCAAGTTGTTAGATCAGACAGCCTGATCTGAATAATCTTAACGGTGACACTTCTTTCATTATTGGCTAATTGCTTTCTACTTTATCACATCTTGTATAATATGGGGTTTAACTGATAAAGTTAAGCACCAAGGTTCCGCCAGGTGAACATTAGGCATCTGCCATTAAAACGAATGAGAATGGAATGTGCTTAATCTTAGCTGGATTACACTCTAGTTAGTTATAGTTATATATGGTTAGTTATAGATATGCTCAAAAGGCTGTAATTCAGCCGTGTGATCCTATGCATGTCTATTCAGAAGGAAGGCCCACTGGGTTCAACAGGACCTACTCTCACATAGGAGTATACATGATGGCTGCTTAGAAGTTGGATCCAACCTGTCAGTTACACTTATGTCCCACTGAAATAAATGGGATTTAAGGGCAACTAAATTAGGTATGAAAATAATGACAGCTTAAAAATCTAAAAGAATGTCTGCTTTGGAATTTGCCCCTCCTCCCGGGACTAATAAACAACAAAAATCAATGAGGTTCCAAGTATATCATTGAACCAATACAAACTTACCAAAAGGACAGCCAAATAGCTTAAGTGTGTGTGTGTGTGTAGTTTTGTACTATTTTGTTGTTGTTACATTAAACTATGCAGTTGTCATTTTCTAACATTTTAATGGCTTCTGGATAAATCTTCCTAACTGAATCGCCAAATGTTCCATTAAATAAATATGCATAGAATTTTCTGGCTAATCATCTGTCATCATGAGTTGAAGCCCACAGCTGCTAAGAAAGACATCTAATTGCTGTTTCATCAGGCCTGGCTATTCTATTTACATAATTCTCTTACTGATCTTAATATAGATAGATAGATATATAAAGAAGGATGCTAACGTAATGCCTCATTAAATGTAGAAAGCTAAAGAAACATTTCTAGTCACAGCTGGTGGCTGATGCATATTTTTCTTTTCTTAAAATGTGATGGATCTTTGTGTAAATACATATATAAAGATATGTACATCCATGCATGTATATTATGCCTATATCTATGTCTATAAAATATGGGCATGTGGTATTCAAATTGAGAGCTAAATAAACTAGCTCTTTAAATGAGCAAGAGAGATAAAACATGACCAAAAGAAATTCTAATCCATGGCTTTTTCCTTTGATTTTGTGCAGTGTTTTGATTAAAGAGAATGTCAGCTGCAGATAGAATTAAATCCATAGGAATTAATATGTTTTCCTAAAAAGCATATTAATTGCCTTTCTTTTTAAAACAGAACTCTAATCACAAATTTGATAATACACCTTGTTAGTGCTCCATATGCAAATGTGTTTTAAAACAGTATTTATAGATTTTGGATTTGGGAGGTTCTCCTTAAGATCGGGAGAGATTGTTGAAAGTTTCAGTTTATCTGTAAAATTGTACTGCTAGTACTACAGCAAATATAACGGCAGTAGGAGTTAAGACTTGGGAAGGTGTTTTTTTTTATTTCAACCCCACATCCCAGGGTAAATTAGAATTGGTTTTTGTAAACCGCACTACCAGTATCAATGCTGCTTAGGATATCTGTTTCCTGAGTATCAAGAATGTGCTACAAGAGGGATGGGAAACCTGTGACTCTCAAGATGCTGTTTCAACTCCAACTTCCATCAGCCACAGACAGCATGGATAATGGTTAGGACTACAGCTTCCTCATCCCTGCCAGCTGTGGTTCATAGTGGGAGGGGGAAGCTGCACTGCATTCACTGGGACAGGAATGGGGCAGTGCAAAGTAGGGGGAGCTATGGGTTGGAGAGACACCTTCCAGTGATGCCTTGCCTCACCTCATCCCTGTTCTGATGAGCACAGAATGTTATGTTGAGGTACACAAGACCACTAAATGCCCTTCCTTGGAAACGGGCCCCATAGGTTTCAGTTAAATCTTCCTTGAAGTGGAGTATTCTTAGAACTGCAACCTGACACTAAAGTTATTACATGGAAGTCAGTTTCGTTGCAGTCAATGGAGATGGTGAACCATAGATCTAAGAAATGAGAAAAAATGTAAGTTGATAGGAGAATGGTACAGGGAGCCCAAAAAGACATGTATTACCATAGCAATGTGGCAGAATGATTTAGTATTCTAAACATGATGAAATCCTCTATTCAGTGCTCTCTTCAGTTGAGGAAACATCCTCAAGGTCATATTTCATGCATATTGCATGCATTTAGTATGCATTGTCTGATGAAATTCAGGATTTTTGTAGGCTGATGAACCCACACATTTTTTGTTTTACTTTTAACCTGTGATTCATTTCACAGATTTTGAGATATTTCCCTGCCTAGCTTCCCCCACCACACACTATCTATCTCAAAAATTAACCAGCTTTCACAAATGAAAGTTTTTGAAGGAGGAGAATATTTGTAGGGAGGTTATGTGCCACGAAATTGCTGCCCACGCTTTCCAGTGCATTTACCCATCAGTTGCCATATTGGAAAAAGTCGGATCTGAGGTGGTGAAGGGCGAAAGCAGGTTTTTTGCACAAAAGCACCAAATCAACTTCTATTACATAACGTGAATTTGCTGGTGATTGAAATTCACTTGAAAACAGCCCATAAAATGGAAGCGCCCCTTGTCTCTGAGGTGAGTACTCCTTAGGAAACCACATTTGGTCCTGGGCATCCAGTTTCTGATTCTTCCTATTTATAGAACAGAAATTGTAGGGCTGATAATAAACACTGTCAATTTTCTCAAATGGGTTCTGCTCCAAAACTTCTTTACAGATAATATTTTATAATTAAGTCTGGCACATTTATACTGGGCATTGCTACAAACTGGTTGTGTCTCTCTTACCCGACTCATTTGTTCTCACAATCTCAACCTTGTCTAGATTAATGCTGGCAGATTATTGATCAAGATGATCTGCTGGAGAAATCCCAGCTGCTGGAAAGAATCAAGGAGGCAGTAATTTGACTCTAGCAAATCATGGTTTGTTTGTTTAAGCTCTTTGCTTTTCAGTAAACAGCACTTTGTTGATTATGGCTACCTTTTACACAGCTATATTGTGGTGTGCAAAATGCTTTGACTCTCTCCCTTTCCCTCCCCACCCCACAAGTTTTGTTCATGCAATAAAATACTCTTCATGCCTGGGCTATAATTCAGTGGGTAACCATGTGCCCAAAGTGGGAGGAGAAAAAGAAGTAGGATGGTTTTGAAGGAAGTGGGATGGTTTCAAAGCAGTGATAAAAAGGAACATAAATAAGAACACGAGGAGAACGCTGTTGGAACAGACCAAAGGCATGTCTAGCTCAGCATCCTGATGTTAGAATGGTCAACCAGATTCTGATGGGGAGCCTGCAAGACGGACCTGAGTGCAACAGAACTCCCCCCCCCCACTTGTGTTCCCCTTGTATACAAAAGCATCTTGCATCTGACAGTGGAAGAAGTACAGTCATGATGCCCAGTAGCCTTAGGAAGTGGGATTCTATAATGTCTGAAAATAAGTGAGATGGTTGTAGATTAATCTGAAAACAAGCAGGGTGGTATCCCTCCCCACTATGATAACTGGTTTAAGCACATTATCTCTGTGTTGGATGACAGAATATACAACTTACAGTATATGGGAGTTTCATTCTCCTGTACAATTGGCACCAGGTGAAGACCTTATATTTCCTCAGATCTTTAATGTTTTAACAGCTTTATATTTTTGGTGCTAATCTTGCACTAATTTATTTTCCTCTTTCTTTTTTATGTGGGGTTATTGTTTTTTATTTCATACTGCTTGTGCATATGTTGGTTTTTAGATTATGTGTGTTTAGCTGATGTTTAGTATTATATGTAGTTATATGTAGTTGGTTTGTGCTGTTTGTGAACCGTAAGGGTTTTATACACATATACAACTTTTCATTGAAGTCATTGATAGCACTTTCTATTTCTCAACTGCAGGGAGCCTTAATGAGACCCAACCTACTGATTCATTTTTGGGGTAGCAAATACCTCATGTAATCTTATCACTTCCTTTCACAGTGGGAATCCATTTATATTTCCCATTGCTTAGAAACTCTGGCATCCATTTTTGGCCTCACGTAAGCCTTAAATAGAGAAGGTACCACGTAAACATCTTAGCCACTTAGAACAGCATGTGGATAAGTTTGGTGCTTCAGGGGGCGGCAAGATTTATTCTTTCTCTGCGCAAAGCATTTGGGGCTTCTGCGCTGTCCTTCAGGATTACTTTTCCATTCTGTGGGAAATTATGACATATTCAGTTCCTCCAGGTTGGTTGTTCAGGACGTTTGGGCCATGAAAGAATATCCATGTCAATCTATTAGCCCTCCTCTGGATACCCCCTATTGGGTCAACTTCAAAATGCCCAGCATGCTTCAGCTAGGAAACCAGTCCTTTAAGGTACAGGTGTCACACAGGTAGATTTGTACAACTACTCAGAGAACTGGCCTCCTTGTGATCTCAGCTACCAAAGGAAAACTTGAATAAGCCCTTTTATGCAACCATATTGCACTATTCCTCCAAAATTTTCAAAGCTACTGGATGGGGGGAGACCATTGCCCTCATTTAACATAGATAAAATGGAAGAAAAAAATGATTTATGCTTTGGGGTTTCCCAGATGTTGTGATATTGAGTACTGTAAAATTCAGGAAAAAAGCAACAAATTGTTCAACAAATAACTCTAGAGCGAAGAAGATCAAGCTTATCAGACTTTACAACATGATTTAATGTCAGTGTTAGGCAGACATCAGAAACATGCCATTAAGCTAAGCACTGATTATTCACTGATGTAAGAGCTTGCATTTAATGTCAGTGAAAGGAAACTGAAAATGTTGATGGTCTCCCTTAATATCCTGCTCTTTGTTTTATAAAATGATGCAAGCCCACTGTTTTAATTCATTAAGTGTAATGCAGAAACAAAACCGCACCATGCCGTATTAAAGCAATTAATGAATTATTCAGTTCTGTCTTATGACTTCATGTGTTAATACACACAAAGCCTCTGACCCCCTATAACATGGAGGTTTTAGTGATTAAAGAGTCATCTTGGCATAAATAGGTCAAGAAGAAGAAAAAACTCTGGAGCTTCTTTCCCCATCTAAACTATTTTCCTTAATTATAAAATGCTAGCAAAAGGAAGCAACGCAGACTCCTGAAACCCTATAAACTGCATATAGTCAGGCTCAGCATTCTTGGGATTTTCCAGATGTTGTCATGTTCAGAACTGTACAGTCAGCAGCACCCATTGCGTATTAACAACCAAGGGGTGAATCTTTAAGAGGGGGAGAAAAACTCTGAATAATTTAAAATGCCTGAGAAAGAACAAGAAAAGCGAACTCAGTTTGCCTGATATTGAAGGCAGCAAATTTTCATATTTTTCCTCCCAGTTGTCAAGAGTAGAATTATTATTAATTAAATTTCTATTCCGTCCTTCTTCCCAAAAGAGCCTAGGGCAGCAAACACCAAAGTTGTAAAATAACGCTATTAAAAGTAAAATAAAAACACATTTAAAACAACTAATAACAATTTAAAGCATCTAAAGACAATTAAAATTATCAAGAGCATCATGCTGGTCTTCTTAAAATAGGGCATGCCAGGGCTTATGTGGAACACTGCAGTTGTCCTTAATCAACACAATGCTGTATGTGAAATCAGTACCTGAAGCTAAACTAGCCTTTCTTCTCTTACTGCAGTGAAACCAGATCTCATGTTTCTCTCTTGTTGGATGTCTACTAAAAGCTGAATTTCTACAATCAATCCAGGGCAGAGCTGCTGCTGCTGCTGCTGCTGCTGCTGCTGCTGCTGCTGCTGCTTCTTCTTCTTCTTCTTCTTCTTCTTCTTCTTCTTCTTCTTCTTCTTCTTCTTTTTCTTCTTCTTCTTCTTCTTCTTCTTCTTCTTCTTCTTCTTCTTCTTCTTCCAGCCCCATGGTAGTTTAACAAGAACCACAGGAGAATCGGATGAATCCAATTCTGGGCTCTTGTACAGGCTATCTTATATGTAAAATATTCTATATCTCTGTTCAGGGATTTTTTCAGCTGGAACTCACTGGAACTCAGTTCCGGTACCTCTTTGGTGGGCACCATTGCCATTCTAAGGGAACGAGGTAAGCGTTCATGGTGAGCTCTGGCACATCTTTTTCTATAAAACTAGCACACACTCTGTTGTTCTTTAAATGTTACACTTCCATGCATATTAAGAAATGGAATGGCAGCACATTCATTAAATTGTGAGGTTCAGGATGTCACAAGTCTGCCACTAACTCTCTTTTCCAGGGATAGCATAACTAGATATTATGTGCCATAGTGATGGTTTTTCAGAAAGTTTACGTGTCAGGACGGATAGGAATATAAGCTGCTGCCAGACCACTGGTCTATCTTTTACCTCAGTATTGCCAACACTGACTGGCAGTGCCACTCCAGGGTTGCAGAAAGGAGTCTCCCAGCCCTAGCTGGAGATGTAAGAGAGTGAACCTGAGATCTTTTGCACGCGAAGCCCAGGCTTTACTACTGAGCAATCCAACACTATTAATGGATGTTTAGGTGTGCTTTGGTATGTTCCCGCTCCAGACAGCTAAAGCCCCTGTTTGACATAGAACTTGGCCACTGCACTTTATGCACTGGTAACTTCCAGATTGGATTATTGCAACATGCTTTTATGTGGGGCTGCTCCTGAATATGACTTCAGTTGCGACAAAATGCAATTGCTACAAAAGGCAAAGACCAAATAACTTCCCAGGGTTCTATTTAGAACTCACGAAACCTGTTCTAAAACAGCTATACTGGTTGCTAGTTTGTTTCCACACCCAATTCAAGGTGCTCACCTTAGTGTTTAAAGCCCTAAACAACTTAGGCCCCAAATATCTGAAAGATTGCTTCCTTCCCTACAAACCCTGGGTGAAGTGTACCTAAGAAACCATAGAATCGTAGAGATTAAGAGTCTTATTCTTTACTGATATGTGGCGCTATTCTTGTACTCTTAATAAAAGTTGTAGATATATGCTTCCTTTGGAAACAAGCAAGAACAGATCTTTAACTTTATGGACACTTTAAAGGCAGATAGGATAGGATTTTCTTTTGCATTTTATTAAACTTGCACAACTATGGCTTATGTGTTAAGATAAATTATCTTAAGAATTCATTTAAGTTTCCTGTTCTCTCTTCCGCCCTCCAGCAGCCGCTGTGCTCTCTCCTACATTAGTCAGGAAAGCCCCCAAATTTCTGGAGAGGCTTGGTTGGGGGGACGTTGTAGCGGGTTTCAAGGGGAAGAGGGGCCTGGAAACTTTCCTTCTGTGAACTTCCTTAACTTATCGTAAGCCTACATCTAGTGGTTTATACTGACAAATTCACATGTCATTACACTGAGTTCTAAATGAAAATCTGATTTTTTTGGGGGGGGGGGAATTCTTTGTCCATCACAGTACTCATTTACAGGCACATCACTTTTCACAAACACAGAATGTATCAAATAAGCCAGCGAGTCATTACTCTCTTATTCTCTTTCACGAGACATTTCATTTGAGGCAAGATAATTGCACTTTCTACTCTTCTCATTAGTAAGCCTCTGCTGATGTTGGCTATTGAATTAATGAGAACAGGTGGCATTTGGTTTTCTTTTTCTTTCTCTTCGCCACCCACCCCTTGAGCCTTTCTGAGTGTGTGTGTGTGTGTGTGTGAGAGAGAGAGAGAGAGAGAGAGAGAGAGAGAGTCAGTCTACCATTGCTTTGTTAATGGATAATCAGCTCAATTAGTAGAGACTTGACAGGTGCTATGCATGGCTAAATCACCTCCATTTCTTGTAATGAGCAGAAACACACTGTATCTCAGACGTACAAATTATATTACCAACACAAAACTAAAGTGAACAGAGTTTAAAGTGCATGATGGGTGGTGGTATATATGTACACACACACACACACACACACACACACACTTTTTCTGAGGCCCTGCATAGTCAACACCACAGTTTAAATTAAGCTGTGTACAGTGTAAATGTCAAACATAAACTCCTCACTTCACTGATACTGTAAATATTGGAACCAGAGAAGGCCCTAGTTCAGTGAATGAGCACATGCTGTGCCTGTTGACCATCTGAGATTCATTCCTTGGCATCTACAGTGGAAAGGATGTCACGTATTAAGGGCAGGAAATGAGGCCTTTGAGAAAATTGCCATTCAAGGCAGTATTTGGCTGGGTGGATCTACTTGTCGAGCTGGATTGACAGTCTATAACAGGGGTCCCCAAACTAAGGCCTGTGGGTCGGATAAGGCCCGAGGGACTTGTTTATCCAGCCCATGGCGCCTGCTCTTACCGGCGCTGCGCTGCACGGCTTCCCACTTCCGGATCGGAGGAGCACCAGAAATAGCTTGTGCACATGCACTATTTGCACATGCACAAGCTATTTCTGGTGCTCCTCCGACCCAGAAGTGCACCGGAAATAGCGTGTGCACACGCACATGGGCATGCGCTCCCCCGCCACCTGGCCCACCGCGCAATCAGCGCTGGAGACACTGGCCCGAGGTGCGGTAAGTTTGCTGACCCCTGGTCTATAAGGCAGCTTTGTACATTCATATAAATAAGTCACCAACACAGTGCCCATGAACACCACATAATCCAAAGTCACCTCTCATGGACCCACAAGGCCCTTGGCCCCTATCAGTTTTTCTTTAAACTATGGTATTTTTTAATTTTATTTTTACTGAGTGGAGATTAGTTTAAAGTGAAGAGTTTGCCTCCAGCAACCTATCTTCTGTAATTTCCCAGAATGCCTCTGTGCCCCACTTTGGCCCAGAGGAGAGCAGCAGAAGGCAAAAACTGGAGAAAGAGGAATCTGCAGCCACCTGGATGGAGAATGAGGAAAAGAGAGGAAGACTCCACCAATACCCAGGAAATCGGGGAAAGCAGTGGAAAGTGAGCAATGGGTTGGTGAATGTAACCATCTTGTGCATGGACTTCATCAGTTTGCATTCTCAATTTCATCTGTGAAATGGGTATTTTGTTGTACATTGTGAGGGCAAATATTTGGCATTAGGGGCTCAGGTCCAACCTCTGTCTTTTACTCAGTTCCTTGGGGCAAATTATTTATGCTTTATTACTAGCTAGGCTCCCACAGCAGCAGTTTTATGATGCTGCCCACAAAACGTATCAGATTTCCAAACGAAGCTACAGGCCCCAAAGGGTTAAGTAACCCTGGTATAAATATTACTAACATTATTCTATCAATATACTAAGCAAAAATAAAGCAGACTCCTTCTGGTTTTATTTTTCTGAAATTATATTCATATTTGAGTGATATGAGGGAAATTGTTATTTGGACTTTTGATTAATTGCATTTTAATAATGTGCTTTTACTGTCTTAACTGATGAACTTCTGGGCTAAGTAGTACAGATGCCTGCAGGAACATCCTGAGAAAACTAGGGGACAGGTAAGTGGGACAGAGTCAGCCAGCTAGTTCTGACTCACTTCCCAAGGTATGGTTGCATTCCACCTTCTGCAAGTGGGCAAGTTATAGCATGAGACCCTGAAGGATAAGCCAGTCTACAGAACTAAGCTCTGTAGTTGGACTTGCCTGGTAAAATATTTTTGGAGCTCTCCAACAGTTCTGTGACATAAAAGCTCACAGTACATTTCAAAGTATCTTTCCCAGATGGGTAAAATGCTAATATAACATATAACAATAAGTACTTTGGCCTGATAATTGGTACCTTGATCCTATACAAAGTCACAAAGAAGAATACAGCAGAGTCTTGCTCTTGTGATACAAGGCTATATGACAGGGATGGGAAACCTGTGTCATTGTCACACTGTCCCCCCAATGCTCTTGGACACCTATTCCCATTAGGTAGCATGACCAATGCTCAGGGATGATGGGCGTTGGAGTCAACAACATTTGAGGGCCAATATTAGTGACACCTGTGCTAGGCGGTTGTGATTATTAGGCCCAGAGGGCCATAGATTAATTGGAGGGCCACAAGTTAGCTGACTCTGGCCTACAGGGAGAGAGTCAGGCAGATAATTAATGCTACTCCATTTGCTCACTAGTCATTTGCTTGCATGCTTGGAGGGAGCAGGTTAATATCCAGCAATAGCAAAGGGAAGATGTCCAAAGGCTTGAAGTTAATAGTGGCCCACTGAAGGGATGTGGCATTTGCGCAGCGATGCTGGTCATGAAGCTGATCATGCCAACATTTAGCTCTAATATACCACAAGTGTTGACATTCCATGATTATGTCATAAGAGCCTTTGATCAGTCTTGGCCTCGATTTTAAACAGCTACTTCACGATTACACATCAAATGTGTAAGACAGTTTTTCTCTTTGTTTGATAGCTCAGTAGATAGCTCAGTAGTACCCCAACCGGCCAACACTCACTCATTCAGCTCAGTAACTCCTCCCAATTTGGGAGAAAGGAAGGATATAAATACATTTACTAATAAAAATAATTTTTCATACTGTTAAAGCTGTAACACATCACATCTTTCTCTTTCAGAACTGAAATCTCCAAAAGGTCTCTTCATATTAGCTTTGTAGTACTTGCAACACTTTTTTGGGGGGCGGTATCATTTTATTAACTGCTATCCCTACCAAGTTGATATGCATGTGTGTGTGTGTGTGTGTGTGTGTGCACATATAACAAATCTACATATATGTTTTGTGTTCTTTAACATAAAGTATTGTCTACAGGACAGATACCAATTTGGAAGAATTACACATTTAATCAGGCCACGAAACACGTGTTGTTTATTGAAGACTGAGGTGGGTTATGATAATTCACCACACACAGAGAGAGAAGGCACTTTGGTAACACTACTATTTCAGCCAGAAAGCCCAAAGGTGAAATTCTAGCACTTTCATCCACCCGACCATCAAGTCATCTAAGCAATTACTCAGTTAAAGGAAATGATGTGTAGATACTGTAGGTTGATAAAGTTAAAAGGTGGTTCATTAAAAAATATTTTTCTCCTCCAAGAAATAATCTGCATTTTGAAGTAACTCGAACACAAAGAACAGGAAGAAAGAAGGGAAATATGGGGTTTTTTATCATATCATTTCAAGTTTGATTAAGTTACAGGAAAAAGTAAATGGCATTAGAATATAAAGGAAGCTAATCTATAAAGGAAGTGGGGGGGAAGGTTAAAGAAGTCAACAGTAATTAAATGGTGATTGAAGCTGAAAGAAAATTGATCTGTGTTAGCTGAAGGCCGTTCTTCCCTTTTGGGATGTTATGCATCGGTGAAGAGGGGAAAGAAAGGTTTCTGCTGTTTTGATATGGAAATACATGTCACATCATCTTAGCTTGTGGCACTGTGACTCAGGGCTGCCATGGATTTCTGGTACACTGCTCCTAGTGTCCTATGCATGCTTGGGGGGCATTGTGTGAAGATGAGTTGCTTGAACAAAGACCTGTGAGGTCAAAAGTCATGGGAGCTTGGGAGCTTTGTATGCTGTTTTGTCTCAAGCATGGGTGAAAAAGAATCACTCTAAACTAGCAGACGGGATAAGAGCAAATCTAACAGATATCTGTCTTGGAACTATGAAACACATACAGCACTAATACAGGGGGTAAAGGTTTCTTTGTTGGTATTTTGTGGTGTCTGCAAGAATACTGGCATGATAAACTCTAGAACAATCTGGTTGTTTTCCCAAACACACTGAAGTATTTGTTTGATCCATTATGACTGAAATAGTTAGATGATTTCATTCCAAGTAAGAGCTTGGAGCACATCTGAAGAGATGTTAGGATAGAACAGACACTTACTAAAAAACATGCTTGCTAAATTATCTACCTCCATCTCATACATGCCCTTCGGGAATTGAGACAAGATAATCAGAAGAACCTTGCTAGATCATATCAAAGGGCCTCTTGTGTACAGTGGTCAGTCAGTGGACAAGTCTTGAGAACCACAAGTAGAAGGATACTCACCGAAGAGGGCTTCCAATCCCTTCCTCCTCTCTCCCATTAAAGCCAACTCTGTCCCCTGAAGAGCTTCTGAACAGTGTGGCATGAAGCAATGAGAGGTTGCTGAAGGAAAGATAAATTAACCAAAATTAGGTGAGGGCACCTTGCAGGTGCATAAGCCTTGCTCAGCAAAGGGGTGTCTGTCTGATTTTGGTCAATTTGCCCTCCCCTGATAACCCAGTGCCCCAGTCCACACCATGCATCATCTCATACTGTCAAGGAGGCTCTTTTGAGCCTCCAGACATACTTTTTGGTGCACACAGGGAGCAGTAGAAAGAGGAGGGGAAAGGAAAGCCCTCTTCCTTGAGTTTCCTTGTGTTTATGGCTCTTGGGACAAAAGACAAAAGCCACTATTTTCCCCGGCCCTTTGAACCACCACCAACCTTCACAGTTGGCTACAGCAGTACTGCGGATGCTTGTCCTTCCCTTTTTACCAGTGACACCAGTATTCCAAACTGTTTACTATGAAGTGGTCTCCTGATGGTCTTATATAAATGGCAGAAACCCAGGAAATTATTGGCAAAATTTGAGAGTATGGGAGCAGGGATGTGAAATATTGTTTATGCAGCTATGAATTGGGCTGCCTTGAAGCAATTTAGTTTTGTTTGCCAGTGCAGGGGCACAATAGAATAAAACAAAACAAAACACTGTTGTCATTCCCTCGAATGCATGGATTCAAATAGCCTGCTCAGTGCTTTCACAGTTGCACTAAGTCAGTGCAGCCTGCCATCATCAATGGTTCATGCTAGCATAATAATAATGGGAACTTTGCTCTTCTCACTCCCCAGGATCCATCCAGAAAATGCTCTCCTACTGTAAGTGCCTTTTGGAGACCAATTGGGATCTAAAGAAGCGTTTCATTCTTGAAAGAATTATTTTCATTCACAGTGAAACACTCTTGAATTTTACAGATCATCACCAAAAGTGGGGTGGGTGAGGTTTTTTTTTTTTGTTAATAGTTGGTGAAAAATGCCTAAGGAAAATGTGTCCCTAATCCTATTAGCTGACTTAATATAGAATTATTAAAAGCCTTGATATACAGGATTTAACACAATCTTTCTAGCAGGGTGTGATGTAATCTATTTTTGTTCCTCAGCTAGCAGATGGCTTACCTTTAAGTAATTTCCAATATGTTAGGAGATCAAAAGCCATCCTCTCGCCACCGAGGCAGTAATCGCTCCTCTCTGCTGGGGGTTGCTTGGTACTGTGGTGGGGATATGCAAAGGCTGCTGGCATTTCCAAACATAGAAGGCCGACATTTCTTCCGACTTTGAAGTTAATAATCCTTCAGAAGTTGAAAAACTGTGGGATTTTCAAAACGCTTTTAATGTTCTATATGCCATGCGCTAAAAGTAAATATCTGCAAGTAATCACTGAAGGCTGGCACATGGAATTATTTTACAGCACCAACCACTGTAGCCTAATGTGCTCTGTGACAGAGTAAATTGTGTTTGTTTTTTCACATTGATCGTGTTTTTAGGGAAGGAGGAAGACTCCAATCACGTTGTGTAATAAAGTGCCAAGAGTACTGTGTAGGCATACAGTCTCCACCGCAGTGTGAGCAGACTCTCTTTCAAGGAAACCTCAACAAACCTCTTTTGATACACCTTACAGCAGGGTTTTCCAAACTTGGGTCTCCAGCTGTTTTTGGACTGCAGTTCCCATCACCCCTGCTGACAAGGGATGGTGGGAATTGTTGTCCAAAAGCAGCTGGAGACCCAAGTTTGGGAAACCCTACCTTAGAATATGAAGAAGACTGAATATGCCTTGTGGGGATATAAGCTGCACATTGCCACTTCTCTGGAGACAGGCAAGGGGAATATTTCTGTATTGGTTCCAGGAGGCCTCTCAGTCACTTGTGAAACTGTGGCTATCTGCTTTTCTTAAACCAATTTGAAAAGCTAGTTAGTATTCAGACAATAGTGGTAGACTTGTTACTTCTGCTCAGTGGTAAAGCACACACAGAAGTTCAACAATTCAATTCCTGGTGTCTCCAGCTAAAAGCAGCAGGTGATGGGAGAAGACTTTCCTGAGACCCTGGAGAGCTGTTGCCAGTCAGAGTATACAATACTGGCTAGATAAACAAACAAACAAACAAACGGCTTGACTCCTGAGTCTTCTGCTTTTTCGTAAACCATATCCATGATGTGAATCTTGGGGATATGTGATCTTCATACTGGAATTGGACAATACAGAGGTCTTGTTTTGTCATCCATTTTCAATCCAACATTTACAAGTAGGATCCTCAGCAAATTTTGAAGGAGTTCTCCAGCCAGGCAGCCATGCCCTTCCCAGGATGCACCTTTCCATTTATCTCCCTCAATGATCAGTAAGTACGGTATTTCATGACCACTGAGCATATTCAGTCCTCACTGTGCTGTTCTCGAGGTTTTCCCCCTTAAGAAATCTTTCTGAAATAGGTTGCTCTGGCTGGAACTACTAGTATGGAAATGCCTTTGCAAGTAAGCTTAATTAGGGCCCCATATGCACTGCACATTTAAAGCGGTGTCTTTAAATAGTTATAGCCTCCTCCAAAGAATCCTAGGAACTATAGCTTCTTAAGGGTGCACAGTTAGGAGCCCCCTATTCCCCTCACAGAGCTATAGCTCTCAAGCGTGGTTTAACAGTCAATCCCTCTTTCCAGGAAAACCTGTGAAATACAGCTCTGAAAGGGGAATAGGAGTCTCCTATCAACTCTCAGCATCCTTCCCAGAATTCTTCAGCAGAGCCCTGATTGTGTAAAATGGCCTTATAATGCAGATAGGTCCTGAGAGAGAAGTCGCCATAGTACGGGTCAAAGACTGTGTGTGCTTCTTATTTGCAGCAAAGGAGCTTCTGCACAGCACAAAGTAGTCCAAGTTAGTCCATTGATGATCTATCTGGAGCAATAATTTCATGGAGCAGATATTCATCAGATGTGTATAAAAAAATGAGAACTGAATGGTAGATCTGCAAATAGCCCTAGGCAGCAGCCACACATTGGTCACAGCATGAAGAAAAATATGCAGAAAAAGTACAGTAAGATGGTGCACCTTCTCAAGGCCTCTTTTAGCCGAGTGAAAACAATAGCTTGTTTGATGAACATTCGAGTGGAAATTCAATTGGCCCTAGACAGTCACCACTCCTGCCACCTAGCATGTGGGCTGTTTCTAGTTCTTAATCAGTACCCAATTGCACAGACTGAGATTAAACTAAAAAAGAAAAAGAAAAGAAAAAAGGTTGCACCGTGGGCAGAGAAATTGGAGAAAAACATTTCAATGTACTTCTCCAAGAATCAGAGAAATTCTCCAAGTGTTTTTCAGGTGTAGTTGTCACAATTAGCAAAGGCGGTAAAATCCTTCCTTCCTTCCTTCCTTCCTTCCTTCCTTCCTTCCTTCCTTCCTTCCTTTCTCCGCCCCCCCCCCCCAAAGTAATTTTGTTTGGCTTTGCTGCTGCAATGCTGATGTTAAGTGGCAGTGGCAAAAACTATGCTGGCAGCCTGGCCACCAATTTGCATCCACAGTTCCCCAGACCAAGTATTTCAGGGCATTGTTTAATAAAATGTCAGCAATCATACTTCTTCTTTTTTTAAAGTGTAGAATATTCAGAAAAAAATATGGCCTTATTTTTCGAAGGGAGATGAGAAAAGGGAAAACCTCAGAAATTTTCTCAGGAAAAAAAAGCCTTACAAGAAATTTCAGTTCAACACTAGAAAGGACATAAAAATAATGGGAATGCAAAATAAAAATAGCTGGTATTGAAAGGAAATAAGCCTAGAGCACATAATGTGTAATGAAGAAGTAGCTTACCTGGCCTGATTTTTGAGATTCCTGCAAGTGACCTTTCATATATAATATGGAAGAACAGGACAATGCTAAATTTACACACAAGCCATCCATCCCATCCAAAGACATCTGGACTTGAAGGACTTGTCAGAATGAATATGAGATGAATCCTGTGTGTCTGTATATATAGAAAAAAGCATAGCACAGCAGTGACTGCACAGCACTTTCTGTATTCCTACTGTGTACAAGGCAAAGATTTTTCAGTTCATACATCATTTACAACTTGCTACAGGGATTCCACAAAGCCGGTACATACCCTTTACACAAAGAAAAGAAAAGAAAGATTCCGGAAAGAAAAGATTCTGAAAGTATGTCTGCTGAATAGGCAGTGAGTGTCAGGGGGTACCTAATGAAACGCAATGCTTGCCAAGAAACAAAATAAATAAGTAAACAATAGTGGCATTTTCACATGCTACTACATGTCCAGAAGATTTCTGCTGAAATTACTTGAAGAAAATATTGTTCCCTCACCAATCAGTGGTATCATTAGCCAGAGGGAGGAAGAGACATTGAAGGATAGATACCTCGTTTCCCACACTCCATCTCCTGATAAATAAGATCCTGTGTGTACCATTTGACCCACACCATTCAAATTGTTATTGGGAAGACACATGTCTAGACATGCTGTAACAAACATTTGATGTCTCAGAATATGGCCAGAAAAGCAAAGTCCGCTTGAGGTAGGCGGGTGGGGGAGATGCTAAAGCAGCAAAAGGTTTCTTTCTACTTAGTAGAAGTCAAAACATTTTGTGTTGCCATACAGAAATGTTTGTTTTAATGAATTCATCATTGTTATCCTTTAGATTAAATATTTATATTAAGGCCACAAAGCAAATTTCAAAAGTAAGGAAGTTAAACAAGAAAAATAACCGATTTAAGATAAAAATAAAACAAAATCAACCTCCGTGTATAACCTTTTTCATTATTACACTCACATCCCATCTTCCTTCAAGGGGGCATACATGGTTTTCCACCTCCCCATTTTTTCTTCAAAACAACTTGTGAGGTAGGTCCTTAATTCATTGACAAATTACATCAGGATGAACAACATTTAAAAATCAAAAAATGCCTTCTTCCATTGTGCTGTTAAGTTTGCTAGCTGTTCTTGGCATCGCTAGTGTTCCTTTTCTGTAAAATGGGACCAATGATGTATATGCAATTAGCTCTTCTATTTTATTTATTTACTTATGACATTTTTGGCCCTTAGGGTCTGAAAGTTTTGTCTGAGGAGAAGAGATTCAGAGAGAAAAGCAAGACTTGAGGGAATTCTGTGAGCAGAAGTCTTAAGCAAGTCAGAACAGAAAATATCCCCTTCTAAGTTTCTTCCAAAGCTCCCAACTTCCCCTTAGCACAGAAAGAGACCACACATTGGGTAAGTTTAAAACGGTTTACTTACAAATTCATGTACTTTTCCATACAATAGCAAAATTGGTAAATGTTTCTAAATTATTTGCACAGAAACACAAAGATGGCTTGCTAAAGCCACACAGTCTGGGCTTGGAGCAAGCAGCCCAGACATATTTACTAGTTGGTTACATGGTGGAAAAGAGCGAGAACAAAGAATTTGGGAACCCTCCCAATGTGACCTAGCTAAGCCAGGGAGAACAGTTTACTCTATGGTCTTAACCCCTTCATGGATTAAATAAAGTTAAGCACATTAGTTATATGAGGCTGGTTTATCCCACACAAAGCAGAGCGCTTATGCAAAATTAGTAGGTTTCCCCCCAAAAATTGGACATTTTGAGAACTAGATCTAGCTATGCTCATTCGCATGCTTTAGCTTATCCACTCAGCTAGTAAGAGAAAAAACCAGGAGATTTATCAAGGCTCTGGTGGACCACCATGCATGGCTGGAATGTTACATTCTGCTTAGCAGGTCACAAGTTGTATAGGTTTGAGTTCCTACACAGTGAACTGTTAGAAAAGGGGAAGAGGGCTTGTCACACCTAAGTGTTTAAGAAAGAGCTTGGGGAGGGGGCTTGGAGGTTCTTCTAAACCACAATGAGAGTTATAGATTCTTATTTGGAACATAAGCATAAGGAAAGAATTCTGTAGAAAGATTGTAGTGCCTCAGAACTAACAATTGGTTGTGCTACTCCTGTTCTTAATAAAACACATGGATAACTGAAACTGATTTGGCATGCCTCCTGACTACCTATAGTATTTTTCTGGGCACCACTTCTTAAAGACTTACTTCCCCCACCCCACCCCAACTTCAGGGAATTGCAATTTACTACAACTGGAGAGTTGGAGACTATAGTCATAAGCAAGTGAATAAATATTACAGTCTGGGTTCAAATGTGTCATGTATAAAATGCCTTCTTTATTTGACAGGACTCCACAGGAATCTTTATATGGTGAACCTTAAACTGAAAACACAACTGTAACTTCATCTGGGCCTGTGTCTGTTTGCACTACAATCTTATGCCTGTTTCAGAATTATTTAACCATCATGGTTCTCAGTTGTCATGATCCTGAACCCTAGAATTATGATTCTGTATAGGAGCAGAGCTGGGGAAGTTGTGGCACTCCAGATATTGTTAAACTTGAATGCCTAACAGGCCCAGCCAGCCAAGGCCGATGGTCAAGGATGATGGGAGCTGTAGTCCAGCAACATTTGTGGGGCAAGAGGTTCATGATTTGTTCATCAATGAAACTGAAAGACAGTTTTTACATGAGCTCCATGGAAGTAACATCAGAAACCTCTTTGGCTCTAGCTCAGGGACAATGGACCAGGCCAGTGGCAGCTGATCCATTACAGCAAATAGGGCACTGTCCCATCAACTTCAATCTGCCCTCAACCAGTACCACCCACCCTGTCTTTTTTCTTACAACCAATTCAGGAGGTGGCACTGCCTGTTAGCTTCTTCCTCTGAAGTCTCAGTGTTGCCCTTATAGAACTCAAAGCATTGTTGTTGTTGCTGTTTAGTCGTTTAGTCGTGTCCGACTCTTCGTGACCCCATGGACCAGAGCACGCCAGGCACTCCTGTCTTCCACTGCCTCCCGCAGTTTGGTCAAACTCATGCTGGTAGCTTCAAGAACACTATCCAACCATCTCGTCCTCTGTCGTCCCCTTCTCCTTGTGCCCTCCATATTTCCCAACATAGTGGAGATTAAATGAGGAGTGGGAGAAAAAGGAGGTATATAAATGCAATAAATAAATAAGATGGGGGCAAATCTAAAATTAGTTGACACTGTTTATCATTGGCTCTGGTTCCACCTCCTGTCTGGGCCCCTAGCTTTCTGCTGCAACAGTCACAATGGGCACTAGCAGCTACTGGACCACACCAAGGCAAGACACCAAGGAATGTGATTCTGCTGCTGACACACTTCTTTTAAAATGTCCAGCTTTTACAAAGTGTGTTTGTAACCAATATCAATGTGGCCATAAGACAAGATGTGTTTTGAAGGGTTCAGGAATTACAAAGTAAACAATAAAAATCCTTTTCTGCAGTAACTATGGTTTCTTTTAGTATTATTATCTTAGACAATCTCTCAATTTTAAAGGAGTAGGTATTGCAAATAAAGGCTTGGAAATTCTAAATCTCCCTGAACAGTGCTGTTATACATTCATGGTTTTGTTTTGTTTTTTAAAAATGGATTGTTCATATTTTAGGAGCTGTTCTGCCCTTAACAAGCAGAAAATTTATTGTGGATGGAATTTGCCCATTTATTGTGTGAAGACAAAAGTGTTTGTATGAATAAACTTTAATCAATTCTGCCTTCACTTTCAGAAATATTTGTAGGCCAGGCATCAAAGAGTGACAGCAACTATGCTTTCAAATGAGAGAAAGTGAAACAGGGTAATACGGGTAAGTTATTTTATAAAAATATAACAGGGTTTATTTCAATAGTTTCCTTTCGTGTTCTACAATAAGAGCTACATAAGATATGTGTCTTGCAAACTCTTTCATTACTCTTGGAAACTATGAAAGGAAATGCCTGAAATCAGTAATCTTATGATGGAAAACCATTAGCGCTCAAAACACTGTGTAGCCCATTGCATACTTGCCAATAAAAGCTTTGCTGCATCCAAACACTTTTTATTGTGTGGAAACCTTCCCTCATTACAAGAATGGGTCTTAGCCATCCGGACTAATTACCTCGGGTTACATACGCTTCAGATTACATACGCTTCAGGTTACAGACTCCGCTAACCCAGAAATAGTACCTCGGGTTAAGAACTTTGCTTCAGGATGAGAACAGAAATTGTGCTCTGGCGGCGCGGCGGCAGCAGGAGGCTCCATTAGCGAAAGTGGTGCTTCAGGTTAAGAACAGTTTCAGGTTAAGTACAGACCTCCGGAACGAATTAAGTTCTTAACCCGAGGTACCACTGTAGAAGGCTCTCTAATCTCATGTGAATTAAACCATTCTGGCACCTAGGTAAGAGGAGTCTACTGCTAAAGGAGGAACATTTTGTAAAAAAAAACACGCAAGTCGGATAACAATATTTAAATACGTGAGATGCAGAAAAACAGCTGGGCAGGCAGTTGGGCAGGGCTGGTCCTTCTATGAGGTGATCCTCAGACAATGGATAGTGAGAAATGACAGATTGTGCACCTCTCAAACCAGCTCACTGCCTATAGGCCTGGCCATCCCCCATCACAATTAACTGGTCACCCACCCACTGCCACTACTAGCCAGTGGCTGCCACTGCTGTCTGCCACTCTTTCCTTGCTTCTTCCACCTCCATGCCTACCTACCCATCCATCCAACTGCTTCCACAGACTGTCACTGTGCAGGGGCTCCTGGCCTTGCTCTGAGGAAGAGGTTCTCAGAGCAAGGCATTGTGGGTGAGGTTATCCGTCAAGTGCTTATGCCACCACTGATTTGCAGAGTGTTAAAATGCACAGCTTTAAAATAGAGTTTAGCATTTCCTTGCATTTTGAAGCTTAAAGAATTTTTAAATTATATATTTAAGCTGCATTTTTAAAGCTGTGGCAGCACAGGCACTCTTTGCCTCATTCAATGAGCTCTTCATCAGACTGAGACCAGGAGTGAGTTTCATTAACATGTCTCTGCAGCTAGCTGAGCAAACAGAGAAGCGGAGAGCAGGCAAAGGAAGAGAAGAACATTGAGTAGGCAAGCAGGTTGAAAGGAGGCAACAGAGGGAGGGAGGGAGGAGGAAAAAGTGGGGTGGAGGCAGCAGAGAAGGGATGGAGGTGGCTGGGTCAATCTCAGGTAGCAGAATGTCTTGTAGCAGCCCTGTGGTGGTTGGACCTTTGGACAACAGAGTAGTCCTGACTTTGCTGAAGGAGAAAAGGAAGATTGCAGCGAAAGTGAATGAATTATTTACAGATGCCTACACAGAGGAAAATGCAGGGCAGATCTTTGTACTGGCACTAACTTTCTCAGGAAAAGAGAAACTGACGCAAATGGTTGTGCCAAGGAACAAAGCTGTAGGCCTTACTGACAAATCAAAAATGAATAAATCACCAGGTCCTGATGACACCCACCCAAGAGCTCAAGCACAAAACTGATGATTTAAAAAATGCAACTCGTCTGTAATATCAACTTCCATATCTGAGGACTGGAAAGGGGCGAATGTAACACCATTTTTAAATAAGGGATTCAAATGAGATTCCAGAAATTATATAACAGTTAGCTTAACACATGTTCTAGGGAAACTAGTGGAAAATATTATTAATGGTAGAATTCTCCTTGTCACAATGCTGTATTAGACAAATTCCTGGAAGATGGGGATTATTAGTGGCCACTAGTCATTACGGTCATCAGAGGCAATATGCATCTCAGTACAGATTGAGTGTTGCAACAATAGCAAGGCAAAGGATATTGCCCTCATATCCTGATTACAGCCTTCTTATAGGCATCTGGTTGACCACTATAAGAAGAGGATGCTGGACTAGATAGGTTTTTGGTCTGATCCAGTATGGCTGTTCTTAAGTACTTAACATCTGGAGGACAGGCTACCACCAATAGCTAGTGTCCTCTATTTGGCTTGATAGGTCACAAACAGTGAAAGCTTAAAAGGCAGTCCTTTCCATGTTTCACCTAAACTGAAGGCAAATTGTGACATTGATTATCTTCATGCAAATATTGTGCAGTCATCAGTTATCTCCAATATGGTGATCACTGATCAATAAGCTATCTGATCCTGCTTTAGCCATTGTGATCTCTTGCCAGGATGCCCAACACATAATGCTTACAGCATAAGGCTCCTGCAAGTCACTGATAAACCCAATTAGAGGTTTATTGTATGAGTGTACCCCTTGTTGTTTAGTCCGCAAAACAGAAAACTGTAGCCAGGGTACATTTGTGGGAGTTCAATCTGGTGAGAGAACAGGGGGTAATTGTAAAACTTACATGTCTCATCTTTTGTGTTCTTGAGTAAAGAAGCAGCTCAAGGAAGATAAATGGGAGCTTTAGAGACAAGGTAACTGCATGGTATCAGGTCTGTGTGATTTTATGCTGCCATTTCCTCAACTTGTTGGTATCAGGTTTGCTAATTGGTGATATTTAAGTATTCTCAATGAATTATTGAAAACTCTACGAAGATATCATAATATCCACTTAGAATCATACTGCAGGATATCCTCCTCTAGGAGTTCCAAGTTTTAGTTACTAATAGAATCAGAAGATCCCTAAAACTGAACTATTTATTTTACATGCTTTGGTTCAGTACTACTATGAAGTTTTAAAGTACCTATTTTAAACTTTTTTTTTTAATTGATCATTTCATTTTTTTGTAAACCGCTTAGAGGTTTCCTTACAATGAAGCGGTATGTAAATTTCGTTGTGATTTCACTCTTACTGTCTAGGGTTTTGCAGTACGAGTTGGGAACTTTTGGTCCTCCAGATGTTGAACTACCAATCCCTTCAGCTCCAGCAAGCATGGCCAACAGCCTGGGAAGAGGGGAGTTGTAGTTCAGAAACATCTGGAGGGCCAAAGGTTCCCATATCTGCTTTATGGGGGTCTCATGCAGTGGTCTTTCCCATCACCTGCTCCCTGATGCTTTTAACTGCAGGTGCCAGGTATTGAAAGTGGGACTTTCTGCATGTGAAGCATGAGCTCTGCCACTGAGCTATAGTACTTATCCAGAATATCATTGTCCTGGAAAGCAAACCTAGACATTTACTGCATTACCTGCAACTATTTTCTTGATATTAACTCACTACTACTACTACTACTATTAGTGTTGTTGTTTTTATATAGCAGTTTAAATTTGGAAAGTGCATTTTGATCTTTATCTAATTCATCACCATGTGAGAAGGTTCTGTATTATTAACTACAAGCTGGGACTCATGAAAATTTCATGGGTGAACAGGGAAATCTGGGAATTGACTTCAGAGGATGTGTGTCTAAACTTCCCTCAAGCTATACAGTGTGTCACAGATGCCCTCGGAGATACCAGGCTACCAGAGTCCTTCCGCAACAAACACACAAAGGGGGGGGGGAAGATGGGCAAAGTTGAAGGCACCATATGTTTTACAACCATTCAGAATTAAATGAAACTGGTGCAGCTGCAATATGGCACCCTGGAACTGGCAAGCTTTTGCATTCATCTGTGCATGAAAGAGGCCAGGAATATTATTTATAGAATCAGAGCTGGAAGGTGTCTCCAAGGTCAACTAGTCCAAACTACTGCTGATGCTTGAAACCCACCAACAAAGCCACCCAGTCACTGCTAAAAACCTCTAGGGAAGAATTCAATATAGCACTAAAGTCCCTTAGCAGTGTACTAGATGTGAAGGAAATCAGCCCTGAGTGCTCACTGGAAGGACAGATCCTGAAGCTGAGGCTCCAATACTTTGGCCACCTCATGAGAAGAGGAGACTCCTTGGAAAAGACCCTGATTATGGAAAGATTGAGGGCACAAAGAGAAGGGGACGACAGAGGACGAGATGGTTGGACAGTGTTGTCGAAGCTACCAGCATGAGTTTGACCAAACTGCGGGAGGCAGTGGAAGACATGGGTGCCTGGCATGCTCTGGTCCATGGGGTCATGAAGAGTCAGACACGACTAAACGACTAAACAACAACAGATGTGCTAGCAGAATGGCTTGCACAAAAAATGGCTGCTTTCCATATGAACCTACCTAGACCCTGAGATCATCCTCTGAGGTCCTTCTTTGTGGGCTTCATCCAGAGGGTAGCAACATTAGAACAGGCTTTTTCTGCAATGGCTCCCTGTTTGTGGAATGCTCTCCCCAGGAAGGTTTGGCTGGTCCCTTCACTATACCCCTTTAGGCACCTGGCAAAAATGTTTGTCTTCAACTAAGCCTTTGGCTGATTAACATCCGATGCCCTTTTAAATGTGTTGTGTGAGGGAGGATTTTTGGTCTGGTTTTTTCTTATTTTTATTAGGTATTTTGTGTTTTTATATTGTAATTTTATGTTGTGAACTGCCTTGAGATCTACGGATGTAGGGCAGAATACAAATTTAATAAATCAATAAAATAAAAATAAGTGTGTGTGTGTGTGTGTGTGTGTACACACACACTTACACACAAAAATGAATGGAGAATATTTTTCTCTGTATTTCAGTCAGTTTGTATAATTGGATATGGGCAGCATGTAATTAATTTGCAACATTTGCATACTGTCAGTACAAAAGGATATAGTTCTCTTATTTGAATTTGCTAGCAAAATATAGGATTGGCTTTAGAAGTGCAAAACTCGTGGGGGAAAATAATCTGTTAATATTTCCGTAAATCATTTTCATGCCTTTCTTATATAATTATAAGGGGAAAGAAAGGGGGGGGGGCGCTATTCATTCCTTTAATGGAAAGGAGCCAGTCTCAAAAGCTGAATGAGCTTTTATTACTATTGTTCAGCAAAAGACAACAGATGCTGCAACTATCTTTTTTCATGCCAGACTCACAATTTAGATCCGGCAAGGGACTTCTATTGAAATTCTGGAGAGACCTCTGTTCTCAGCAGTGCTGGTGTGCTAAGATTAATATTGGAGTCCATTGGCAGGACAATTCACATTGATGCACTTGATGTGCTTTTCAAAAGCATTCATTTTAATAAAGAAATACTTATTTTACATAGCTGAGTTAGCAAGTGGTAATTAAAGGTAATCATTCTATTCATTTAGGGTTCCCCCTCCTCCTTATTCCCCACAACTGAATAATAGGACTGTTGTAAGGCAGAACATTGCCACTGCCCAACATTCTTTTGATAAAGCAATGAAGATTTAAGAAAATTCTGTGATGAAAACAAAGTTGCACTAATTCCAATCTTTCCTTTGCAGCTGTGGTCCAAATTACAGAAGTTTTCCACATACTTAAGACTGAGTCTAATTCACAGCGAGAAAGTTTACCAGTGGAATCTGAAAAATGTGTGATTTTTCTTTCAACATGGTGATTTGTATGACTATAATTATGATGACTGTGGTCTTTGGGTAAAATACTACCTTTATTGTTACCTGCACATACATGCTTGCTCTGTGCACACTCTTGCAGGGCCTTTTGTTGACCAGAAATGCAGAACTGAGAAGCCTTCAACAATATTCAGAGTAGTGTTTTATACAAATGGGCTCTAGAAATTTTCCACCCAATTTCTGGGCAGAGTAACTGAAGGAACAATTTCACTGAATTTCTTCAAGAGTGAGGGGCAGAGAAATTCTCCAAGTTTGGAGAGGATGGACTCACCATTAGCAGCTGAACTCATTTTCTCTCCTGCCCCTGCCCCCCATGTTTCAGCAGCAACAGTAACTGTGTTGGCAGTCTAGCCCACCATTTTGAATGCCCCAGATCCAACATCATTCCAGGGCACTTGGGAGGCAAGGTAGAGAGAATGGCAGATAACACCAAAAAATGTGGAGTCATTCCCTCTTTCTGAGGAACTCTGGGAATTGTAACTCTGTGAAGAGAATGGAGTCTCCAAACACCTAAAGGGTGTTATCAGCATCCTTAACAAGCTAAATTTGCCAGGATTCTTTTGGAGAAGCCAAGACTGCTTAAAGTGGTACGATACTGATTTAAATGTATAGTGCAGATGGGGCCTAAGTAAGTGCATGGAAGTGGATAGAGTCATGCACTAGAGCAGGCATAGGCAAACTCGGCCCTCCAGCTGTTTTTGGACTACAACTCCCATCATCCCTAGCTAACAGGACCAGTGGTCAGGGATGATTGGAACTGCAGTCTCAAAACAAGTGGGGGGCCGAGTTTGCCTATGCCTGCACTAGAGCAGAGGTGGGGGAACCTATTGCTCTCCAGATGTTGCTGTACTCCAACTCTAAGCATGACCTGACTACTGGCCCAGCTGGATGGTACTTGATGTGAACTGGAGTCCAACAGCATCTGCTTTAGGGGATACTTTCCCTGACATTTAGAGTCATATTTGAAATATGGTGTGGGTGTGAGACCTGTCTAAATATACCCAGTTGGGCCTCGCTGTTCGAAAATGTATTCACACAAGCTGTGAAAAAAGAACTGTTCAGACATGCCAGAGGAAACTCCCCAGTGCTGTTAACAGTTCTATAGAATAAATTCAAGTTGCTACGTTGGAGGAAGCTTATGAAGCCTTTCAAGATGAGCCCGTCTTTTGCATCAACTCGCCAGTCAGTTCCTTTCATTATCATTCAAACCCGGAAGGATCATTAGCTGAACACTTACTGGTTCACCTTCACCCTATAAGATACCACTGAATGCTATAAAGAGACAGATAGGGAACAGCTTCTTGAAACTATATCCTTTATTGTCTTTAAGTCAAGGAAGACTCTTGAAAAGAAAAGATTTTTCTGGGATTATCTTGGGAAGCTATATTTTAAAAAGAAGAAGAAGAAGCACACCTTACAGTCTCAGACATGTCGAGCAAGTCTCCAGCTAAGCTATTTTTCATTACACATTAGCAGACCAATGAAATATGTTCAAGGGAGATCACTCACATTTCTTATCCATCTAAAAGAAGGTGTCACTTAAGTAAAAAAAAAGATTCTGGAAAGTGTGTAGGGCTTATTCCTTCCTGCATTATGTTAGTAAAAATGAATATTCAAGTCAGATTTTCTTTTCAAAAATTAACATAAAAAAATGGATGGAGTAAATATTTGATCACACTAACCAAAACTTACCATCTGAAGCTATACAGTCTGGAAACAGGTCTGCCACTTCTTTTATTGTTTGTGAGAGATATGCTGTTGTCTTTTATCTTCCATAACTAGGGGCTAGTTTTCCTTTGTGTTCCCCCTGAAAAGAAAAGAAAAATATTTATTTTGCTAGAATTGACCTAGAATAATGTAGGTGAAAGTGGAGGACGAAATCCTGCCCAGTACAGAATATTGCAGAAGGGAGAATTCTGTCATAAGTAAATTCAATCCCTACAGCTATAGCAGAAAGAAGGGATACACAATGTGTTGCCCTCCAGATGTTTTTTTGACTGCAACTCCCATCACCCCTGGCCATCAGTCATGCTTGCTGGGGCTGATGGAAGCTGGATTCCAGCAACATCTGGAGGGTGCCCTGTTGGCTACATTTTCCCCAAAACAACTCCAATCAATGTAACCCTTTATAATTATAATAAAAAAATCATACTTATGATTTGCCAAAGAAGTTGGAAGAATCCCACACCAATTTCAAATAAATACAGTTCTATTGTTCAGATCTAGCTTCTGACAGATAATAGCTCCTTTCCCCAACCTCAAAGTAGGAAGGGCAAAGTATTCAACCCTCTACTTTGTGCAAATTAGAATAGTTTCAATGAATTTATGAAGATAACTAAACTGCATCAACTAAAGATAACACCCAACCACTTTGACTATAACTGCCCCTTCCCCCTTTTAAAAAAAAGGTACCATAGAAAGAATTCTACAAAAAACCTCAAGACTCTCTGTGAACCTTTTAATTGATGATTACAGCTACTGTTTAGGTTTCAGCCTGATGTGACCATGGACTAGTGGGCTCTACCAGATGGAAAGTAAACCCAACTGTTAAAAGATCTGTACCAGGTGACAAATTACCTTAGGGAGAAAGAGCTTTTGTGTTCAATAATTCACCATAGTGTCTTATAGGAAATGTGGAAAATATTTCATTTTTTCAGGTGCCTGCCCTGTTCAGTCTATTCTTCACAGTGGATATTACATTGCAATATTAGCGATTTGAACTCATCTTATGGAATGTGATTTCATTAAACCATTTGCTAGCAGAGATGGACTAATATCTCCATGACTTCAGAATCTTCTTCCTTCCTTCCTTTCTTTTACTTCTCTTCTCCAAAAACCCATGTGCAATGTTTTACTGATCTTTCATAACCAATAACATAGAAACACTACACATAACGCCCCCTTACCCAAATAATAATAATAAAAATAAATGCCCTCCCAATGGGACTTAACTCCAGGATACAGGATAGCAGTCTAAAACTATCCAAACCATTGCACATACATGGGAATGCTATTAATGTATACTTAATACATCAAGGGCAGAGCAAATTAGGATTTTGAAATGTTATTTTTTTATACTGAAGGTCAGATTAGAACTGACATGGCATTAAGAGGCAAAAAAGATGGGTGAATAATCATTTGCCCTCACAACTCTCATCTTCCAACTCCTCAATTAAATGAATAGGAGCACTACCTTAAGCAAGTTTACACAGAAGCAAATCCAACTAAATTAAAAACAATTTACTCTCCTGTAGGTGTGCAATGGATTGTAGCCTGTGCAATCTTATACATGTCTACTCATAAGAAAGTCCCATTGACTTAAATGGGGCTTATTCCGGGGAAATGGGTATCCAATTGCAACCTAAGAGTCATCTCGATGCATTTACTTTGTGTTTAATTGAATAAGGTTATGATCATAAGCACAAATCACATCCTAAGGCAGCTCAGCCATTTCAGAAATTCCTTGTGTGAGTTCACAGCATATTCAGTAGTAAAAAGTGCTCTCCGCACCCCTGCCAGTACATCTTTGTGATCCCTGGTGGTCTGCACTACAAGAGTTCACCTGACCCGGTTTAGCCAACGACAGTACATATGATCACAGTTGGAGATGGTATGAAAAGGGTATGGAACAAGCTGTGAGTGGTGCTCCTCAATTAGAGTGCCTTGAAGGTCAAACACTTCAAAAAAAAAAATATGTTCCCCTTGTGTCTACAAAAGAGTAGGGCATGCACTCTAGATCTATTATCACCAAGAAGCCAGGGCTGTGTTTTTTTTCTAAATAAAAAAAACCTATCACAATCCAATGAACTATGCTGTTGCATACATTGTTTTTGTGTGCTGCTGAAGGAATTTTGTATGCTCTGTTGCATGCATAGAGAATATCTATCCTGCAAGAGCTTTGTGCGCTAGAGATGGTTGCCATAACTACTACCATAGAAAGATGCATTGACAAATTCAGCCCTACAGTGTCTGTGGCTGGCACATTACCTTGTTGAATTATTCAATTAAATGTGATAATGAGAGCTCATTGACATCATTAAATACGCAGGTGAATAAAGAATTCACTTTGAAGTACACTATTATCTGAAGCCAATTGTGAGTGAACAAGCAATACTTCTCACTACAGGGTACAGGTTTCGGAGAAGGAAACTGCCTATGCCTACAAAAAAAGAGGGAGGAATGCTTATGAGGTTGCATTTGCTGCCATCAATTAAGAATATATCAGGTTTTAATTAGATTCTCTCTGTTTACTAAGCTTTAGTTATTGTCCGTTTTGAAGAAATAGGAGAAACAAAAGGAAATATTCTTGACAAGGTGCCAAAGCAAATCACATCTGCTATCAACTACTTGATTGCTATGTCTGGAAATATTCTATGGCAGCCTTCACCAACCTGGCGCTCTCCAGATGTTTTGGACTACAACTCCCGTTATCCCTGATAATTAACCATGGCGGGTATGGATGATAGGAACTGTAGTCCAAAACATTTGTACTCCCAGTTGGTGAAGACTGCTCTGTCCTGGCGAAGAGAACCTGGCACAGTTTGCCCTTGGGCTCTGAATGTTGTTTCACCCTTCTACAGCCACGAGCGATAATGCTTCAGAACTTGTGCTCACTCTCAGGTATAGACAGAGATTTGGTAGAGAAGTTAATCATGTCAATGCAGACAATTCTGAGCTAGCTGGACTGATGGTCTGATTTTTATCAGGCAGCTTCTGGTGCTCCTGCTACCTGGTCTTTTTAACTGGAGGTGTCAGTGTGATTGAACCTGAGATCACTGGCTCCATCTCCAGGAGACCCAGGCATCCACAATTATTTTGCTGTGGGTGCCCAGCCTCTGCCCCTGCCACGGAATTGATTTGCATCACAGGGCAATCCTAAAACCCAGTTATCAACCTTGAAGGAATCATCACCCAGCAGACAGGCTGAGTGATTCAGGACATGCACCCAATGCCTATGCCAAAACCTACTGATATCTGTAATCAACAAAGTTGTGGCCATTAGATCCCATGCTATTTGTTTTGTTATTATTTCTCATTGACACACCCCATCTCCCAATGGCCTGGGCTCACTGCACCTGGTCCTGCAAAAATTCACACCAAAATGCTGATTAAATTTCACCAATATTTTTAAAAATATATATAAACTAATAAAGAAACGTGGATAACTTAAGAGAGGAAAAATGAGATAAGCTGACGGAATCACCCATCCCTATCTTCAACACAGGCCACAGAACCACAGAGCAGCAGAATAACTTAGAGCAGGCATGGCCAAACTTGGCCCTCCAGATGTTTTAAGACTACAACTCTCATCATCCCTAGCTAACAGGACCCGTGGTCAGGGTGATAGGAATTGTAGTCCCAAAACATCTGGAGGGCCAAGCTTGGCCATGCCTGGCTTAGAGGGCACAGGTCAGGCTGTGTGGCATGCAGAACTCTGTTCTACAACATACTACTGCCTCTGTCTGCCTCACTCCCAGTACCTAACACCTGAGGCAGCTGCCTCAACTCTGTCTGATGGTAGGGCTACACAGTCCTGGAAAATAGATATATTGGCCTCGTTTGTATATGATAAACTATAATAAAGAATAATATTTTTTTTTTATTTATACCCCGCCCTTCCCGGTTCAGAAAACCGGGCTCGGGGCAGCTAACAACAAATTTAAAACACTTAATTGTAGAAGCAGCATAAAATACAGTATAAAAACATGAATAACAATAAAATTCAAAGTTCAGAAATCAATTTGGGGGAAATCCATCTAATAAGAGTTAGATAATCACCAGGGCTAGTCCTACAAGTGAACAGACAGGTTGCTTTCTCTGGGAAGAGATGATTTGCCTCCTAGGGAAGAGCAGTCTTTTATTGGAGAAAGCAAAGCCTCTCTGCTGCTTACTGTAAAGCTAGGTGAACTGGCTACTGAACAGGAGGGGGACTTAAGATATATGCACGGTGACTATAACCTGTGAATCAGCTCTAAATTCAGAGATGCAAATCAAATGCATGAGCTAATTTGGAACTGAAATAGGGAAGCATTTGACTCAGTACAGAGTCTGGGCTATGCCATGCTTCAATAAAATGTGTCAATAAAAGGACACAAGCATCAATGTGCAGTAATTTATTTCTCCTTGAGAATCAAGTATGATGTATGGAACCCTGAATGAGTCACAGTTACTATCCACTTAGTTCTCCTCCAGGATTTTCACAGCTGTACAGCACCCCATGTACAGTGCTGAGCCTCGAGATTCAAACTATTTATATGTGTTTGTAGCTGGGGGGGGGGATAGTGCCATCTGTCGCTAATGTGACATTTTGAGTCCAAGGAGAGTAAAATTCAAGGTGTGAAATTTTAAGTTAGTGGAGAAGACTGTGTTGAAATTTCTATTTCAATGGATGGGTAGATAAATTAGATTTAGTTTAAACTGGTTCTGTTGAAACTGTTGCTGAAATAACCTACTTCCTCACTCAGTATGCACCGGGATAGAGTATGCAATAATATGGAAACTATTGGGATGTCCCACTGTGCATACAGAAGGTTATAAGATAAAAGTGGCTAGAATTAACTAGAGTCTTCACATTCAATCTTCATCGGCACTTGTATTCTCAGACAGATGTTTTTATGCAGCTCGTGAGACTTAGATACAGATGTAAACATTTAGATGTAGTATGTAACATATTTCTTTGTCATATATTATAGAAAAAACACTCGTGATATTGGCTAGAGAGGTCCCAATGTACAGGAAGGAGCTGCTGTATTCTGAATTACTCTGCAAAAATACCTTAATTCTTTCCATAAAATCTGTACTAAAGAAGCACTGCAGATGGTTCTACCATGATGATTCTTTGTAGAACTAAAAGGAGGGGAGAGAGAGAGACTCTCGGTGTTTCAAAGTGCCTTGCCCCACTCTGTGGCTTAGGAACTCCAAGGGACCTTGCTGGATGGCCCATAGGAGCTAGATATAAAAGTTTTCTGGAGGGGATTGCTAGGCACTAGTTCTACAGGCTTTGCGGCTACTATGAAATGTAAAGATGCTGAATATTTTTAACTGGTCTTTTGATAAGACGCTCACTTTTTGATCTATTTTAAAGGAACTGTTAACGTTATACTGCAGCAATTTTATCTCTTCTATTACCCACACCTCCCTCAGATGGGGCATATGGAGAAGGACCATAGATGCAGAACGCAGGGTCTGGGTGGGTTCATGTGGGGAGAGAAGGTCCTTGAGGTCTTGATGTTCTGAGCTGCCTGAGGCTTTATAGGCAGAAAGCAGCACTTTGAATTGGATCCAGAAACTAACTGATAGCCAAGCCAGTTGTGCCAGAATTGGTGTTATGTGCTTAGGCTAAATCTAGCCTAAGACCATCTTGCCCTAGTGAGCAAACAGTTTTCAAAGGCATCCCCATGTGTAACACACTGCCATAATCTAACCTAGAGGTAACCAGAGTTTAGACAACAGATATTAGGCTATTCCTGTCCAGGCAGCAGCTTATCTGGGCCCCCAGTCAAAGCTTATGGAAGGCACTTTGCACTAATGAATTAACAAGATCCTCAATTGAAAGTAAACGGACCCAGAAGTAAGTGGACCCCCTCCAAAGCTATGCACTTGTTGCTTCAGGGGGAGCGCAAGCCCATCCAGAACAGGTCATGTCCCAGTCCATCCAGTCCATTATTGAGGCCAGACATTAGTCTACTTCAGGGTTTCCCAAACTTGGGTCTCTAGCTGTTTTTGGACTACAGTTCCCATCATCCCTGACCACTAGTCCTGCTAGTTAGGTATGATGGGAGTTGTTGTCCAACGACAGCTGGAGACCTAAGTTTGGGAAACACTGATCTAGTTAGTACATCCACTGCCACACCTGCAGATGTGAAAGAAAAACAGAGCTGTGTATCATCAGTATACTGCTGACAGCACACTTCAAAATACTGAATGACCTCACTCAGTGGTCTCATGGAGATAAAATTGAACTCTGTGGCACCCCACACCAAAGTTTCCACAGAGCCAAACATAACTTTTTGAACATGGTCATGTAGAACTGGAATTATCGCAAAGCAGTGGCATCTACTCAGACAGCTGCTCCAGAAGAATACCATGGTTGATGGTATTGAAAGCCACTGAAAGATCGGGGGGGGGGGGCACAAGGACACAATGCCCAGCTGTCTCTTCTGACAAAGGTCATCATACAGGGTAGCAAAGGCAGTATCCATACCAAAATTGTACCTAAGCCGATCTAGAAAATTGGTTTCATCCAAGAGAGTCTGTCCCCATGCCTTTAATTTTAAAGATTGCCATGGCCTTGATGGCAAGACAACATTTTATAGAGGATGAAAGCGAATATCATATTTATTGCTCATTTCTTCAAGGTGCCATAGCATTTTTGTGTGCACAATTCTCTGTTGTCCATATTGTAACTTTTTTTTAAATTATATTTTTATTGGTTTACAAATACAAAAAACAAAATTGTACATTTCAGCTTCTTAATTACATCTTAATTCCATTTTTGACTTCCCTCAATTTGTCTGAGCTTCCTTCATTTTATCACTTTTAACACATTCCTACCCCTTGTTATTAAAACTATTAGATTCAATTCATTATTTTTACTTATTGTTACATTTTCACATCATAGAGCTTCTTTAAAACTTACAAACGTAATCTGGTTATCACTTAGTTTTTGCAAATATTGAATAAACTTCTCCCAATCTTCTGTAAATCTTTGATCTCGTCGATTCCGGATCCTTCCTGTCATTCTGTCCAATTCCGCATAGTCCATCATTTTAGTTCTCCATTCTTCTATCGTAGGCAGCTCCTCTTGCTTCCATTTCTGAGCCATGTCCATATTGTAACTTTTGATGGTTAAACTGAATCACAACTGCTCCATTTGAGAAATACTGTGCAAAGCATTACATTTTGTTATTTGAAATTTCATATGTACTTCTGGACTTTGGCAAATCAAAGAGCTGAAGTTTATGCTGTGAGAGAATCACAGAATTGTAGCACAGGAAGGGACTGCAAGGGTCATCTTGTCCAACCCCCAGGAATCCTTTGCCTAAAGACATATGCACACACTTAGACACCATTGTTGCAATGCTGAGTGAGCAACATTTCACTGAGGTTAATCTCAAAAGAATCTTGTGGTATTTTCACAACTGTGCTAAAGTCACCGATTCCATATAATTGCCCATTAAACATGCCTAACTGTGCACCTGAAGCTTAGAATTTACATTATGGATTTTGTTCTTAGTGGCAGCTGCAATCAGGGATATAATTTGCCAACAAATTGCAAACAGAGGGGCAGGGGCGGGGGCAGAGATCAAAGTGTTTTGTTTGTCTTTTAATTGTACCTCCACTCAGCATTTCCAAACTGAGCCAGAGTAGATTTCTCCTTCTTTTGTAAGGGGTTAACGTTTTCATTTCAACAGTGCTGAATACTTACAAGGAAAGGTTGAAATTTCCCAAGGGATGAAAATCCTGTTTTGCACAACCAGCTTTAATCAGACAAACCACACAACAACCACCCTTCAGTGAGTGCAGTTTGCCACACCAAATGAAGCAACTGGCCTCCTTCCCCCAACTGCAAAAAAATCATTGTTTCAAAGAGCCTGAAGGAGTTAAACCAGCAGCTGAGGTACTAGCTCAGCCTTCATCAGCCTGGGGCATGGGATTACTGGGCTTTCGGTTGCCCTGTACTTGTCTGTATTAGCAGAGACTTTCAATTTAGAGAGTGACCTGATGTCAGACATTCTAATCCACCCAACAGGAACTGTCATGTCTACCTCACCTGGTTGAGCCTCGCTACATAAGCAGATTAGACAGCTGTCATGCACCAACTAGATAGCTCCTCAGACAGAAAGAAATGGCACACTAAACAAAGTCTGAAAGACGCTCACAGTGTATTAGTATTATGTATAGAGACACGCCTGGCCTTCACTGATTCGCTCACAAAGGGTGTCCAAATGGTTAAATTAGTTCTACAATAGACAGGAAGCTGAAAAGCAAAATATTCATAGTCCAAAACATCCTGGCTTTAAAAAAAAAAAAGCTGAAAATTTTGAATTTTTTGTCTCACATCTGAACAATATTGTGCAAACTCTCTCATTCATGCCATTTCAGCCAGACCGTAGCCAGAACAGGACAAAACTGGACACATATATGAGAGTGGAGATTTGCCACGGCAGCCAGCCAGGTTTTGAAATGGGACTGCAAACACACAGGGATGCAACGGCTGCCCCTTGATACATTTCAACAGCAATCAAATTAGAGGAAATAGGCACTCCCAGCGATAGCAGAATTATAAACATTTTTACTGAAGCAAACTGTACAAGAAGCATGTATATAAACTGTTATCAATAGAAATAAATTCCAGCATATAAACAGAGGGGCAACATACAACTCCAGGTACGTTTTAGTAGTTTTATGAGTTCTGGACAGCATACAGCATTGCAGTGGTACATACTGCAAGACAGTATACAACAGCACCTCCAATCAGTGGTGTAGTGGAAGGGGAATTTGGGGGAATGTGCAGTGGGACATTTTTCACATCAAAAGTGATGACATAATTCACTAGAGTGCCTGTGAAATTTATGGTCCCTCCTTATTCTGGCAAGCGAATAAAGTGATAATAAGTTTCAAAGCAAGTATGAGAATCCATTTGGTTTGCATTTCTTAAAATTCTCCTTTGGAGCAATACTATGACAGCTACGTAACAGCAGGTTCCTGGTTTTCAAAATTTACCACTACACCTGTGTCTCTAATCTTCATATAATCCATTCACCCAAGGTTTCTTTCTTTTCTACTGATCTGTAACTAGAGTCCTATCTAAAACCTCAAAAGGAAAAAGAGAAGTCTGGGTAAATGGATGCTGTCACTGGTCCAGAGACTGTAAAACTGTAAGAAGAGTTTTGAGATCAGGAAATTCTGGATATCAATCTTTACTAATCAAAGAAAAAACTGAATATTCAAAAGAAACATATTTAGACCAATGAAACATGCAGTAGTAAGCATGTAAAGAAGGAAACATTATAAAGAGGACTATATAAATGGCACCATTTCTCAGGCTCATGTATTCCTTCCTTCTCTTCCTCCTCTCATGTGCTTAAATTCCCTCTGTCATTGTCAGGACTTGGCCACGGGCTGGACAAACCAGAAAGTGAGACTGAGGAACAAGCCAGAAGTCAAGCCTGAAGAATAGCCTGTTAGCAAATTCACTTAAGTAACACATAGCTCAGAGAGAAAAGAAATCCTAATAGCACTTTATTGAGGAACCTGAACAGAGTGTATAATTTGAGGAGAAAGGAAAAGTGAGGTTTTGTCTTTCTTAGCAGGGAGACAGTCACCAAAGCTACAGAGGAAAACTCCCTTAGTACTACGCAGCCAATCAGGGCACAAACTGCCTCAGCAAACACCACACCACTCTGCCTGGTTCCTAAATAACACCTCCACCCCATTGCCCTCTTGGCTAGATGACGTAACACTAACAAAATTAACCCTTAAATTATGGGATAATCTTGGCTATTACCTTTCCAGCATAACCAAGGGTACAACAACACATCAGGAGTCAGGAAGACTATGTTATGCAAGCAAGACCCAACAGGAAAGGAAAGCCCTCTTATACTCATTCCTGCCAGGTCAGAATCCAACGGCCATCTTGAATGGACAGAGTCAGCTCGAGGTTACTTCACTCAGAAACTGTCATCTGCAGTTCAGTTCAGGACATTCAACAGCTACATACAGATCCCAAGTTGCTACTGACGGTCACTTCCTATTGCTTTGTTTTTTGCAGATTGAGCAAAATATAGTTCGTGCTAACCCACAGTTTGTCTCAAAATCAAATTCAGAATCCCATTTCAAATTGTGAGTCTACTTTCTTGCAGCCATTTTGAAACAAAGAAGTGTTGACAAAAAGTTGCCTGACAGTAAGCAGGGAGACCCATGCATGTAGCTGGCACAGATCCGCAGTGCTTGAAAAGAACTGTATAAAACTGTTGGAAACAGAAGCCAAACTTGAAAAAGACTAGGACTTACAAGACAGACAATCAGACAGACTTTGCGCAGGAAGTGGTTATGGGCAGGCAGGAGCAAAGCAGAGGAGTGTCCAAACGGTGGCACAGGAAGACAGTAAACATATTGGTAGGCTCAGATACAGGGAAAAAAACTTCAGAAACCTATTATTTACTATGGGTCATTCCACATACCCAAACCAGTGTGGCGAGATGAGAGTTGAGCTGTTCCATATGCTGAAGCATTTATGTGATTTCCCCCCTGCTCAGCTAAAAACTTACTTTATATTTAGTGTGCAACCACCAAGTGTTCAATGTTCGCCCTATATTAAAAGCACTCCACCAAATGCCAAGCCTTGTAGTGCTGAAAAGTTACTGATTTTCAAAATATTACAAATTTCCAAATATATACCTTATTTTCTTTGTCTGGAGCTAATAAGTAATGCGAGGCAAATGATTATATCTGTGCAGGGAAACTGCAGAATGAAATTTTCTCACTGAAGCAGTCAGTGAGTCTAGACAGCTGTGTGTTTGTTGTTTTTTTTCCCTCTGCTTGCAACAGAGGGTTTGTTGCCTCAAGGTCTGTGTTACTGGCTCAGTTAAGCATGCTCCAAAGCTTTTGGACCACTGTATATGTGCCGTAATCCCAAACAGGGAAACTTAATTACTGAGAACCGTGATCTGAATGGAAAAAGAAAACAACAGTTGGAAAACAGCCTACAGCAAAATTCATTACCTGTGGATTCGTTGTTAATGTCCTAGCAAATGTGTGCTGCTTAATATTTTATCTCCAGCTACTGCAGTTCCCTTTGCAAGCCCCAGAGAAAATGTGGCATTTCCCCATCAAACTTCCAATATTTTGCATCTAAAGAACAAAGGAATTAGGAACTCCATGGAAACTCATATTTTCTTGCTCTGACCTTTTGTGATAACTGATACACCACAAGACTTGAGTTTTGGAGGTTAAAATTTACAGCTGCCCTTTCCCATCTTTGAGAAGCACAAAGCAAATGATTTTTGTCTGTGCTGAGGTAAACAAATGCTACTTATGTAGGAAAGGCTTATTGATTTGGCAAGGCCTGGGCCTTTGTTCTGTTACCTGAGTCAAATGAAGGTTGAAGGATATCATCTATTCTGCCTTGTTTTTAATAAAAACAACCATTTTTTAATTAAGGCTGCAGCTTTAAAAGCTTATGCTAGGCTTCAGCATGACTTCTCCAGAGTGAGGAATTTTAAGAGAGCCACTTCCTGTTTCTGGTGAGTCCCTAGTTGAAAGCTTAACCAGCAGGAACAGCAGCAGGAAATTATGAACAATCTTGTTAAATTTCCCACAATGCCTCAGAGTGCCCGATGTATTGTTGCTCAAAGAGACTCTGAGACATTTAAATAGCAGCTCTTGGCATAGAGACCCAGGGCAGATGTAAAGTTTAGTGTGCCCTTCCAGGGCAATGGGACCCCAACAGCCAATCAAGAGTACTGTGTTTTGACACTAGGCCTCAGAAAAGACCTGGCTTGGGACTCCTGTGTTCCAGGTCACATTTGGTTATTTCTGGCCAGCTATGTTATAAACATAACGCGGGTGGCACTGTGGGTTAAACCACAGAGCCTAGGACTTGCCGATCAGAAGGTCGGCAGTTCGAATCCCCCTGATGGGGTGAGCTCCCATTGCTCGGTCCCTGCTCCTGCCAACCTAGCAGTTCAAAAGCACATCAAGTGCAAATAGATAAATAGGAACCGTTCTGGCGGGAAGGTAAATGGCGTTTCTGTGCGCTGCTCTGGTTTGCCAGAAGCGGCTTAGTCATGCTGGCCACATGACCCGGAAGCTGTACACCGGCTCCCTCGGCCAATAAAGCGAGATGAGCGCCGCAACCCCAGAGTCGGTCACGACTGGACCTAATGGTCAGGGGTCCCTTTACCTTTACTTATGTTATAAAACATTAAACAGTATGTACTGGTTTTGCATGCCCAGGGCACAAATCCGAATTTGCTTGATATTTTTTTTAACGGTTAGTGTCCTACTCATCATTTATTTGTTAGTACATTTTTATCCCCCTGTTACACCAAAGAGCTAAAGATGGCATGCACGGTTCTTCTGCTCTGCATTTTATCCTCATAGCAGCCCTGGTGACTTTGAATGACAGATCCAAGGTCACTCAGTGACTTACATGGCTGAAGAGATCTTTGTCTCTCCTAGACTCGGCATCATTAGACAGATTTTGTTTGACTCCCACTTTCCACTAGTCCCAGCCAGTATGAGTTGCAATCCAACACGGGTTTGGGCATAATGTTCAACTTTAATGTAGGGGCCACAGGTTTCCCTATCCTGTACTACAGAGATTCTATTGATTTATAGAAACAATTTAAAACTACCTTTTGGACCCGGTGGTTCACAACAATAAAAATACAACCCTCATGCGGTGAAAACTGAGAACCATAAAATCACTTTAAAAATAAACAAACAAAACCCAGCAATGTTGACATACAGTTAAGGACCATTAAAAGCTTGGGGGGGGGGGGAATAGTCTTGACTGTTCACCCAAAAACAGAGGGGCCAGTTGAACACCTCTTGAGAGGGTACTACCACAGAGAAGGCCCTATTTTATACTCATGTTACCTTTGGCACCAGAACACAGAGCAGAGCCTGGAATTTCCTTTCAGACTTTCACAGCACCCCATGGTATGAAAACTATAATGAAAACAAAACTCAAATCATTTAACACAATAAATATATAAGAGCAGCATAGTCAAGGAGAAGAACAGAAAGCTCCATTAATGAAAGACCCTTATAAATTACATTAATGTTGAACATTATGCCCCAAAGTGGAGGAGGGAGAGAAGGAGGCACAGTGGTCGTGCATACTGCCTTTACCCCAACACTGCCATGTGCACTTGTCCCATATGCTCTGCCCCCAATGAGTGTTGATCATGCATGCAAGCTTTTTTGTAACATCTACACATTGTCAGCTTCAAAATGCCAGCCTGTATTCCCCCCGCCCTCATTTAATCCAGATTTACCCTTTCAAGGGAAAATCTGATGAGTCATAAAAGACTTGTTGCCAATGACACATTTTCAATATCTGGATGTGCATTGGGAATGTTAAGCTCCTGCTTAGAAGCACCCAGAGTAATGTTAAAACGTCATGGTACATTAAAACAAAACATTAACATCTCTTCTACCTTCTATGGTTTACTTTGCTGGGGCTGCTTCTTGCCTTTCGGACGATAAAAAAATATACTTCCCCAAATCTTTATGCTCTTGAATCATTTTGATCTATTCCTCTTTCTAATGTACAGAAGGCCCTTTTGAATGCAGCTACTTCCAAGAATCTGTTTATGTGGGCCACTTTGTTTTTTAAAAGATGCAGATAAAATTGTGTTTGGTGTTGTTAAGCAGCCTGCTGCAGGGCAAGTGGCTGAACTACATGAGCTGTGGGAGTTCTATCCTAGAATGTGATACCTGAACTGAAGCTGGTTTTCTATAAGGAGGACAAGGGGAAAATAATAATCAGCTGGGCCAGTACTGGGAAAATGGCCAGGCAAGCATTGCCTAGGGGTAAGTAGCCAATCCAGGCAGTGCTGAATTATATCACTGTACTATTAATGCAACTCTGCAGGTTCTTTGTTATCTCCTCTTCTAGATCACTCATATTCATTTAGCTTGTATCCCAGTGGTTCAAAAACTGCTTTCCAATTATGGCACCAGATAATAGCACACAGTTCTCAATGCAGCCCCTTCAGCTTTTTTCATTCCTATGAACTATGCCAGGTGAATTTCAGACAATATATGGGGGTAGAATAAATACACATTTATATGTTTAAAAAACTTATATCCCACTTTTCACCACATGTCTCAAAGTGGCTTAAAAAAGTTAAAGGACCCCTGACAGTAAAGTCCAGTCGCAGACGACTCTGGGGTTGCGGTGCTCATCTCGCTTTACAAGGCAAAGGAGCCGGCGTTTTTCTGGGTCATGTGGCCAGCATGACTAAGCCGCTTCTGGTGCAACGGAACACCGAAACCAGAGCAGCACACGAAACGCCATTTACCTTCCCGCTGGAGCGGTACCTGTTTATCTACTTGCACTTTTTGGTGTGCTTTCGAACTGCTAGGTTGGCAGGAGCTGGGACCAAGCAACGGGAGCTCACCCCGTCATGGGGATTCGAACCACCAACCTTCTGACTGGCAAGCCCAAGAGGCTCAGTGGCTTAGACCACAGCGCCTTCGTCCTCCAAAGTGGCTTACAGAAACAATAAAAATAAAAATTACAGAATTAAATGCACAAATTAAAACATAAGAGAAAAGAGCATTCAAACAGCATTCATGGCCCAAAGGGTTTCTGAAATAAAAATGTTTTGACCTGGTGCCTAAAACTTGGGAAGGATGGTGCCTAGAACTTGATATCTAATGGTTTTTAAAACAATCTCATAACTATCCAGGGGTTTTAAAGAGAACAGGTTTCAGGTTTCTTTTCTAACAGCAAAGGGAGCACACTAGACCTGACCCATAAAGTGAAAAAAGGCTTCAGGTGAAAGGGAGGAAAGGGTGAGGTCAGAGAAAACTAATTTTCTTAAATCTGATCATCATACAATATATTGTCTCCCTCCCAGCAGTCAGAACGCCTGGATTTTCTGTCATTTGATAGCAGTAAGGAGAATTGGATGACTTCATTTCTTTAGCACAAGTCTGGCCTAGGAAGGAAATACACAGATAAATAACCCATGGAATTAATTTGTTCTCCCATTTTACTCTTTCTCACTCTTCTCTGCCTGATACTCAGCAAAATTGTTGCTTTCCTGACTGGTTATCCAACCAGAAACATATACACACACACTTGTGTGTATTCACCTTCTGTAGCTATTAAAGATCCCACAAGCTTGCCCCAGGCGGCTGATTGTATAATTTGTCAGATGAATGGCACCAACTCTCTTAAGGGCAGTGCACTCGCCTATCTGCCATGGATGGCAATAAATCTCTCCCAGCATCATCAGTCCTCAGGTGGACTTCATCGGATGTAGACATCTTATCAGCTGAGCACAGCCTCTCCTAATGGTGTGATAAATATTCCAGCCTCCGAGTATCACTATCAAGAGATTTAAATCAGACCTAGTACTTATTGCTGCTATTACTACAGAGTTAATGCCAATGACTCTTTCACTTATCTCTTTAACCAGAGATGGTGAATAGCCTTTTTATGTCTCCACTCCTGGTCACTGAAAGCAAAATTCATACAGAAATGGCCTCCTCATGAGCTCAGTGCTGAAATTTCTCAGGTGGGATACAAAGAGTAGTTTATACCATTTTTTAGATGCGAGTTTCCACGATGAGACCATTTCTAAAAATAAAAATAGCGTCTTTTTTCAGACTATCAGGACTAAACAACGAGAGCACACTATCACATGCACCAACAGTAATTAGGTAAGTAAGTAAATCTTTTTCAGTCTGCAAAGTATTTTGCAGTGAAAAAAAATGCTTCTTGTATTATCCCTCTAACATAGGTCATTAACATAAATTCCTTATGGGGGGGAAATCAAGATATTGTGTTGCAATGAATGATCTATAGTAATGCTGAAAAGAGAATGTGTAAGAACCAAACTAGATATGAAGTTTATCACCTACTTGGCAGTGCATACCTGCTTTTTTAATTCAATAGCAAGCGTGGGGAAGGGACATGGAGTAGAGGTACTGGGCAGGGGACTTCAACCCTTTTGTCGCTCTTGCAGTCCTGATTGGAATTGTCCCACCCCGGCCTTGCTATTTACAATGGGAGGAAAGCTCAGAGGTAAGTGGGGACAATTCCAATCAGGTCCAAGGCAAGGACAAATCTAAAGTTCATTCTTTATCACCAGCCCTGCATTTTCCACAGCTCTTTACGTTTTCTGCTCTGAGCTCCTGTTCTAAAAACCAGGAATAGCTTGTCTAACTCTTCCAGCACACACACACCCCCCACTTCCATTACGTCTGTAGCATCTGATTTTAATCACAGACACTTCGTGCACTTCCAGTTTTAGAAATGGTTTTATTTTATTATTTTTCACACTTACAAATGACATAATGGAACTTTAACCTGCTTATAATATGGTTGAAAAACTGCTCAGTTGTACATCTCTAAGAACTTGCAAGACTCCAGCTAAAAGTACAGAGAACATAAAGGACAATGAGCTGATTTAAGTTGAGTTACCATTCAATAAGTAATAGAACTGCTGTATGATGTTATTTCCATTTGAGCCCTGAGACCAAAAGCTCCATTCTCGGTCATGCTTTAATATATAATAAAATTTAAGGTGGAGTAAAGCCACTGGGTGAAACTGGGACATGATGGCTTCCATTTTTAGGGCTTGGCTGGAGGCTCTTGGTCTCTGTGCCACACTATTTTGTCACATGCTTCTCGGGCCAAGTTTCCCAGTGGTGGAAAATGAATACAAGTCCTTTTTCTTCTTAATTTAGTTCCTGCGGTCATGTCATTTTGATTTAAGAAAGAATATAAGGTTCTTCCTTATATTCTTTCTTAAATCTTAAATACTTGTTTATAAATCAGTTGTTTCACTTTGTGATAAGGGCTGTCTTTGTTAATGTGACTCTACAGGATCACACCATTTGACTATTAGAGTTTCCAGCTGACCCAAAGAGGAAAATAAGAAAGTGTCACATGGATATCATGAGTATTGGAACTAATCCAAGACACTAAGGGTACATTCAGACATGGGAATTGTTGCATTAGTTTTCTTGGTTATAATGCTAGTGCTTCTTGTCCTGGTTTCTAACATTTCTGTCATACTGCATTATGGAACTGTGACTCTTTGATCAATATACCGCCATGTCATCCTAAAATTAATTCCTAACAATGGACATGGTGTGACACAACAGTAGATGCCATTGGACATCTACATTGACTTTAAGAAAGCCGACTTCATAAAACTTAGGGAAGTGCTGGGTGAGATCCCATGGACAGTAATACTAAAAGGAAAGGGAGTTCATGATGGCTGGGAGTTTGTTAAGAGGGAGATAGTAAAAGCACAACTTCAGGCAATACCAATGAGACGGAAACATGGAAGGTGCCTAAAGAAGCCAGGATGGCTATCTAAAGAACTTTTAACTGAGTTAAGATTTAAAAAGGATGTGTACAAAAAATGGAAAAGGGGGGAAACCACCAAAGAGGAATTCAAACAAATAGCCAGCACGTGTAGACACAAAGTCAGAAAAGCTAAAGCACAGAATGAACTCAGGCTTGCTAGAGAGGTTAAAAGCAACAAAAAAGGCTTTTATGGGTATGTTCGTAGCAAAAGGAAGAACAAAGAAACAGTGGGGTCACTCAGAGGAGAAGATGGTGAAATGCAAACAGGGGACACAGAAAGGGCTGAACTCCTCAATGCCTTCTTTGCCTCAGTCTTCTCCGATAAAGAAAACAATGCCCGACCTGAAGAATTTGGAGCAAATGATTCAGCAGAGGAAACACAGCCCAGAATAACTAAGGAGATAGTACAAGAATACTTGGCTAGTTTAGATGTATTCAAGTCTCCAGGGCCAGATGAACTGCATCCAAGAGTATTAAAAGAACTGGCAGATGTGATCTCAGAACCACTGGCAGTCATCTTTGAGAATTCCTGGAGAACAGGCGAAGTCCCGGCAGACTGGAGGAGGGCAAATGTTGTCCCTATTTTCAAAAAGGGGAAAAGAGAGGACCCAAATAATTACCGCCCAGTCAGTCTGACATCAATACCAGGGAAGATTCTGGAGCAGATCATTAAGCAAACAGTCTGTGAGCACCTAGAAAGGAATGCTGTGATCACCAATAGTCAGCATGGATTTCTGAAAAATAAGTCATGTCAGACTAACCTGATCTTGTTTTTGGACAGAATTACAAGTCTGGTAGATGAAGGGAACGCAGTGGATGTAGCCTACCTTGATTTCAGCAAGGCATTTGACAAGGTGCCCCATGATATTCTTGTAAAGAAGCTGGTAAAATGCGGTCTTGACTATGCTACCACTCAGTGGATTTGTAACTGGCTGACTGACCGAACCCAAAGGGTGCTCATCAATGGTTCCTCTTCATCCTGGAGAAGAGTGACTAGTGGGGTGCCACAGGGTTCTGTCTTGGGCCCAGTCTTATTCAACATGTTTATCAACGACTTGGATGATGGACTCAAGGGCATCCTGATCAAATTTGCAGATGACACCAAACTGGGAGGTGTGGCTAACACCCCAGAGGACAGGATCACACTTCAAAAAGACCTTGACAGATTAGAGAACTGGGCAAAAACAAGCAAGATGAATTTTAACAGGGAGAAATGTAAAGTATTGCACTTGGGCAAAAAAAAATGAGAGGCACAAATACAAGATGGGTGACACCTGGCTTGAGAGCAGTACATGTGAAAAGGATCTAGGAGTCTTGGCTGACCACAAACTTGACATGAGCCAACAGTGTGACACAGCAGCTAAAAAAGCCAATGCAATTCTGGGCCTCATCAATAGGAGTATAGCATCTAGATCAAGGGAAGTAATAGTGCCACTGTATTCTGCTCTGGTCAGACCTCACCTGGAGTACTGTGTCCAGTTCTGGGCACCACAGTTCAAGAAGGACACTGACAAACTGGAACGTGTCCAGAGGAAGGCAACCAAAATGGTCAAAGGCCTGGAAACGATGCCTTATGAGGAACGGCTAAGGGAGCTGGGCATGTTTAGCCTGGAGAAGAGGAGGTTAAGGGGTGATATGATAGCCATGTTCAAATATATAAAAGGATGTCACATAGAGGAGGGAGAAAGGTTGTTTTCTGCTGCTCCAGAGAAGCGGACACAGAGCAATGGATCTAAACTACAAGAAAGAAGATTCCACCTAAACATTAGGAAGAACTTCCTGACAGCAAGAGCTGTTCGACAGTGGAATTTGCTGCCAAGGAGTGTGGTGGAGTCTCCTTCTTTGGAGGTCTTTAAGCAGAGGCTTGACAACCATATGTCAGGAGTGCTCTGATGGTGTTTCCTGCTTGGCAGGGGGTTGGACTCGATGGCCCTTGTGGTCTCTTCCAACTCTATGATTCTATGATTCTATGATTCTATGACATATTGCCACTGTTTATGTACATGCATGTTTCTGTTCCCCCTTGATTCACCCATGAAAATGGCAGGAAAGAACTGCATATGCTGGAATACTGCCTTAAATTTCGTCACATGACATGATGCATGAAAACTCTAGGGAAATTACAGCAGAAGCCTCCTGTGATTTCCCCTGTTTAAAGGTAAAGGGACCCCTGACCATTAGGTCCAGTAGTGGCCGACTCTGGGGTTGTGGCGCTCATCTCGCTTTATTGGCCGAGGGAGCCGGCGTACAGCTTCTGCGTCATGTGGCCAGCATGACTAAGCTGCTTCTGGCAAACCAGAGCAGCACACAGAAACGCCGTTGACCTTCCTGCCGGAGCGGTACCTATTTATCTACTTGCACTTTGATGTGCTTTCGAACTGCTAGGTTGGCAGGAGCAGGGACCGAGCAACGGGAGCTCACCCCGTCACGGGGATTCAAACCACCGACCTTCTGATAGGCAAGTCCTATGCTCTGTTGTTTAACTCACAGCGCCACCCACATCCCCTTTCCCCTGTTTACAGGGTTGCAAATAGATGTGTTGTTGTTTTTTCTTCTGGAAGCAATTAACACATAAATGAGCACTAAAATTTCACTAGATTTCCACAAGTGTATAGCTCAAGGTAAAGCTTAATGAAGTTGGTTTTTTTTAAAGCCACTCTATTCAGGCTTTCCCTGGTAGTTGAAAAGTTTTGTTTTTTTCATATTGCATTGCTCAGTGCCTTGATTAGTCAGTGCTTTTTTTCTTAAAAAATGTTTAGGGGTACTCTCATTTTGACTCAAGAAAACCACCATTTTATAGTTCAAATCGGGGAAAATAAATACAGTATGGACAAAAGTACAAATCCTGAGTCCCCCCAGAAAAACACACTAGATTTAGTATTTTACTATATCTCTCAAGTGTTAGCTGTGATTTTACAACTACATTTCTTTTCTTGTAAAAGACCTAGACTTTTTTTTTTTAGTTATATGTCATATTAATTCCATAAATGTAAAAATAATGGAGTGATGAAGCTAATACCATATCTAAAATCATGTATATTCTAATTATAAGTTTCTAAAAACCTTTAAACTGGACTCTTAAAAACATGGAATTGATAATATGAATATACTTCCAGTATTTATCATCAATATTATGTGCAGCAGAATTTATTCCCTATCAACCTGTACAGAGATGGCCTGCTGCATTTTTCAAGTGAGCAACAAAAAACATGTATTTTTCCTTCTTGCTTCTTTCTCTCCAACCCCCACCTAGTGCAGACACACATATGCTGCAATGTGGGATTTGAGAAAGTGTTTTTTTGAGCCTATCAGGAACACAGAGTGGGTGTTCCCGCTACCGCCTCCTGTCCATTTGGTTTTCTTCCATCCTTTCTTCTCTGGCCTAATTTCTGCTTTGAATTTAAACTGCACACTTGCAGCCAGATTTTCCGCACCAAGTACCGTCTAATATAATTCTGTGGTTCTGCCAATTCGAGTATAGCACATCACCAACTGAAACTCCCTCAGCGCTGCCAGACTTCCATCCAGCACGAAGCTATTGCCAAGCCTTGACAGCGTTGGAACCTCAGTTAGGCCTCAACTCCTCTACAAAATATCACTGCTGAGATACTGGATCGTTCATACTGTCTGCTACCAATGTGCACAGTGCCATCATTTTAATGCTTTACAAATATGGTCTTACGAAATGGGTGTCTTTAAATTTTTGCCAAGTTTGGGGGGGGGGGTTTGTTCAAAGATCTTATATATCTCTTAGGTTATCACCCTCTACAACTTTACGTGGGAATAAGCTTTATTGAAAGCACTGAGACCTATTTGCATTGCAGAGTTCTAGTCACTTATTTTAAGAAAATGTTATAAAGATTTGACTAGCAAATATGCAGAGAATGAAATATGCAGAGAACATAATCCAAGCAAGAACAGAATTGCTTAAAACTGTTTAAAACTCTATACCTGTACCTGTATTAATATTGCTTAATTTACACATGAGTTTTGTCTCATTTCACTATCTTCAATATCACACATGGTCAACTGGATTAGCTGCAGGGCTTTCAAGATAATAGTGCCAAAGCATTGAAATACCTTCCCTGTCGAAGATTCAGCACAGGTTTGCTCTTTGATATATTTTAGACACAAAGTGAAACTGTTTTTGTTTTCAGAGGCTTTTAAGGTTTAGTTCTGCTGCTGCATTTAACAGGATTTTAAATTAATTGCTTTTAATTTGTTACACAGGCAGCAACCATTTTGCACGTGACTGCTGACATGCATGTTGTTTTTTGGCCCTGGAAGGGGGCGAAACAGGGCAGAACAGGGCAGGGGCAGAACGGGCTTATGTGTGACCACTGATGCAAGCAATGACCCCGGTGCAAATGGGGAGCTGCCTATACTCATAAACTTTTGTGTGTGTGTGAAAATACAGTTTATTTTTATTTTGCTGCACTGAACTTTTTTCTTGCGACTTGCTCTGTGACCACAAAAGCAAAGTAAAAAAATATTGACTAAAATTGGGTTTTTTTCCCCAATGTTAGGCAGATCAGTGTACATGATTTAGTTGGCTATTGCCCAATAAAAATCTACCAGAAACAAGCCCCATTACCAGATGCAGCTTAGTGAAAAGCTTTGGCTAGCATAGCATTGAAAGGACAGTGGAGAGATGACAAGATCTTAAATAGTCTTCCCCCAATCTTCTGCCCTCTAGGTGTTTTGGACTATAGTTCTCATCAATCCCAGCCAGCATTTCTAGCTAATTTGCATCTGAAGTTCATGCCAATGTCTTTCTCTTCCCTCCCATTTGCAGGAAATGTGTGTTGTCTTCCTAAAGAACGGAGCTAGGACTAAGATGGATCTTTGCAATGCTCCAGTTCCTGCACCTTAGTACCTTACTAATGAGATCCCTGGCCTATAAAGGGACTCTAATGCAGGGCTGGGGAACATTTGCTGGATGGGGAACATTTGCCAAATGTTGCTGGACTGGGCCTGATGGAAGTCCACAACTGGAGGGCCACAAAGAGGTAGCAGGGTACCGTGAAACAAGAGGTTAGCCAATAACTCAGGGAAAGAATTGAACCTTATCCAAGAAGGAACTGGAAAGTGAGTAATATGCATTCACAGCAAAAGGTCACAAGAGAACAGCCAATATGAGTCCAGGCTTTGTAATGGGAAGCTGAGTCACCTGCAACTTAAAAGTTTGTTTTTAATAATGTAAGGGATAGATGCAGTTTTATCATTAAATTTCTGATATGTTCTCATTTGAGATTTCATACTTTTTTACAATTTCTCATCGTCACCTAATAGTGAATGTAGGAAATGGAAATGTTCAAAAAGCTGGAAAAAAGAATACAATAGTTTCCCTTTGTACAAGTGAGTGTCTTGATTGTTCTCAGGCATGTTAGCAAATGTAATGTGTGAACAAGAAAACATTGTATAAAGTTCACAGCAATACCTTGGATGCCACTGTTTTTCTACCTACCACATTTATAGAAAAGACTGCAAATACTGTATTCATCACCAGTTCAGGCATTGCATTTGTTCACATGAATGTATACAATACCCGGGACTGTCTGAATATACAAAAAGAGCATTCTTTTATACTGCTACAGGCACTCATTATTTCAAACACTTTTGTTTACCTCTTATTCTTTTACAAATATGGGAGCTGGGACAAAATTGACCAGAGATTCTTACAAAGAAGTACAACATAGAAGTACTGCCATAGCCAATGGACAACAATTATGGAAGTTGTGGTCCATAACATCTGGAGGGCACCATATTAGGTACCTGTAACAGATAGCAGAACATGTATACTTTGTATGTTTGTCCCTGGTTCTAGCAAGGTAAAACAGAAGGAGTTTATTCTATTTATAGTTACATCCCAGTCAGTGTAAGGTAACGTTTTTTGGTAACAATGATTTAACTTTAAAACATTGTTACAATATAACTTTACCTCACAAAATTATGGTCTCTCCACAATCTTCCTCTTTATTTTTCAGCAGACATACGCACTAGTAGAATGTTTGGGGGTCATATTTGAATCACCCCCGAACCTTTGCGGTAGACTTTTGATTAAAGGGGACAGTCTTTTTTACCATTGTCAGAGACTTTTAATTTGTCTTTCTTGCCTCCCTTTGCCTTCATCTCTCTCCTAAGATTAAAGCTTTCTATTATAAACATAATTCTTATAAAAGATAAGACTCTCTCCAGTATATCTTTATTAATCCTAGCTAAGATAACATTTTGGAAGCAGACAGGGGGGAAAAAGATTTATAAAGAGAGAGAGAGAAGACAGTTGCAGATCAGCACAGCAGGGACAGAGACTGATACACTGTGGGAAACTGTTAACAAAGAACTCTTAAGTTAAAAGTTACCTTACAAGTGAAATTTTACAATAACGTATGTTAGCCCAACACTCCTTTATGCTTCTTTGAGAGTGCATGTGCCTATGCGAATATTTCCCTTTTCATCCATTATGTAAATCTGTCTTTGGATTTTTCAAATTATATTATCTAGGCCAAATGAATAAAATTTTATACTTGAAGTACCCCATTGGAATCAATAGATGGAAAAAGTCAGAACTCCATTGCATTTTGTATAGTATCAAAGGATGTTTGAAGCTTGGGACATTCTCCCCCCTACTTTTACACCATGGTCCAGAAAACTCTTCAACTATGCACGCCTACCTATGCCAAACTTTTCAAACCAGAACACATCCATCTTTCAAAAATTGCAATTCTCTGGATTTTTTTAATGTAGTTTTCCTACCACAAAATGTGAACAAGAGTGAATAGCTTAATAAAAATCAATGTAAAAACTACATTATATTAGTGGGAATGTGCTTGCAAAATGGATTATATTAGGCAAACACATAGAAATAGAAATATATTTGGAGAAATGTGCACTAAACTGCAAACATGCGGACTTTGTTTTTAACAGAAAAAAATGATGTGAAAATGGAATGGAATAAACTTAGGTTGGGAAAATTAGAAACTCACAAGAAACTGTAACTGGAAGATTTATCCATCTCTATTCAATCCTTAATTCATTTATGTAGTAGATACACCTAAACTTTATTATGCCATGTGTCCGTCAAATGACATAGAGAGCCTCCCTGCCATTCATTCTTGCCGGCTATTGGAACTAGCATGAAGGCACTTCACATAATTTTATAGTCACACATGTTGGGAAGCTAATAAATGTTATGGCAGCACCATGTAGAAGTGGTTTGTAGCATCTTCTGTATTGTATTTGTTCAGATTGTATTTATTAAATCACACACACAAACTTGCTCCCAAAGTAGCTACAAAAAACAAATCAGTGAAACAGCGCTTTAAAACACACACACATTTTAAAACAATCAAATATCCTCACATCTATCAATTTCTAGGTTACCAGGAGCGTTGTATTTCAGCCATCAAATGTCTGGATGAACAGAAATATTTTAAAGTCTGCTGAATATTAATCATGAGAGTGACAGATCCACCTCACCAGAGAGAACATGCGATCAATAAGGTCCTGTTGTTAGTCAGGACCAACCAAGCAACACCCAATGGGGCCACCACCAAGGCATTCCCTGCCAACCAAAAGATCTGAGGTGGTTGATATATTAGTTTAGGTACTTATGTCCAAAACCATTATATAACTGTATACTAGTCCTACCACCTTAAATAGGGCCCAGTAGCTCACTAGCAGCCAGTGCAGCACTTTCAGGACCAGGATGCAGAGTCCTGCTCTATTCACCAACCTAGCAGCATTAATTCACCACAAGCTGCAGCTTCCAGACCATCTTCAAGGGCAGCCTCACACAGAGTACACTGCAGTAGTCCAGAAAGGCTGCACAAGGGGACTACAAGAAGTCAAACATTTCCCATGAAAGAGCTTACAAACACAGCTCAAGAACTAGGTCTTACAGTATTCTTAGATGCAGTGGGGCAAGAGGATGTCCTATATTTCTGCATTCATATTATTATTTTCTATTCTGCACTTTATATTATATGTTCAACAGGCCTGTCTTTTTTATGGTAATTGTTATGCTTTGTATACGGAATCCAGAGAACTGTAGTTTACTCATTACAGAGATACAACTACCAGGACCCTTAATATGCTCCAGTTCCCAGGATTCTCTGGAGGGACATTTGCTTTAAACTGCCTGAGGAAGCCACCCCTGGACCAATCGTAAGTAAGACGGCAGGCAGGTGCGGGCTGGCTGACAGCCCTCTGAGGTCAGTGGAGCAGTTCCCTTTTTGCCCTAATAGGCCAGCCTCCACTGCTTGCAGACATATCTTGAGTGACTCACAAACTATTATGATTCTACCACTAGATGACTGGAATAACATGCAGACCTGAATAATGTCCCTGGAACGCTGTCAGGGAACTGCCATCGGAGCTAGGGGTGGAGGGAAGGCTCCAAAGGGATGCCGGAGAGGGTCCCAGTAGGGAGAGAGGCAGCCCGTCGGCTGGGGAAGGAAATCAGCGTAACACCAGTAGAGAAGGGGGGCAGATGGGGGAATCGGAGAGGAGGCTCCAAGACTCCTCGCCGGAGACCAGCGGAGAGAGTACGGGTCCTCCGCTGCCCACACCCTCCCTGCGCAGAAGGCTTCCGCGCAGGGAGACTAGGCGGAGACTAGGCGTCAAAGAACTTTTGTGCTGGAAGAAGTTTAAGAAACGCCCACTGACGGATTCTGCCAGCGACTGAGACAGCCACGGAGCTAGAGGCTGTCCGGTCGGAAAGGGTTCAACCAGGTAACCTAGCCAGGAGTGGCGGCAACTTACGCACGAGCAACCCCTAAACCCATTACAAATGCTATGTGCAGTTTTGCCACCACAGCAACCTGAAATAAATGTGGTTTATGGGATTATTCCATTTGTAGAATTGCTTCATGTGCTTAGGCAAAACAAATCTGCATTTTGGGGCTAGCCCTTCTGAGGTAGAACACAATTGCCCATCCAGCCAAAATTAAGCACTTTAATTCCCATGATTTCAGTAGGAAGCTAATTCATGTGCTTACACCATTCCCATTGTTATCAACAGGTTTAAATATGCTTAATCTGCCTGAATCGTGCCCCATGTGTTTTTGGCAGGAGTAAAGAAATTATAAATAAATAAAACTCATTTATTTTCATAATGAAAGTACTGAGATAATTAAATAATTCCAGGAGTAATGAAACCTGCTTGATCTGCACTAATCGTGTTGGGCACAACATGCTCTAATCTACACCACAAGCAAAGATTGTAGATACTGTTACATGTTAATACCTAAATTAATCCTCCTTATTGAAGGATAAGATTCCTAGGGAATTTGCTTAATTCATTACTTTAAATTATTCTGGCTTCTCTAGGGGATAGCAATAAATGTGGTTGGTAGACTCCCATCCTTTCATTCCAGTGGGAAGCCATTAAACATTAAATAGTATGATGTTACCCCCAATTGAAATTATTTTAGTTTTGAAAATAAAATTACAAACACAAACTCATCATTAAAAGGTTGGACAAAAAGAATAGTCACTGCTGCAGGAGAAAGAGTATCTTCAAATGGACAGATAAAATCCAGTTTTGAGAACAGATCAGGACAAACATTTTCTTCTTATCTTGTAACTGAAGCAATGAGATTTCATGATCTTGGTGGTGCTTTCCTTTCAAGAAGTGCATATAAATCAGTGAGATTAAACAGTTTGAACTACGTACGTTGGAATATATGTACTTGGGACTCAATCAGGTCCCCATGTGAACAGACAGCAGTGCTAAGGAGACAGCGATAGTATGTCTGATGCAGAGAAGGCAAAAAAACAACAACCAAAAAACCCACACCAAAGCCCTGTAGGGAAAGGACTTGTCCTGCATGAAATGAATTAGAAGTTTCTGCATCTGGAAATACATGGCAATGAATCATAAAAGTAGGGACATCTCGAACACATCATCTAAATGCCCAAGGAACCACGCATCCCTCCTGTTGCATCTTTCCTGTCCACACTTATAAAGAAATTGAGCTGCTGTTTCATTTTTTTCTATCCTTAATGCAGTGGCAGCTGTTGTGGCATGGAACCATCAGCTGGAAGGGGCAGGCAGGGGGCACAGCAGTACAAGGGCAGTGTGGGTGCATCAGTGAGAGCACTGCATTGGCTCTGCCAGTGGGTCCACACAGCCCTGACCTTGCTGCTATCCTGCCTCACCCTGTCCAGGCAAACTGCAACACCACCAGTGTCAGAAGGGTGGTTGCACCACCACACCTTAATAGATTTTTCTATGGTAAAAGAATACAATGGTACCTCAGGTTACAAATGCTTTGGGTTACAAACTCCACTAACCCGAAAGTAGTACCTCAGATTCCGAACTTTCCCCCAGGATGAGAACGGAAATCGTGCGCCGCCGGCACAGTGGCAGTGGGAGGCCCCCTTAGCAAAAGCGCGCCTCAGGTTAAGAACAGTTTCGGGTTAAGAACGGACCTCCAGAATGAATTAAGTTCATAACCAGAGGTACCACTGTAGACAGCTGCAACACTGGGAAAATGGGAAGCTTCCTTATAGTGAGTCAGATCATTGGTCCATCTAGTTCAGTATTGTCAGCACAGACTGGCAGGGGCTCTCCAGGGTTTCGTCCAGGAGTCTTTCCCAAACCTACATGGAGATGCCAGGAATTGAATATGGAACCTTCTGCATGCCAAGGAGGTGTTCAATACCACCTATTTGTTTATTTATACGGACTATGGCCCAAACAGGAAGGGAGAAGGAGTAGCATTATATTGAAAGTATGTGTAGAGAACCATGACCTGGAGCATGGAAGGCCGATTGAGAGTATAAGGGTAAAAATTGTAGGCGAGGGAAACAACAGTGACCTTACTGCTATAGATCTCCAAGCCAGACTGAAGACTTGGATGATACCTTCCAAGAGTAGATTGCCAAACATTCAAAAAAGAGAGATACAGTGGTCATGGGAGACTTCAGCTACCCCAATAGCTGTTGGAATTTGCACTCTACGAAGAATGCAATGTCCAACAAATTCCTCCGTTGCCTCACTGACAATTTCATCTCCCAGAAGGTGGAAGAAGCAACAAGAGGGTTATCTGCCTTGCACCTAGTCCTCACCAACAGGGAGGAAATGATCGAAAAGTGGAATCATAGAATCACAGAATTGTAGAGATGGAAGGGGCCAGGAAGGTCATCTAGTTCAACCCAATGCAATGCAGGGATCTTTTGCTCCTGCTCTACTGATTTATCCCAGGAAATGCTGGGATTCTTGGGAGGAAGTGATGATGTCCTCTTGGTTTCATTATACAGAGGCAAGGGAAAGCTGAGTGTAGTCGGACATGCAATCTAAACTTTAAGAAGGCTGATTTCAAAAAGCTTGAGGAACTACTGGATAAGATCCCATAGTCAAACAAATTCAAAGAGAAGGGAGTCCAATATGGATGGGAGTTTCTTAAAGGTGAAATATTGAAGGCACAAAGGCAGACAATTCAAACAAGAAAGAAAAAGTGGGAGGCATCTAAAGAAACCAGTGTGACTGCATAAGGAGCTTACAGATGAACTAAGATTTAAGGACATGTATAAGAAACAGAAAAGGGAAATCATGAAGGAAGAGTATACATTAGTAGCCGATAGTTGCAGAAGGAAGGTCAGACAGGCCAAAGCTCAGAATGAGCTCAGGCTTGCAAGAGAGGTTAAAAATAATTTTTAAAGGTTTCTTTGGCTATGTTCAAAGCAAAAGGAAGAACAAGCAAGTAGTAGATGCTCTGCATGGAGAAGATGGAGCAATGCTACTGGATGACAGTGAGAAGGTGGAACTAACTACTCAACACCTACTTTGCCTCTGTTTCCACCCAAAAGGAAAGCAGTCCCCAACCTGGTGATAACAGAATAAACAATACAAGGGAACTATAGCCAAAGATAAGAAGAGAGCTGGCAAGGGAACACCCAGCTACTTTAAATGAATTCAAATCTCCAGGGCCTGATGAGCTGCACCCAAGGATGTTAAAGGAACTTGTGGGTGAAATCTCAGAGCCTCTGTCTATAATCTTTGAGATTTCTTTGAGAACAGGGTGAGGTCCCTGCAGACTGGAGGCAGGCATATGCTGTCCCCATCATCGAGAGAGTGAAATTTGTCACACTGTACAGTAGTACCTTGGAAGTCAAACGGAATCTATTCCGGAAGTCCATTCGACTTCTAAAACGTTCAGAAACCAAGGCACGGCTTCTGATTGACTGCAGGAAGCTCCTGCAGCCAATTGGAAGCCACAGAAGCCGCATCGGGCGTTCAGGTTCAAAAGAACGTTTGCAAACCAGAACACTCACTTCCGGGATGGCTGTGTTCAGGAGCCAAAACTTTCAACTTGCAGGGCATTCGGTATCCAAGGTACAACTTGTATAGCAGTGTTCTCAAAAGGGGTAAAACTACTTCCACACTTATGGACTGAGAATGAGGTGACTGCCTTAAGCAGCAGATGGTGGGAAGAAACAATGACAGCCCCCTGGCTGTTCCTCCATAGCTCTCCAGGCATTCCAGAACTGTGTATGCCACACAGCCTATCCTAGGCCTGCCTCAGGTGCAGTGACGATGTTGTGCCATTTAGTGCTGAAGCAAAATTAAGTTGCTACTCTAATTGGCTTCTGTGCATGGAATGGGAAGAGACACCATCTTGTACTGCATCACAGGCATTAAAATGTCTTGAGCCAGCCCTGCAAGGTAGAACCTTTCGATAGGCAAGAATGCTATGAACTATTGCTTAGGGGGCCAAATGACTGAAGACCTTTCTAATATATGTAGAGGAAATGGAAGCAAATTAAAGCGTACAGAAGACTACATAGGGAAATAGTAAACATTCTATAGTCATGTTAAAGTATAATGCATCTTTGCTGTTTATTTTATGAAAATAATAGAAACTATATACTATATATATATTTTAAAAAGAAATTAAATTCAGACAGACAAGTCCTTTTGCCTGTTAATAAGGTATAGATCATGTTATCCAATGATTAATTACAATATATCATCACTAATAGATCCCTAAAATTATATGCTATGAACATAAAACAAGGGTGTGTTGTGTTGGGGGAACATTAAGGTATTTTAACCTCATGTATTAACAGTATTCATTTCTATTCACATATGAGATCAGAATTCTCTGCAGTTCTTGTTCATGATTGATCTTTGCAGCATGCATAGATTTCAAGCTGCTGAAATCTATTATTGGCTCTAATTAGAACCAGCCTTTTATAATTGCTCAGTGGGGCTGTTTGCTTATTCATATAAAAAACACCACCATTCTCCACAAACAAGCTTAGAGCAACCTCAGTGATTGGAGATATTTCTGTTAGAAACACTGATTTTCAGAGTACTTTTAAGAAATCATATTCTAAATTGTATTCCGTGGATTTTCCTTCCAATTTGATTGTGATCTAACCAACAGAGGAGAGGCAACCATGAACATTTCCCACAATCAGCACATTATTCTGGTCCGGAAATCCCTCTGCTTATTCTGTCCTAGCCGTGTTGTATCATAGTCCTCAGCCACCCTCAGGGTAATTTCAAGATTTTTCCCAGAGATAACAGTTTGAGATTCATTGTTACTACTTCCTGGCCATATGACTCTTATAGGAATCAGATTCGCCATAGTCGGAGAACTGTATTTCATTTCCAGCATAATCTAATTAAACCAGCAAGTGTGTTGACCAATAAAAATAGTGAAAACATATGGCTCTTAGCTTAGAATGACATTACATTGAACTTATTTGGTTCAACACATCTGTGGGAGACTCTTATCTCACTGTAAAAGAAAGATGTTTATATAGCAGTCATCTTAAATGCATTCACATCCCCCCTTTTTTGTTTAATATAGTTGCCAGTTTGTTACAGCCACTCTTATATACAGGCTGCTATATTCTTGTATTCTCAGAAATATTCCAGAATACTGCCAGCCTCATAGTCTGATCCCATGCTCTGTTGTGGTGTCAGCTGAGCAGAGCAACAGGCACACAAAAATGTAGTGCTGGTACAAAGGCATGAAAAAATAGAGTTGTCATTTCATTCATTTTTCTCTTGAATGTCAGTGGATAATCTTGTTTTTAAGTGATTATTACTTTTAGTATTTTGATATTGGCTTAATGGATATCTTGGGTTATATCCAATGTTAGTCATCCTCAGAGTTAACCATTAAAATTCACAGACATAATTAATGTAAAATCTTTAATTTCAATGGGGCTACTCATAGTAAAAACTTGTTTTGATTCATTCATTCTTAAAGCAACAATCAATTTATTATGGTCACAAGCCAGAAATACAGACATATGCATTTGTTATGAATTATGTCTCAGGTTTTTTTTAAATTTGCTTTAAAATCTCAGGTTTTCTCTAATTTGCTTTGGGACTTCCTGCAACTGTGGGAAGCAATGGATAAATTTAACTAATTTAGTTAATTTAATGGTGCAATCCTAGTCCCACTAACCTGGAAATAAACCTCAATTAATTCAATAAGACTTTCCCCTGAGTAGACATATTTAGGCCTGCACTATACGTTCTCCTACATCTCCCCTTTAGTGATGGTTTACTGTTGTCTTCCACCTTTTTGATTTACAAAAGTTAGGAACTAGCAAAACTGACACAACAGGCAGTGGAGGGAGGGAGGAAAGACATGGGAGGGGGAGAAAGGGATGGAAGGAGCCGTATATCAGGTTCCACATATCAAGTTGTAAAATGTGACATCAACTGACTTGCCAGTGCATCAAATACCAACATCCCTGTAGGCAATGTGTGTTCTATGCCTGTTGTGGATGGAATAATGCATTATAATTCATTTGGTCTTGGGGCTATTCTGCAATATTCAGAAATGTGTGCTTGATGGGGCTATACTCCATCAAGAACATATTCCAAGATTGCCTGCCCTCCTCAAAATGCTGCCTGAGCCAGAACAAAAGCCACCCATCTACCCCAAAGTGAATGTATATAATACCCAAAACAGGTCAAGTTATTTTGGCACTGAAGGCAGAAAAGTTCAGAAGCACCTCTCCCTGGAAGTAAAGAAAAAACCCCCACACACAATAGTAAAATTAGATAGATAACTTTTTTTTGCAACTTCATTATACCCCAAATCAGCAGCTTGCCTCACGCATGCTTAATTGTAAGGCTAGCTCTGGCAGCTTGGTAGGGATGGGGGGGGGGGGACTAAGATTAACAAAACCATGATGTTTCCGTATTACAGTCGTACCTTGGAAGTCGAACAGAATCCATTCTGGAAGTCCGTTCAACTTCCAAAACATTTGGAAACCAAAGCGTGGCTTCTGATTGGCTGCAGGAAGCTCTTACCCACGCTCCCAATGCAACCATGCAGTATTTAAAAAATCATGCCAATGCCAAAGTAGTGGAAGGAATGCAACTCCCCGCAAACCCCATAGATGGCATTTTAGTGGGGGCCAAGTGGCAGTGCCACTCTTCAATGTGAGCCAATCTCAGTTCCCAGGCACAGTACCCTCCTGCCACTTTAATTTCCTCCAAATGCAATTCCTCAACCAGGGTTGCTCAACACATAAACATAGATCTAGTTTCCAGTATAAACCTCTTTTTGAATCTCATTCATTGGAAATTATTTTCCCCTGAATTTAAAATGCTAGCCTTTCCCCTGACACACATACTTCTCATACCTGCCAAGTGCCCCATTTTAAGTGGGGTGGCCCCTCTTTCTCTGAAGGCAGCGCAGGCTCTGCCTTTGTATTGGGTTGCCCCGATCTCACGTGGCCTGAGGATGGCAACTGTGGAAGCAGCTCCTGGGGCGATAGCAGCATTCCCTTCCCCACCAACATGGCACCCTTCCAGGACTACAGCTCCCATCAACCCTCAAAAGAGGGAAGCTAAGGTAAGGTGGGTGGTGGGCAGAGGCAGTGGCAAGCGAGCAGCGGTGGACGGGCGGTGGCGGCAAGTGAGTGAGTGGGCACTCAAAGGGGGTGGCAGGATGATGCTGGGGGGGAGGGCGATCACATTTTGCCCTACCAAAATATTGGAGGGTATGAGTTCTGTTTACAGACCACAGTTTTCAAAACACAGAGGAGAAAATGGATGCATTTAAAGGATCATTATTTCACATAAAAGGCGGCTGCGCTGCTGGCTCGATACACTAATGAATGGACAAGCAGCCTGCCACCTCCTCCCAGAACATTTCCTGTCAGTTTTAACAGCTTCATGATGACAGACAGATATTTAGTATGGGGAGTTTCCCCCATCGGTGCACCTCCATGCTGGGAAGAGTTGTGCCACTTGACTTGCTGCCCATCACGTAGCTGTTTGACAGCACTGAAATCCTGCCAGAACGAGTTGGCAACCCTCCTGATATATGGCAGGGGAGAAACAGGGAAAGAAATATACGTATTGGGTGGGAGCTCTGAGAAGGCAACTTATTAAACACGCAAAATCCCAATTAAAGTACCACTGTCTGCACGCAGAGCATACATTCTTGCCAGTTAAAAATAGTTAACAGGCATAGAGTGAGCACACGCAGAGCAAGGAGATATGCCCAACTGAGTAGATCAGTTTATATATTTTAATCCTTCTTAAAACAGGTTTATCTTCCAAAAGAGTCACTCATGCCTTCTTCTTTCCCATGATTTAGCAACCAGAGAGCCTACAGACCCACTGTGCTTAGAAGGGGGCTCTCATTTTTATTTCTAACATTTTTATTTCTAACAAGTCTTCCAGCAGATTTGGAACATTATTCAAGTATAATTTGTATTTGAACTTTACCGTCTTTGATAATGAACACATCTGGGATGAAATTTCAAATCTTGAGTAGCAGTGAAGAGAGCCTTCAAGATCTTTAAGCACAGAGAAAGGCAGATTTGTTGCCTGTAGCATCTGAGAAAAAGTCTATTGATCACTAGCACTTGATATACCCTGACCTAGACTTCCACGAACATGCCAGTGAATAGCTAGTGTTCGTGCATGTCCAAGACATCCCATCTTTTTGAAATGGGGAAGTTCAGCATGAGAGGGGTCTTTAAGCTGCAAGTCCAATTAAAACAAATGTTGAACACCTTGTGTGTGAGGGAACAACAAACACACACAGTAAATTACTGGACCCATGGGCAAGATCCCATCCCACAGTGAGTCTACATCTTTACTGTCATTATCACCAGCTGCTACAGTTCTTCTTCCACCTTCTAGCTTGCTAGCCAGGTGATGAACCAGCAGCCTTGACACCTACTGCTCCTCCTTCTCCACGCCACCATTGTCTGGGCAAGAATGAGAAATGAGCCAGTTGCAGTGGTGAACAAAAAGGAGCAGGGGTGGTTTTTTAAATCAATGGGCCCTCTGCTGGCATATGTTTGAATATATGAAATTATAAATTGGGGACACACAAGAAATGAGGGAGGAGGTAAACAACTGGGAAATGCCTCCTATAGCATAACAGCTGAAATTGCTAATCTCCAGGTCTAGGTGGGCAGTGTTTTGCTCACTGAAGCTCAGCAGCTTAGCATTGGAGCACATTTGCCTTATAGCTATGACTGTTGTGGTTCAGAGTTAAATGAGCAAACAAAGTTCTTAACCTGAAGCACTATTTCTGGGTTAGCAGAGTCTGTAACCTGAAACGTATGTAACCTGAAGCGTATGTAACCCGAGGTACCACTGTACCTCCTTCTACACTAGTATGGGATAGATGGGCTGAAAAATAGGTCAGTGGTATACAGCTCATTGTATACATTCCATAACTCGTTTTTTACCCCATTCTATATACAATATGCTAGTTCAACCTTCTTTGCAAATGAGCAAGTCCTTGGAAGGATAATTTCCTGTCCAGACTCCAGGATACTACAATCTGCTAGGGACTTTAAGCAGGTTGATTTACACACACACAGAGGTCCCCACCCTCAGATGACCACCTGTGGCTCCTGGAGGGCAATAAATATGCTCAGTCCTCACCAAACTATCCCCCTGACCTTTAAAATTTCTGAACAAATCTTTTTCTGCACACTTGGGGACTCCCCGAGTATACAGAAATCACTGCTTTGTCTATGGGTGGTCTTGTCTTGTCTATGGGTGCTCACATTTGGTATCAGAAGAAACAAGTTGGGGAGTTGCAAGGAATTGTTTGGGGGCAGAGAGGGAAATAACATATTGCAAGACTGCTGAGCTCCTGAGCTAGATGAGCAGTTTATCTAATCCTGAACCTTAGCAGCCTTCATGCTGTCACGCAGTTGCTCTGTCCTGACTGTTCAAGGCTAAGTGAGTAGGAAAAACATGTGTATCTGGCATGGACCTAAATAATATAGAGTGGGGTGGGTGATGTATGCTCACTTTGTTCTCCCTGCTGTGTATGGAAAATTTGGACAAGAGAAAGCCCATATTCTCAGACCCAAGTTTCATTGCTTTTTACAGAGCACTACTAGGGCTCTAACTCTTTCACAGCTTAAAGAGTCCTTGGAGGAGTTGTTTATTAACATCAGTTGAAGCACTTTTTATATACAGTGCAGTATTCCTAATTAATTCCTGCCTTTCTTCTAGCCTCAAAATAGACAGAGCCCTTAAAAGCTTATAGTAGTCTGGATTCATGCATAGGAGTGGGGTGGGGGTTAGCATCAAGAAATGTGCACCTAGAAATTCCCTTGTTTAGGATACAATAATCTGTTAGGGGATTCAATATTTATTTATTATTTCATAAAATTTATACACCGCTTGATGGTAAGAAACAACAACCTCACAGTGGTTTTCAGAAGATAAAACAGTAGAAGCAAGAAGAATTTACAACATACAAAACATACAAAAAATTAAAATACTAATACAGATTAACATTACCTCATCTTTCTAAGCATCTGTCTAAACGGCTTGTCTAAATGGGAATGTTTTTAGCAGGCGCCAAAAAGAGTACAGTGAAGGTGCCTGCTTGATCTCAATAGGCAAGGAGTTCCAAAGTTAGGCGCTACCACACTTAATAATCAAGCGCTTACAAATGAAGAACAAGTATTATGTGGCACCTATAGTAGTGCCAATTACACTGACTGAAGCGGTTGAGTGGGCACGTGTGGGCTTAGGCAATATCGTAGGTAAGCTGGTCCCACATTGTTAAGGGTTTTATACACTAATAGTAACACCTTGAACCCGGCCCAGTAGCAAATCGGTAACTAGTGCAGATCTCTGGGCACAGGTGTTGCATTTTGACAAGGCCTCACTCCTGTCAGCAATCATGCTGCAGCATTTTACACTAGCTGCAGCTTCCGGATCAAGTGTGAGGGAAGCCCCACATAGAGCCAATTTCTGCCACTCCTCAAGATGACACCTTTAATGTTTAGTGCCTCCTGATTCGGACAATAAGACATGCCATTGGTGTTGTGTGTGTGTGTGTTTCCCCCTTTTTAGAAATACAGTGGTACCTTGGGTTACATATGCTTCAGGTTACAGACTCCGCTAAACCAGAAATAGTGCTTCAGGTTAAGAACTTTGCTTCAGGATAAGAACAGAAATTGGGCTCTGGCGGCGCGGCAGCAGCAGGAGGCCCCATTAGCTAAAGTGGTGCTTCAGGTTAAGAACAGTTTCAGGTTAAGAACAGACCTCCAGAACGAATTAAGTACTTAACCTGAGGTACCACTGTATATATAGTACATGTACCATATTTTTCTGTGTATAAGACGAGATCAGTCCCCCCCCCCCCAATTTTTAAAGTGTAAAACCATGGGCCAACTTACACATGGAATGTAGCAATTAAATATAGAAAAAAATACCGTAACCATAGGGGCAGGGTGCACCACTGGGCCTCCATCGCCTGTCTGCCTCCTCCCACTCAGCCCGCCTTACAGCTGGTGGGGAGGCAGCGGGTGGTCTGTTTAGTGTGCACAGAGCAGGCCCTGCTCATCCTATACATGGGGGCGTCCAATACATGGGAAAATACAGTACTTGGGCAATCTCCCAAGTATGCAAAACACACTAACTTGTATGTGGAGGGCCCTGATTTGCTCTCTAGCTGATTGGTACAGGACCATAAAGTTAGATATTAAAAGGAATGTTGTTGACAATGATGATTCCCTTAGCATGTGTGCAGTCCTACTATACTGTATTGTTTACTTAGATATATCTCACTGAGGAATCTTTTTCAGGTGTTCTCTGCCATATGATACAATACCTACTGAATTACATGGCAGCTTCTTCATATTTTGAGAGCTGTGTGTTTGGGTGTGTGTTTATTTTTTCCACAAAAAGCCTCCATACATTAAACATAACCCCCTTCCCTCATGAGAATAAAGTATAGACATGAGCCAAATATGCCCTGCCTTAACGGGACATGCATTGTTGGGAGGGTGCATGTCAGATGCAGATTCTGATATGTATGTTATAAAAGCCTATCATATTTCCACAAAACCATTTTCTATTTGCCGCCCATTCCGTGCTTTGAACGGTGTAATAAACCATTTGTCTCCAAGCAGACGACTGCAAATTATCCAAACCCTTTCAATTTCAAGTAGTCAATAGGTGAACTGCAACCAGTAGAGATGTAATCTCTACTTTATGCATAAGGGCCTTCTGTTGTTCACCCTTCAAAATGGTTAACAAGGTAAGTTGTGATGTACGGAGCGTTTTGTAATCAAGCTTCTTCTTTGAAAGACTGCAGTCCAAAATGTATTAACAAAAGTACATAGGCTGCACAGTCCCAATACACCCACAACCCCTCCAGCACAGTGTGGGTGCACAGACCTGATTACATTCTTAACATTTAAGAAATACTATAGGTTTTGAAGGGAAGAATACCGCAAATAAAAGACTCCAGCACAAAAACATGTAATACTCACCATTCTTTTTTCACCAGTGACCCAACTGGACAATCTTCAACAATCAATGCAATTAGTGGCATTTCATACTTATTTTATTTCAATTATGTTTGCTTTAATCATGTTTATTTTATAACTGAAAGAATAAGGAAACAATTCTTATCCCTATATAAGTATTATGGCTTGATTTTTGTAGCCATTGGCAAAGACATAATTGAAATCAGTGGGGCGGTGCTGGGGCTTAGTAGAACATAGTTCATGCTGTTATTCTGTATAAATCTGTCTTGAAACAAATTTCCTCTTCTGGCAGTTGAACTGTTTACTCTTCCCTCAGGAGGGAAAATGTCTTTCCTTGGCCTCTAGGTTGGATCTTTGCCAGGCTAATAGATGTGTTTAAATGGTGATAAAAAATTCCCTGTTTGGAGAATTTTAACTGAGGGAATCATATCCTGAGGGAGTTTTGACTGAGAAAATCATATTCTTCTGTATCAAGGTATACAATCTTCAAAATGATTAGCACACTGTGATTTGATCCAAGAGGATGTGGTAATTCAACAACCCATTCAGCAGGGATTTGTGTTTGGAGCCAAAATGGAAATAAGTGGGCAATGCCATTTACTTCAAAGCATTAAAAAATGCATGGACTACTTATGGACAGAACTACATACTGAAATAATTTACCCATAGAACAACAATAATGGAGGCAGCAGCAGTGGGGCTTCTGCTCGTTCATCACATACCTCTCTTTTTATGCAGTAAAATAAAAATCCTAGAGTGGTTTCAGATACTGTATTACGGAGAAAAGTAGGGAAGACTCCAATGCAGCAACAAGATGAGAAAAACATCTAAGGTACAGTCAATTTTCCTCAGTGGGGCTTAGACTGTGGGGCTGCGTCATACGGCAGGGCCTCCTCAGTGACATTACGTCAGCGGAGGAACTCCCTCCCCATGGAGATTTGGTTAGCCTCTACAATAATGTTCAGGAGACAAATTAAATTGCATTTATTTCAGCTGACCTTCAGCACATTTTTATTCCCCACATACATATGTCTTCCAGCTTCCTGGCTTGTAGAACCTACTTGTAAAAGGAAACATTCACTCTCATTTTGCTCCCTATAATATACATGGGCATGTTTCACTAAATGTAATATACTCATGTTTATGGAAAATATATTTGTAATAACCACCCTCAGTTTTTCCTTCCTATTTAGTTTGTAGTGCTGGGAATTAACCACGCAAGGAAGGCCATCCATGCAGTAAGGTGAAAGGTCCTACTGATGCATAGCTGGGTGATTTAGCATCCAAGCATTACCATACCCCTCAACTGTCCAAATTAATTTGGAGCATCCTGTTTTGGGGGGCTGTGCTCTCACGCAAGAGCACGGCACCCCAAAACATGCGAGATTGATCTTGTCCAAGAGCACAGTGCCCCAAAACATGCACTTTTGGGCTCCATGCTCTTGCACAGGAATACATCCTGGAAGACGCATGTCCTGGTTTTCATCCTTGACATGTTGGAAGGTATGCGGAAGGTATGCATTACTTTTGACAAAGAAACTTTGTTCATGGTGGATGGTGTGCACCTTTCAGCAGAAGGAAACAAAATCTGGCAGACAGACCCAGTGGAGGGCCTGAAGTATTGGTTGCAGGTGTGAGGGGTTTGACGGTGAGCCCATTTGGGTTAGGTTGGCAGTTTGGGCATTGGGTAAACCAGGCATGACCAAACTTGGCCCTCCAGATGTTTTGGGACAACTCCCATCATCCCAAGCTAACAGGACCAGTGGTCAGGGATGATGGGAATTGTAGTCCCAAAACATCTGGAGGGCCAAGTTTGGCCATGCCTGGGGTGAACCTTAGTCTTGGAAGGAGGTGAGGTTGTAGTCTCTGCCTCCAGATGATAGGGACATCTGAAGAGGAGCTGCTTCTGTCCATACGACCAGGTGGGAGCTTGGGCCACAGCACTTGTCAAAGTAGCAATCCCTGCAGGGTCCCCCGAATTGATTTAAGTCATAGGACTCCCTCACTGTAAGGTTGATCCAGATTCACTTCTGGCAGGCAGGTCAGAAGTCAATAGTTATGCCCGATACCTTTGCCAAACCTCTTACAGATACAACTAATAGAGTTTGGGTCTTATTTGACCCAATAAGCTGTGTTGTGTTTAGTTCTTCCTATCCAGTTGAGGGGCGGTGGGGGTGTGAGCCTTGGCTCCCATGTCTTTGCTTACATGAGAGACCCTTATCCACAACAAACTTTCTAGATTTCCAAAGCACAAAAAGACTGACAAAATATGTTTGCCATCAAGATAAAAGGCTCCAAGGACTGGCTTATTTCTATTATACTCAGTTAACCATTTCCCCAGAACCCTGTTTTCAAATACAGAAACCTTCCAACTTTAAGAAATATTGGTCTAGTTCTGCACTTATGGGTGAGGAAAGAGACTGAGGAAAATCTTGTTTGTTTTTTAAGAAAAAATTATCTACTTAATAAATTAAAAGCAATTATTTAGAACAAATTCACCTAAAATAAAGCGCCAAAATAGTTTCAGCAAGGTGTTCACAAAACTATGTGCAATTCCAATTCCTGAACAACAACAACAACGATAAAAATAATAGATGTGATAAGCAGTGGTTGGTTGCAAGAGCTATATCTGGGTCCAGATAAGTTCATAGAGGGTAGCTGAAATTTTGTCTGAGTGGACACAAAGCATTCAGCTACTGAAGGAAAAGAGGGCAGGCCAAGCCATATTTATAGCATTTCCCCTGCTGCTCACAGAGAAATAAGCTCCAAAGGGAAATGGTTTCCCACCTCTCTGGCTAGAAGGAGGAAAAGTGGTGATGTGTAAGGGGAAGCAGCAACACAGGGGGAAAAGGTGAGGACAAGATGATATTGGCACAGGGTGACTCTTTTGATGCACGGACATTAGCTATACATATTGGTTCAATAAAAAGTCACAGTTGCGCAATTTATGTGGTTCTACAGATCAGGGGAAACTTGCGTATCTTCTTACCCAACCATACAAAATACTGGCATTTCTCTCTGTCAGCTATAATATTCATCACAGCATATGACTATTCTGTGTACAATGTTCTTATTAAATAATACATAATATTATATATATATATATATATATATATATATATATAAAATATATAAAATAAAGAACTGAAACACTCTTCAGGAAGATGTGTATAATACACCAAGCTGCAACTATACTGAACTGACATGTATAACTAGTGCCAGGATGAGGCACTGCCTGGGAATTCCACATATGCCCCCATGACAGAAGAAAGACAGGAGACAAGGGTGTTCAATTCAAAACAAAAAATAAGTTTGTCTCTTTTCATTCAAGATGTAGCAACCATTTTTATAACCTGGTCTTTGCCTTCATCAACATCTTTTCCTTAAAACTGATTAGATACCCAATCCTATGCATTGCATATGTGAATATGTCGATTTCAGTTTCTCTCCCATTTTATTTTTTTTCCAGTTCAGTTCTCTGCATTTTTACACCAGTTTGTTCATTTACAAGAAAAAGTCCTCATCAGCATCTTTCATGTGAATTTCTCCTTCTATGCACATTTTTATGTGCTATTTTTGCCTAGTTGTCACAAAGCAATTCCTGCTAATATAATTCATTTCTATATTTTATTTTCACTAATATGTGCATTTAGTTGAACACTTTTCCCATAGTAAATACATTTTTGTACACATTACATGGCCTTGCAAATTTCGGATCAGTGCTAATTTGAAGGATAACTGTGTTTGGGTTCACATATTGTTCTGGGAAATACAAATCGTTAAGCTTGCCTTCAAATGCAAACTGAATCTTCCCCATTCTTCCTTTGGAGTTAATCTCATTGCAGTCTGTTGAGTTTACTTCTCACCCAACAGGCATGGAATTGGGCTGCCAATCCTCCGCCCCACCTCAAGCCAAATAAGTGGACTGAGCTCCATCTATGGCAGCCAGAAATGGGAGCTCCATTTTTTGATGTGACACAGGCTTTGTATTCAGAAATGCTTTTGTTTGTTTGTTAATTAGGACTAACAGAGTTGAGATGTTAAGGAAGAAACCTCTCACAAACATATATTGGTTATACATTTAGTAATCTATTTTCTGTTGGTAGCAATATACTGGAGCCAGCACTGAGAAAAGTCAGAAAAGGCTTTTGGAACTCTAGAACTGGAAGTGTTTGGGTTTCTAATATATATATCTATTCCAGTGTTCAATGAGAGAGAACATAACAAAGTAAAAATTTCAGCTGCACTCTGAAAGGAAAAACTATACTGAGGGAGGGATGAGTGACAGAAATAAGTTGGGGGAGGTGGCAGCTTAATAACGCCCCTGCTGTTTTATCAATATGGCTAAAATAGAGTGGAAGAATCATGTGGTGACAATTTAGAGAGAGAAAGTAAAGGATCCTAGTCACTTTGTTATTGTTGTTGCTGCTGCTCCCACGACTGCTGTAACAGCCAGTAGACAAACAAAGCTTTTCCCACCACTATCTCCATACTAGGGGAAAAAACACTGCATCTACTAAATTTCAGCCATTTAAGCTGGTCTTTAAGACATGAGAGCATTTAAGAAAGCTGCCTTATACTTAATCTGAGCACCTAGTTCAATATTGTCTTCCATGACTGGCAGCAGTTCTCCAGGGTTTCAAGCAGGAGTCTTTCCCAGCCCTGCCTGGAGATCCGAGGGATTGAACCTGAGACCTTCTGCATGCAAAGCAGATGTTCACTGTGGAGCTATGGCCTTTCTTCACTAACAAAGTCACCAGCAAGGCAGACAACCATAAATGGGTGTGTGAAAAAGGGGTGTGTGGTAAACTCCATGGAAGTACAGTGGTACCTTGGGTTAAGTACTTAATTCGTTCCGGAGGTCCGTTCTTAACTGAAACTGTTCTTAACCTGAAGCACCACTTTAGCTAATGGGGCCTCCTGCTGCTGCTGCGCCACCAGAGCCCATATCTGTTCTCATCCTGAAGCAAAGTTCTTAACCCGAGGTACTATTTCTGGATTAGCGGAGTCTGTAACCTGAAGCGTCTGTAACCTGAAGCGTATGAACCCGAGGTACCACTGTACATAGAAGGCTTACAGAATATGAGGAAGTTTAAGCAACTGCAACCAAGTTTGGGTCCCCTTGTGCCTATTCTATGTCCAGTTTGACATGCTGAAATTTGTCACATTGTGTAGCAGTGCTCCTGAGAGAGGTAAAGCTGCTATCAAGCCAAAGAATTAATACCAGGAATGTATAGGGAGCTGCATCCCATTGCATGACAGCCGAGAAAATGCACCAGTGAGTTTCCTTTATTTCATCTGTGTAACATTCATCTACTTTAAGCAGACTTTAAGCAGGCGCCATTTATATGTAGCACAACCTCTGTTCTAATCCCTGTGTATTAGTAAAGTTAACTGCCGTTCACTCGGCACCGCTGTTTGCACAGCTGGAAATGTCGGATAGAATGAGTTCATCCTTTCTACAATGAGCTTAAACCTACAACCCAGCAGTGTCTGTCTTGTTTACACCTACCACCATGTTGCATTGTTCACATAAGCGTGACTTGTTTTAATGATGTCGGTGTAACACCGCAGGTGCCTAAATGCCAATAAACCTTGGCTCACTGTTAAACCAAAAAGTCATCATTCAGAATGGATAATGTTAAGCCTTTGAGAAAGATATTGAGCACGGTGCTCCTGCGCATAACAGTTAATGATGCATAACATTAAAATATCTGTATTTCCACATCTGAAAGGACCACAGATTCTGTTTGGTGAAAAGCATGTTTCTGTTGACATAATAAACAGGAACCTCAGAACTGAACATGCTGTTATTTTCTTGACAACAACAACAACAACAACAAAAAAGGAAAACTAAAAATATTCTAGAGATTTAAAAATATCACTCAGTGATTTGTTGAAATCATATTCAGCAGCATCTGACCCCAGTTTTGCTTGCTGATAAATGAAATTCTGAGCATGACTTTATTTTAAGACTCATTGCTAAATATGTACATTCCTTGCCTTGGGCAGTGCAAGAGGCAGTTCCATGAACAGCTCAGTTCTATGGATCAATGTTTAGTTTAGCACCACAATTAACTCTGGAGCTCAAATGCAAAATTATATTCCCGGTAAGAATGGCTGGGGCATGTAGGCCAGAAGGCGAGAACCTGTGTCTCTCCAGTTGTGGTTGGACTACAACTCCAATAATCCCTGGTCATGATGGCTGGGGCTGATGGTAGTTGGAGTTCAACAGCATCCAGGGGGGCAACAGTTCCTCACTTTGGCCTGAATCTAGGCTGTGTCCTGCTTGCCAGGGCACTCGTCCTCACTTGCTAAATTCATGCTGGTCTCTACCATAAGCGGATTTAGGGCAGCATGACTGCTTCTGCTGCACTGAGCACCAATCCTAGGGGGTGCCACAGGGAGCCAAAACTATGATGTGGTAAATTGGGAAGAATGGAAGTGGGGGTGGGGACACAAAATGTGTCCTCACACAGGATGCTACAGAATTTGAAAGACCAAAGTCCGCCCCAGTGCCCACAAATGTAATTCATAGCAAGCTCCCTTATATCAGGTCAGAATATTTTCCCATTTAGATCAGTACTGTACTACCTAATCTGAACTGCAATGGCTCTCCAGGCAATGGATTTTCATATCACCTGCTACATTGTCCTTTTAAATGGAGAGGCCCAAACCTAAACCAGGAAATATCTACATGGAAAACATCTGCTTTACTGATCTGTTGTCCTTACCCAGTTCATATGATCTAGAATGCCCATGGTATGTAGCAAAGGATGGCAGACAGCCTGCTATCTCTTAATTCCTACCTACCTATTACACCGCTGTTCCTTGACTCAGTGGGCACATTTCTCAATCTTTTTTAAAAATCCAAAGGCGGCGTGTTAAATTGTGACTGGAAGACAACAGGAAGCAAGTCACAGCAAATGCTAGAGGGAAACGGTAATACATTCTTGGAAAATGCACCAATCACAAGCCAGAGCAACTGAAGTTTCTACTAGCTATCTAGGGCAGCCCCACACTGTGCACATTACAGTAGTCTAGCTTCAAGGTAACTGTGTGTGGAGAGAATGTCTGTGCTGCCCATGTAATGGACCTTTTGAAACCCTCATAGGTCAGGAAATGTTTCTACTTTAACGGTTGTTGCAAAATTAAAATACCATTAGCCTATGCAGCATATACGGTATATTTCAGAATAGAATTATAGAGACTAGGGAAAGGCTTTTGCTTCTTATAACTCAGAGACTTGCATCCCAAGCCCCTTTTGTGACAATTTCCATACATTCATGTATCATTTTATGGGGGGGGGACATTTGTGTCCTGAGCGTACTTCTAATACCGGTATGTAAAATTCCTTTATTCTATAACTGCACAGGGAGTGTGTCATATGGTTTTTCAGCATGCCTGCAATTAAATGTAAAGTGTTCACAATATTTTAATGCTTCATAGTTGTGGAAGAGGCATAAGAAAATGGTCTGTGGGGATCCTATATTCGCATTTGAAATTTTTTTTTTACTTTCAGGCCTGGTCAGGCTTTATGACTGGTGCATTTTGGAGAATGCAGCGTTCAAGCACTACGCTTTATAATGATTTCTCCTTATGCTATTTATCTCACTTTTCCAGTTGCAGCGCATTTATCCTCACACAGGCAGGAGCATGACAGGAGAGGAAAGAAGACGTCAAAAGCGATTCTGCCAAACTAGGGAATAAGGATTCTCTCCTCTCTCTCTCCTTCCCCCCTCACTTGAATGACATTTTTAAGAAAAAGCATAGAAATATTAGCATTCCAATGCAAATTAGACTGTTCATAGCTTTCTGTGCTAAACTGGATCATTTTTTTCTGTTGGGGAAAACTATTCATGAAGAAACTCAGGGAAAGAATGCTCACCATTGGTTTTCTCCTTTGCAACACTACATTCCTTTAAAGTACCCAAATAATATTTTAGCCAGTTTCCTGTTTTACAGTGCAACCACAACCATGTCTACTCATAAATAAGTCCTATCGCATTACCTTTTACCACTTACTTTTTTTTATGCCAACCACAACACAGTAGGTTTTCTCATAACAACTAATTTTTGCTGGCTTGTTGCATCTTTAAGGTGTTGCATCTTTAAGGCAATCCTAACACTACTTAGCTGGGAGCAGTGCTATTTTTTCTGGAAAAAGCAGTGCCAGCACTCACCATGAACACCTCCCCTGTTCTCTTAGAATGGCAATGGCGCTGGTGTTCAAATAGGGCATCAGAAATATAAACTAAGGGCATTCATGGATGACTTAGTTACCACCAGCCCCAGCAAACACTGCCAATTGCAAGGGATGATGAGAGCTGTAGTTCAGCAACATCTGGAGGGCCAGAGGTTCCCCATGCTTGTGCTAGAATTGAAAGAATTGTGGGTTTCTGTACTTTTGCTAAAGGTTTCAACAACAATAATAGTCCCCTGAAAAACATGTGCTATATTAGTCATAAGTATCTGTCATACTGGAACTCTACTGTAAAATGTCAATATTAGTTGTTTAAATGATGCGTTATTACAAGTACTGTATCATCTCCTAAAGCAGTAATTGTCCTCATCTAAGCACTGTTAACACTTGCCTTGTTTTGCAATTTTTATTTGTTTAAATTTTTTGTAACTTGGTTTGTTAAACTGGCTCCTTGGAATATTGTGCTTATTACTGCGTAAATTCAAGTGTATCAGTTCAGGTTACTTTCAGGCATGGCATCTTTCTTTGGTGGTTTCCCTGCCTGTTATGGTGGGTTTATAAACGTTCACTCCAGGAATACTCTTGACAATGACAATACGTCTTCCCAGATGTAGATTTTGTACCGCTTTGATATAAACCTGCTGAGAATCCTTTAAGACTATGTCTTTTGTCAGAACCACTAACTATGAAAGAGTCCCTGCTTTCTCCATAAAAAAAGAAAGAAAGATACAATGGGATTTTTCACAACTTTCTCCCTATGGAAGGTTTTGTTCTTTAAATATTCAGACAGATTTTTGCTTCCTAACCTATTCTCCAGAGGTGTAGATATTTGCCATTTACTTCAGAATGAGAACAAGCAAGACCTTTTGACATGCATAGTTGTTCCAGGACTAGAGCTTATGACAAAATGTATTTTTAGAAAATCTAAATGTTATCTTAGTAAAGAGAGAGAGAGAGTATTAAAAACGTGAAGCGAGCTTTTGGTCCCTGTCCGATTGCAGTGACTTCTGCAGTCTTAATATGATATATTATATTATGTATCTATTGTATTAGGAGGGTCCATAGCTGGAGATGCCAGGGACTGAACCTGGCGCTTAACAACTTGGGTCCAGGATACTTCAAGGACTGCCTAATCTTGTATATCTCTGCCTGATCACTGAGGTATTTGGGGAGTCACTGTTAGTGCCCGCCCTCCATGGTTCAGATACAAAGCTAGTATCCAACAGTTGTTGTGTGTTCAGTGTTGCGGGTCCAATTTTGTGGAACTCCCTTCCAGTTGAGATCAGACAGGCTGTTGAGCTTTTGGTACACATGGAAGACTTTGATTTATTCCTGCAAGCCTTTTAGCTGAAGTTCAATTTTATCATGTTAACCAATTTTTACCTTTTATGTGTTTTATTTCATGTACACCAGCTGGGGATGATTGTACTCAAGTGGTATATAACTTGTTTAAGCAAACAAATTTAAATAACAGGCTTAGTGCTCACCCACAAAGCAGACTCTGCCCCTACCTTCCTTACTCTGCGGTAGATGGGGACTGCATTCTGATGGACCTATGTAGGGCCATTGGCTCAAGGCAGCTTGCTGAGTTTATTTAGCAAATGGTCCTGGTGTGGCTTGAACTGTTTTGCACGTAGGCTCTCATACGAAATTAATAGAATTGATTAGCTACAGTATCTGACGGCTCAGGTTCATGCTAAGCAGGAGAAATGTATAATATTCTAAAAGTCAAAATCCTGAAATGTCACTTCACCACTCTGAGACCAAATAATCTATTCACCGCATTAAGTAGATTGTACAGTGAGCAGCATGATAAGCCGACTTCGTTGTTAGCACAGTAATGAAAGCAACAGACCATGACAAGGTTAATCCCTACCATTAGGAGTTACTCTAACACACCTTGTTGATGGTAATAAAGCCTCTGCACTGTAGTTTATTAAGCCTTTTATAAAATAAATGCTTAGCTCTCACCCAAATGTTACCATTGCTGCTCAGTCTCTTTGCAACAGGAGGCCTTCAGGGAGTCTCGGGATCATCCAGCCCAGTCCTAAGTACTGGAAATTAAAACACAACAGTGATTTGTGCTGTTCAAAACATGGACTTTCTTCATTCCTGGGAAGTATGGTAGGGCTGCTTCCACATTAGGGCCCTTAACCACTGCTGAGACATTGCTTCCCTATAATCGGAAGGAGAATGGAAATGTCCCAGCGTTTAATATAGCTGTATATTATGCCGTAACATGAGAGACTTATTGGCAAAGAACCTTCTATAATATTTATTCAGAAATAAGGCCTGTTCAGCAAAGGTTAGCCAAGCCAAGATGGTTCTATGTTACTTCCAGTGGCCACTGTGAGAATAGGATACTGGACTAGATGGGCCTTGGATCTGAAGCAACAGGGCTCTTATTATGCTATCTTTAATTTGAAGCTGCCATTAATTTGAAGCAGCTACAGGAGAGCTATGAGATTCAAGTGAGGGTCAGATGCCTTGTCAATCCCAGCAGGTATATAAGAGGACGACCCGGCCTGTGGCCTGCCCAGCTTTCTACAGCTTTAGCCCTTCCCCCAGTACGTCACACAACCATGCACCCAGGAATGAAAAGAACAGTCAAAGTGCCCATGTGGACTAACCCTAACTCTTAGTAATCTGCTCTTCCCTAGAATTTCCCTGTACTTTGTACTCTCAGTGATATCATGCTTCTAACACACATTACAGTCATACCTCGGGTTACAGACACTTCAGGTTGCATTTTTTTGGGTTGCGGACCACCGAAACCCGGAAGTAGCAGAACGGGTGTTGTTGTTGTTGTTGTTGTTTAGTCGTTTAGTCGTGTCCGACTCGTCGTGACCCCATGGACCAGAGCACGCCAGGCACTTCTGTCTTCCACTGCCTCCCGCAGTTTGGTCAGACTCATGTCTAGCTTAGAAGACACTATCCAACCATCTCGTCCTCTGTCGTCCCCTTCTCCTTGTGCCCTCCATCTTTCCCAACATCAGGGTCTTTTCCAGGGAGTCTTCTCTTCTCATGAGGTGGCCAAACTATTGGAGCCTCAGCTTCACGATCTGTCCTTCCAGTGAGCACTCAGGGCTGATTTCCTTAAGAATGGATAGGTTTCATCTTCTTGCAGTCCATGGGACTCTCAAGAGTCTCCTCCAGCACCATAATTCAAAAGCATCAATTCTTCGGCGATCAGCCTTCTTTATGGTCCAGCTCTCACTTCCTTTATGGTCCAGCTCTCACTACTGGGAAAACCATAGCTTTTACTATACGGACCTTTGTTGGCAAGGTGATGTCTCTACTTTTTAAGATGCTGTCTAGGTTTGTCATTGCTTTCCTCCCAAGAAGCAGGCGTCTCTTAATTTCGTGGCTGCTGTCACCATCTGCAGTGATCATGGAGCCCAAGAAAGTAAAATCTCTCACTGCCTCCATTTCTTCTCCTTCTATTTGCCGGGAGGTGATGGGACCAGTGGCCATGATCTTCTTTTTTTGCTGTTGAGCTTCAGACCATATTTTGCACTCTCCTCTTTCACCCTCAATAAAAGGTTCTTTAATTCCTCCTCACTTTCTGCCATCAAGGTTGTGTCATCTGCATATCTGAGGTTGTTGATATTTCTTCCAGCAATCTTAATTCCGGCTAGGGATTCATCCAGCCCAGCCTTTCGCATGATGAATTCTACATATAAGTTAAATAAGCAGGGAGACAAAATACAGCCTTGTCGTACTCCTTTCCCAATTTTGAACCAATCAGTTGTTCCATATCCAGTTCTAACTGTAGCTTCTTGTCCCACACAGAGATTTCTCAGGAGACAGATGAGGTGATCAGGCACTCCCATTTCTTTTAGAACTTGCCATAGTTTGCTATGGTCGACACAGACGAAGGCTTTTGCATAGTCAATGAAGCAGAAGTAGATGTCTTTCTGGAATTCTCTAGCTTTCTCCATAATCCAGTGCATGTTTGCAATTTGGTCTCTGGTTCCTCTGCCTCTTCTAAATCCAGCTTGCACTTCTGGGAGTTCTCGGTCCACATACTGCTTGAGCCTTCCTTGTAGAATTTTAAGCATAACCTTGCCAGCGTGTGAAATGAGTGCAATTGTGCGGTAGTTGAGTATTCTTTAGCACTGCCCTTCTTTGGGATTGGGATGTAGACTGACCTTCTCCAATCCTCTGGCCACTGCTGAGTTTTCCAAACTTGCTGGCATATTGAGTGTAGCACCTTAACAGCATCATCTTTTAAAATTTTAAATAGTTCAGCTGGAATACCATCACTTCCACTGGCCTTGTTATTTGCAGTGCTTTCTAAGGCCCATTTGACTTCACTCTCCAGGATGTCTGGCTCAAGGTCAGCAACCCCACTACCTGGGGTGTAAGAGACATCCATATCTTTCTGGTATAATTCCTCTGTGTATTCTTGCCACCTCTTCTTGATGTCTTCTGCTTCTGTTAGGTCCTTACCACTTTTGTCCTTTATTATGGTAATCTTTGAACGAAATGTTCCTTTCATATCTCCAATTTTCTTGAACAGATCTCTGGTTCTTCCCATTCTGTTGTTTTCCTCTATTTCTTTGCATTGCTCGTTTAAGAAGGCCTTCTTATCTCTCCTTGCTATTTTTTGGAAATCTGCATTCAATTTCCTGTATCTTTCTCTATCTCCCTCGCATTTTGCTTGCCTTCTCTCCCCCGCTATTTGTAAGGCCTCATTGGACAGCCACTTTGCTTTTTTGCATTTCCTTTTCATTGGGATGGTTTTCGTTGCTGCCTCCTGTATAATGTTGCGATCCTCCATCCATAGTTCTTCAGGCACTCTGTCCAGCAAATCTAAATCCTTAAACCTGTTCCTCACTTCCACTGTGTATTCATAAGGGATTTGATTTAGATTGTATCTTACCGGCCCAGTGGTTTTTCCTACTTTCTTCAGTTTAAGCTTGAATTTTGCTTTAAGAAGCTCATGATCTGAGCCACAGTCAGCTCCAGGTCTTGTTTTTGCTGACTGTATTGAGCTTCTCCATCTTTGGCTGCAGAGAATATAATCAATCTGATTTCGATGCTGCCCATCTGGTGATGTCCACGTGTAGAGTCGTCTCTTGTGTTGTTGGAAAAGCGTGTTTGTGATGACCAGCTTGTTCTCTTGACAGAACTCTATTAGCCTTTGCCCTGCTTCATTTTGCTCTCCAAGGCCAAACTTGCCAGTTGTTCCTTATATCTCTTGATTCCCTACTTTAGCATTCCAATCCCCTATAATGAGAAGAACATCCTTCTTTGGTGTCACTTCTATAAGGTGTTGTAAGTCTTCATAGAATTGGTCAATTTCAGTTTCTTCGGCACCAGTAGTTGGTGCATAAACTTGGATTACTGTGATGTTAAAAGGTCTGCCTTGGATTCGTATCGAGATCATTCTATCATTTTTGAGATTGCATCCCAGTACTGCTTTTGCCACTGTTTTGTTGACTATGAGGGCCACTCCATTTCTTTTGCGGGTTTCTTGCCCACAGTAGTAGATATGATGGTCATCCGAACTGAACTCGCCCATTCCCGTCCATTTTAGTTCACTGATGCCCAGGATGTCAATATTTATTCTTGCCATCTCATTTTTGACCACATCCAACTTACCCAGGTTCATGGTTCTTACATTCCAGGTTCCTATGCAATATTTTTCTTTACAGCATTGGACTTTCCTTTCGCTTCCAGGCATATCCGCAACTGAACGTCCTTTCGGTTTTAGCCCAGCCACTTCATCAGCTCTGGATCTACTTGTACTCGTCCTCCGCTCTTCCCCAGTAGCATGTTGGACGCCTTCCGACCTGAGGGGCTCATCTTCCAGCGTCATAACTTTTATATGCCTGTTGTCTTTGTCCATGGAGAGCCAGTGTGGTGTAGTGGTTAAGAGCGGTAGTCTCGTAATCTGGGGAACCCGGTTTGAGTCTCCGCTCTTCCACATGCAGCTGCTGGGTGACCTTGGGCCAGTCACACTTCTTTGAAATCTCTCAGCCCCACTCACCTCACAGAGTGTTTGTTGTGGGGGAGGAAGGGAAAGGAGAATGTTAGCCGCTTTGAGACTCCTTAAAGGGAGTGAAAGGCGGGATATCAAATCCAAACTCCTCCTCTTCTTCTTCTTCTTCTTCTTCTTCTTCTTCTTCTTCTTTTCTTGGCAGGGATACTGGAGTGGCTTGCCGGTTCCTCCTCCAGGTGGATCACGTTTGGTCAAAACTCTCCACTATGACCTGTTCATCTTGGGTGCCCTGCTTGGCATAGTTCATAGCTTCTCTGAGTTCTTCAAGCCCCTTCGCCACGGCAAGGCAGTGATCCATGAAGGGGAGCAGAACAGGTACTTCCCGTTAAATAGCGCTTTGCACATGCACAGACGTGCCGAAACGCAACTGCCCAGCATGGAAGACTTGTGTATAGTACACAGATCTGAAAGGGCCACAAAGGGTAAACGACCCAAAAGGTATGCTGAAGAGTTTGCTACAACAGTCATAGCAGATACAGCTGTTGTTACTAACTCAGAGAAGGTTTGGGAACCTTCAAGCTTCCAAGAAGTCCAAAGTTTAACCTCAGAGGATGCTGAGCCATGGTTAAATGCCATGAAGGCTGAACTTGATTCCTTAGAGAGGAACAAGACTTGGGAACTAGTTCCAGGCCTGCCCAGGCCACAAAAGGTTTACAAAGTTCAGTTATTGCAAAAGTTTTTCAGTGTTAATTTTATGCATGTTTTAAAATCACCATGGTATTTAACAATAATATCTTATATCCTTTAGAGGAGAAATCGTGAATTGTAGAATTTTAAATACCCATCATCATCCTTGGCTTCACTCAATTTTGTTTATAACACACTTCCATTTTCTTCTAGTTGTGAGGGTGGGGGATGGGGAGGGGCCTCACAAGTGGAGTAGCCTAGGACCTCTCTGCATCTAAATCCGGCCCTGGTTGTGAGCTACTCAGATTCACATTGCTGTAGCAGGAAGGGTCGCCTAGACATAGTTCTGTATGAATCAGCTTAAATATAGATCAGATTCCCTTAAAACATCCTGCCAAGTAGCAAGAAGCCTCTGGCTATAATAGATTTTCTGCTGATTTACACCTGCCTAAATTGAAAGTTGAATCAGGCCTTCCTCTCAAATTGTTATCTAAAAGATCTCATGAAAAATTGACTGATAGCATATCTTCCCAGCCCAAGATGTGGTAAGATATAGCAAATACATAGAAACAAGATACTAATTTGCATAAATGCCCACCATTTCATGCAAGGCACTGTAAGCATTTCATATTCAAACCAGCAAGCAGAGGGTTGATAGCAAATGCAAGCAATTATCAAGGGTCCTCAAGGGCAGTCATGGTTTGGGTTTTCCTGGTTTAAAAACAAACACACACGCAAAAAACTTTCCTTTCTTGATTTAGGCTTCACTGTTTCTGCCTGGGAAATTGTTATGCAGGACTTGAGGAGCTGTTGAAAATTTCATGACATTTGTACTTGAAAGGCATTAAAGGTAACAGCATAGGTTTCCGAACATACCTTGGATTAAAACCCATTAGTGTCACAGCATACGTATGATTCATACAGGACTATATTCTAGTGCCTTGTATGATTCATGGCATACTTACTTGTGGCAACATGCAGAGCAGTTAATTACTGTTTTGCAGCAGTGTGTGTGTGTGTGTGTGTGTGTGTGTGTGTGACACTGATTTTTAGAAAAGGATTTAGGAGCTGTGAGACAGCCAGGTGTGTCCCCCCTTTTTTTCCTGAACAACTCTAATGTATCCAGAAGGAATACACTTGAAAAGTATCCATAATGAGTATTTATTTAGATGTATTTAAAACACACACACCATAATTTCCCTTTCTGTTTTAAAGCTGCACATGTAGGTCTGAGGCATAGCTTTTTTATTATTATTCCTACAACAAGACTTCAATTGTCTGTACATTTGGAAACAATTACCCTGTTTCGTGTGGTAATATTCCGAGGCTATCCCCAGCGTAATTTGAATATCCTATTGGCCGTTTGCAGGGGATTGCACTGAATAAAGGTTTGAGTCACTACAGAATGCTTGAATATTATAATGGAATATCTTTATATATCTACTGCAGATGAGGTAAATGTTTGTTGTAGTCTTATGGGACTTGAATCCCAACTGCAGACTTACCATTGATGAGTGTAACGTAAGGACTAGCCAGATACATAAAGATGTTCTACCTCCACTGTCGGAGGCAGTATGTCTCTGAACAGGTAAAAGGTAAAGGTAAAGGACCATTGGACGGTTAAGTCCAGACAAACTTGACTATGGGGTGCGGCACTCATCTCGCTTCAGGCCAAGGGAGCCAGCGTTTGTCCTCAGCTTTCCGGGTCATGTGACCAGCATGACTAAATCGCTACTGGCGCAACAGAACACCATGGTAAGTGCCAGCATGCACGGAAATGCCGTTTACCTTTCCGCTGCAGCAGTACCTATTTATCTACTTGCGCTGGTATACTTTTGAACTGCTAAATTGGCAGAAGCTGGGACAGAGCAACGGGAGCTCACCCCGTCACACTGAACTTGAACTGTAGACCTTGCAACTGGCAAGTCCAAGAGGCTCAGTGGTTTAGACCACAGTGCTGCCCGCTCTGAATGCCAGTTGCTGGAAATCACAAGCAGGGAGAATGCTGTTGTGCTCAAGTCCTGCTTACGGACTTCCTACAGATGCTGGGCTACATGATCCATTGCCATGATCCCACAAGTTCTTATGCTCTTATGAGTAGTTCACATGTCAACTGTACATGTGGCCAACTGCTTTTTTTTTTTTTTTTTGCTCATGTATAAGACAAGGGAGAATGCAGCATGGCATAAACAATATTTTTTATGCAACATGGAGCAACAGTGTGCAAAATCACATTTTGCACTCATGATGAGAGACAGGTCAGATGAACCACTGATGTGCAGAATACAATCTAGGCTGAAAAAAATAACTAACTCCATGTGCAGCACCTACAACAGTAGCTTTAACTTATATTAGCTCATAGATCACATGTTCAATCATTTACAAGACCAGGAGCTACAGGAAGTTCCAAAATGTTATTACCTTGTGGTGGGGAAAATGTGGTATATGGAACCGTTTACTATAATTGGGATCTTTGCTGTATTTGTAAGCAGGAAGAATCCTGGTTGTGTGTTATGGTGATGTAAACTCAGTGGCCTCCTTCAGATGTCATACTAAACTATAGCAAGATGCCCAAACATGGCCAATATGTGCAGTAGCTAGCTAAGAATTTGTTCAAAATGCAAACTCCCACTGTCCCTGACCCTAGCCAATGCACATTCATCTTCTGTACACAACATATACATGTACATGTTCCAAAATATAGATTGTGTGAAATGCACCCACACATGTGCAATTTTTATAAGTGATGGGTCAGTACAGATGAACATGTGAAGGTTGCGAGTGATGACAGCAGGTTCAGTTCTGACCCCCTTCCTATCCACTTACTGGTTGTCTGAAGAGTGCTTTTGCCTATGGTTAAGAGGTTTGTTGTGTGGAGTCCATGCATTTAAAAATGATTCTGTTGAAATTGTTGCTCCATTTTAAACATTATCCATCTTCCCAAAGTTTCAGTCGGTGATTAGTGAAGTCACAAACACACACCATCCAACAGCAATTTAACTAGATAGCATTGTAACTTCACCATCTAATTCATTCAATTAAACAAAACTTTCAAGCATTGGTTGCATCTGTCCAAAATGTCCGGTATCTCACAGTATCAAGTCCTACAGCAGGTTATGATGAGACTTTTGGAAAGCTGAAGTATAATGTTGGTGCAGTGAAAAGGCTAAACTGAGGTTCAGTTGCACAAGTTTGCTAGCTCACAGATGAGGATTGTCAATCATAGTGGTGCCCTGAGCAGTCTCTTTCAAAAATGGGAAACATAAATATCTGGGCTTGAAGGGCAAAACGGAGGTGTTGAATTTTCAGAACTTGATAGGAAATGCATTTTAAGTGCTCAGCCTCTTACTCAGCAAAGTAAACAGCTAGCAGATGCCACTCTTTCCAGGTGGTCTAACATCTAGCAATTAGCCAAACCCCCTTTCCCCTTTTAATATAAAGCTGATACTCAGAAACTACATACAGATGTGACCTCATGCAAAAGTAAAGGCCTGACTATTCAGATTTAGACAAGAGGCCACCAGTTGAGTTGCTGGTGCTGCTACCTTGAAATATACAGGTCAAATGAGTCGTATAGTATAGGGGACTGCCTTATATGAGGTCAGTTTACCATGCATTTAGCCTAATATTGATTGCTCACCTGTCCAGTAATGGTCTTCCATATGAAACACCTGCTTTACATGCAGAAGGCCACAGGAACAATCCTGGGCATCTCCAGACAATGTGGGGAAAGACATATTTTTGAAATGGAGGGTCACTATCAGTCAGTGTAGACCAGGAATGAGAAAACTGTAGCCCTCCAGATGTTGGTGGACCTCAGCTCCCATCAGTCCCAGCCATCTTGGTCAGGGAAGCTCACAGTTGTAGTCCAAAGGCTCCCCATTTCTGGTATAAACAATACTGTGCTAGATGAATTGGTATTATCAAAAAATATGTCCCTATTGCATATTATTTTAACTGGAAAAGCTAGTGGTTGAACTTAGGACCTTTTGCATGCACATCATGTTCTTTGCCACTGATTTTTGGCCCCTCCCCATGAACTGGTCCAGCTATCCCATGTTACTAACTGAGGGAGGAAAGAAGATAAAGTGGTTCCTGAACTGTAGAAGACTTGTAAAGATGTGGCCTTTACCCCAGAGATTTAGTTTAGACAATTTCATGCCTTGAAAACATTCATCACATGTTGGAAGCAAGATGGCAACTGAAATAAAAGTCATGTTCCATGTAAGATCAGTCTCAGAAAATTGGTAAACAGGAGACTTTTTTACAGAAAGCTTCCATGTACTTAACTCACAGTACTGGGTTTCCAAGTTAGAATCTTTCCATGCTAGAATTTTCCTAGTTATAATCCAACACTTGTGGCTATGCTATACTGCAGAGCAGCCACTACACTGTACTGGCATAGGATAAGCTGGCATTACCTGAAACTTAGTTGCTTATTTCTACCTAGGAAATCCTTGTTCCACGGTTCATTTTTGGAACATGTATTTCTCAAGGCTGAAATACTTGTTTTTATCAACTGTTGGAATTTACTCCCTTCCTTCCTTCAGTTTCACAGCAAGTCTTGCCTGAGGCAGCTCGTGTAGCTGACTCTTCCAGTTACCTTCTGACTTTGTCCTGGCACTATCAGCCCAAGATTTATGATTAATGGGTATCTGGAAACATAAAAATAAGAAAAATGTCCCCCTCCCCATACATCATTTCATCATCTTGTATCAAGACGAACTTGTTATTGTAACCTGTCCATCCCCAAAGCGCCAGCCTGATAACAAAATACTATTCCCCCCCCCCTTTAACAATAAATTATCTACTTCTAATTTCATTCAAGCATCCACAATGATGCTATTGCCAGACCTTCCATAAGTCTGTACTCAGGATCAAACCACACATTATGTTAATGTGATTTCTGTGAAATAAATTGAAGGTGCCCTGTTTCATAACTTAGATATCCACCCCAAGTATGTAGGGGCACATGGGAAACAGGGTTTAGCACATACCCCCAATCTCACAGTCCCAATGAGAATTGCCTGTGAAGTTGTTCTTTGGTTCCATGGAACAGGAACATAAGTGATCATGCCAAAGTGCATCATTCTCTTCTCACAGTGACCACCAGATGCCTCCAGGAAGCCCACAAGCAGGACCTGAATGTAACAGCTCCCTCCCCACTTGTGAATCCCAGCAACTGGTTTCAGAAGCAATGTCATGGCTCCTGTAGAACCATCCAGGACCTATAGCAAGATCTGTCGCAGAAGGAAAGGGATTCATAGGTCAGAGGTGAGGAGAACCCAAGCAAGGTGTTTCCAACCCTTTGTTGTTGGACATCACAGAAGAAGAGGGGGAACCACACCCCAGATATGAAACTGAGCAAATTATCCAGACTTCAATCTTTAATGGAGAATGAAACATACTGTCAGGGGTTCAGGGACAGAGGCACAGGGTAGGCAGGAGATGGAGAGCGATGGGGATGAATCCCAGGACAGCGAGGAAGAGGATGACAATGACTCAAGAGATTCCATGAGTCTTTCCAGCGAATCAGAGGATTCCCAGAAGGGGGCGCCGGTGGTCAAGGCCAGGGGAGCCCCAGGGGGGACGTGTCAGGAGCAGGGGGCCAGCGGGGGATCCCAAAGTGGCAGCTGGGCGTCAGGACCAGCCTCCCCGCCAGAGTGCAGCGAAGGGGGTGGAGGTTTCAGTGTATCAGGGGAAGCGGCTCCGGCAGCAGAGAAAGGAGGGAGGTCGGAGCAAGCCTCCCTCCCGGAAGGGGAGGGGAGTAGTGAAGGGAGTAGTGTAGCTGTTAAAAGGAAGGTTAGAGGTTGGGCGCGCGCGCCAAGTTCAAATGTAGAGGCGCGCGGAAGTACAGGGAGCCCGGAGGAGGGGCCAGGTCCCAAAGCCCGCAGGAGGGGGCAAGAGCAGTCTGATTCCGCGTCAGAGGAATCCAGGAGGGGCGAAACCCCAGCGGGCAGAAAGACCCTGCGGAAAAGGAAAGAGAGAAAGAGGTGGAGCAGCGCAAGCCTCTTAAACTGGTGCAGGGGAGGGACGGATTCAGAGGGGACTTCAGCGGTCTAAGCCTAGCAGACGTAGGGCTGCGCGCCTCGGATGTGAAGCAAACAATGAACTGCAATAAACACTTTTGTATATAAGAAGAGATAGGCGTTGGTCTTTTGTGAGCTGAGACTTGAGGCAGCCCTGACAGTAAGTCCCCTCTCACAAACCGCAAAAAATTTTTTTTTGCAAAGCTCACGAAGTTTGGCAAACATGACTACTGAGGAGCAGATAACGACCCTGCAAAACGCAGTCGCTGAACTCTCCGTTGCAGTACGGGTCTCTCAGAAGACAGTTGCCGAAGCAGAAGCGCGATGCCAGGATCTGCAAGCCAGGTGGGATCAGGCGTGCAAAGAGGGGTTCCCGGGGTCCAGATCAGAGGGAATCGGACTCGGACGGAGGGGGGGCAATTTAGTAGCCCACTTCGATGGGAACCTGAAGCATTATCCCAATTTCAGAGCAGACGTCGTATACGCGCTGCATTTGCTTCGAAAAGACTTCAAAGATGAGGAGGAGAAAGTAGGCTTTATTGTGTCCCATTTGCATGGGGAAGCTAGAACCTGGTTACGCAATTTGTGGCGCGAAGATGGTCTTGCCCGCAGGGACTCTGACGAATTTATCAAAGCCATGGACGCTTGCTTCCAATCTACCGTTGACGTTGATGTGGCGCACCAGGAGATGCATGGATTGCGGCAGGGCAAGGCTACAGTGCGTCAGTACCATTCTCGCTTTTTTGCATTGCTGAATGTGCTGGGCTGGGAAAAGGACTCCCTGGCAGTGAGAGACTTGTTCTGGGAGGGGCTTCATGGCTCAGTAAAAGATGAGCTGGCTAGGGGAGACAGACCTCAAACCCTAGCAGACGTCGTGCAGAGGGCACTCACTATAGGGGTGCGCCACGAAGAACGCCCTTGGCACAGTGAGGAGGGGCGTCACGTCCGCCCACCAGCTAGAGCGCCTCCTTTTCTTCCCAGGGACCTGGGACGTACAAATCCCTCGCCTATGCTGAAGGGAGGGGAGGAACCAATGGAGCTGGGTGGTGCAAAGGCTCAGACAGCTGCCGGAGCCTCAGCGTCCGGAGCAGTCAAGGCGAAGCCTCCTAGAGGGACCAGGAAGTGTTACATCTGTGACAGTGCACAGCACATGGTTAAAGAGTGTCCCCAGAGGCTTCAGAAGCACACTGCAGCCTTAGCAACAGTAACAGGGGAAGCGTTCCAAGGAGAACAGTTTCAGGGAAACGAGAATGCCTGGCTGGAAGCAGAGATGCTGGGGCTCCGCCAGGCAAGTCAGTGAAGCAGTCCCCAGCGCTTTTGCAGCCTACAGACCCCTTACCACCCAAGCCAGTGGTGCAGCTCACTGCTACTCTCCAGCTACCTAATGGACTCACCCTGGAAGTCCCCATTACGATTGACTCAGGGAGCAACGCAGACTTCGTGGGGATGCAGTTCATCAAGCAGCATCGCATAGCGCTACTACCAGCCACGCTGCCTCTGAACGTCGTCACGGTAGATGGCAGGAAGTTGCTGGGTGGGCAAGTGGTACAACAGACGCCACCCATGCTGCTGAAAATTGGGAATCATCGCGAGGTCATCAGTTTCAATGTCACCCAACTGTCAGACACGCCTATAGTGTTAGGCATGAGTTGGCTGGATAGACACAGCCCATCATTAGCGTGGTACCAGCGGCAGCTCACCTTTGGCTCGTCCTACTGCGCACAACATTGCATCCAGACCGGCCAGGAGGAGGAGGGCCAGGAGGAAGGGCAACAGTTGCATCTAGGCATGGTGCAGGCAGTACCCCACAAGTACAAGGGGTTTTTGGAGGTCTTCTGCGAAAAGGAAGCTGACCAATTACCACCCCACCGGCCCTACGACTGTGCAATTGACCTCTTACCAGGGGCGACGCTACCGACTGCGAAGCTGTATTCCATGTCTGAAGATGAGATGCAGGAACTCAGGGAGTTCATAGATCACAATTTGAAGCGGGGATTCATCCAAGAATCCAAGGCAGTGGGGGGCAGTCCTGTGTTTTTCGTGAAGAAGAAAGACACGCCCCAAAAACGGCTCATTGTGGACTATAGGGCCATAAACTCGATGACAAAGCCCAAGGCCTTCCCCATGCCCAAGACTGACGACCTGCTCGCGACGGTGAGGAAGGGGAGGATCTTCACCAAGTTGGATCTACGCGGAGCATACAATCTAATACGCATGAGGGAAGGTGACGAGTGGAAGACGGCCATGTTCACGCCGCTGGGCACCTATGAATACAGAGTTATGCCGTTTGGTCTCCAAAATGGCTCCCACTGTTTCCAAGCATTCATGCACCACGTGCTAGCAGGACTCCTCTACAAGAAGTGCGTATGCTTCCTCGACGACATTCTGATCTTCTCAGAATCGCAGGAGACTCACGAGAGAGACGTAAAGGAGGTCCTGCAGAGGCTACGGGAGCACAGACTCTACGCCAAACTGGAGAAGTGCCAGTTCGATGTGACGGAGGTGGATTTCCTGGGCTACCGGCTGTCCGACAAGGGACTAGCCATGGACAGCGCCAAAGTCCGCGCGGTGTTGGACTGGAATAGCCCGCGCAATCGGAAGGAGGTCCAGAGGTTTGTCGGCTTCGCCAACTTTTACCGCAAGTTCATCAGGGGTTTCGCGAAAGAGACGGCAGCTATCACGGACACCCTCAGTTCCAAGAAGAAAAAGTTCACCTGGACGGACCAGGCGGAGCAGTCCTTCAGGAGACTTAAGAGTCTCTTCGCGTCCGAAGACCAGCTGCTACACGTGAATCCCGGCAGGCCCATGCGGGTTGAGACTGACGCATCTGACAGAGCAGTGGGGGCCGTCCTCTTGCAGGAAGATCCGCAAGGGAACTGGAGGCCCTGCGCTTTCTATTCCCGGAAGCTCAGCAAGTCGGAACAGAACTACACCATCTGGGACAGGGAGTTGTTGGCCATCCACGCGGCTTTCAAGGCGTGGCGGCACTTCCTCATCGGAGCCAAGCACACCGTGCAGGTCCGCACGGACCACAAGAACCTAGAGTATTGGCGCACGGCGAAGCTCCAGAGCCAGAGGCACATGAGATGGGCGGAGTTCTTTGCGGATTTCGATTTCCGGATAGAGTATATCCCGGGAGACAACAACGTCATAGCGGATGCGCTCTCCAGGAAACTGCAGTATCTCGAGGAAGCGGCACCAGTGGCAGCCAGGCACATTTTCGCACCGCAAGCGTGGGCGTGCGCTTCCGCCGCCGTGGACCTGGACGCGGTACGACGCGCGCTACAGACGGATCCGTTCGCACAATCCAAGATGGAGGAGGTGCGAAGAGGGACAGCAAAGGACGGCGAATTCCAGATACGCGACGGCCTGCTGACCCGCAAAGGTGCTCTCTACGTGCCGGGAGACGATCTCCGCGCGAAGGTTTTACAGCAGTTACACGACGCACCCAGCGCGGGTCACTTCGGCAAAGAAAAGACGGCGGACTTAGTAGCCAGAGACTTTTGGTGGCCCCAGATGCGGGGAGAGGTCGCGGATTACGTCGCCAGGTGTGACACTTGTCAGAGGTCCAAGCCAGTGCACAAGAAGCCAGCGGGATTTCTGGAACCGCTGGAGACGCCACTACAGCCGTGGGAAAGGGTGGCGCTGGACTTTGTTACTGATCTGCCCAGTTCGCGGGGCAAGACGGCGGTGCTTGTGGTTGTAGATCTGTTCACCAAGATGGCGCACTTCATTCCTTGCGCAAAGGTGGCAACAGCGGAACAGACCGCCAAGCTGTTCATAGACCACGTGTTCCGGGTGCACGGCTTACCACGGTCCATCCTGTCCGACCGGGGTCGCCAATTCATTTCCAGTTTCTGGCAGAAACTCCCGGGCATCCTGAATGTCAAGATCAACTTAGCGTCGGCGAGACACCCGCAAACCAACGGCCAAGCGGAGAGGGTCAACGCCATCATGCAGCAGTACCTGCGATGTTACGCCAATCAAAAGCCTGCAACTTGGGTGGACTACTTACCGATGGCCGAGTTTGCCTACAAAAACACGAAGCACGCGTCAACGGGGGTGACACCGTTCTTCGCCAACAATGGGCGACATCCCAGAACCTTCCCGGCGTTGGAGACAACGACGCAGGGGGAGTCGCAGGGAGCTGAGCATTTAGCAGCAGAATTGCAGGAGGTCCACGAGGAGTTACGACAGCACTTGGAACTAGCTAAACACGCCTACAAAGTGCAGGCAGACAGGCACAGGAGGGCAGGAGAAGACATCCAGGTGGGGGACTGGGTATGGTTAGCAGCCCAGGCGGTGCCGGCCAAGTCGTTAGCTAAGAAGAAGCTAGGACACAAACAGCTAGGGCCATACCAAGTTGAGGGCAGGATCAATCCCGTAGCTTTTCGGTTGATCCTCCCAGAAGATTCCCGAATGCACCCGGTCTTTCATAGGTCGGTGCTTACACCCTACAAGGCCCCACACAGATTTCAGGAGCCAGGGACGGCACCAGACCCACGTAGAAAGTCACCAGGGGGGGGAAGTCACCGAGGACCCCGACACTCAACGAGGTCACGGAAATTCTGGACTCGAGATGGGGGGAGGAGGGAGTGGAATACCTCCTCGCCAGGGAAGGTACCCCGGCCAGCGCCAACAGTTGGGTGCCAGATTATGCTCTGGAGGAACCTCTTCTTAAAGACGAGTTCCATGCACTCTTCCCACACAGGCCCATGCCAGCGGAGTATTTTGACGACTGGCTTTTTACGCCCACACTTTCAGGCAGCACCTTCCGGGGGTTCTCCTCCGCAGAGGAGACCACGCCGGAATCAAGCCCTCCAAGGGGATCGTGCTCGGGGGTGGACACGGACCGCTCTTATTGGTGGGACGATCAACCAGAAGTGGGGTGGCGAAGGGGGCCTTGGCAAGCAGCATCGCCTGAAGTAACAGGGGGAGGGAAGGGTTTGGATGTGTTGGGGGAGGACCCCGGTTTCGAGCACTCATACACTGAACTGGAAGCAGAGGAGATCGACATCGACGAACTGTATCCAGCATCTATCCCCGCTACAACGGAGCTCCCGGAACCTGCGCCCGAGCAGCGGGAGGGGGGAAGGGGGGGCTTCGAGGGGGGGATGGATGTCAGGGGTTCAGGGACAGAGGCACAGGGTAGGCAGGAGATGGAGAGCGATGGGGATGAATCCCAGGACAGCGAGGAAGAGGATGACAATGACTCAAGAGATTCCATGAGTCTTTCCAGCGAATCAGAGGATTCCCAGAAGGGGGCGCCGGTGGTCAAGGCCAGGGGAGCCCCAGGGGGGACGTGTCAGGAGCAGGGGGCCAGCGGGGGATCCCAAAGTGGCAGCTGGGCGTCAGGACCAGCCTCCCTGCCAGAGTGCAGCGAAGGGGGTGGAGGTTTCAGTGTATCAGGGGAAGCGGCTCCGGCAGCAGAGAAAGGAGGGAGGTCGGAGCAAGCCTCCCTCCCGGAAGCGGAGGGGAGTAGTGAAGGGAGTAGTGTAGCTGTTAAAAGGAAGGTTAGAGGTTGGGCGCGCGCGCCAAGTTCAAATGTAGAGGCGCGCGGAAGTACAGGGAGCCCGGAGGAGGGGCCAGGTCCCAAAGCCCGCAGGAGGGGGCAAGAGCAGTCTGATTCCGCGTCAGAGGAATCCAGGAGGGGCGAAACCCCAGCGGGCAGAAAGACCCTGCGGAAAAGGAAAGAGAGAAAGAGGTGGAGCAGCGCAAGCCTCTTAAACTGGTGCAGGGGAGGGACGGATTCAGAGGGGACTTCAGCGGTCTAAGCCTAGCAGACGTAGGGCTGCGCGCCTCGGATGTGAAGCAAACAATGAACTGCAATAAACACTTTTGTATATAAGAAGAGATAGGCGTTGGTCTTTTGTGAGCTGAGACTTGAGGCAGCCCTGACACATACATTTTGAAAAGTTTTTTTTTTTTTAATAAGGCTGAAAACCACATCTAAATGTGGGGAAATATTAGCTGTAATTGTGTTACAAGTTTGAGGGCATGGGCTGTATACTGAGACTGTTCAAATTCCTGGATCCAGCAAATGTTAAAATTTAAACAAGGATTCAAATTCCTGAAATAGCCAGGCTAGGTTCTTGGTGAAATAATGGCCTAAATATGGGTTGTTGAGGTAACAAAGCAAGTAGCTCTGTGCCAGAAAACAAACGTGTAGGTCCCAATCCCTCAAATGGCTGGTACTTAGAAAGACAAGGGACAGAGGTGAGAGTTGTTTGAGCTAGAAGCTAGAAGCTGGAAGCAGGCTGAGAAGCCAGAGAGATAGAGCAATGCCTGATTTCTGTTAGAATCCAAGACTGTGGCTATGGAAGAAGCAAGATTCTCTTGAGGAGTTAATGCTGTGAACCCCTCCATGGTAGGTTTAGACTGTGTGTGTATGTGTGAATAAACCATATAGAATTGTGTCCACTGTACCCCATTCCGAAGGAAGCATGAACCCTGTGTAAGCGCCTAGAACCCCTGGAATCTCACACTACTTAGAGATTCGGATGGCGTGCAACAATAGTGAAAAAGTGGGAACCAAGAAACATTCACTTAGTTCTGCCACATTTTAAAATCACAATGAACTTGTCATATACTAGGCACACCAACCCATGCAGAGACATCTTGTTCCATTTTTCAAAAATCCAATAGCTCAAAACCTATTGCAAATGTCTAACAGCTTTGTCTCCTATATAAAATGAAATATGTATCACAAAATAGAACATATGATGCTTCAAGACTCATTCCCTTGCATAACCCTCTTTTGCCACCATAAATGGTTATCAAATTCCCTTTCAAGACAGGAGCTTCTTCAGGGCAAATGTCAATGATTCAGAAAGACTGTGCTAGAAATACTGGAAGGTTGACATGACAGGTTCTTAATCCCATCACTTCATATAACTTCCAGTGATCTCAGTGGAGGTGCGGCCATTGATCAGTTGGAAATTGTTTGATCCAGGAACAGAGCCAAGTCAAATGAACCCCATGAACAGGCTGTGTGGAGGCGCTGGGAAGAAGACTGAGTTTAAAGGGCACAAAAATTATGGGATACCTTCCCTAGTGAGGCCCACCATGTGTTGTCTTTGTTGACCTTTTGAAGTTTAATTAAAACTCACCTGTTCTGCTAGGCAGTTGAGAAGATCAGCAGAGATCTAAGATTTCAATGTTGTTGCAGTTGTGTTTAGTGTTGCTGCAGTTGTCTAGTAGTTTTATTGCAGTGTTCTTGGGATATTTTACTCTCCCTCTCTTTCTTTAGGGACAATTGAGTCATGAAGCCAGATTTGGTGACACAGTCTAGGTTCCAATAAAAATTTAGCATTTGTACAGTAATTACCAGCATAAAGCCTATGGAGGGAAGAGAAATCAAAAGTATGTAATTAACATTACAATGTTTCATTAACACACAATAATTCCTCTGCAGGTCATACAATTCACATGCATATTTTATTAAATTGCACACAATTTTTTTATATGTATCTGACCCTCATCCTCCTGCATGCTTTGAAGATAGAAAGCCAGTGGTATAGCCTATAAGTTTAAAGACATTTAGAAAGAATTGTGGAGTTAAAAGGTACTTTTGATGTTTGTTCTTTCTTTTCTATCACAAGGGCATTCAATACAGCAAAGGAACGTAAGTAGAAAACATTAAGGCTGAAGAAATTTCCATGGCAATCATTCTCATTTAACCCTTTCCAATCATTTAATATAAAGGGCTGGTAGACAGCTATTTGTTTATTAAGGATATAAAAGCAGCAATATGAATTTCCCCATCTCATTGCCAACAGATTCTCTGTGTGATGCTCTGGTTCATTTTAATGAGGATTATATCATACTCCGAGAATAGGTCTCTTCAGCTGTTAACTAGATGGAGCCAGATGTATGCTATTGCCTTCCACAATCCTTGCTAGTGTTTCTGATCAAAGAGGAGAGCAATTAACACTGCCAAGCCTCCCAAGCTCTTTTGTCCAAATGACCTTTTCATAATAAATGTCCTTGCTCCCAATGATTCATGCAACTAGTCTGGAAGAGTTGTCCATGGAAATAACAGGATAGATTGTGCAGGAATGACTTGGGACGTGGGCTCTGATCATCAGTGGAGCCTCCAGGTTTGGAGAGAGACTTCTTTGGGCAAGATTCATGTAACACCCTCTGCCTCAATAAGGAAGGTCCACAGCTCAGTGGCAGAGCATCTTCTCTATCCAGAAGGTCCCAGGTTCAATCCCTGGTATCTCCAGGTAGGACTGGGAATGCCCTGTTTCTACCAATCAGTGTAGACAATACTAAGTTACAATGGTGTATCTATATCTACATCTATATCTTTCAACATCTATCTATCTCAAATGTCATCTTAAAAAGCAGAGACATCACCTTGCCGACAAAAATCCATATAGTTAAAGCTATGGTTTTCCCAGTAGTAATGTATGGAAGTGAGAGCTGGACCATAAAGAAGGCTGATCACTGAAGAATTGATGCAGATACCAGCTCTGAGACTGTTTTCTGTTTGTAAGTGCTGCTAACTCATTATTTTAAGCACTGCGTAAGTATTTGCTCTATGGACATTGTATTCTGCCTAGTTTAACCTTAAGAAAATTCGCAAACAGCCATCCCGAACAATCTCTGTGTGCATGTACTGTGTAATCGAGTTAAGCTTTCTAAAGCTTTAGGAACACTATCAGTTCCTCGTAATGATAATTTTATTTTTTTAAAAAAATATCAGCAGCAGAGATTCAAAACCTTTGTTAAACCCTTGGTAAACACATGCACAAGGATTGACCGCCAAATACAATGTTATAGCAGCCCCAGTATGTACAGCGAACCTCCTTCACCATCGGTAATGCAGTCATTGAAAAGTTAACATCTGTGGCTTAATTATTATTTGAATTTTAATGAAGAAGATGAAGTAAATCACTCAGCTTAGCTGCTCGCTTTTTGAAGCAAACTGAGTTCCTGGAAGATAAGAGTGAGATTGTGCTTGTTCAACAGCTTGGCAATACTTGAAGGGGGAGGGTAAAATACAGGTTTGATGGAATTTAGAACAATTCTACTGCTAATAAAAAAAAAGTGGAGGATAGTCGTAATTCCTGAATATGAGTTTCAGGCTTAATGAGTTTAGCTTAGTTTTTGCAATGAAGCTTTAATGCAGTTAGACAAAATACCTGCCTATGTACACATGGCCAAAATCAGCTCCCGGGAAACTAAACATAGAGCTAATGTAAACTATTTCTGTGCTCTATGCATTCCTTTAAAACTCAACAATCACTTAGCTAGCTGGCAGAATATGTGGAAGCAGGGAATATGTACTTTGAATGCTAATCCTATAAATCAAGGATGAGGATCCTGTGGCCATGCAGATGTGGGACTAGAACTTTCATCTTTCATGACTAGCAGGTATGCTGGCTGGGGTTTTTTGGGAGATGGAATCAATTAACATCTGGAGGGCCACATCTCTGCTGTAGGAGATGCTGAGCAAGCACCTTTCAGGCTCTGATCTTTGCTGCTACAGCTCCTGAACACACCACCACCACTGAAGCCCTGGGCCAGATATTTTCGGTACTGCAGCTTAGAAGTGGCAAGAGCGGTTGTTAAAAATGGAGGGAAGCAGTGCAAGGATGCATGTGGGAAGCAGAGAACCAGGTCAGATGCAGAACCCAGAAAAGGAAAGGGTGTGAGGGGGAATCACATTGTGGACTCACTCGCATCTGACTTTTATGTACTGGGGGTGGGGAGAACCAGAGTGAAACCTGATCTGCTCCCCTCTGCGGCCCCGCCCACCCACTATGGCTGAATTGGCCCAATATTCAAATAGTTTGGTGGTGGGAAAGCCCATGATTCCAAGCAGCTGTCCTGGGGAGTCCCAACTGCTGGCCACATAGACTCAGCGTGGCTCCCATGGGATCTTGCTGTGAGGGGCCGCAACAGCCATTCACCCCATACTGGGTAAACAGCCATCTAGGCACATCTGAACTACTGGCCCCTTTTGTTTAATACGACTAACAGAAAATCTCCAGAGCCACAGGCAGAGGAGGCAGAGGTTTCTTCCGTCAGCTACTATCTGGCTGTTTTAAGTGGAAATGTCAGGGATTGAATTTAGAGCTCTTCTGCATACAAAGTATGTACTCTGCCACAGAGCTATGCCCTATCTCTTGACTTGGTGAGGTGAAGTAAAGGCCATGTTTAGAAGCTTGGCGGCTATACAGAGGAATTTCCCATCCTGCATTCATCACCCAATTGCCATGATTGCCACGTGCTCAGGGAATACATATTGGTCCAGACCAGCTCGTGTACTGTGACCATGCACTTCTTTTCATCATGTGAATGTTCCCTTTGAGCATGGCCTGCATATGAAAATAACTCAGTTACAGCATACAAAGGTTCACCAACAAAGAATTCCTTCTAATCCCGCTGAGCCAAAAAATATAGTTGGGGAAACTCATAATTTCTGCCAGCTTTCCTTCCTTCCTTTCTGTTTTTGTTGGAGCTTTGATCCTTCTGGCTATCTAAATTTCACACAGAATACATTAGATATCTTTTTGTTTGTTTCAAATATCTTTGAAGGAATTGGTACTATGCTGGAACAACTTGCCAATAATATCAAGCAAGCAAGCAAAATAAAAGATAAGAAAGAGATGGCGAAGTTGGCAGGTACCTGGGTAGTAAATGGGTTGCTGACGTGGCACATATTTAAGACAAAATGTTGACTTATGCCGCAGAAAATAGAATAAGGTACAATTAGAAAATATTTCAGGGATTTCTTCTTGATATATGCCAGACACCTCCAAACTCGGCCCTCCAGATGTTTTGGGACTACAATTCCCATCATCCCTGACCACTGGTCCTGTAGCTAGGGATGATGGGAGTTGTAGTCCCAAAACATCTGGAGGGCTGAGTTTGGGGATGCCTGATATATGTTAAGCCTGAGTTCGAAGGAGTGTTGCCTTCACCTGTGTGGGTTGTCTTCCCTTTGTCACACAGAAGCAGACATCTAAAACAGCAATTACAGTATAAGCAACAGTCAGTTCTTTGTAAAGAGTGGAGAAAACACCCAGTCTTCCCTCCAGGCAACCCCAAACTCCGCCCTCCAGATGTTTTGGGACTACAATTCCCATCATCCCTGACCACTGGTCCTGTAGCTAGGGATGATGGGAGCTGTAGTGCCAAAACATCTGTAGGGCCGGGTTTAGGGGTGCCTTCTCTACACAGAATAGAAGGCAGAAGGATTAGCAAGCTGAACCCATATTCTAATCCTAAAGTTACTACATAACAATCAGGATGTCAGGGTGCTGTTGGCGGCTACTGGCTGCCTGCCCAGTAAAGCAGAGAGACAGGGGGGAAAGCGAGCTTTTCAGTTCCTTTTTATTATTAGAATTTCCAGGACAAAATTCCATCCACACTGTTCATCATCCGACGTAGCCTCGAGTGAAGCTCCACCTCCCCTTCTCTGTACTTCCCTATTCATCACAGTCCTCCTCCCTCTGACAGCGGCTACTAAGTGCCACCCACCTTTGAGCCCTCTTCTCTGCTATTCACAGCAAGGGAACGGGTTCTGGGAAACTCTCCACCGGCAGTGTGTCAGTCAGCTGCTGCTCAGGCTCTGTCTGTTCAATGCTACCTGGTTCCTGCTCCTCATCTTCCATTATTTCCCAACTTCTTCCCTCTTCTTCTTCTGGGGTGTGACCTGTACCCAAACCCCTCCTCTAGATCGATACTATCTTCCCCTTCCTTCTATCTGGAAGGATCCTGGGGAGGTGACCTCCACCATTCCTCTTTATCTGCCCAGTCCCTGACATCAGAATGTGTAAGAGCTTTTAAGGTTCAGGAGACGTATTCAAAGACACCTTCCCATGTATTTCCTTAAGTTGAGTACCTATTTCATTATTTACTTTAAAGGCCCTTCCTTCTCTCCCCCCCCCCCCATGTATGCATAGTTAGCTATTCGTATTTATTAATTTTATTAACATTTAATAGCAATTACCCACTGTTATAATCAGTATAGATGCCACTGCCTCCCCTGTTCTGTTGTCTTAAACCATCCTGCAGTCTTTCCCAAGCCTTGACTTTAAGAACAGCAGAAGCAGCTGGAAAGGGAAAAGAGGAGTTCAGGGTTTTATTAATTTTTAATTATGATTATGTGTCTTTGTTTTTCAGCTTGATCCTTTTACATGGTTTTGTATGTGTTGTGGTATTTTATGACTTGCTGTTATTTTAATTTATTACAGTATAGTAATTATTTATTGTAATTGTTAAGATTGAGTTTCTGTTTAATTATTATTTGCTCTTATTTTGAGAGTTAATTTTATTGTGTACTATTATATTCTAATGGATTACTGAGTATTACTTTATTTGATATATGTTGTTTCTTTTAAAGTTATGTTTTTATTAGTGACTTTTTTGTATTGGATCAGATTGTTGTAAGGTGTGTTTGATCTTTGTTGCATACTTTGTTGTATCTTCAGCTTGTAAACTGAGAAAGGCAGTATACAAATTAAAAGTGAAATGAAATGTTCCCTGGTATAGGGCTGGTCAGAAGTCATGTTGCAATAGGAGGCATTTCAACTCATAAAGAGTCTGCTTTCCATTTCTTTTCTCATACTGAAATTCACAAAAACCCTTTAGATCTTTTTGTTTTTCTAATGTTTCTGGGGTGTCGTGTTTTAAAGGTAACATTCTAGGTAGCCTTGGCAGCCTCCTATATTTTTGCTTGCTTGTTTAAATTTATATTCAAACCTTGGTCCAAAGCAGGCCCTCAGATGTTAAATTCATCTGAATGTCAGGTGTCAAATTTTATGAAATACTGAATATAAAAACTACTAAATACAGTCAAATATTAACAGCCAAATATCAGATACTGAAATCATTGCATAGCAAATAATTTTCAGTTATTTAAAATACCCTGTGTCTCAGTAATTTTGATTGTAATTCTGATTGGTTTCAACCAATTTCCCAATCTTCAGTTTACTGCTATAGTAAATTGAACATGCAGAATTATGTTTTCTGCAGAGAACACTTCTTTTCCTGAATATTAATCATCAATGAGATTTTGTCTTTTTAATAAAAAGAAATCCCTTCCTTAATAATGTTTAAAGTGCATTGCTCTTGCAGAACTCTATCATTCCACAGAATGGCCACAAAGGTTTATAAAAAGTGCAAAATATAAATATTTGGGTTTCAATATTTTGATTTCCTGTTCAATTTCAATGTAGCTGTGAACCAAACCATCTACAGTCAAAGAGAAAACAGAACTGGAGTTTGCTGATATTACAGTGTGCCAGGAACAGAAGCTGTTATTGCACGTCTGAAGAATTTTTATATCCCTCTGATAGTTTGTACACCATCTGAATTTTATTAAATTCTCTTTGACCAACCTAGAGCCAAGGTTGGCTTATATATGCAGAGAATCTCAGTGCTAATAAAATAGCTTTTAATGAGGCACAGATGAAAATCAAATGATTGCATAGAGACCTGAAAGACATTTTGGCAAAGTATTTATTATTAACATTGATTGGCAAAATAACTAAGATTTGAGCTAAGAAATTGCAGTCTGCAGTATCTCCAGGTTGCAGTCAGAATATTGACTGACTGTCTTGTGTCAAGGCATTCATAACCCAAGCCTCAGTATTCAGTCTCCTGTATCATGCCATAACTCTAAGCCAAGAGTAACATCCTGGCTCAGTTCTCTGTGCAAAACACAGTAGGAGGTCAGCATTAAAACTGTATGATGAATTTGGCTTTATGTATAATGTCACACTAGTAAAAATTTAGTATTTGGTGGGCTTATTAAACAGTGAGTGTATCACAAGCCAGACACATATATCATCTAATTCAGTCCTCAACATTTCAGAGTTGTGTCTCCCCGTTGCAGAAAAGAAAATACTACTTCATAACAGTTACACTTATAACTAAATACTTTTCCAAACTGAATTTTAAGGTGTGCACATAAGTCTGGTTTCAGTAGGAAACTGTCAGAACCAATGTAGAATTAAACTTGATTTTTAAAACCATGAAGTACATTCAAAAGGCAACTTTAAAAGCCATAGGTCAACAAAATGCATAAATTGCCTTGAGGTGGTGGTTTTGAAGGCATTAATAAATTAATAGTGGTGGTAATGTTGCCCTTATTTGAAATGAATTTGTCCAGCTCTGCTCACTACTCTGAGCAAATCCCACAGGGCTGATTCATATCTCTACCCAACCAAAGGTCTGGTCTCTGCCTCACCACACACACAAAAACAACACATGAAATGAAGACTTAATGTGCACTTTGTGTGACTGTTCCCCTCTCAACAAAGGGGAGTAAGATCAGGCCTATGTACATATGGTAGCATTTTACTTTATATCAGGTGTGGAGAACCTTTGACCTTCCAGATATTGCTAAACTACAACTGCTATAATCAAGGCTTGTTGGGACTGCTGGGAGTTGTAGTTCAGCAACATCTGGAAGGTCAAAGGTTTCCCACCCCTGCTTTGTATACAGTGGTGCCTTGCAAGACGAAAAGAATCCGTTCCGCGAGTCTCTTCGTCTTGCGGGTTTTTTCGTCTTGCGAAGCAAGCCCATTAGAGGTTTAGCGGCTTAGCGCTACAGTATTAGGGGCTTAGCCGGCTTAAAGATCAGCTGATAAGCGGCTTAACGATCAGCTGATAAGCGGCTTAGCATCAGCTGTTAAGCGGCTTAAAGATCAGCTGATAAGCGGCTTAGCATCAGCTGTTAAGCGGCTTAAAGATCAGCTGATAAGCGGCTTAGCCATCAGCTGTTAAGCGGCTTAAAGATCAGCTGATAAGCGGCTTAGCATCAGCTGTTAAGCGGTTTAAAGATCAGCTGATAAGCGGCTTAGCCATCAGCTGATAAGCGGTTTAGCGGCTTGGGAAAAAGGGGGGGGAGGAAAAAAACCCCGCAGGAACTCGCAAGACATTTTCGTCTTGCGAAGCAAGCACATAGGAAATTCGTTTTGCGAAGCACCTCCAAAACGGAAAACCCTTTCGTCTAGCGGGTTTTCCGTCTTGCGAGGCATTCGTCTTGCGGGGCACCACTGTATATGCTGAAGTATCACTCCTCCACTGTGCAAAAAAAAGGATCAATGGTCTGTGTGTGTGTGTGTGTGTGTGTGTGTGTGTGTGTGATATTTGTGGATCACTACCTCATCCAAGAAATGTGCTTTAGTTCTGCAGTGTAAACATGTCATAGCTCAGAGGGATCTCTTATTGGCTACCTCCAAAAAGTGGCCTTTACAGCTTTGCCAGTCTGCTGTCTATCTTCCTCTTAATGGCTACACACCTCCTCAAATATGATTAGATTCAGGGCAAATTTAACAGTGGTACAGTATCTGTTTTGAGCGTAGGAGTTCCTAGGTTTAATTATCAGTATTTCCAGGTAAGGTGAGAATGTCCCATGTCTAAAACTATAGAGAGCTGCTGCTCTGTGTGGACAGCACTGAACTAGATGGAAGAAGGTAGCTTCCTAGATTCCTAATACTTTCAATTTTTGGGGGGGGGGGTGAGTATCTTACCCAGTGGAAACATAAACACTTTTAAAATATGGATTTAATTAGAATGGACTTTTTTACTTGGTGTGTGTATGCTGCCATGATACTAAACTAAGTTTGTAGTTTCCCATTAGGTATGGGTGAAATAAGTCCAAAATCATCATGGAATGGTTTCAGAGATTTGCAGAAGACAAAAAAATAAAAATGACCTTTACAACTGTCATTGGAACATTTTTTTTTTCTTAAATCAGAAGAGCAAGCTCTGACTTTGCCTCTGACAAAAATCAGCAGCAGCAGTGGCTTAAGCCAATACCCTCGAGGGCCAGGATTTGTGGATGCCTCCACAATCCTGACTAAGAACAGCAGGAGGTAGAACAGAATGTAGCTGAATGGTGCCAGCAACCACCTGGTGGGCTGGACTCAGCTGCCTCACTTGGCAGAAAGATCAAGGATTGAAGAGTAGGAGGGAGACAAGAATCCATTGCAGAGAGAGGAAGGAAAATAAATGTCAGGGGTATATGCAAGGAAAAGAAACCAAAGGCAGAGTGATATTTCACGGAGCAAAACACTTTCAATAAAAAAGCTAGTGTTCTTTTCCAAGCCATGGCAACAGCAATGCAAGAACACCCCAAGCAGGATGTTCATAGCTGAAGATTCAGCCCTGACAAAGTATAGTCAGGTGAGGCAAATAGGGCTATGTCCCTGTTTCAGCAGAGCAAAGCAAACACAAGCAAGGCAAGGCAGAGCCAAGTCAAGGTTCAGGCAGGGTAGGAATTGAGGATACAGACAGCACTCTGGACAGCTCTATGGAGCATGCAGGCTGCAGCCTCATAGGAGCAAGGCTCAAATGTTGCTTCAGCAGCAGACAACTCCACCCTGAGCCTTCAATAGAGCTCCAGCTGGGTGGCTAATTCCACCTTCGATGACAGAAGCTTCTTCCATTAAAGACTATCTTGGCTGTGAGTCCTGGAAAATTTGCCCCCTGCCTTGCAGGTATTTTTTCACCTGGCCTGGGAGGGCAGAGCCTTGATTGATTCCAGCTACAAAAGCTGAGGCTACATATGAGGCCAGAGACCAACTTGGCTGTCTATTGGTGTAGACCTAGGTCATTGAGCCTGAGCCATCACCTGCCATGAACCACCACTGGCAGGACTGGAAACAACAGCAGCAGTTACATTCTAGGCTTATGATCATATTTTATTCTTTTGCTAATTATGATGTTTTAAATGTGCATTTTATTTTGACTTCTTTAATATTTTTTTTAAAGTTTACAGTTTTTTGTTAACTTTACTAAGTTTAATGTGCATTCTGTAGTTGACTTTTGCAATGTTTTACTTTGAAATATTTAAGATAACATTTTAGTTTCTTGTTAACTTTGTTTCTTTGAATGTATACTTTATAGTTGACTTTTTTCAGTAATTGTCAGGGGTTCAGGAGCAGAGGCAAGGGCAAGGGAGGAAACAGAGAGCGAGGGGGAGGAGGCAGAAGAAAAGATGAGTGATGACGACGACCCGAGATCTCCGAGTCTTTCCAGTGAATCAGAAGATTCACAGAAAGGAGCACCAGTGGCCAGGGCAAGGGGGGAGCCTAGGGGGACACCCCAGGAAGATAGAGCCAGAGGGGACTCAGAGGGGAGCAGTTGGAAATCAGGACCAGCGTCACCGCCAGAGAGCAGGGAAGAGGAAGGGCGCCAGGGATCAAGCGCTGGCAGCTCACAACAGGGGGGAGGGCACGAGTCAGGAGTGGCCACACCTCCATCGGGGAGCGAAGAAACGGTCAGACGGAAGGTGGAAGGTTGGGCGCGCGTGCCAAGTTCAAATGCACAGGAAGGTGGCGCAGTAGGCAGCCCGGAAAGGGAGCCAGGTCCTAAAGCCCGCCGAAAGGAGGGAGAAGAGTCAGGGGGGTCAGCGTCAGCGTCAGAGGAATCCCGGAAGGAAGAGACCCCGGGGGGGCAGAGGGACCCAGAGAAGAACAGTCAGGCGGAAAAGGTGGAGCAAGGCTAGGATATTAAGTTGGTGTACAAGGGGCGGAGACTCAGATGGAGCTTCGCCGATCTAACCATGAGACGTAGAGTTGCACGCAGCAGCTTGAGAATGGAAACTGTAACTCAATAAAGACTTTTATTTAATGATCGCTGGCTAGCGTGATCCTCTGTGAGCTAGGATCTGGAAGCAGCTCTGACAGTAAGCTCCATCTCTGCCTGTGGGCATCTACGTCCTCGCGGAGAGGAGAGAAAGCGGGTGCCTACTAGCGAGCTCACGAACGGCAGACAACATGACGGCCGAACAGCAGATAGTGGAACTCAGAGAAGCAGTGACACGACTGAATGCCGAGGCTCTTGCATCCAGGAAGAGAGAGGAGGACGCAGCTGCCGCCTACAGGGATCTCCAGGTCAGGTTGGAAGTGCTTACGAAGCAAGGGCAACTGACACCCAAACCGGAGGGGATTGGGTTGGGGAGACGAACAGGCGGTCTGGTCTCTCACTTCGATGGGAATTTGCAACAGTACCCCAACTTTAGAGCAGATGTAATGTGTGCACTGCAACTGCTGAACAAAGACTTTAGAGATGAGCAAGAGAAGGTGGGATTCATCATGTCCCATTTGCATGGAGATGCTAAAGCATGGCTGCGCAATTTGTGGAGAGATAAGGATCCGGCGCTCCAAAATGCGGATGCCTTTATTAAAGCGATGGATGGGTGCTTTTTATCAAGCATTGACGTGGATCTTGCTCGGCAGGAGATACATGGACTGAAGCAAGGGAGGGCCAGCGTAAGGCAGTACCATGCCCGCTTTTTCGCTTTGGTCAGTGCCCTGGAATGGGACAGAGATTCGGCTCCTGTAAGAGACCTGTTTTGGGAGGGATTGCACGGCTCGGTTAAAGATGAAATTGCGAGGGGGGAGAGACCCCGGACCACGCAGGAGATCGTTCAGAGGGCGCTGGCGGTGGGGGTGCGGCTGGAAGGACGTCCGTGGAGCAGGGACGAAGGGCGTGGAGGGCGCGAACCAGCCAGGGGCTCCTCCTTCCTTCCCAGAGAAGCAGCGCGTGCGCAATCCACGCCTCCGCCAGGAGGAGGAGCGGAACCTATGGAGGTTGGAGGTGCAAGGGCTCAGTCAGCAGCCAGAGCCCTAGCACCGGCAGCAGTGAAAGCGAAGCCTCCTAGAGGGAACAGGAAGTGTTACATCTGCGATGATCCACAGCATATGGCGAAAGAGTGTCCCCAGAGGCTCCACAAGCACACTGCAGCCTCAGCAATGGTAACTGCAGCAACGCAGCAAGGACAACCACAGCAGGGAAACGAAGGAGTCTGGTTGGAGGAAGAGGCACTGGGGCCCAGCCAGACGTGTCAGTGAAGCAGTCCCCAGAGATTTTACAGCCCATGGACCCCCTCCCGCCCAAACCGGTAGTGAAGCTCACCGCGTCGCTCCAGCTGCCCAATGGAATCACCATGGACGTGCCAATCACCATTGACTCCGGAAGCAATGCGGACTTTATAGGGCAGGACTTTGTCGACCGGCACGCTATACAGTTGCTGCCTGCCACGCTGCCCCTGCAGGTTGTCACGGTGGATGGCAGGGAGCTGCTAGGGGGGCAAGTGGTGAAGCAGACGCCACCAATGGTGATGCGACTTGGGAATCACAGGGAAATCATCAGCTTCAATGTCACTCAACTATCGGACACGCCCATTGTATTGGGCATGAGTTGGCTGGACAAGCACAGCCCGACGCTGGCTTGGTACCAGAGGCAGCTGACCTTCGGCTCTTCCTTTTGCGCTGAACACTGCATCGTGCCCAGGCAGGAAGGAGGGGAAGAGGAGTCACAGCTGCAGCTAGGCACGCTGCAAGCGGTTCCCCACAAGTACGCAGAATTTTTGGAGGTTTTCTGCGAGAAAGAGGCAGACAGGCTACCCCCCCACAGACCATATGACTGCAAAATTGACCTGCTGCCGGGGGCGGCGCTGCCCAAAGGGAAGCTGTATTCCATGTCTGAGGACGAACTGCAGGAACTCAAAGAGTTCATAGATCATAATTTGGAGCGCGGTTTCATCCGAGAGTCCAAGGCAGCGGGGGGCAGTCCGGTATTCTTTGTTAAGAAGCGGGACACGCCCCAAAAAAGACTTGTAGTGGACTTTCGCATCTTGAACAGTGTGACCAAGCCATCGGACTTCCCCATGCCCCGAATCGACGACCTCCTCGCAAAGGTACGGAAGGGCAGAGTGTTCACCAAGTTGGACCTGCGAGGGGCATACAACCTCATTCGCATGCGGGAGGGAGATGAGTGGAAGACAGCCATGTTCACGCCCCTGGGCACCTACGAATATAGAGTTATGCCTTTTGGATTGCAAAATGGCTCCCACGTTTTTCAAGCTTTCATGCATCACGTGTTGGCGGGGCTCCTCTACAAGACGTGCGTCTGTTTCTTGGATGACATCCTGATCTTTTCGGAATCGCAGCAGGAGCATGACAGACACGTCAAGGAAGTGCTGAGCAGGCTACAGCAACATAGGCTTTACGCCAAGCTGGAGAAGTGCCAATTCGACGTGACCAAGGTGGATTTCCTGGGCTACAAGTTGTCTGATAAAGGGCTCGCCATGGACAGCGCCAAGGTCCGAGCAGTGTTGGATTGGAAAAGCCCACGCAACCGGAAGGAGGTCCAACGGTTTGTCGGCTTCGCGAACTTCTATCGCAAGTTTATCAAAGGCTTTGCGATGCAGACAGCGGCCATCACGGACACGCTCAGCTCCAAGAAAAAGAAGTTCATCTGGACAGAGCAGGCGGAGCAGTCCTTTCAGGCACTCAAGCGTCTCTTCGCGTCGGAAGAGCAGCTGCTTCATGTCAACCCCAGCAGGCCGATGAGGGTGGAGACAGACGCTTCGGACAGAGCCGTGGGAGCAGTCCTGCTGCAGAAAGACCCGCAGGGGGTTTGGAGGCCGGGAGCGTTTTACTCAAGGAAGCTCAGCAAGTCCGAACAGAACTACACCATCTGGGACAGGGAGTTGCTGGCCATTCATGCAGCGTTCAAAGCGTGGAGGCACTTCCTGATCGGCGCCAAGCACACGGTGCAGGTCTGCACGGACCACAAGAATCTAGAGCACTGGCGCACGGCACAGTTCCTGAACCAGAGGCAGATACGTTGGGCTGAGTTCTTTGCGAATTTCGACTTCCGAATAGAGTATGTCCCGGGGGACACCAACATCATGGCGGATGCTCTCTCCCGTAAGCCACAGTATCTGGAGGAGGCAACGCCAGCGGCCGCCATGCACATCTTCGCACCGACAGTGTGGGCGTGCGCGGCGGCAACAGTTGACCTGGATGCGGTGCGACGAGCGTTGCAGGATGACTCCTTCGCGCAAGCAAAGATGGCAGAGGTGCACAGGGGCACGGCAGCGACCGACGAGTTCCAGCTGCGAGATGGTTTGCTCATCCGTAAAGGGGCCATCTACGTGCCGGGAGACAAACTTCGCGCCAAGGTACTGCAGCAGCTGCACGACGCGCCCACTGCCGGGCACTTTGGCAAGGAGAAGACGGTGGAATTAGTAGCCAGAGACTTCTGGTGGCCCGGAATGAGAGGGGAAGTCGCGGACTACGTGGCGAGGTGTGACACCTGCCAGAGGGCCAAACCAGTGCACAGACCGCCGGCCGGACTGCTGGAACCGCTGCAAACTCCGTTCGAGCCATGGGAGAGAGTGGCCCTGGACTTTGTCACGGATCTGCCCAGCTCGAGGGGCAAGACGGCTGTGCTGGTGGTGGTGGATTTGTTCTCCAAGATGGCACATTTCATTCCGTGTGCGAAGGTGGCCACGGCGGAACAAACCGCCAAACTGTTCATAGACCACGTGTTCAAGGTTCACGGTCTGCCGCGGTCTATTCTGTCCGACCGAGGGCGACAGTTCATCTCAAACTTCTGGCAGAGGCTGATGGGCTTCCTGAACGTCAAGATCAACCTGGCGTCGGCTAGACACCCGCAGACCAACGGGCAAGCGGAGCGGGTCAATGCCATCATGCAGCAGTACCTGAGATGTTATGCGAATCAACAGCCTGCGACGTGGGTGGATTACCTGCCTCTCGCCGAGTTCGCCTACAACAACACGAAGCACGTGTCCACGGGGGTCACGCCGTTCTTCGCCAACAACGGGAGGCACCCTAGAACCTTCCCGGGACTGGAAAGAATGGGGGAAGGGGAGCCGCAGACAGCAGATGCGTTCGCGTCGGAGTTGCAGGAGGTCCACGATCAGCTGCGGCGGCACCTGGAGCTGGCTAAACACGCATACAAGGTACAAGCGGACAAACACAGAAGGGTTGGCGAAGAGATCCATGTGGGAGACTGGGTCTGGTTAGCAGCCCACGCAGTGCCGGCCAGGTCGTTGGCGAAGAAGAAACTAGGGCATAAACAACTGGGGCCCTACCAAGTCGACGAACAGGTCAACCCGGTGGCTTTCAGGCTGGCTCTTCCGGAGGGTTCCAGAATGCATCCGGTGTTCCACAGATCGGTGCTCACTCCCTACAAGGCACCTCACAGGTTTCAGGAACCAGGAACGGCACCGGGTCCGCTCCGAGAGAGAACCGGGCAAGGGGGAGTGGCACAGGAGGAGCGCATCAACGAAGTCACGGAGATTTTGGACTCCAGATGGGGGGAAGAGGGGGTAGAATACCTTCTCGCCAAGGAGGGCACCCCGGCCAGTGCCAACAGCTGGGTGCCGGGCTACGCTTTAGACGAACCTCTGCTCAAAGAAGAGTTTCATGCCCTCTTCCCACATAGGCCAATGCCAGCAGACTTTTTCGACGACTGGCCTTTCACGCCCACGCTTTCAGCCAGCACGTTCCGGGGGTTCGACTCGGACGAGGAACCGACACGAGACGCCCGTTCCCCAGAGGGGTCACCCTCGGGATCTGCTTCAGAACCCTCGTATTGGTGGGATGATCGACCAGAGGAGCAGTTCCGCAGAAGGTGGCTGAAGGGTCCAGGACGAGCAACGTCTCCAGAAGGCAACGAGGGAGAGACGGACATGGACGTTTTCGGGGACGACCCGGGTTTCGAGCACGGCGGCACAGAGATGGAAGCGGAGGTGACCGTCGTCAACGAGAGCAGGGAGGAAGAACCGGAAGACTTCGGATGGCGGCCCGCCACGGGAAGCGAACTGTATCCGACATTCGTCCCCCTGACACGGCAGCACCCAGATCCCGCACCGGAAGGAGGGGAGGGGGGAAGAGGGGGCTTCGAGGGGGGGATGGATGTCAGGGGTTCAGGAGCAGAGGCAAGGGCAAGGGAGGAAACAGAGAGCGAGGGGGAGGAGGCAGAAGAAAAGATGAGTGATGACGACGACCCGAGATCTCCGAGTCTTTCCAGTGAATCAGAAGATTCACAGAAAGGAGCACCAGTGGCCAGGGCAAGGGGGGAGCCTAGGGGGACACCCCAGGAAGATAGAGCCAGAGGGGACTCAGAGGGGAGCAGTTGGAAATCAGGACCAGCGTCACCGCCAGAGAGCAGGGAAGAGGAAGGGCGCCAGGGATCAAGCGCTGGCAGCTCACAACAGGGGGGAGGGCACGAGTCAGGAGTGGCCACACCTCCATCGGGGAGCGAAGAAACGGTCAGACGGAAGGTGGAAGGTTGGGCGCGCGTGCCAAGTTCAAATGCACAGGAAGGTGGCGCAGTAGGCAGCCCGGAAAGGGAGCCAGGTCCTAAAGCCCGCCGAAAGGAGGGAGAAGAGTCAGGGGGGTCAGCGTCAGAGGAATCCCGGAAGGAAGAGACCCCGGGGGGCAGAGGGACCCAGAGAAGAACAGTCAGGCGGAAAAGGTGGAGCAAGGCTAGGATATTAAGTTGGTGTACAAGGGGCGGAGACTCAGATGGAGCTTCGCCGATCTAACCATGAGACGTAGAGTTGCACGCAGCAGCTTGAGAATGGAAACTGTAACTCAATAAAGACTTTTATTTAATGATCGCTGGCTAGCGTGATCCTCTGTGAGCTAGGATCTGGAAGCAGCTCTGACAGTAATGTTTTGCTGGATTGCTTTATTTGAGGTTTTAATGTGTTGTAAACCACTCTGAGATTTATTGTTAATATAAAGCGGTATAGAAATGAAATGAATAATAATTTAACAGACATTGACTCCAACATCCGCTCAAGTCCTCTGGTGTGGCAGCCTTGGGATCTGGCAATGCAAACTCCATGGACTAGAGTGGTGAGGGCAAAATAGGCTCATCATGTGCCAGTGGTTCAGATATAGTGGAGACTGGTTCTGAGAGCAATCTCCTCTGAATCCATGGCCTCATCCCACAAACATCATAAGAAGCACTGTCCTAAAGTCATATATAAGAAAGTGGAATATATGTGGGTGGAGGGGTTATTAGCAATATCTAAACCCAAGAACATTTTTGTATTATAATTTGCTGTTTGAGAATGTTTATACAACACAGTATTGGACATGTGGTTTGTTATGCCTGTTTTCAAAAGAGCCATGCAACGGTTCCTGCAAAAGATTAGGTGTCAAAACAAAATAGTACTTTGGCCTAGGGTTCCTCAGTACCACTTTACAGATCAGGCTTCCTCAACCTCAGCCCTACAGATGTTTTTGGCCTGCAACTCACATGATCCCTAGCTAGCAGGACCAGTGGTCAGGGATGATGGGAATTGTAGTCTCAAAACATCTGGAGGGCCGAGGTTGAGGAAGTCTGTATTAGATCGTAGTAAAACCCATGAGAAAGGAATATATGTTTGTTTTTTAAACTGCATATTAAAATCAGATTAATTACCAAAATGTTTGTTATTTGAAAATACACATTACAGCAACAGACCACAATGACTCATGGCCAAGATAAGAAGTATATGTCAAACAATTCAGACAGAAAACTGGCTCACAATTAGTTAATCTAAATGAGCATTTTAGTCTCTTTCTCTCTCTCTCCCTCTCTCTCTCTCTCTCTCTCTCTCTCTCTCTCACACACACACACACACATACATATTCAGGCATCAAGGATTTTCATATCGCTTTTTTAAACTTTTCACCCCAAATGCTAGTATTAAAGAAATTCAATAGGGCATGAAGATATTAAACATCTACTCAAATAACAGGAGAGCCTAGATCTGGAACAGTTGCTCCACAGTTCTAAGACTGGGAGATGAACGCCACTGGTTTCAATAGAAACTCGAGTTTAAAATGACATTGTATGTTTGACGGTTGGGAATGTTGCCCTGTAGCAGTCTCAGAGCAGTGTGATTGTGCTAAATTGCCAAGCTGCTGTGGGTAGCTTACAGATGGTTTGCATTCATTCAGCATTTCCTCTCAACTGGGGGTTTACATTGTCATAGAAAACCTTATATTCTTTTACCCACCACTCTGCCAATGCAAATATACTCTCCTGTAATTTGGACGAACAAGTCTAATAACCAGTTTATCTTTGGTCATCTGTAGGATGGAAGGCTGGTGCGAATGTGCATACCCCTGGACAGCTTTTCTTTTAAAATAAAGGGAATGCCAATACTTGCATCTTTTGCATTCCTTTTCTCCTACAATGATACTTGATGGGTTTGTGGTATTGGGGAAGGGGTGCTGGCATGAATTCTCATAAAACTGATTAGATGGGTGAGTGGGGGATGAGAGTCGAAAAAGAAAGACAAAACCTCATTGGGTCTAGGGAACCTTTTTTAACCTGCTCTCTGTTTAATACAGGCAAAACCCAACTAACTGCAATTTATTTCTGTACTAGCAGCCTTGTACCCAGCGTTGCTCAGGAATTCTAAGAAACCAAAAAAATCGGGGCAGTTTTGAAAGGTTCCGCCTGTCATCTTGCTTCATCTAATTGTATCCAAATGTAGACAAAACCATGCTTCTTGATCTCAAAAATCACCATGCAATATTTGGTTACAAAAACTTAAGACATATCCAAATCCATAGGGTAGTATTCAACTAAGTTCTTCTCAAGAGTAGGCTGACACAGCTCCATTAATTTCAATGTGTTTGCTCTAAAGAAGTGTTAGTTGACTGTAATCCATAGAGAAGAGTCAAACAACTTTCCAATGTATATCAGATTCAGTTGTGTGTTAGTGCTTTCCATCTGTACTAGATTCTCTTATCTTTAGGGTTTCCCCCCTAAATATATTAAGGTTTTCATCTGATGTAAAATAGAAATAGTGCATTCCATCAGTAATTATGACCATTGCATCAGTCACTATTTCCATAAATACATCAGCTGGGCAGTATAGTCAACCCCATAGGGTTGTTGTTGTTGCTGCTGTTGCTGTTGTTGCTGTTGTTAAATCTATATCCTGTCTTTCCTCACGTAATGATCCCAGGTGGATTAGAATTAATTATTTAAGAACCACTAAATAATAACAACATTTTAAACCCTAAACATTAAAATTCACAGTAGACATTACCAACAGCTGTTCTTCCAATAGTAAACCAACCTCAGCTCATAACCTCACCTCCCCATGTCCTGTCCCTGCCAAAAGCATTTTTAACTGGTGCCTAATAGTGCACAGAGTTTGTATGAATCACATTTGAGGGTGGGGCTTTTCAGGAGCATGGAGCCATCAATGAGAAAGTCCTTCCCCAGGTCAATGAACAGCATACTTCATCCAGGGATGGAATCACAAGGATGTGAAATGGTAGATGTGGAATTCACTGATTTTGAATATGCTTCTTGTGCAAATAAGCTACAGTCCTGAACACCCTTGTTAGGAAGCCACATTGAACTACATAGGTTTTGTCTCTGAATTAACATACTTGGGATTAGTCAGTAAATTTTATACTCCTCCTTAAAGCAAGATAGCATGTAGCTCAGTTTGTAGTTCCTACATGGCTTTTGGAAATCATTTCTAAAGATTTAGGTTCCAATAAGTAACTGCAGTTATAATGTTTACTTTCTGCTACAGAGTGCCATATGTAGGGCTATTGTTCATATATGAAGAGTTGAGCTGAGTACGGCACTAGAAGTGAGACAAGCAAGAGAAGTTAAACACATCAGATTGGAGAAATGGGCATGAACCATGTCTGAAAACTGAGAAACATGGCAAGCAAAACAGCATTTCAGATTGGGCCAACTTTCTCAATATTCAAAAACAATTACTTAAGAATGGGTAAACATAAATAAAGGGCACGTATTCAGATTTCACATCCCCCATATAGTTCATAACTGGATTTCATTCTACATGTAAAACATGCTCAATCCATGCTGTGAGCTTGAAATCTGAAACTTATAGCAGTAAAGCTTTTCAGTGTAAGTACAGATCGATTGATAGCCCTTTATCTTCTGCTGTGACTAATGATAAGCCCAATGAGATTTCACACTAATCTGCAGGTTGCATTGTTCACTTTGTCACTCATAAATATTTTTGCTTACTATAACTTGAGGAACAACCATTCATTCTCAACATAACCAGTGCAGACCAAAAATAGACTCAGCAAACAAGTCTTCATATTATAATCATCAGCATTGTTTGGGTTTGTGAAATTTTTAAGAGTATGTTAAATGATATGATTCCTTTCAACAGTATTGGTTTTAATATCTATTTCATGGGTAGTGTTTATTTTGTACCATATGCCGTGCTTATTTTTCTAGAAAAGTAGGCGCCGGTACTCACCATAAAGTTGTTACAGGGTCACACTTTTTAACCAAAAAAAGAAAAAGAAAAAAAGAGGTGCATGAAGTTGTTCCCACACAGCAAATATTTGTTTTAATTTGGGGAGCAAAATTCCAACATGCACCCCCCACCCTGCCTGCTGACTGAAGTTGTATGATCAAGGAACCGGAATTTGTGCAGACCAGGCCTAAGCCAAAAGACTTCATGGAAGTGACCCAAACCACAATAAACTTAGCCTCACATGATGCAGCTGCCTACAGTGTATCATTTTCTTCCTTCCCTGTATAACCAATTCAGAGACTACTGTATTATGCCTCTTGCCTAGCTAAAATGTTAGTACTGTATTATCAGCATCCCAACTTTGGGATGCTGTCCCCAAATAGGCTTCATTGCTGACTGCTGCACCAGGCTAAGGCATTCTTATTTGTCCAAATATTTAAATTTTAGCCCTGCTTTGCAGTTTTTTCATCAATAGTTTTTGCCTCTCAATTTGTTATTCATTATGAAGGTCATGGTTTTTTATTGTATTTGCACACCATTTTGGAATTCATGGATGAAGGGGATAGAGGGTGGTTTATATATTTTTCAAATAAATATATAACATATTCAGTTTTCCTGAATCTGAACGAACTTGCCCACTGCTTCTGCCTTGCTGTGATGACCGCTCCCCGCTTAAAACGGGGGGCGCCCTTTGCGTGGACGCGTGCAGCCCTTAGATCTGGAGTGGCCCCAACAGCATAGGCTTGGCTTTGCCTTCCCTCAGGTGTGATACCTGGAGGTCTCCGCCTACCTCAGTCAGTTGTCCAATCCCACCTGGGGGAAGCGTTGCCAAGGAGACCAGGCCAGGTAGGGGAGGGATTACCTATGTTCTGCACAGCAGAGAATGTCAAGGAAAACCAGAAACATCATATTAGAAAACTTTCAGGCAATTATGCCATTGCAAAGGTATCTATATACCTGGTAGTTGTTGTTGTTATTGTTGTTTTTGGTAGTGATGAATCCAGTCTTGGAGAGGAATGACCATTGGGATTTTCATAAATGAACCATGCATTTCAAGGCCGAAGTTTTAATTATAATTGCCCATTTACAAAGAACCATACTATGCTCTACTATAGCTTTCCAACTTTGGAATGCAAACCATTGGTGCCTATTGTTTTTCAGCCACAATAAATGAGGGCTTCACAGGAAGAAAACAGTTCCCCTTATCTGCTAAAGGCTGGCCTGCAGCATGTAACTATCAGCTGCTAGCATCACAGGGACTGGGAGGTAACCAATAGAATGTGTGAGGAGAGATTAGAATGAATTGTTGACGTTGGTTTTGCCTCATAAACGACAGTCTCTTGCATTTGCAAGTTGGCTGTTTGTTACATTTCTTTTTCCTTCAAAGGCAGTTTTGTCTTATCTGATGCTGAAACTCTTCCATGCAGCTTTGACCGCAGAAGCACGCAAGAAAGAAATCGGCTGGAAATTTGTTCATGTCTACCTCTATGCTTGACATTTCTTCGCTGATAAGGTAGAGCTAAATATTGACTTTTTGGTTAAGTTCAGATTAGCTGTCTGGTCTACGAGCATTGATCGTAACCCATTATCTTTTTCCCATTTTGGGCCTCTGAGCTCAGCTGCCAAAAATGAGAGACAAAGGAATGGCAGGAAGAAAATTAATGTGCAGTAAAGATATCACTTTACTAGACAAAGCCACAATTACTGTTGACCTTTGATTTTATTTCCTGTCCATCTTGCATTCCAATAAAGTAATTCATATTTGCCTTGGCTTTCCTTTTCCCAAAGAAAACAATTTCTCTTCTGTCTACATGACAAGAAACCCTCTGCTGTTAATGCTGTTTGATAATAAATACAGGTGCTACCATAAGTACGCAGAATTAATGTGCAGTGCTTGCTGGTGTAAGCTTCAGTCTGTTGCTTTACTCTAACCCTATAAGAAGACTTAAGGACTTGGCCTGAAGGGGGAAAGAAGTAAGGGAAGAAGGAAAGCAAATAATGTTATTATATTGCCTTGCAGAAAGTCTTTGACAAGTTCCCAAGAGACTTCCGAGGAAATGAAACATCTGGAGTTGTGATGTCCACCCTGACATGGATTAGAGCAGTTTCAGACACTGTAGAGGGGTTAAATGAATGTGAATGAGGAGAGACTAGCACTGCCATTTAGACCCTTGTCTTCTTTCATGCCAAACCTTCTTAAAGAGAAAAGGAAAGGATACATGGTTGCTTCCAGGTAACCTGTTTAAATTCGCATTCATCTTGATTTGTTTACACAGTATGTGGGGAGTTCAGATGTCCGCCATTTTTGAGAGTTTTTTCTGATTTTTGTGTGTGCAGGGATGTTGTTTGTTTGTTTGTTTGTTTGTTTGTTTTATCTGTGTGTGTGTGTGTGTGTGTGTGTGTGTGTGTTTGTTTTATTTTGTTACCGGAAAATCCGAGGGCTCCCTTGGACAAATGAAGACACCGACCAGGGCAATACAGAGCAAAACAGCAGCCAGTAGGCTTGGTCTTTATTGAAGAAAGACTGTCGCGACAGGGCTCCCACCGTCCACGAGGTGAAGCAAGATGGAAGCCCGGAACAATGGGAGACCCCAACTTTTATTAACCACTAATCCCCTTGACTACACCCCCAGAATTACATCATATATACATCATGACTTTATTAAAGAACAGGAGGAGTCGAGGAGGAGCTACCCAGGTAATCCGAGTATCCTGACACCCGGCAGGGACCACCTCTCCCCCTCCCCATATGAGTCATTTCCATAAACAAAGGAATGAGCGAAGTCTTCCTGCCCCCTGAGGGGAATCCGGTCAGGGTCCTTTGTCGGAGTCTGTATTGAATACACTACCGTATGCAGTTTATTGTGTTCCTGATAGCATTTCGTCTGAGCCCTTCCCGATGGTTATCAAGGTTGCCCCGCCATCCGGAGAAGGGCCGTTGTGTACGTGACTGCGCGGTTCAAGGCTTATGGCCGATCAATCCCAGCTCACCCCCCTTTGATAGTCCTTGTAGTATGCAGTGAAATAAAAGTGGTCCGGTGAAAATCCATGGTACGGCTGATTTTTGGTGAATTTGTAAGGAATATAGTCACTGAAGTTCAAAGTACTTTCCTCTTTCGGAAACAACTTGCAACATTTTGATTAGATCAGTCATGGTCCATTGAACTCGGAAACAATGAATTGGGAGCTGTCAAAAGGTGAGGGAACAGACGCTCGCAGCCTGCAGTACCAGCGTGGCCGCCACAAGGGGCGCTGTTCGATAATGCTGATTGGTTGAGGCGGCCGCTGTTTAGCCTAGAGTTCGGTCGTCCGGTCTACTCTCAATAAAGATAGAGCGGCGCGGAGCGCTAAATAGAGTGTTGTCAATGCAGCGCTTCCTTATTTACGGAAGGCTTTTAAGAGATGGCCCTCTAAAGAGACATCTCTAGGGTCAGGGAGGGGAGATGCGTGTGTGTGTGTGAATGTGGTGCTTGTGCGATACAAGTGTTAATGGAAGGGGGGGGGTGGTTTCCGGCGACAGTTCCCCCCTTCGGAGATAAGATTGCGAAGGCAGGGAAGCCGCGCAATCCTTTTCTCCGCACAAATCAATAAAAGTTTGACATGCCATACCTAGAATCCAGGTTCTGGAAGTCCTTTAAGGGCCCCATTTCGATGGGGTTCGTCTGGGTTCCTGATGCCGGTGGTCTGTAGGTGATAGTCGACCGCGAGCGAGGGGTTGGAAGGCAAGAGTCGCAAGCTTGACAGCACATCGGGAAGCAGTGGATCGCGCAGCAGAAAACAGCAATACAGATTGTCAGAGTAATGAGGACCAAAAGTCCGTTCCCTAGGAGTTGTTTTATCCAGCCAGACCCAGGTAGCCAGCTCCACAACTGGGTATCGGAGAGTCCTTCATGTTGGATGTCTTTAAGTCCGTCCGTTAGTTTATGGATGTTGTTAAGATGCCCGGTAATATTAAGGGTTTGATCAGATACGTGTGTGCAGCATTCAGTCCCGACAAGGGCACAAACGCCTCCAGTCGAGGCGAGAACGTAGTCCAAAGCAAGGCGGTTCTGTATCGAAGTCTGCCTGACTTCCGTTAACTCTGTCAGGATAGCTTGGGTAGCCGCATTGGACTCCTCCATGAAATTTAACAGGATGTCCGTTAACTTAAGGATATCGACGTGGTTGGAGCCGGCCCCATATGCGGGAAAGAGAGCCCGACCATAAGTTTCACTATTGGCTGCTACGTCGGAGAGTTGTGACAAGTCTTTTGCCCTCTTATTGCGCCTCCTTCCGGAGGGTAGATCTTGGGTGACCCGGACTCCAGGCAAGATTAGACCGAGATAACAAGTGCCGCGGGAGTGGGGGCTGGCCCATACATAGCCGCGGTGGCCGCAAACCCAGAACAACCCCTGTAGGCACGAGTCTATACGCCCGGTGAGGAAGGTACGGAAGAAACACTGGGAGACCGGGGAGGGGCTCCAGGAGTTGGGTAAGGTCATAACGCGTTTCCATGCGGACATCAAGCTGGGTTGGATAGAGGGGTTACCTTGGTGCCACAGGGTGATCCTCCCGTTTAGAGCAATGTCAATGGTGTACTTACAGGTGCTGTCGCCGATGACCTTGTCGTTCCCGCTGAATTTCCGGCAAAGGTCGCCTGTTGTGGGTCCGGTTAGGTAGATGTACTGGTGTGTCAGATTCACCGCAGTCAGGTTCCAGGATTGCACATTAGCAGAGAGATGTTGTTGTAGGGTGAGAGGTACTCCAAGAAATGGTATGCCACTGTAGAGGTGTGAGGGGGCATTGGCGCAGATCCAGCACTCTTTGGTTGCTGTCTGTTTTGCAATTTGAGAGATCAGTTTTACGTAGGTGTTGGAATGCCAAGTGGACAGAAAGTCATTATTTTGAGGGTTTTCGGATATTGACAGTTCCCCCCTTTGTCGAGGTGCAGTACCGGGGGGGTGAAGGGGGTCTTGACGGAGTAGGTAGGTGAGGTTTGTGGTGAGGCCCCCGCACCTTTGGGGTCCGGTAGTGTCCCATTCTGCCGGAGGCATAACGGAGTAATGCCAGCCCTCGAGGTACGCTTTCCCGTCCCAAGCGGAGGCGAGTCCGATGTCCCAGACGCAGCAGTACCTCCGGAGGCAAACTCCTTGTAGGATGGTTTGGCGGGGAGCGGAGTCTACTCGTTGGCAGTAGAATCCATGAATTAGGTGGTCTGTGGGGTGATTCCGGTCAGTGTAAACTGAGTCACCACCCCCGTTGTCTATAAGTGTCCAGTTCAGAGTTTGTTCGAGTGTGCCATCAGAAAAGAGTACGTAAGATCCATTGAGGCAGTGGGCTCTGTACCAAGGGCCATCTGTGGTGAGGGTGAGTCTGCCAAGTGGAGTGTAGGAGGGCGAGCGAATAAAAAGTTCCCAGTTTTGGTGAGTAGCGAGGGTCGGTAGTATGGAATGTCGAAGGAGAACGCGGGTTTCGGGTAGGCAGAAGTCAAAATCTCCTAGGCGGTCTGGTGTCCCTCTTTTCACCATATCAACGATTCCAAAGTCCAGATATTTGTATTCAGTTTGTAATCCAGGGCATGAGATGTGAGTGGTTATGGTGTGTTGAGAAAGGGCAGATGTGATAGAGAGGATGAGGAAGGTGGGTACAGTTGTTGTCATTGTGAATAGCGTTGTGAAGTGGAGCTGTCAAACAGTGGAGTTGTCAAACGTGGAGCTGTCAAACTGCCGAGCTGTCAAATGTGGAGCTGTCAAACTGCCGAGCTGTCAAATGTGGAGCTGTCAAACTGCCGAGCTGTCAAATGTGGAGCTGTCAAACTGCGTGTGTTTTACGGAGTTTGAGACGAATTGGGGGTTGCTCGTCCTGATTGGCTGCCGGGATGATTTCGGAGGTCCAAGTGGTTGACGAATGTGGTGGGTCCGGTCCGGTCTGTTGGGCTCGATTCGTGCCCTGATCTGGTCCGGTCTGTTGGGCTCGATTCGTGCCCCGATCTGGTCCGGTCTGTTGGGCTCGATTCGTGCCCCGATCTGGTCCGGTCTGTTGGGCTCGATTCGTGCCCCGATCTGGTCCGGTCTGTTGGTCGTCCTCTGTATCGGTATCGCTGTCTGGCGGTCGGTCTGGGGTGCAGTATGGTGGGTCGTCAGAGGGAGGCTCGGGTGGCGAAGCGGGTTTGCAGCGGGTGTGATGTAACCAGGCTGTCTTCTCTGCTACCTTAACGGAAGTTGGAGTGGTTAAAAGTACTTGGTAAGGGCCCTCCCAAGTGGGCTGTAGGGGTACCTTATGGTAAGTTTTCGCTAGTATCCAATCGCCTGGTTGGTACGGGTGGATGTTTTCATCTAGAGGAATATTTTGACCTGAGGCTGCGTATCTGTGAAGATCAATGAGTTGTTTTTGGAGTTGTATTACGTATCTAGTTAACTCTGACTCGCCCACCTCTAGTTCTGATGTTGGAAACTGGGTGTTATATACTGGGGAAGGCCGTCCGAATAGTAGTTCGTAGGGAGATAGTTTGAGATTTCCGCGGGGGCATGCTCTTAAGTTATGGAGGACTAATGGAAGGGCATTTACCCATTTGATGCCGGATTCTTTGCAAAGTTTTCCCAGCTGAGATTTAAGCTGCTGGTTCATTCTTTCGACTTGTCCGGAGGAAGGAGGATGGTATGGGGTATGTAATTTCCATTTGATTCCGAGGGCAGTAGCAATTTGTTGGATTATATCTGATGTGAAATGTGAACCCCTGTCGCTGTCTATGTGCCTGGGAACCCCAAAGCGAGGTATGATTTCTTGTATCAGAATTTTTGCAACAATGTGCGCAGTTGCTCTGCGAGTAGGGAAACATTCTACCCACCCAGTCAACTGGTCTATGATTACTAAAGCATGTTTGTAGGCTTGGCACGGGGGTAGGTCTATGAAATCTATTTGAAGGCTTTCGAATGGGACAAAAGCCCATGGTCTGGCCCCTGGCGGGCATCTGGCGGTATGTTTTGGGTTAAAACTCTGGCAAGTATGACAATTCTTTACGGCTGCCTTAGCGGCCAGTGTAAGACCTGGGGCATACCAGCAGCGTTGCATCGTGTCGATAAGTTTCTCCCTTCCCCAGTGGGTACGTTGATGGAGAACTCTCAAATGTTTAGGTACCCATAGCTTGGGCATTATGAGTCTTTTATCCGGATAATACCAAATGCCATTTTCCAAGTGAGCCCCTTGTTCTTCCCATACTTTAACTTCTTCTGGGGTTGCAGTCTGGTACATCTCAGTAAAATTTATATCGGATAGAACCTGTGGTCCCTGGAACTCATTGTCTGTGGAGAGGGGCTCGAGGGCTGCTTCTTGTGCTGCGCTGTCGGCACTTCGGTTCCCAGTTGAGACCGGGTCCCTGCCTTTCGTATGTGCCTTGCAGTGTACTACTGCAATAGCCTCAGGGAGATGGATGGAGTTCATAAGGCGCTGTACTAGGGATGCGTGTGCGATTTGGGTACCTGCAGCAGTCAGAAACCCTCTCTGTAACCAGATTTGTCCGGTGGCATGCACCAACCCGAAACAATACTTAGAATCTGTGTAGATAGTGATCCTCTTGCCAGCCCCTAGTTCGCAAGCTCTGATCAAAGCGATAAGTTCAGCCGCTTGTGCGCTGTATTTTGGATTGACAGGTCGTGCTTCTAGAATGTCACTATGAGTAACTACGGCGTACCCACTTTTCCGTTGCCCTCCCACAACTTTGGAGCTCCCATCAGTGTATAAGATGAGGTCAGGGTTCGTTAAAGGGAGGTAATCGAGGTCTTCTCTGGGTTTTTCGAGGTGACGAACTATTTGAGAGCAGTCATGATGCGGTGTGCCATCGTCGGGGAGGGGCAGAAGGGTCGCGGGATTCAGGGAGTTTACTCTCTTGATGGTGACGTTGGACGGACTGAGGAGAATGGCTTCGTATTTGTTTAGGCGTTGTATCGTGAATCGTTGGCACCCTTGTAAGCTAAGTAAGGTAGCTACAGCGTGGGGAACGTTCACAGTTAAGTCGTGTCCCAGGACTGTTTCTTGCGCCTTTTCTAAAAGTTGGGCTGCCGCTGCTACAGCTCTCAAGCATCCCACGTTTCCCAGTACTGTAGTGTCAAGTTGAAGGCTGTAATAAGCCACAGGCCTGTTCCTCCCCTGGAACGGTTGGGTAAGGACACCCGAAGCTACTCCCTTGTTCTCATGTACATACAAAGAGAAGGGTAGTCTATAGTCAGGGAGTCCGAGGGCGGGCGAGGATTTTAGTTCTCTTTTAATAGATTCAAAGGCTTCGAGTGCCTCAGCGGACCATTGTAGTTGGTCTGGGGAGTTATCATGTGTCATTGCTGTAAGGGGGCGGGCGAATTCTCCATAGCGGGGGATCCACGCCCGGCAGAATCCGCTCATCCCTATGAATCCCCGGAGCTGCCTTTTTGTTTTAGGTAAGGGTAGTTTTGTTATTGCCTCAATTCGATCCGTAGTTAAAGCGCGGGTGCCCTCTCCCAGTATGTGACCAAGGTACTTGACCTCCTTTTTGCAATATTGTATCTTTTTCGGGGATACCTTATGTCCCTTGTGTGCTAGTATGTTTAGGAGAGTTATGGTGTCATTTTTGCAGGATTCTAGGTCACGCCCACAGAGTAGGATGTCGTCTACGTAGAGCCTCAGAGCAGAGCCTCCTGGCAGGGTCACATCTGCTAAATCTTGATGTAGTATGGACGAAAAAATTGCTGGGGATTCTACATACCCTTGGGGTAACCGGGTCCACGTTAGTTGCCCTGTTTGCCAAGTGAAGGCGAAGAGGAATTGGCTTTCGGGATGTACGGGGATGCTGAAGAAGGCAGAGCATAGATCTATGACAGAGTACACCACAGTTCCCTCCGGAATGGTGCTGAGGAGATGGTGGGGGTTGGCAACGACGGCATGCCTCGGAATAACAAAAGAGTTGATGAGTCGAAGATCCTGTACCAAGCGCCATTTAACTGGATTGGTATTAGGCTTCTTGACGGGAAGTAGGGGGGTATTGCAAGGGGAGGCACATGGGACTAGAACTCCCATTCTCAAGAATTCGTCGATCATCGGGGTGAGTCCTTCAATCGCCTCTGGGGGAAGCGGGTATTGTTTAGTGCAAGGGAAGGGCAAATCGTGCCTGTAGTTTACTTTCACCGGGGTTGCAGATTTTAAAAGTCCTACCGAGGTGGATTCGGTTCCCCATAAGGAAGGGGAGACATTGTGTATGAGTTCGGGCGGAAGATCAATGTTGGTATTTTGGGCTTCCTGTAGAACTCCTTGGAAATTAAAGATGGACTCATTCGGCATGTGTAAATAAATACCTTCCTGACCACATTGTATGGTGGCATTTAATTTGCAGAGCAGATCCCTCCCCAAGAGGTTGACGGGGCTAGAAGTTAGCAGGAAAGTGTGTTTTACGGATAGAGGTCCAACGGAGACATTTGCGGGTTTAGAAAGAGGACAACTCCGAGGAATTCCGTCCAGTCCCATTACAGTTCTGGTCTCTTCCCCGGGGGCTAAATGGCTGTTCGTGAGGGTGGAGTATGTGGCTCCGGTATCCAAAAGGCAATTATAGGATTGCCCATCAATTTGCATAGTGCAGATGGGATCGGAAGAAGACAGTTGTAAAACCGGGCAGAGGAAAGAAAAGGAGGCGGGATCTGCTTCTGATTGTCAATGCGGTTGGTATTCGTCCATTACCATTTCATGGGCTGTATTAATGGTGCGGGTGGCTGTTTTAAAGGGATTCTGAGGATCTGGAGTGGGGTTCCTGGGTCTTGGTTGTGGAGGGGGAGGACCCGCACGATATTGCGTCTGGGTCATGGGTTGAGGGTGTCCATATGGGAAGTTCGATTCCCTGGGTTTCGGGTGTAGGGGTTCCTGATAATCTGGTCTGTAAGTTGTAAAGTCTCTATAGTCAGGCCTAGGAATTTCTGGTAGGAGGGGGCAAAATCTTCTTATGTGCCCTACTTCCTCGCAATTGTAACAAACGCGCCGGTCTCGAGAGTCGGGTCCCTTTGGTTTGCTTTTGTCTTTGTAAGGGGGAGCCGCTCCTGCATAAGCTAACACTCGCGGAGAGTCGGGCTTCTGATCTTTCTTCCTCCGCTCGTCTCTGGAATTAAAGACTGACTTGGCGATGGAAAGAATTTCGGTTATAGTCTTTCCGTCGTAACCCAGGTGTGAGTTTAGGGCTTTCCTTATATCTGCAGTTGCTTGGTCCTTGAAGAAGCCTTTAACTATGACTTCATGTTGAGGACTCTCCGGGTCTATCCCGCCCCAGGTTTTGATAGCAGAGACTAAGCGGGTGTAATAGTCGGACGGGTGTTCTTCAGACCCTTGGAGGACAGCTTGGACTTTTGTCCAGTTTACAGTTCGCTGACCAGCAGCTTTGATTCCATCTAAGATGGCCTTTTTGAAAATTTTTAAGCCCCATATGCCGTTGTCTGTGTTATAGTCCCAGTCAGGGTCATTAAGTATCATCTGTGCGGTCAGTGGGGTCATCGAGGCGGGACGATTTGGTTGGTAGCCTTCTCGGGTTAGAGCCTCCCCCGCCTTTGCTAGTATTTCTCTCTTTTCTGCCTCGTTAAAGAGGGCCCCAAGTAACATATGCACATCTGCCCATGTAGGGTTATGAGTAGAGAAAATGGTGGCCACCTGGCGGTGGCATTTGTCAGGGTCGTCCCTTAAAGAGGGCATCTTATCGGACCAATTCATCAAATCCGAAGTAAGGAAGGGCTGATGAGTAAAAACCATGCGAGGTGGGTCTCCTGCCCTGACTGGGGGTATGGGTAGTGCTCGCAGAGGGAAAGCGCCTTCTATTTCCCCGTTCTGCAGATTATCTCTGTTCCTAGTTCTGCTGGAGACGGGTCCCTCTCTTTCTCCGTTTAAAAGTTGCCCGTTAAGTAAGGGTCCGAGATCCAAGTCTACTTGGTTTTCCCCTAAGATGGGTGTGCTTAAGGATGGGTCGGGCAGTGAGGCATTCGGTATGTTTTGAGAAGGGGCAGCAGCGGGTGGGTTTATGACGCTTCCTGTCGGTCCCGCACCCCCTTCACCAGATCCTGTTCTGTTCCCCGTCCCGGGTTCTGGCAGTCGGGGAGCCCGTGGTTCGGGGTAATAGAAGGGAACGAGAGTCCTATCCAATTGTTCTTCTTGGGCTCTAATCTCGTCATATGGAGGGGGTCTGGTTGGTTTTAAAACAGCCATCTGACGGACAACTTGGGACTGCTGCCGGTGAAATAGTTCGCGGGCTTCAACGAAAATATTTAGGTAGTATAGTTGTCGGGGCTTCTCGTCGGCTAAATGGGACTTAAGTGCTTGCATTCTTATGAGGTTAAAGGAACCATGAGGCGGCCATTGGGAAGGTGGTTCCAGGTGGTGGGTAAGAGCGACCCACGAGATGTTACAGAGGTCCCTCAGTTTGGATTTTGAGAGTCCCCTTCTCCCTCTCAACTCCTTCCAATTGAGGAGGACAAATTGCAGAGGGGTATCGGAGTCCTCTTCAGAGCGGCAAGGCTTCCTCGAAGCCTTGTCGCCAGGAGGAGTCCAGTCAGAGTATTGGGAAGCGTGGGCTCCCATTACTCTATTCTACAAGAACGGGGTTTTGCGGACGATGTGCACTACAGACAAGAAGACGGACAGACGAGGGGAAAACACAAAGACAAGGGGAGAAGATAAAAAAATAGTGTTCTTTCAGTAATTTAGGTACCTCAATTTATTCCTACTGAACTTAATCCTGCCTGCTATCGAACCATAACTAACCTATCATCAATAATTCTCAAACATCAACCTTGAACTCACGGGTCTCTCTCTCTACCCGATGCACAAACAAAATCCTCAAATTCTACTGCAGTACTGCCTCTACAACTGGTCCTAGTGTGGGGCCCCAATCCGTGAGCCACCCCTTCTACCCTCCACGACAGCCTCCTGCCTAGCCTTTGAGACTAAGTTCGGAACCCCTACTGGACGCTCGCGCAATGCAGTGCCAGATCAAGGTCCGAGAAATTGAGAGTTTGGAAAGGAAACAAACGACCTTGCGTTCTCACGTACCCGGGTCATCCCTAACAAAGGTCGCCGGGCAGGAGGGGCGGCTTCGTTTGCATAATTAGACGAGAAAGAGAGAGAGAGAGAGATGTTTGGACGGACGCCTCTGGACGACTCCGATAGAGGAACGTCAGAGAAAAAGACAATAAAGGGCCACGCTTCCCCGGACTCAATTCCAAGACGGGAAACGGGGGAGAAAAGGACAGATAGGTTAAGGCGTACCCGGACGACTCCGAGGGGTGACGCCGGAAAACAGCAAAAGTACCACAATTTCCCCGGACACACTCCGCGTAAGAAATTGAGGGGAGAGACAGAGAAAGGTGTTGACGTTCCTAGACGACTCCGAGGGGTAACGTCAGACAGTAAAGCTCCGCGATTTCCCTGGCCACTTTCCGAAAGGGGAGAATCGGGGTAGAAAAGGACAGAATTTTTTGAACGTACCCGGACGACTCCGAGGGGTAACGTCAGAAATGAAAGAAGGAAAGTCTGGCTGTCGTGGGGACACTGCTTCTCCAACCCCCCCTCCCAATGTGTTTTACTTCAAACCATACTCACGTTCGAAGATGTCCCCCGCAGATCCCGGGATCCTTTTCTTTTAGCCGGCTTTACCTCGCCTTTGCTCTCCCTGGTCGGGCTTCCGGTGACGGTTGATTACCGCCCGCAAAGAAGAGGCAAGGAGAGGAAGGAGGATTCCTGGGCTAAGGTTGCCCAGCGGCGCCCGATCCCCTCTATCTCCCCCCTCACCTTCGCAGGAGAACCAAGTGTCCCAGAGCACGGTCGCCAATACTGTTACCGGAAAATCCGAGGGCTCCCTTGGACAAATGAAGACACCGACCAGGGCAATACAGAGCAAAACAGCAGCCAGTAGGCTTGGTCTTTATTGAAGAAAGACTGTCGCGACAGGGCTCCCACCGTCCACGAGGTGAAGCAAGATGGAAGCCCGGAACAATGGGAGACCCCAACTTTTATTAACCACTAATCCCCTTGACTACACCCCCAGAATTACATCATATATACATCATGACTTTATTAAAGAACAGGAGGAGTCGAGGAGGAGCTACCCAGGTAATCCGAGTATCCTGACACCCGGCAGGGACCACCTCTCCCCCTCCCCATATGAGTCATTTCCATAAACAAAGGAATGAGCGAAGTCTTCCTGCCCCCTGAGGGGAATCCGGTCAGGGTCCTTTGTCGGAGTCTGTATTGAATACACTACCGTATGCAGTTTATTGTGTTCCTGATAGCATTTCGTCTGAGCCCTTCCCGATGGTTATCAAGGTTGCCCCGCCATCCGGAGAAGGGCCGTTGTGTACGTGACTGCGCGGTTCAAGGCTTATGGCCGATCAATCCCAGCTCACCCCCCTTTGATAGTCCTTGTAGTATGCAGTGAAATAAAAGTGGTCCGGTGAAAATCCATGGTACGGCTGATTTTTGGTGAATTTGTAAGGAATATAGTCACTGAAGTTCAAAGTACTTTCCTCTTTCGGAAACAACTTGCAACATTTTGATTAGATCAGTCATGGTCCATTGAACTCGGAAACAATGAATTGGGAGCTGTCAAAAGGTGAGGGAACAGACGCTCGCAGCCTGCAGTACCAGCGTGGCCGCCACAAGGGGCGCTGTTCGATAATGCTGATTGGTTGAGGCGGCCGCTGTTTAGCCTAGAGTTCGGTCGTCCGGTCTACTCTCAATAAAGATAGAGCGGCGCGGAGCGCTAAATAGAGTGTTGTCAATGCAGCGCTTCCTTATTTACGGAAGGCTTTTAAGAGATGGCCCTCTAAAGAGACATCTCTAGGGTCAGGGAGGGGAGATGCGTGTGTGTGTGTGAATGTGGTGCTTGTGCGATACAAGTGTTAATGGAAGGGGGGGGGTGGTTTCCGGCGACAATTTCATGCCCTTCTTCCCAAAGGAGCCCAGTGGAAAACATTAGACAACTTCGTGTCTAATAGCAATTACTATTCCATACTTTCCAAGGCATTTTCCTGTCAATTTTTAAATTGTATAAATTCCATTGGGGGGGACACTGAATAAACTGAATAAACTCAAATGGCACAACCTGCTTTTGCTGGTATGCAATTAAATCCCACCAGGAATTCGCAACCGTCTGGAGGTGGTCCATGTCAGTTCTTCTCATGTCCACACCAGTTCCTCTACAGCCAATGAAGTAAGATCATTCCCTCCGTCAAGCTCAAAGTGAAGGAAGTGGCAGTGAGCTGGCAGAAGTCCAAACAACAGAGTCACCATTGTGCTTGTTGTCATTATGTATACACAAATAGCTAGCATAGCACGAGAGAATCAATTCAACATGTTGGGTATTCTCTCAAGACCACTTGTTAGATAATAACATAAGGAGATTAAACAGTCATCAACACCTCCTCTCTTTTTTGGTCTCAACCTGTAATTAAATAATATCTACCCTGCATTGTAAAATGTGGTTCCTTGCCGATGAAAGAAGCACATTAAGACACTGTCAAAAGTATGTTCAAATACTTTCCCCTGGAAGATGTTAAGGATTCCCAAAGCTCATTCAAGTTTAACACTCTCTCCACCCTCAAGGTCTCTTCTATTGCCATGTATTGTGCATAGCACAGAACATGCTTTTTGTGGGGGGGGGCACACCTCTCCTATTTGTATTTATATTCCAAATTATATTCCAGTGCAAAAGATCTACAGGGTGGAAATGTTATATGGTGCACGTTCTATTCCCCTGCAGAAGGATATTCTAAGCTTAACACAGTTCAACAGGTATTTGTACTGAAGAACTGACCAGATTCCCCAGCCACATGGATAATAAACTCCTACCTGTACTGTACACTGAATGGAGGAGGATCCACTATGTTCCATCTGGCAACTAATATGCCACCAGCAAAAGCTCTTATCCTCCACAGACTTTTTTCTTTTGGTCATAGAACTATAGAATTGTAGGGATGAAAGGGGACACAAGGATCATCTCATCTGACTCCCTGCAATGCAGGAAATTTTCACCCAACGTGGGGCTCAAACCCACGACCCTGGAATTAAGAGTCTCATGCTCTGCAGACAGAGCTACCAGTTTCACTAATACAAGAGACATGCTGTTTTCTTGGAGGGGGGGAGTGGTCTTTTCACAGCTCACTGTTTTACAAGCCCAGGAGGCAGGAAGCAGTAACAGGCCTACTGCTGGCTGGGAGATGGGCATTCAGTTTAGCCTCCCCAGTCCTTTTCTGCTGCACCTGCAGAACAGCAGCCTACTGGAGGAGCCAAAAGGTTTGGCCAACTAGACCTATCTATGAAGCACAAGAACTTGCCATGGCTATAGCTGGTTTCCAGGAATGATGCTTATTTATCCAGAATGACATTGGGTCACTGCCAGCAAGCCAGCCCCAATACAGGTGACGCTAAAGGGGGTGTGACCCTTTGGAGTGTGATGTGGGCATGGGCATTACAGGATGAGCTTGTTCCCAGGTGAGAGACTGGAGCAGCACTGGGAGGGTAGAGGTTGTGAAACAGGTGGAATACTGTGTCTATGGTGAAAGCATATCCAGTGCTTTCACCATAGACACAGTGCGATTGGTGACTATTTGTTGATTTTTCTATTTTATGTCATTTTGATTGATTGTACTGATTGAACTTTTATTGTATATTCATTTGTACTAATATTTTTGGGAGTCTTTGGACAAAAAAAAGCAATGGCATAAACACAACAGAACATTTAGCTTTTGTTTATGACACTGGGGGTTTTTTTATGCAGGTGTCAAGGAAGAAGTGTATTTTAAATGTGAGTTGTAACTTTCATGTCAACGTCAGCAGGCTGGATCCAGAGACACTTTTCCAATCTGAAGGTCTTTTTCCAGTGGAGGCAGCAGTCATCCCAAGGAGATGACATACTTTCCTCCAATGAAAGATATTCCATTGTAGTAAGTTTCTCTGGATCCAACCCAATGCCAACATTTATATTGTGTTGATTTTTGTAGGTGTGTGCAAAAATAAATTCAAAGTTGTTGTTGTTTAAAAAAGAATGAACATATTTTAAGAACCCTGCAACTGCTTTCTACAGCAAGTTTTGAGGAAACCAATGCTGCATTTGAGAAAGAAATTCCCTGGCCTGGGAAAAATGTTTTCCTACCCAAATGAAATTCCAAGGGTAAGTCTGTAAAAGCCAGCATTTTTCTACCGCTGGTTTTCTAACGTGTGTTTTGTTGCTTTTGTATGTTTTTAGTAGTTTGCCTTTTTAAAATCCTATAATAAGTAATGTAGCTATAAAGCTTAGAACACTATATTTGTATCTGTCATTTTAAAATAATCACCTTCTTCCAGTTGTATGGAAATGCCAAGCTGCTGCTAACATGTCAGAACACTCCAGTTTATAATAGCCTATTTACAGGCTTATATCTTAAACAATAATTCTATCTTCTTTACCACCACCTCACTCATCTTTGAAACTTTAGGAGAAAGAATAATTCATTTACAGAAATGCTCACCCCTATTTCTTTCTTTTTTTAAAAGGAAGGATTCCCAAATCCCATTCAATTCCTTTTGGAGGAAGTTAGCATGTGCTTCAGTTTCCCACAGAAATCAATGGAACTTAAGTATGCTTAACACTGGTCAAATGATATTCTACTTAAAGTTTGTAGCTACAAAGCTAACACAGTTTTCATCACTTAGTATTTCATAGACTCAACAAAGTTTATTGATATTGTTACCTAGTGGTTCCACTTTTTCTTGCATTCTTTCTTGGTCCTTTTGGATGTTTTATATTATTGTCAAACTTTTGGGTCAATTTCAATACTTGACAACTTTCAATTAATCTCCAATTTTTGCTTTAAAAGCTTTTTTCTTTATATTGTATCTTCATGCATTAAATGATGTGCTATATGAGGAATGTTTTCTGTAGACTAATCTAAAACATAACTCAGTTTAACTCAGTGAAACAAAGGTTGCTTCAAAATTATGTTTACTGAGTATTCATCCTGATTTTCTGCAACACCGTTTACAGGGAGGCTATACAAGATTGCCAAATACTGAGCATTTGTTTGTGTTTTCGGGGAAGTTATACAATGTTGTGACAATCACTTGTTATCCCTTTACATGGCATTTCCCCATCACTTTCCTTACTTCAAAAAGTCCATGTCCTTTTTGTGTGCCACTTTTGTCAAATCCACTTTGCTGATATGCAAGTGAATTCCACCCACTCTATAGCAAGTCTGGAAGTTTCCTCAGCATCCTACTCTATGAATGCTTATTCCAAAAGTAAGTCCTTTATTAAGCCTGCAACCCAATACACAAAAAAATCCCCTATGTATCTACCTTCCATACCCATGCTGGTTTGCTGCCTCCTTAACACTTCTGGGTCATCATTTGAAGCCAAGCAGGCTCACTTTTCATTCTTCTCCAGATGTGACAGTCAAAACACACTCAGAACATCCAAAGATTAGAAACCATAACAACTTATCTGGCCCCACAAAATCACATGCCAAAACTATTGTTTACGCAGAATTGGAGGTGGAAAAGATACTTGGTATCTGCAGTGAATAATATTATCATGTTCAAACTGCAGTTCTCTGCCCAATTTGTGTAATTATAAGGGTGGGGGACTCAAAATCCTGTAAAATATGAAGGCAAGCCTCAAAAGGAAATCCTTTTAAAACTGTATGACCATTTTTTTACTAGTTCTATTACTGCACAATTCATTAGTTGCACAGCTAATCAGCAGGAGCCATGTATTTTGATTAACTCATCATGATGTACCAGTTATATAAACAGGAAATGGCAATAGATTACATCACTGTGGATATTGCCTAGAGGATTACTTTTAATTCCAGAATTCTTGCAAAATTCAGCTTTCAAAATACAGATAACACACTACACACTATGTGGTCTTGGCTAAGGGTTGTTCATGTGTTCCCAATCACATCCAAATTTTAAGAGGTGTAGCAATCAAGATTGCATTTTTATCCAAAGTGAAGGAAGCAATTATATGCCCTTCTTCAGCGACAATCCCAAACAGATTTGCATATGCTGCCTATGCTTGAATGGTTGCAGACTGATTAGACCAGCCTTCCATCCTCCATATTGTTTTAGATGCAACTCCATCAGGCTCCGACAGTATGCTTGCAAACACTGCAGTTGATGGGAATTATAGCTCAAAACATCTGAAGGGAACCAAGCTGGGCAAAGCTAGAATAGACAGTGTTAGCCTAATAAACACAATTCATAGAAGAAATTTAATTGATTTATTTCATAAAATTTATGGTATACACTGCTTGGCTGTAAAACAACAACCTCAAAGCAATTTACAAAAGATACAAGGAAAATTAAGAAAAAAATTACAACCCTACTTTAAAACATACAAAAGTTAAAATACTAAAAGAGATTAAGATTGCCCCAACTTTCTAAGTATCTGGAGAGATTATGTTTGATATGGTAATTGAATCCGCAGTCACCAACCAACCATGCCGCTGTCATCATTTCACCCTAATCCCTCCCACGAATCCTGCCATTTTATTTGCAATAAGTTTAAACTCCTTTCTCTCCTCCTGCCCCAGTTCAGCACCATATCTCCTACTATTTGTTATCTTATGTCTTTATCCTTTAGATCTGTTATGCATACCTGCTTATATGCTGCACACTGCTACAACTCTCTGGATCCTTCAATTTAATCTCCCTATCTTGTCTCTTAGCCGCTCCTTTATCATGGTGCCACCTTCATGTTACAGATGAAAATGACAGGAGGTCAGCACCAGAGACCAGACTCTCTGAATGCCATACTGAATTTTAAACTGGCAACTTGATTGTGTTCCTTTAGAAACACATCTTAGCCTTTGGAAAGAAAAGAAAAATACGGAGAGGTATCTGCTATATGAAATCCTAACAGTATGCCCACTTTCGAGAAAGTTCCTTTGAAGGAGTCAAATGCATACCATAAAATAGTTATTTCATCAGGTGTGTGGAGTTTTTTGGACGGAGAAATCTCTCTCTTTCAATCATCCTCTCCCCTATTTATATATTTTTTTAAATGATAGGGAGTTGTGAAGTCTGTTGTCTCCAATGCAAGTGATCTCATTTAAATACATATGCCTTTGCCTTGCATTGTGTGAGCAGCCATGGAGTCCCTGTCCCTGCAAAGCCTGGCCATCTGGGGTATATGAATAAATGGACACCACAATGGTCAGGGATTAAAAGGCCACAACTTTATTGATTTCAGAGGTAGGTAAATCTTTGGCATAGGCCCTGGGCATGTATCCCTCTCAGCCTCCTAGTGGAGGGTCTGAAGCATGACAGGGTCTGCTTGGGGGAAGAAGGGGCCATCACAAAACTCAGGTTTACATGAATGGCCCAACCCTAAGCACTGGGGAAGCTCTATGACCTGCTTCTTGCTCTATGAACAGAGACTTCAAGACCCCTCTAACAGGGTACCCTATAAATGCCACCGCTGGAAGGGGGACGAGTCACCTCTTCACCCCCAAAGGTTAGGAGATAGACTAAGGATTCCGCCCAAGGCCTAAACCGCCAAAACTAGTGCTACAGTGAAGACAAAACCTGCAGCACAAGGAAAATTCCTTCCTGGCTCCGAATATAGCAGCCATCCAAAGACCATAGCAAAGCCCGCTGAGCTGGAAAGAAAAAGGGTGTTAAAAGAACAACAGCAGTGCCTAGGAATGGACCTGAGGGAAGACTGCATCCCTAAGGTCTGCTCCCAAAACCCCACCCTCCAAACCACCACAGAAAGGCCAGTTTGAATGGTGGGCTTGGTGGAGGCCCACGCACCTCCGTGGCAGCCAGGGAGGAGCGGCAATGGCCACTTGTAAAATGGCGAGGCTCTGCGGGGAGAGGAGGCGTTGTGGTGGGCCGCAACTACCACTCACCATGGAGAGAGGTAAGCGGCCATTTCTCACTATATCATATGTGTATCTCCACACATTTTGAATAGTATCTCTACACATTTTGAATAGCTGTACTCTCATTTGCATCTCCTCCTTTTGGTGGGAATTAGAGGCAGAAAACATGAATAGGATTCTCACATAAGGTAATTAGAACTCGGGACAAAGGCTTTTATAAGCATTCTGGATGTGCTGGGGGGAATTAAAGTGCTGAGCAGATTTTCAAACTATGCCCCACTCTCAGCTCACAGTCCTCCTTTTCTTCCCTTTGGTTTTGCTATAAGTTTTTGACCAGCTTAAAGGTATGCAAATATGATTGTCCCTGAAATGAAAGTGTGTTTTTCTGTGTGTGTGTGTGTTCCCTCCTTCATGCATTTTCAGTGTTTTCTGCAGTCCTCAAAGCACTAGCGGCGATTGCTTTAGGGATGTTGAAAAGTTTACAGTGAAATAAACACACTGACTATCCAGCCTAATCAGGATTTTATTGGCTCACAGGCCTTTTACAATCCTGGCAGAGTGCTGCAAAAAGGAAGAAAGGCAGCAGTTCAAAACACAATACATTTAAAAGCAATACAGTATGAGAGTTTTATTTATGACCTCCTGATCCCAGGGAAAGCATGCAGTACAGATCCTGTGTGGTTTAGCAGTCATCTCATGGGACCAGGAAGCTAGAAAAACTCTGCACTGGCTCTAATGCAGCCAGAAAGTATCTGAAAGAAAGCTGCCACGTTAACCAAGGTAGGTGGCCTGGGCAGTAGAAAATTTAAGTATTTAAAATAGAAAGACATGAAGAAACAAGAGCAGTGGAAGAGTGGAAGAAAGCCATGGTGTTTCAGAACAGAGGCAAGGTAATAAAGGCTTTGTGCCCTCAAAATTACTAATTTTTTTCCTACTTGTTTATGCTACCTTTGAAGAAGAAAGTGTCCCCAAGACTGTTCACAGATACTAAAACAAAAATTTCAAAATGAATAAGCAAAATAATTTGAAACAAATTCCAATCAGGTAGCCAATTATGACTCAACCCAAGAGAAAGAAACACATCACCAAGAAAAGCAGGAAACAGCTTTACATAAAATCTGCATGTGTTAATTTATATAGATGCAAATGTAGACATAATTGTTGTAGTTTAAATATAAATACCATATCCATCACCATAGTGGGGATGTCTAACCAGGTGACCTGTGTTGTACTCATTCTGCTGGACTTGGACTAGAGTGTTCTTCAAACAGGTAGCCCTTCAAATGGAGGACTGGGCTCTGTAAAGTACAACACAGGGCCAGTCTCAAGTGGGAACAAATCAAAAACATATTTCCATTTGATTCCAATTCTCAAAGTTCTGAAGGAGTAAGAAACAATTTTATCCGTCTATTTTATGTTTTAAAGAGAACAAAGATGAACATAAGCAAACCTCTGAAGGGAATGCAGTTTACAGCTGTAAGAGCCATCGCTGAAAAGGCCCTGCTCCAAATGGAAACCAATTTTGGTTCTCAGATAGATCACACTTGGAGCAGAGTTTTTGGATACCAAGGAACGAGAGATTAATTTGGGGCACTTACTGGAAATCAGTTTTGTCACCTCTTCCTCCCCAAACCCCGAGACAATGAGCCCAGCCACCTTTTACTCACAGTCGCATAAGCACTACACTACAGCATGGCCATAAACTTGTACGTTCAACCACTGAAATATACACCCAATATGTAGCAATGGAGATTTATGTTACTGCTTTATGAATGAACACTGTGTTTTATGAATGGACTCTGTATTTTGTGAATTACCTAATAACCACCAATAGGGAGCTCTAGAATCTGACAGCTAACCAATTGGGTACTACCAAAGAGCGACCCCTATTGCTGAAAGCAGGTGACCAGCAGGGAATGCTTCAGCTCAGCCTTTGCACTGTTGACTGAACACCCCCTGCTGTGCAGATAATGGAAAAAGCTCATAAACTGCATCCCTTCTGGCATCCTGGCCAACTCCATTATGCTGGTGTAAACCCTGGTGCACCAGAAGCACAGAATAGCAGCAAATAAAATCTGCTCATACCTCAGCAACTAATAAGACATGTCAACCAGTTCTTCCAAAGTCTTCCTAAATTATAAAGCTCCAAAATACAGGCCAAAAGAGAGCAGGTCTGGGAAGAGTGAGGCATACAATGGGCAGCACCAGTGAAAATGCCCTGCTCCATGTAACCCCTGCCCTGTCATTTGATAGAGTGCCCACTTGCCCTCCTTCTTGACATGGAATGCTCTCAATTGGAGTCTCCAGGTTCTAGTTGGTTAATTGGTTTGGCAACTACAGGAGAGCTATGATATTCAAGTGAGGGTGGTCAGATGCCTTGTCAATCCCTCCCCCCCCCCGTTTTTTTAAATTCATTTTATAACACAACTAAACAACACAAACAGAAAAACAATCAATACAAACAAATTCTTGTCTTATCCTATTTTTTCTAAACATTGTTAGGTGAGCTTCCTCAAGTCCCCCCATCTGATTTTCATTTTATGAGATGCCTTGTCAATCCCAGCAGGTATATAAGAGAACAACCCAGCCTGCCCCCAGTACGTCACACAACCATGCACCCAAGAATGAAAAGAACAGTCAAAGTGCCCATGTGGACTAACCCTAACTCTTAGTAATCTGTTCTTCCCTAGAATTTCCGTGTACTTTGTACTCTCAGTGATATCATGCTTCTAATACACAGTACACCTAGGCTGCAATCCTATATTGAAAGTCTCACTGAGCTCAGAGTAACTTAGTTCTGTGTAAGATTGCACTGTAAGTGTCAATCAGTGTCCATTTTTAATGGCAGGCACCAAACCCCTTAGGAAACAGAGAGGATGCCAGTGGCAACTTTAGCTGCCCTTACAAATAAAACAAGAGCACAATCAAATCTAAAGTGACATCACAAGAACCATCCAGATAATTTCCCTTTCAGACGTTTCAGTAAAGGGCTGCAATAAAGACAATAATTATCTAAGAGTAGGAAATGGAGCAGACATAACCCATCTTTCATTCCAGTCTGAAGGCTGCAATTTCGTGGTTGTATTCCATTCCTAATGCCATGCATTGACTATTAGCAGATTTCCTTTGCAGACTGGATAGAAGTGGATGTGTTTCAAAGAGGCTTCAGGAATGTCCCATATTCCTGGTAGCAATTTTTAGAAGCCTGCTCTTTTGAGCGACTGGCCTTTGAATGTCTTTAAAACAAGACCTGTCAAACAATCTGTGCTAGATCAGTTAAGTGAGTTATAGGGCTGAATGGAATGGTTGGAGACAGACTGCTTGCCCAGAGCCCTTGATCCAGTGCAAGGAAATCAATATCCTGCTCAATATTTGGTAGAGGCATCTTCAAATATGAGTGCTTTTTACACATGACGACATCTTCTCAAGTGGACCAGATATAAAGCGGTTACACGAAGAATCCTGGAGTGTGATCCTGCACTGAACAGATCACTTCGATTGCCCAAGTACAACATACTTCTCCTGGCTTGGCACAGCAGATATCATTGACAGTTTTCACCAGCATTCCATATACAGTGGTACCTCGGGTTACATACGCTTCAGGTTACATACGCTTCAGGTTACAGACTCCGCTAACCCAGAAATAGTACCTCGGGTTAAGAACTTTGCTTCAGGATGAGAACAGAAACTGTGCTCCGGAGGCGCGGCAGCAGTGGGAGGCCCCATTAGCTAAAGTGGTGCTTCAGATTAAGAACAGTTTCAGGTTAAGTACGGACCTCCGGAACGAATTAAGTACTTAACCCGAGGTACCACTGTAGATCTGAACAACAGCTGCAACACCTTGCAATTTCATGCTTACATTGAATCCCAAAGGAAAGTCTCCAGAGACCTGACAAGTACCTGTGGAATTTTATGGCTTTTTGAGCGCAGTCCTATGCATGAAGTAGGAATGGGAAATAAATTTGATTTGGTTCACATTTAAAGGTGAACCTACCTAATTTGCATGTTCTGAAACAAGAAGCGAATTAACATACAACTATCCTTCAAAATTCACACTTCTCCAACTTTTGCAACTCAGATCTCCAGCCAACAGAAGCAGCCAAGATGCTATGTTATAGTCTCCCAGTCCCACCCTCTGAAACAAATCCTGCAGGTAGAAGTGGTATAAACCACTGAGCCTCTTGGACTTGCCAAGATAAGGTCAGCGGTTCAAATCCGCACAACGGTGTGTCCCAGCTTCTACCAACCTAGCAGTTTGAAAGCATACCAATGAAAGTAGATAAATAGGTACTGCTGCAGCAGGGAAGTAAACAATGTTTCAGTGCACTCGGGCATGCATCACCGTGTGCCAGTAGCTTTAATTTGCTGAAATGAGCTCCACCTCTGTCACTGAGCTGCTGTGATGTCTTGGAACGTTCATAAACATTCTAATGCTTAGTGTCATCAATAAGCTATCAACACAAAGGGCCTAGGAATAAAAGGTATGAAGTTCTATGGACAGGAAGGTAGGAATGACTGGGTGTGTTGAATTTCAAAGGTGAGCTATCATTTCTTAGGAGTGTTTTATGCATCACTTTCTGGTGACTGCATTGTTATAGGAAAGCATGCTTCTTAGTGCTGTGAAAGATGAGAAAAGCTGAGTTTAGAATACAACTCTCAGTGAATTTTCACAGCTTTCTACTTATTATTCTCTTTACCAAGGTACAGTAAAGGTTGCAATATTAAACAGTGGGTACATGGTAGTGGCAGAGAAATACAACATCCCATCCCTTTGACTACACAGAGTAGTCAAAGGGGCTTTTATGGGACTTGTTAGCATCCATGACACAATTTATTTAACCCGCCCTTTATTTGTATTATTTTTTCCATAGTCAGTTGCACAAAATCAAATTAGAAGAAGCAGTGTCCTTAACTAATCATTGATTCCTATGGTGCCCTCATTGGCTATCTAACACCCACACAGAAGACACTGGCAGCTCTTTGATACATAATTGATATGGCTATTGAAGATCATACGCAATATAAGGGATTTTTTTTTCAAAGTTTTAGGCTTATATGTAGCCAAGGTTCTCTTCTGTATTGAATTTCCTCCTAAGCTGTGATCCATTCAAGCTGCCCTTTTCATACCGCTGAAAGCAGATTTGATTAATATGATTTGTCTGTGTGTGTATGTGAAAATATGAGACGATTAAGGAGTGGTGATGTGGGGAGCCCATGCCCTTTCTCAACATGACATTCTCTAGCATTATATGGAAGACTGTAGAGTCCTCCAATCTTTATAGTTTTCCTACTTTCTGCATCTGAAGTGGGGGTGGGATCTATTATCGGGGGGGGGGTTCATTTTTTTTTATTTCTTATTACTGTTCCACTATCGTGTCCAGGTCAACAAATCCACAGCTGCCTATTGATTTCACTCAGTAACAAGACAGGAAAGGCCAGGTTTCAAGGAATGGTTTGCAGATTGGCTTTTCTTTGTGTGAGAAGCTTTCTTGTGAGGACCCCTTAGAAAAAATAAATTAAGATTGCACAGATGTCCTCTGTGCTCAGTGAAGCAAAATACCAAGTCAATAAATTTATAGCCTGACACTTCTGGTAACCAGCTTCTGTCTCCATATACTGCCAGTCATGGAAACAATCTTCAGAAAAAAACTGGTGGTATGGTGGGAAATAGTTCAGTATTAGTTCAATAGTGTTTTCATCTAGTTCACTGACCTTTTATGCAGCTTGTAATTAGAATGAACGTGTGGATATGGAGGCCCACATCATAGGAAATAGGGCTGCAGCCACATTTCAAATTATTTATCCTCCAAACTGTGGTTTAGAGGGCTAGAGAAAAGCCCCATTCTTATGTGCATCCTCCTTTCATATGCTCCAGGTAATAGAAAAATTTCTCAATTGTGCAAGCCATTGAATCCTAATTGACAATATGGTGTTTGTGTGAGCTGTTCAAAATTAGGCTGTAAACCTCTGTTTATACCAATGCATGCGCACAGAGAGACAATAAGTAATTTTCTTAATCAACTTTTGTGTATGTCCACATTTGATACCATCTAGTAAAAATATGCTTCTAAAGATGTAAATAGAGCGCTGCAGGATCAGGTCAAAGACCCATCTAGTTCAACATCCTTTTCTCATAATGGCCAACTAGATGCCTACAGCATTCTTCTCACTTGTGATTCCCTAACTACTGGCATTAAGAGGCATATTGCTTCTGACAACAGAGGTGGAACTTAGCCATCATGGTGGGTAGCCACTGATAGTCTTGTTCTCCCTGAATTTGCCTCATCCTCTTTTGGGCCATTACTACACATGTAGTGGGGGAAAACTCCATAGCTTAATTATATGCAGTGTGAAGAAGTACTTTATTTTGTCTGCTCTAAATAGAAGTGCAATGATCGATTACTTACTTACTTACTTACTTACTTAAAATATTATAGTCCTATCCAGGCAGGGAGACCCATTTCTCTTTTAACTACTAGTGATTCTAGCATATTGTAGGAAGCTGCCATACAGATATACACTAAGGGACATTTGCAATACTACTGCAATAAAAACATTGTTTAGAAACTTTTAAATGTGTTGTTGGGTGAAGCAGGGGTTATTTGTTGGTTTTCGTTCTTGTTTTTATTATGTATTTTGTGTTTTTTATCTTGTATTTGTGAACTGCCCTGAGATCTATGGAGTATACAAAATAAATAAATAAATAAATAAATAAATAAATATTCTAATTGTCATATCAATAAATTTTAACCTACATAAGTTAACACGGCACTGTTTGTAGCTCAAGCTGGCATTTGCATGTCATGTTCAGAGAATGAGAAATCTGTGAATGTGGCTTATTAAGCAATGTGTAGCTGTAGAATGGGACGCGGGTGGCGCAGTGGGTTAAACCACAGAGCCTAGGACTTGCCAATCAGAAGGTCGGCAGTTCGAATCCCCACGACGGGGTGAGCTCCCGTTGCTCGGTCCCTGCTCCTGCCAACCTAGCAGTTCGAAAGCACATCAAAGTGCAAGTAGGTACCGCTCCGGCGGAAAGGTAAACGGTGTTTCCATGCGTTGCTCTGGTTCACCAGAAGCGGCTTAGTCATGCTGGCCAGATGACCCGGAAGCTGTACGCCGGCTCCCTCGGCCAATAAAGCGAGATGAGCGCCGCAACCCCAGAGTCGGTCACGACTGGACCTAATGGTCAAGGGTCCCCTTACCTTTACCTTTAGCCTTAGAATGCAGTTCAATAAAAATCCACTCAACAGAATTAACAATGAGCTCAAAGCAATGTATTTATGACAGACACTGGGCACATTCAGACAAAACACTGGCTGTTAACAATGGCTATTGCACAACCTCTGTGCTAGTACACACAACCCAAGCACTTCTGATTTGTTCTTCCCTTCCTCCCAGCCAGGAAACAAACCATGGAGTGGCTGGCTTGCTTGTGTTACATCTGAACCAGAGCACATGATTTATTTTTCTGCTGGGAAAAAGGGAGGAGCAATACTTTGATTCCTAAACATGAGTGCCGCTTCAGTTGTAATACAGTGATACCTTGGTCTACAACCATAATCTGTTCCGGAGGTCCGGTTGTAAACCAAAACAAGTTGTAACCCAAAGTGTGCTTTCACCAATGGGGCCTCCCCAAAAAATATGGGTTGTAATCCCCCCCCAAAATGGGTTGTAATCCAAAAAAAGGGACACACACTTCAGGGTTTGATGTGGTTGTAATCCAAAACAGTTGCAAACCAAGGTGCCACTGTACTAAGTCAGTCACTAGCTTCGCCACTAAGTAGGAAGGAAGGAGCGAAGGAGGAATGTGCAGATTGTGCACCCTGATTATAGCGATTAGGTCCAAATGCAGCTAAATTTACAGTCCTTATTTTGACTACAGGAGATAAGGACTAATATTTGTAACCATGTTAACTACCATCACAGACTTTCAAAGATTATATATATTAAGAAATATATTTTAAAATCAGCTATTATGCATATGGAACTACTGTATTGGTATTAATTTCAGCATGAGAGATTCTATATTTTGTTATATATCCTCTTCACTTTCGATGGAAGAAAAGTCATGATATGATGCCACCTTCTGGGTGAAATGAGAAGAAAAACTGTTTTTTCCCCTGCATCTTCATCTGATTTTAAACCTGGAATCTAGATTTAGCCAGATAAATATTTGAAATTTTGCCTCGTCATTTAAAATAGTATTTTGATAGATTTGTTAACGTGTACATGCACACAAAAATCGTAATTATGATAATACTAGGTTTTTTAATAGACTGCATTATTGCTAGCTATGATCTTTTAATTAAATGATATAACAAAATACGTTCTCCATAAAACATTTTTCCTGTTTCAAAGGCTTAACAATAATTCCTATAAATTCCAGAGTGATTACTGAGTATGAGTTCCACATTTTTACTTAGACAACATAAAATATAACTTTCTTCTGAATTCTCTCTCAAAATGTGCTAGAGTAGAAGGGCATGTGGGGGGGTTGGGGGGTACATGTGTAATTAATGCAGCGAGCACCTACATACCACATACGTACTGTGTGACCACCCTGTGGAGCCCCTTTCAATGCAAATTGAGAAGACCTGTCCCTTATATCATCTGCATTGCAAGAAGATTAGGAGAATGTTCAATTTCCGTGCAAGAACATAGACACAGAAGAACTGGCCATTTGTAGCTTTAAGGAACAGGTCCCATTCTTCCTTGCTATTAACTAACTTCTAAACACTCAGATTTCCCAACTGATAAGGTTTTCTGGACAGAAACACTAGATTCACTAGATACTTTGCCCTGCAAAAACTATCAAGCAAACAACAATGAATCAGAATGATAGATTAAAAATAAAAATCACACTACATGCGTGGATTGGATTACAAATGGTAGGATGTCTATGTGATCAACAACTCCCCCCGTCCTCAGTGGCCACTGTTAATAACATACTGTAATTTTCATGGTCTATACTTTCTGTATTTCTTTTCCTTCTGACCTCATTGTTTACAATCCCTCTCCCAAACATGTATCTGCAACTCAGGACAACACTTCATGCATCTGATGACATGGACAGCAGCCCACAAAAGCATACGGCATAATAAATTTGTTAGTCTTTAAAGTAGTTAGTCTTGAGTGGTTATTCAACTTGAAGTGATGTCCATATTTCTGACTCTGTCTATGATTTGACCAAACTCAGCTTTTTATCTAGTAACCCACCATTGATTTTTACTGTTATATGTTATTCTGTATAAAAATTCTATTATAAACACAAAAAAACCCACAAAGTCGCTTTGTTGCTTTTGCAATAATCTTAACACAGCTTCCCCTCCGGAAAGTATTCCTGCGGGGGATTCCTTCAATTTGGAATTGTTTTTTTGAGATGGCATAATCACATGCTGTAGATTCTGTAAAGTTTGTAAAAAGTGCTTTTGCGAAAGTCTCATAAAGTTACATGGGGTTTGCTACGCTCATTCACTCCCACCGAATCATAGTTCAGCTCAGCTGAAGAAAACACGGCCATTTAGTTTTCCAGATAGGCTGGGAATGGTTTCAATTACCTGATGTTGCGGTTCAATCCATCAGTATAACACTAAACACATCAAGGCTAGTCATGCCAGTAAAACAGTGGAATGTTTATGGGGAATTCAAGATTATGCTGCTATATTCTCTCCATGTAGCTGGCCATAGCCCTGTGCAAAATTGGGGGGGGGGGATACAAGTGTTTGGCCGCAGGAATCTACAAAAACTTAAATAAAAGAGGGAGGAAAGTCTAAGATTATGATAATATTTTTAAATTGTGTACAGTTTATTATATAGTTCCAGTCATATCAACATTATGTAAGGGAATACTCGGCTGGTTTTGTTTTTACCTTTATTCCAAGCCTGCCATACTGAATTATTATCACAAGGAATGTTGTAGACCTTCCATGTTTCTTCGTGTACTTTTATGGGCCTGTAGCAGTCTGAAGAAAAGAACATACATTGTGTTATATTGAGCTCTTACGTTATGAGGACTAATTTGTAAACTGATGACCCCTTCTCATGATATGGCCACCACACAGATATCGCTTGAAACTCCATTACAGTACAACTGAAATTTTATTTCCTTTCATTTTGCATGACTAATAGCTTGGCAGCTGCGAGTGCAAGACATATGTTCCTAGTGTGAGGGATTGTTTAGCTTGTTACGCCTGCAACTGTTCCCTGAATTTGTTTCCAGAAGACAATAATGAAAGGAAACTCAGCCAGATGTGTACATATATGCCACTAGTGTTACAGCTCCTCTGCATTTACCCTGGCCAACTCCACTTGCCTTCTGAACACAGAACAGCATTTCATGGTTTACTTTCATGCAAATATCTGAAGGAATTGGGAATCAAATACAGTACAGTGGTACCTCAGGCTAAGAACTTAATTCGTTCTGGAGGTCCGTTCTTAACCTGAAACCTCTTAACCTGAGGTACCACTTTAGCTAATGGGGCCTCCCACTGTCGCTGTGCTGCCGGCGTGCAATTTCTGTTCTCATCCTGAGGTAAAGTTCTTAACCCAAGGTACTATTTCTGGGTTAGCGGAGTCTGTAACCTGAAGTGTCTGTAACCCGAGGTACCACTGTACCTCAAATGAGGGAACAGCCATATGAATCCACCAGTTTGTCCTCAATAAAGCTAGGGATTATTCTACAGTACTTGCAGAGCTTTAAACTTCAGGTGGCCTGTAGTTTATACTTCCTCTTTGCTTCCCCTGTGTTAAATTTATTGAAGTACTGTTTATTTAAAGCATTTGTAACCCAGGCTTCAGCTAAAAAGGCTCCCAGAACAGCCTGCCCACAATCTAAAAAACACGACACGATGGAAAAGGGACAGAGAGGAAAGGGGGGTGGAATCAAACTCAGGCTCCAGTTGTTAAACAGTTGTTCTTATAATGACCAGCTTGTGTGATTCAGGAGTAAGAGGTGCCTGATAGAGCTGGGGTTTTAGCAAAAATAAGATAGGATTAACCCTGCTTTCTATTTCTCCCACTGATGCAGTGTGACAAAATGGCTGCTCCCAGGTGACAGTTGTAAGGAGAGGAGGCCTGGTGGAGCTTCTTCTGGATAGAATAAGCTGTGCTTTCCATCTCTCCCACTGGAGGAACGGAATCCATCAATAAATACATTTTATTTTTTTTTTAGTAACATTGTAATCTTAGTTATGTCTGCTTAGATTTAAGTACAGTGGTACCTCTGGTTACGTACTTAATTCGTTCCGGAGGTCTGTCCTTAAACTGAAACTGTTCTTAACCTGAAGCTCGACTTTAGCTAATGGGGCCTCCCGCTGCTGCTGTGCCGCCGCTGCGTGATTTCTGTTCTCATCCTGAAGCAAAGTTCTTAACCCGAGGTACTATTTCTGGGTTATCGGAGTCTGTAACCTGAAGCGTATGTAACCCGAGGTACCACTGTAAATCCCATTCATTCAGTGGGGCTGAATCCCCACAGAATGTATATAGCAGGAGTTCCCAAACCAGTTTGCAAGCTTCATTCGGGTGCTCTGTGGTGTGTCTGTAAAAATGCACTTAAAAATCATATAGCATCTAGGACATCATAGCCACAACTGGCAGAAAAATAAAAACCCTTTTAAGTGCTCTGTTGGGGTGAGGTGGGAGTTTGGGGGACTATGGTGCAGGATTACATTCTAAATATGTTATTTTCTGTAATATGTTATGACAGCAAGCACAAGGCTAGCCAACCACTGGCTGATTCATTTTCCCCAACAATACTTCTGTATTCTTGACCAGTTATCCTGAATTTTTCTCCAGTCATCCTTTCCAGTCTTCAATATGTAACACAGATAACATCAGACACAATAAGACTATTCATTTATGTTTTGCTCAACGGGGGGGGGGGGGGGAATCAACAAAGATGTGTGTATATATTCCTCAAAAAAGCCATTACACAATTTTTAGTTGAAAAGAAATATTAAAGGAAAACTGGAATGGGTGGTCATATGGAAAAGAATCTAGTCCTCAGTCAATATGAACAAAGAGAAAAAGGAAAATGTGATATCTAAGGTGAGGGTCCTAACCAGCCAGTCAGCTCCTTGCACACTTCAGGCCTAGTCTGCCTAAATAATTACTTGTATCTTTCGTCAGCCTGCCTTAGCAGGGCCTCTTGGAGTTGCCCAAGGACCCCTACAATGTTTGCGGGACTTGCTACTTGACACCGCCTGCTTCCCCTTCAAGCCCTATGCCCTCATAGACCTGGGCAGGGTCACAGCCAAGCATAGTTATGGTTTTTAAACTAGCTGAAATAAATGACCTCAATCCAGAAAATCTAGCAAAGGCCCAAGTAACTACTTTAGAAATCCATGTCAGCTAGACATGACTAAGCCCCAATCTATTGTTTTCAATGGGACACAAGGCTGTTGATGGGGGGGGCGGGGTTCCCGTCAGGGCAAAAAACAGCTTCAGGGTGGGTGTTATTTTCTTTGGGGCAACACCTTTCACCATGCCATTGCCTGATACAGCTGCCTTCTCTCCCTCCTTCTTTGCCTCATTCTCTTTTTTCTAACCTATCTGTTGGTTTAATTTGGTAAAAGGAAAATGATATGTGGTTAAAATAAAAAGGAGAAGCCTGGATTCCTAGATTCAGGTTTGGAGCAAGTGTTCTTTGGTGAGGAAACCCCAGCAGAGATTAAAAATTACAAAATATGCAGCAAAGCAGAGCATGGAACTATAGGCTGTTTGACCTTTAAAATACAATACCCCCTTCTAAGTTTCTTCCAAAGTTCCACACTTCCCTTAGCATATTTGGTAACTTTAAAATGGTTTACTTACAAGCTCTTCAAAGGACAGATTCATGTGCTTTTTCCACATTGCTGCAAGAAAAGACAGGCAGTATAACTTAGGTTTCAAAATGGTAAATGTTTCTAAATTATTTGTATAGAAACACAAAAATGGTTTGCTTAAGCTATGCAGTCTAAGCTTGGAGCATCCACCTTAGGCCTCCTTACTGGTAGGATTCACAGGGTGGAATGGGAGAACAAAGAGTTTGTTAATCCTTACTCCCAAAGTGAGGGGAATCTGTCTGCATCCTAAATTGATGTTCTACCAATGAGTTATAGCTTTCCCCCAAGGATGAAAAAAATGCTTAGAGGGGAAGAGCATATGATAATGTTCATGTTTTCAATGTTCCTAGGACCGTTTCTTTGGACTGAACTTTCAGGGAAGGCAATTATTTAATTTTACAGCTAGCACCAAACATATAAGCTATGGAAAGACATGTTTATTGCATCTCCGAACATTGGATTATTGTTTCGTTTCAATGCTTCTTGACACAAAAATGACAATCAATTTTATCTTCAAAGTTTGCCCTACAGTGCCCTCAAAGTTATAGCATTAGTTGAATACCAGCCAAGATGTTCGGAGAAGCAGTAATTCACGGAATCAGCACATTTAAATTATTAATGGAACACGTAAGCTGGAAAGATCTGCAAATAAACTGTTACTCTGCCCTAAGGAAGTTAGATTGGCTTCAACCAGAGCCAGGGCCTTTTCAACTCTGGCTCCGGCCTGGTGGAACGCTCTGCCTCATGAGACCAGGGCCCTGCAGGATCTGATTTCTTTCCGCAGGGCCTGTAAGACAGAGTTGTTCCGCCTGGCCTTTGGCTTGGAGCCAATTTGATTCCCTCCCTCCCTCTCTTTTTTCTTTTCCTTCTCCTCCTGCGATGAGGCTACATTTTAATATTTTAATGTTCCATTATTTTAATGTTGTATTTTATTTTTGTTTTTAAGTTGTAATCATTCATCTTGTTTTTATTATTGCTTGTAAGCCGCTCTGAGCCCGGCCTTGGCTGGGGAGGGCGGGGTATAAATAAAAATTATTATTATTATTATTATTATTATTATTATTACTCTGAGAATCAAATGAATCGCTCACAACTATGAAGGAACAAGAGGGTTGAAAAATACACAATAAGTCAAAGTACCATGAGCAAAGGGACTTGGGGATTCAGGTCAGGTCATCGAGTTCAACTACAAACCATTCTTTGTCTTTTATTCTGAGTATGATTCCTGGTAGGGTCTTTAACATTTCAACAATGACACCATCTCTCTCTCTCTCTCTCTCTCTCTCTCTCTCTCTCCCTCTCTCTCTCTCTCTCTCTCACACACACACACACACACCCTTGTAAGACTCTCTTTAGTAATCTATGAATTCTGGTAATGCCTTTAAATGGAAGTGATATTTCAAGGCAAGTTATTTACTGTCCAATTACAACACAGCTGTGATGCTCACAGTGCCATAGACAAAATGAAAGGAATGAGAATTTAAAACGGGGTGGGGCAGGGAGACCTGTGGCCGTCCCAATGTTGCTGCTCCTATCATTCCTGATCATTGGCCATTCTGGCTGGGGGGAAATGGGAGTTGGAGTCCAGCAACATCTGGAGAGCCGCAGGTTATCCACCCCAGATTTAGAATAATATCACAGCACCATTATATGCTGTTTATTCAGAGACACATCCCACTGGGTTCAGTGGGACTTAAACCAGAGTACAGTATGTGTATCTAGGATACAGCTTTTCCTCATGCTTTTCCATCATAAAGTTCTGAACTATGGCTCTCCCTCCAGTTCTGCTTCTAGTTCACTTCCTGGCATAGGCTTTGACGTGAGTCAAACTTTCAGAAAAGGTACAATGGGAAAGTCCTAATAGGATCACCACTGCAGCAAGTGTGTTTGGATACTCCCAACATCAAAGAAGCAGCGTGTCGTGACCATACATATGCTTTCTCCCTAAATCTGTATCAGCCCTCAAATCACAGGTGTCTCAAGGCTTCGTTACACGCAAGATTATTTCCTTCACACATATCGTTCCCACGAAAGAAATTGCATAAATCAAGCATGTCCAAAGTCCGGCCTGGGGGCCACTTGCGGCCCCCGGGCTGGTTTCAAACAGGCCCCCCAGGCAATTTTGAAAAAGCAATCTCTTGCGGCCCCCGAGTGCCTGCCCACCAAATCCAAATAAGTCCGACTACAAGGCTTCACTAGGGAGGCAGACAAGGTGGATGTGCTACTGGTGGTGCTGGGAAGTTGAAAGTGCATGCGCTTACTTGCCATTAGAACGTTTGTTTACCAATGCTTATATGATTGGTTAGAACGTGCCTTGTAACATAAAAAGTGTTAAACCCAATACAAAACAAAGTGGCACTAATAAAGAAAAGTTCTAGGGTGGCAACAGAAAGCAAACTAAAAATGCTTTTGCAGTTCATCAAAACTATCCAGCAATATCAAGTTATAGGAAAACTGGTGCTATAACAGTAATCCTTCTAGCTGGTTAATTGGTTTGGCAGCTACAGGAGAGCTATGAGATTCAGGTGAGAGTTGTGAGATGCCTTGTCAATCCCAGCAGGTACAGCGGGTTACACACGCTTCAGGTTACAATACATAACACATATGCTTCAGGTTTCAGACTCCGCTAACCCAGAAATAGTACCTCGGGTTAAGAACTTTGCTTCAGGATGAGAACAGAAATCGTGCAGCGGCAGGAGGCCCCATTAGCTAAAGTGGTGCTTCAGGTTAAGAACAGTTTCAGATTAAGAACAGACCCCCAGAACGAATTAAGTTCTTAACCTGAGGTACCACTGTATATAAGAGGATGACCCAGCCTGCCCAGGCCTCCGGCCTGCGCCTGTCTGTCAAGCCGTGTGTCTCGAATAGCTCCCTGAGTGTGTTTATAGTCGCTCTAGTGGACACGGTTGAGGTTGGCACCATCTCAAGCCACTTGGACTTAGAGTCAACCACTATTAGGAAGTGTTGGCCCTGAAAAGGCCCCTCGAAATCCACGTGCAACCAGGGCCATGGGGACTGTGTGGACTCCCAGGATTGTACTGGTGCCTTGGGTGGATCTGGCAGGGAGACCTGGTAGGGCTCGCAACGTTTCACCCAGCCCTCTATATACGCATCTATGCCTGGCCACCACACATAGGTACGGGCCAATGCCTTCATCCGGATGATCCCTGGGTGAGTCACGTGCAGCCCTTCTAAGACCCTTTTTCTTAACGGGGGGGGGGGGGCTCCTAAAAAAAAGCTCAACAACTTTGGCCAGCCCTCACGCATGCTCACTTCATCAAATCTGGCCCTCTTTGAAAAAAGTTTGGACACCACTGAGGTAGATGATCTGAGCTAACACAGATACATAAGGGCCCTCTAGTGGTACAAAACCAGAGAGAGGAGGCTCTAATTTAAACAATGATAGCAGGAACATTTAGAGCACTGGGGCAGAGACTGAACATTAGTTCTCTATACACATACATACCATTTCTGCTGCAGTTGGAGCCTTTAGAAACTGCACCAGAATATGTGATAAAGGGGGTGAGCATGTGAAAGGTTATCTGCTGCAGGATGTGTTCTGCCCTAGGGAAAATGAAAGCCCCTTGTTTCCACAGTGGGCAAGTATATTTCTGCAGCCACCTCTCTCTCTCTCTCTCTCTCTCTCTCTCTCTCTCTCTCTCTCACACACACACACACACACACACACACACACCTCTCAAAGCAGCAGAAACATCCAGAGTTGGCCCTACTATTAAGCTGAATGAGGCAGCTGCCTCAGGCGGCAAATGTGGCGAGATAGGGGATGTGTACAGTTCATGCCACATGACCACCTAAGCTAGCCCGCTGCCCTCAGGAACTATGTAAGATGCTGTCCCATTACCAGTTTTGAAGTAAAATTCAACAGCCGTCTGGCTGGCTTTTCTACATGGACTGTAGAAGGAACTACCAAAATGCCTTGGGCTGGTCCTGTGGGGCACAGGGGTAGAAACTGAACATCAGCACACACACTCTCTTTCTGTTGGAGTACTTGTGCTAGAACAGTGGGGCATGAATCATATGCTGTGTGGTTTGCTGGAGCTGTCCCCCTGACACTGGTGCCACCAATACTTGGATGGGCCTGGGATATGGCAAGGCAACAGCAAGGTTAGTGCCACATGGGTTCATCAACAGGAGTGTCGCCAAGCAATCTGACACATTTGCTGGTACATCCACACAGCCCCAACCTCACCCCCAGCCTGGCTATATGCTACCAGACACCCCACTATAACTGCGATAAATCTGGTTGCTATTTCCTGTACTTAGCACTCTTATGACCTGGCTGCCAGTAAATATTTATTAATATTCATACCTGACTGCACTTTTCATTTCTGACTGGGGCTTATGCATGGAGAAGGGGATTTGTTTCCACAATACATTGCATTGTGGATAAAATAAAGGAGCTGCAATAGTATATGTGATATTTTATTGTGTAAATCCTTAGCTTCTAGTATCAATCATATCAGCTTTAAATTAAAAAGTTCCAGAGAACTGTTAAACCTGAAAATAAGCTTGCTTTGGAGGGCAAGGGAATCTTTGATCGCTCCAGTGTTCTGACATTCTGCATTTAATTTAGTGCGGATAAATTAAATTTTTGCCAAGCTGCATATTTCAACAGCACAATTTTTCTTGAATTTTTAGGGCAAATTATTTTGTGATAAAGTGTTTGCAGGAAGCTACATATCACTGTGAAGGAGATCCCGATATGGTCAGGATTTATTATTAAAAGGCCAGTATGAGATCTTTTAAAGATGCTGAAAGGGCTGGAGGCAGAATGATGCCCCCCTTGCTTTCTGTTGTCAGTTAAAAGTTTGTTTGCCAATACTGAAATAAACCCTCAAAGCCTGAGGCGTGGGGCAATGGCACCCATTGCTTTGCAAAATCCATCACTTTTGCTGAATGTATGCTGTTCTGTTCCATTTGGAACGGTTTTGTGTGTTTTGTAATTCTGTAACCTGCCCTGGAATCTTGTGGTGAATGGTGGGTAAAAAAAAATACTACAAATAAATATTACTTAAATGCAACTGAAATTTATTATCTAGAAGTCCGACAGATTATAGCGAGCAAGAATAGTGATGAATGATATACTCTAAGACAAATGCCAACAGGATTCTCTCTGAAAGCAAATTACGTATTTTCAAGTTCGTTTTCAAGATCAGGAGCGTCAATGAGTCAGAAGAGGAGGGAATAGACAGCCTTCTTTAATCTTCATTTGGTCTATATTGCCGGATATCTGCAAAACCATCTCGCATAGACAATGCAGAAGTCAGGAAAACTCACGGTCTGTGTAAAAGGCATGCTGCGTAATCTCGAGATACCAGATGTGCTTTCAATTCATCAAAACCATGGCAAATTGACTCTCTGACAAAACAACAAGTGCAGATGTGTTCTTAATCGCCCAAGACTGGCTTGTCTTCAATCATCCAGCATGGATTCTGCATGGATTCCACACTAACTTTATCTCTTCAGCAAAGACAGCAGCAGGGCATTTTTCATAGGTTCAGAGTGTGTAGCTTGGGATTTGTTTACGTTCCAGTTCCTTTGATCTTCCAGCTGCTCCCTGTTCCTTTACTGAATCTCCACAAATTTTCTTTACATACCTGTTTTCACTGTGGAGACTTACTGGCATGAGAAATTTCTCTGCGTGGATCTCTCTCACAGAACACATTGAGCCTGTACATTGGAACAAACAGCATCAATCAGCTGTGTGATCCAAGTTTTAACAATTTTCTTTCCGTGTTGTGTATTTCCTTTTACAAAATAAGTTAATTTTACAGTTATGGCTGTTTTTACTTAATAATAATAATAATATTTTATTTGTATCCCGCCCTCCCCGGCTGAGGCCAGGCTCAGAGCGGCTAACATCATAAAAAAACACACAATATGCATAAAAACAGGCATCAATTAATTAAAATACATCTTAAAATTAATTCAGACAAGTTAAAATCTGGGCAGGTGGCAATTATCAGGTTGGAAATGAGAGTGGTTAATACTTGCCAGGACCAACTGTTTCCACTGATCATACAAGGACCTGTGAGCGGGTTGAGGGCCTCCTTCTGGCTTGTTTTATGCAAAACAAAGTCAAACTGCATCCTGCCCAAAGGCCTGGTGGAACAGCTGTCTTACAGGCCCTGAGGAAAGATGTCAAATCCCGCAGGGCCCTGGTCTCTTGTGGGAGAGCGTTCCACCAGGCCGGGGCCACGGCTGAAAAGGCCCTGGCTCTAGTCGAGGCCAGTCTAATTTCCCTGGGTCCCTAAAAATAACAGCACTGGCAAAGGACATGTTGGGGACTAGCAAGATGTTGACAATTCTGACTCAGGAGAGGGGATAAGTGGTTTGTGGGAACCTGTACCAGCCAGGAGGCAAGAATCAGAGGTATGGGAAGCTTCAGAGCTGGTGGAAGAGGCACACCAGGCAAATGAAGGGCCAAGTGCTTCCTCACCCTCTCCTGAACCACTATCTCCCAGAACCAGGAGAGAACTGAAGAGGGTGGAGCAGAGGCAGTTTCCACATGGGCATTGTCTCAGGCTGAGTGCATGCAGGCCTTTGGGGGAAGGTACATAAACTGGTGGAGGGGAAGTGGTCCCCTGTTGCTGCAACTGCCCCATAATTGAATACCTGGGAATACCTGCCTAGATGCTACACAGGTGTAAGTATTCAGAACTATAGAAGTGGCTGTAAATGTTATCTTTGACAATTAAGACTACAGTACAACTCCCATCAGTCCCAGCCAGGAAAGTATTTTTTTTTAAATTTTTTACAGTAACTGGGCAAGTTTCCTGGTTAGGGAGACTGGATGTCCTGAATGGTCAAGGGAATAATTGCTTGCAGCCAAACTAAGTATGCAGAGATTTTTGAAATGCAATTTGGTTCAGAAATAGAGGAGTGATAGAGAAGTATTTCCCCCCCTGCTCTGCTGTGATTCGGAGGAAAGATGGGGCAGAAAATTTTCTGTGGAAAACATTCCATTTTCAGATATAAATCACCCTAATTAGCATAGGACTCACGGCTAAAATGGCCACTGTTTCTTTAATGCGAATAAAGCTGGGTCAGCATGACTCAGCGGCCTGCACCAAGTTGTATATATAAGTGAGAAATGTTAGTTTGTTGCTGAGGCTGGAGGTTGGGTTGGTTGGTTAGTGCTGGTGTGTATAGTTATTCAGTCGTGTTTTGCACAAGGACTTTTAAGAAGAAAACTCTGCAAGGATATTCTCGTGGACTCTTTTTGTGCCGACAAGGGTCCGAGGACCAGGCTGAGGAGACAAAGGGAGGTCAGAACCCTTTCCTTCTTTTTTTTTGCTTTTTACAAACACTGACAAGGACAAGTTTCCAGAAAAGTTAGCAATTCAAAATTTTCAAGAAAACTGCCACCACTTAGGCATCACTTCTTCCAACTCTTCTCTGCCAGGAGTTGTACAAAGTGCCAGCACAGCAAGCACTTTCAGCTAACAAATTTACTTCTTCCATCTACTGAAAGCTCTAGAAATGCAAACTTTATGAAATGTGTCAGCAGTGAATTCCATGATGGCAAAAACAAAATAGTTAGAGGACTCTTTATATAGCTATAGCTATGGCAATTCCAGCCGGTGGCAGATGTCCTTGTCTCATGACTCTTCCAAGTGGGTTTTTTTAAAAAAAATATTATTTTTAAGGAACATATGGTGCACACCACAAAATAAATGTGTGGGGGTTTTTTTTCCTAGGGGGAGGTGAAAGCCTCCAGTGGTTTGATTATTACAAAGACTACCAAAAAATAAGTTTTACCTTTGTTAGAGGGGGGCAACCCTGTGCAAACCTTTGTTAGGGTCGAAGCTGTGTTTTGTGTTGTCTCCTTCCATCACCTCAGAAACAAACATGAATAATTAGCATATTTAAAAGAGAGACCATATGCCCAGGATTCCTGCTCTTGGCTTTCAGCTTCATAGCTCCAGCTCTTAACGTTGTTCACTCCTCTGAGGCACTAGCAATTGGATATACCGTAATCCCCTTCTGTGTGTTCCTTGTTGCTGCCAATCTCCGCTCCCTATAGAACCTTCACAGTTCATTTCCTTCTGGCAAAAGCGGTTCACATTTATTGCTTCTGTAGCTCTGTAGTCCTTATTTAGGAACAGAGGAAAATAAGAAACTGCCAGTCCTGGGAACATCTGCATGTAAAGCAGATGCCCTACCAATGAACTATGGTCTTTCCTCAAAATTACAGGAAGCCTTAAATAAAAGACTTATGTGCCGCTTTTGAGGATAAACTCTTTCAAAATGGCATGCCATAAAACACTTAAACACAGCTCTGTTTGTACTTCCCTGTTTAGTGTGCCCTTGGTGGCACACTCAGGTTTGCCTGATGTTTGAAATGGTCCCAGAGCAGCAGTCTAAGAGCTGTAATAAAGTAGTATTAGTCTAGAACTATCCAATGCCTACAATAGCCCTGTGGTTACACTTCCATGCAGAGGGCAGGAAAAGTGGGCAGTCATGTGCTCCCTAACAGCTCGACATGAAAGGTTGCGATGACCTAGGAGTAAGCTCTACTGAACACTTGCTCACTTCTGAATTAAGAATGAATAGATTTGTGCTGGGTTCAGCTGTAACACAAAACCATTTGATTAGCTAACCACACTTTGTTTTAATGTCTGACCCGCACCTGAGCCAGCACAGAAATTGTGGTTTGATGGGAACAAAATAGGAACAGAAACCAGTTTGAAGCTGTTTTACATAACACTGTACCAAATGAGGTTTGCCATTTTGTCTCAACTCACAGGCCACTGACAATCCAGATAGGTCCTTTGTACCATGGAGATGGGAGTCAACTTGCGAAGCAAAGCGCTGGGCAGATAGAAAACAAAGATATACGACTCCAAACCATAGTTTTCCTGTTGTACGTCTGTAACTTATATTAGTACATATGCTTCAGGTTACAGACTCCGCTAACCCAGAAATATTACCTCGGGTTAAGAACTTTGCTTGAGGATGAGAACAGAAATCGTGCAGCAGCAGCGCAGCGGCAGTAGGAGGCCCCGTTAGCTAAAGAGGTGCTTCAGGTTAAGAACAGTTTCAGGTTAAGAACAGACCTCCAAAACGAATTAAGTTCTTAACCCGAGGTACCACTGTCAGGGAACTGGAGTCAGAGAAGGAGGAGGGAATGGGAACTTACCGGGAGAAGGTCCCTTTAATAAGCAGCTGTTCGTCTTCGGACGAGAGAGAAGACAAAGGGGGGGTCAGAGGGAAGTGAATCTGAGAGAGAGGAGGTACTTCCTGGGCCAAGCACCTCTTGTCAGAGAGGAAGAAGGGGGGTTGGGCTTAGACGTTGGCTATGCTGGCCCAAAGGCGGAAGGAAGCCAGTCGGGACAACTGACCGACCATGATGAAGTCACATTTTTTAACTGCTTGTACATAGCTTCAAAGAGGCAATAAATCTTGTAAATATGGCTGGATTCCCGGACTCTTATCTTCGCTAAGCACTCTCAACTCCCTGCCTGACAACCACTGTACAAACCATGGGTTTAGGGTACAGCTCAACCCATCCAAGGAACTTTCTACACATAAATTGTCTTCTAAGAAACTGAAATACAAGTTGTTGTCTTTAAAAAAAAAAAAGCATTGTGAATACATAAATGTATTTAAAATACCAATACACATTGCTTTGCAGTTCCTATAATTATCACACAACAATCACTAAGTCAACATTTACGTCACTCAAGAATTTGACTCGCCATCTCCTTTGAAGTCCTCTAAATGTCGAATCCATGTTTTACAGATTAAGTTTAAAAAAACAAAACTTCACATGACAAATTTCTCATAAGCAAGCAACTCCCCTGCAGAGAAAGAAAACTATGTACATTTTTTTCTAAGGAAAAAACAGTATGAGGACCTCTCTAAGGATTCCAGGGGAGAAGAGTGTCTAAGATTAGCTCACTATGATTTGTCTGATGCATCCTGTTTCAAACAAACTTCTGTTTCTTCAAGGATACAATACGAGTTCTAATCACCCACAGGAATATAATTGCTTAGAATTTATAGTCAAAAGGGTTGTTTAAAAAAAGCTTAATAGATTATTTTTTACCACTAATGGCCAACACATATTATTCCTGACTGTTTTTGCAGCAGGGTGCATACTTCATACATACCAGTAATTAGCAGCAGTAAATTGTAGGGTGAATTATTCCCCAAAGACTTCCATCCTTTCATCTTGTGGATGTTTTAACCACAAGAGAGCTTGCCCTTTCTAGCTGTCAATTAGTCATATATATTTTTTCCACTTGATAGCTATTGCCACCATATATCATCTTCATTTTAACATAGTAACTGTCAAAAGAAGTTCTGGGTTCAACTGATAAAATTTTTCATGGAAATTTCAGTTAATGGGTGGGCTGAATGTAAAGTTGTTGTTTTTTAAATTATTTAATTAAATCATGCTCCTCCCTTATAAATTACGTTCCCCCCAAAGACTCTTTTTATCGTCCCATTGATTTATTATTTTAATTCACTCTAAATACCAAAAAGAAAATAGCTGCTATTCTGCCTACCATGTTTCAGTTTCATTTTTGTTCCGTATAAAAATTTACAGTTCCTTAAGTGGCCATCAAAGGCAAGGGGGGTGGGGGGTGGAATTACATAGAAAAGCAACATTCATTTTAAGTTTAACCTGAGCCAAGAAATACATAGGCAACTTAATACAATGCTCCATTTAAAAGAGCAGGAAAGAAGCACAATAAATAGTAAAACATACATTCAGCAAAATCAAGTAATAGTGCTTCATTGCTACTGCATCATTTCAGCTATCAGGTTAGAAGGCTCCATGTTTAAATAAATCAGTGTAGAAATGTAGCATATCAGGGAGCATATGTAAAGATATTCCTAGATTTGAAGCGCATCCATTCACCAGATCCTATTAAAACCAACACTTTTGAAAATTCAGAATAGCCACAAATAGTTATTAATTCAAAAAAAAGTACTGCAAGGCTAAATTATGTTTAACCTCAATTCCATTTATTTATTTCTTCCGTTTTGCTTTCTGTTTCTTTGGTCACATAAGGCAATTAAAAAAATATTTATTATGTACATTGTACAGGCAGCAACCATTTTGCACCTGGGTGCAATTTCTGGCCCCTACACGGGTTGGTGGAGCATGCATAAGAAGTCCATTTGCCTCCATTAACCCCCCATGCCCCCATTTGCCCTCTTCTGGGTCCCAAAAGACCCATGCATTGGTGGTTGCACATCAATTAGAGCCGTGCAAAATTGTTGCTGCCTGTAACTTTTCCAGTTTTGCTTCAAATCGTTGTTTACTTAACGCAAGAATTCCAATCCCATGGATTTGAAAGTTATAGCCTAGCTTTCCCAGCTCATCAATACGGTTACTTATAGTTTTGATGCTTTTGTCCAGAACTAGAGGACTTTTCAGTATTAGATTAATGTTAATATTTGCCTGCAAGAGGCAATCTATTTTATCATTCAGGTTCTGTGGAGAAAGGTATAGAATGCGAAGGTGCTTAAGGACAAACATATCTGCCTCTAGTTCAGTGCACCCATGAGACAACAGCTTCTCTTTCACGTTTGCAAGTGTCTTTTTTAGGTATTCATTAGAGAGATCCAGAACATCACCTCCTTGCCCATGCAACAGCGTTAGAAATTCCTTATTGCTCAGACTTAAAGATGACTGCAGAAACTGAACGTTTGCTTTCACTTGCTTGCTGCTCCGTAAGAGGATAAAGACATTTTTAGAAATTATCTGTTTTACAAAGTCATCTGGCTTTTCTCCACCTAGATCTAAATAGATGTCATTCAAGAGGCTTATCATTTGTTTATTGAGCTCTATACTGTTAGAAAACACCCTTGGAACTCTGGTCAGCATGTTGCCAAGATCCTTAGAAGTCAGCCCAATAGAACAAAATAAGGTAATGTTCTTCTGCATGTTTTCATTATTCCCAGAACGGAAAAAGGATTCAGGGGAACGTTTCAGGATTGTTACAATTTCCATGTCGGTCATCAAAATGCTTCGCCAAATTTCCCAGCGTTCTTTCAGAGACTGGTGTGAGCGAGTGATGGCACGTGGATAACGTGAGATTATACTGGCAATGGCTTCTCTGTTAGCCCCTTTTCCTTGCAAAAAAATCTTCAGGCCATCTTCATTGGTGATCTGCCTCTTGAGAACACCAGGCTGTCGTTTTCTTACCATTTTGACATCCACGCCCATACCAGCCAGATTTTTCACTAAAATGTTGTTCTCCTTGTCCAATTCATCACTGGAGCTATCAATCTTAAGGCAAAGAAACCTGGTGGAATCCCCTCTGAATATAATGTCTGTAGACAACTTGATAAGCCAAGGTAAATTCATGTTGAAAAGCAGTTTATTTTTCATGTTCACCAGCCCTCTCATTGCGATGCTAACCAGGCACTGCAAATCTCTGAATAAAATTGTACTTCCAGTCAGTTCAGAATCTTTAAATAAGAGACAAGGAGAGAGAATTATAATAAACTGTAAGGAAGCATTCATGAACAACCTGTTCATAACTTAATTTGTTTAACACATTTTAAAAAGATTCGGATTCATTGTAAGAATGAATTAAATGTTAGCAATCCCCTTCTAGATGGGTTATTATTTTTTGTGTGGAGTGCCTATTGTATGGGTTAGAAATGTCTGACACACACTCCTTGGTGGAATGAAGGAGTACCAGAGAGGGGCACATGAAATTCCACCCATCAATTTGCATTTCTTAGTACAGAAAGTATTGATCTGATGTATAGCGATCTCTCCTATTCTGATTAATTCAAGAGAGTTCTAAAAGGCTTTCTTTCTATGTGAAAGAAAGAGGTAGGTTTTTGTTTGGGTTATATTCCTTCTGGGAAGCTGAGTACAGCTGGTTTAAACTGGTTGTTATCTTTCTGTCAAGGTTGTGCTGACTATAATAGTAAGACCAGGAGGAGCCTGGGTCACACTTACATTCTCTTTCTGTCCCTTTGTTCTGGTGTTCTGTATGCTATAGAGTTAAGGCTTAGTCTTATAAGCTTGTAAGTTTTTTTGTAAGTGCTACAACTGGAATCTTTTTATGGACTGTGCCAATCCTGAATATATTGGGTTTGTGACCATTATGCTCATTTGCCTTCAGTAGCAGGTAAAGCTCAAGTACAATTGCCTGTGGTCTATTTTTTGGAATCTCTGCTACATGTTTAACTTTTTTCCTCCCCAGTGGAAGAAGCTGGGCGACACCTTGGGTGAGTCATAGGTGAGAGATAGCAACCTGGGCGAGAGCCAGATTGCTATCTAGGAGAGTACATCTGTGGATAGATGGATGCTACATGGTTCTGTCAGTGTCTCCTGGTATTTTTGCAGTACATTTTAGTAGAGTGGATAAAGTCTTAGCGGTTTGATGACAGAGAGGGAAAAACTGTAAAGAATGGGTGGGTGGTGCATGTATACATACGTATTGGTGGATGAGTTGAGGGTGTGGGAATTAGAAAGGGATGAGTACTGGGTGCTGTATGATTTGTGTTTACATAGTTTGAGTGATTTGGGTAGGGAAATTAGTTGGGAGTAGGCACAGGATATAGCTTGGCGTGAAGAATATGTGAATGCTGAATATTGTGAGTGAGGATGCGCCTTAGCAAGAGGCTGAGGGAAGACGGAAGGGATGGTATTCCTATCAAGGTAGTTATGAGGAAGAAGGTATGGATGGAATTGGGTGAGGTCCAGATGGCTGCAGACTGTGCCCCTTTCCAACCTTCCATCCACCTTAAAGCAACTTAGTGGCCCAGCTACTGAGTAAGTTAAGAAGTTTTCAAACTGTGCTACTCTGTTTTTGCTTTTGAAGGACTTTATTGTTTCATCCAGTGTTGTAACTTTATCAGTTTCATTGTTTGTTTAATTGTGTGCATATATATTTTATCCTGTAAACCGCTTAGAGGCTGTTCTCATACAACTTCAGAATGATTATACCTGTCTTGGCGATAAATACTAGCCACACAATTATTATTTTTTAGTAGCCTTCTAGTATTTGAGCAAAGGTAGTGGAGGTTTATTTAAAAAATAAATATAGTGAAATAAACAGTAAATTACATTCGTCCTAACAAACCAGACTAAGGGCACAGTCCTAACTCCATTACTAATGGGAATTCTTAGTAAAATGGTTCAGATTTAAGTGTATATAAAATTGCAGCCATAAAGTAATACAGTGGAACCTTGGTTCTCGAACTTAATCCACTCTGGGAAGAAGAAGAAGAGTTTGGACTTGATATCCTGCCTTTCACTACCCTTTAAGGAGTCTCAAAGCGGCTCACATTCTCCTTTCCCTTCCTCCCCCACAACAAACACTCTGTGAGGTGAGTGAGGCTGAGAGACTTCAGAGAAGTGTGACTAGCCCAAGGTCACCCAGCAGCTGCATGTGGAGGAGCGGAGACACGAACCCGGTTCACCAGATTACGAGTCCACTGCTCTTAACCACTACACCACACTGGGAGTCTGTTCAACTCCTGGTGCAGCTTCCGATTGGCTGCGGGAGTTTCCTGCACTCAAGCAGAAGCCGTGTTGGACATTCGGCTTCCAAAAAATGTTCAAAAATCAGAACACTTACTTCCAGGTTTTCAGTGTTCGGGAGCCAAAACGTACAAGTACCAAGGCATTCGAAAACCAAGGTACGAATGTATACAATATTGTATACAATATTAGTCGTGTTAAGAGTAAACCCACTGGAAACAATGGACATAAGTAACAAAGGGTCTATGGTGCACTCACACTAATGAGATACTTTTAATGAGAAGCAGAGACGACAAGCAGTTTCCTCTCTCTTTTGCATCCTCCCAAAGTGTTCTGCTGTAGTTCACTGCAGATGCACAATTCACACCAGCAAAGGAGTCACGGATTATACATGAGTACGTACCCCCACATTTGGATGCTGGGAAAGACTCTAGCCAACCAACCGTGCGGTGTCCTGACTGCTTGTCCCAATTGCATAGCACTCTCTGTTCATAATCAGGAGCTCACATGTTGGGCTTCATTTTCACACAATACATGTGTGGCGTTTGCCTGTTCTTTTGGAAATGTCTGTACAGGGGAAGAGAAAGGGTTAATAGGTAGACCAATAGAAAAGCCAGAGGCAGAGCCTACATGTTTTTAAAAGGCTTAGCCAGAGGTTTTAGCCAGTTGGGAAAGCAGTTGGAAGACAGATGGAAATAGAGAGAGTTAGTGCAGTTGGTTCTTCTGTGAGGGGAGGTAGAAGAGTTAGAGACAGGATAAAATAAGACTAAGAGGGTAAAGTGTAACAGCATTTTGAATGCATTTAAAATTTATTTGTGTTTGCAATAACTACAGTTATTGTTAACTTGAGAACCCAGCTGAGACTAAGTGATTTACCGGGGAGAACCTGGCTGGTGGCAGATTAGTGGTGTATGGGTCAATAGTCCGTGAAACGACCGGGGGCTCCGTACGAAAGCCACAACATGCTTGCTGGAAGGAGGGTAAAATAAATGATGTTGTGGGTGAGACTAAATGCATAGCCTTGATCCTCACTCTATACTATTAATTCTGTGGTGGTCATATCAGTAGACTGGTTTCTATAAAGTGTGATGCATTAAACTGAGTGGCTACCAGAAAGGAATGTTTTGTTGCGTTCTAAATTGTTGACTTTGCATGCTTTTATATTACGATATCACGTTATAAATGTACTAGGTTACCAGTAATCAATAAGTTTAATTAATACTATTACTAATTGGCACTTTAAGGGCAAGATAAACAATATTCAGATATATTAAAATAAATTCCTTAAATTGGAGTTTAGTGGTAGAGCACATGCTTTGGCACAAAAGGTCATGACTCCCTGCATGTGGAAACAGGGCTGCAAAAGATTGGCTGTGACTCTGGAGACGCTCTGCTGAATACTGTAATGAACTAAATGACCAATGGTCCAACTCTGTATGACAGCTACCTTCCTAAACTGCTTCCTCTGAGGAAAGGCATCATTCCCAAACACTAGGTCTTCACCTCATTTACAGCCAGGTTCTGTACATGAGCGTGGCCGGGGATGGGGGGTGAGGGACAGGAGAGGCAGCCCCCTAAATCAAGTAAAGAAAGAAAAACATTTAACTGACCAATTGCATCGCAGTTAACTCAGTTTCTCCCCACCCCAGCATAATACCTGCCCTCCCCTACAATAAATCCTGGCTACGCCCATGGTTCTGTATACGTTAACTCAGAAATAAAACCCGGCTTTATTTGGTTACAATTTACAGTACAAAGAGGCAACAGCAGATTTGGGGGCGCGGGGTGAAGCCGCGGGCGTGCACAGACATCTTCCCTCCAAAAAACAGCTTGCCTCTCACCCCATTGCTGAGACCCTGGGGTGACCTGTAAGAAAGGCATTTTTTCCACAAACAAACGGGAAAATGGGGGTTTCACTTTTGAGTAGACATGAATGTGCAGGACTGCGCTGTCGCGGCGAAATCGGAAACAGGAAAACAAGCCTGAGCCCTAGGTTTGCTTAATGAAATATCAGCTCCCTCGAAATCAACAGCATTTTAATTTACTGCACGGATGGGAGTTTTAGTTTCCTTCAAAAATTTAGCATGAAATACACATTGCCCCTGAAGCGAACCTCCTTTTCTCTTCTTCCCCTCTGCCACCGCCTTCCCTATTTACTAGCCTCAGCTTTGCTAGCCTTGAGCCACTAAAATCCTGCTTCCCAAAATTTAATCTTCGCGTTCTATGTCTGAGAAACTTTTAAAGGCGTTACAGACAACGCACAAGAGTGGGTTGCAGATACTAGCGCGTTGCTCACCGCCGGCATTTGTGCGCTTCCTTCCTTGGGGAGGCGTGGAAAGTTGCAAACGGAAAAAGCAGAAAGCGGAAAAAGAGCACGCGCGTGCAGGAGGGGAAAAGCGCGATGGGTGTTTTACTTTTTTAGTGCTGCCATCTAGCAGAGAGGCCTCGACCTGCCTTCCTTTTGCCGAAAAAGCGAACTACCAGGAGATGGCGGTATTAGATCAGATTCACACGTTCTTTGTTTCACGGTGTTCTCACTACTTGCTACAGGAAAAAGTAGTGACAAATTAACGCGTTCCTTTCTAATTTGTCATTAGAATCTGTTGATAATTTCGGCCTTCTGAGGTACTGCTTTGGGGCAAAGGAGCTGCTGCTGCTTTTTTAATTTGTCTGTTGGTTGATTGATTGATTAATCTGTTCTATGCAATGGAATGTGCATTGGTCTCCCCAAGTCAGTCTCATTATGATGTGTGCATGTTTCAGCGTTTCCGTGTGCTGCTCTGGTTCACCACATGACCACATGCTGGCCACATGACCCGGAAGCTGTAGGCCTGCTCCCTCGACCAATAAAGCGAGATGAGCGCCGCAACCCCAGAGTCATCCGCGACTGGTCAGGGGTCCCTTTACCTTTATGTTTGGGTTCAGAGGCATCATTATCATTATCATTATTATATTTGTACCCCACTCATCTGACTGGGTTGCCCCAGCCACTCTGGGCGGCTTCCAGCATCTACAAAACCATAATAAAACATTAAAAACTTCCCTATACAGGGCTGCCTTTAGATGTATTTATTCTAAAGGTTGTCTAGTTACTCATCTCCTTGACATTTGATAGGAGGGTATTCTGCAGGGTGGGCACCACTACCGAGAAGGCCCTCTGCCTGGTTCTCTGTAACTTCACTTCTCGCAGCGAGGGAACCACCAGAAGACTTTGAATGCCAATTCCTGATGACAACAGCAGGAGTGCCTCTGCGCTCATGTCTAGTTTATGTGCTCTGTGGGAAAATTTGACTGGACAGAACTCAAGTCCAGCAGCGCTCTTCTTATGTTCTTTAGTTGTCTGCTGTATGTAGAGGAAGTTTTTGTACACAACAGCATACAGTCAACTGGGACCTGTAATCTGAAGTGGTTTGGTCACAAGTTTACCACTGCAAGGTCCAAGACTGGAGAATTAAGCAGATAAGGAATCAAACATATAAGTAAGTTTGGTATTGTCATGACTACCCACCAGATCTTTTCAGAAATTTATGTGGCAAGTTTTGAACAGGACAGAATACAGTATTGTGGAATCCAACAGAGAATGGGGGAAGGATTTGATTAGCAATCAGTTGTTTTCGGGAACATTCTAGAAAGGAAGAAGCAGAACCACATCGCCTGGCTGTTACCCTGCAGTTACTGCTGTCAATTTGCCAACATGTGATAGTCCACAATATCAAATATAGATAAAAGATCTGATAGGATGAATAGCATACTGTGCTCCATATCAGTTTCTATGCATGGATTATTCATAAGGGTTACAGGCACATATTCACAATAGCATATTCAAATTTGAAGTGATAATTGCACGGGAGGTATCAAATAAACAGCCTTAAAATACTACAGTATGTAATGAAGCATTGCTGTCTTGTCAAGACAAACAAATAAAAATCCTAAACACTATTGATTATTTTTTCCTGTTGCATGAAGCATTGCTCTTTTGCCACACTCCATATGATGCTTTAGTTGTTCCTGATTAGCTGCAAGAAATACAATCAACAGCAAGATGATCCAGACTAATATTCGGATTTTAGCCCTTTCCCATACTCACCCATCCCTGAAGCCTCAGCATGGCTAACAACTAGAAGCAGCTAATAATGCAACTGTTAGGATTTTAATCAATAAAAAAGGCAGCACTAAATAACCACAGTCATCCCTAGGCAAATAATTCTTACTCAGACATAAATATCACCTGCTTCTGTTTTCTTCGTAGAAGATATTCAGACTACTTTTTCGGACCTTCGGATAATATTCAAGGATGAGGAGTAAACAGAGGGCAAGATATAGACTTGGGCACTTGGACCCTTAGATTTGTTTTTCTTAGTCATCATTTCCATGCTGCAAGATAAACAGCTTTGAAAGCTAAGGTTTAGCTTCAAAAGGGTCAAAGGGAAAAAGTAAAAAAATGTGACTGAGCTAATGCATAGCCCTTGCATGAGCCTACGCTTCTCTATTGAGCCAGGCCAAAATTCCAAACTACCTGTGATAACAGAGCCATACATATTACTGAATATCTTATGTTTAATGTTTTGTACATGATTGGAAATATATTAGCTAGGGAAGCAGGGTCAGCTAATTAATTACCAACTGCAGCCTTTCTTCAAGTGTATATCGTCTTTGATATATTACACTTGCAAAATAAATAATTCATCTCACAAACTTTCTCAGTTGTAGGAAGCCTTAATCTTCTTTCCAGTTAAAGTGCTGGTACCAGCTGAACAGCAAAACTACAGCATTATTGAATGTTTAATTAAAAGATAAGGCACAATCAAATATGTCCAAAAAAAGATATGTAGAGCTTACGATCTGTCAAACTATAAGCTGCACAACTCTAGGATCCAGGGCACAAAGGGACTTTTCTTCAGGGGGTATGTATTATTGCAATATTACAAGACACCTATGCTTCATGCTTTATTTATAAGTGATTATCTTGATCTCTTTACAACAGGAGTGTGATGTGATGATATGTTGGTTGCTTAGGAAACAAGACAGCGTGTGAATTGTGCATGCATGTATATAGAAGGCATTATAAACTTGTTTATATGTGGCTATAAATATGCATATGAGTGCATGTAGCATACATACTTGTGAGTGTGCATTTATTTGTATGAATTTTTCAGTGAGTTTCTCATTTACTTGTCATCTGATACATATTGCAGCATCTTGTAAATAAAAGGTTCCTTAGAATAATACTAATTTTGATTTACAGAGCAATATAAAATGTTCAATGACAATCAAATAACCAGAGGACAAGAGCAGTTTCCATTGTATAACATGAGCTGCCTAGTATTCAGAGGTGTAATAATGTTTTAAAGGGCCTTCCCCAAACAATCATGTTATGTTTTTAATCTGAATAGTGCATTCAGAAAGATAGTGCAATCAGAATACACAGATAAAACCAAGTACTAACTATTCAAGACTGCAGTCTTGATTATTATTTTTGGTACCTTCTTCTCCGTTTTCTACTTTATTTCCTCAAAGCACCCTTTTATGAGATTAAACATGAACAATTCTGTCTTCTTTCATTAAAATCTCAGTCTCCCCTCCTAGCCATTTAGTTCTCGTTCCCAATCTATAAAGTCTTTTTGTTCCTCTTGCAGCAGAATCTGCAATACAATACTCCCGTCAAGCGTAGGAATAAATAGTGCTGAAGAACAGAACTGAAGGATATATTGGAAACTGAAGGCAACACTGGAAATTTGGTACAAACTAAAGAGTCATAGCTAATGACAGCATTGTAGCTGAATGCACCTTCCATGATTTGCATGAACAAAACTGGAATGTATATGCCTTGATCAGTGAAAGACCAGTCAGTGAATGGTTATGAAGGGTGGCCAATACAAAAGAGGAAAGGGCTCCTGTCTCTTTAATAGTTGAGTGGGAGAGGGAATTTCAGCTTGCCATGCCCTGTCCTCTTTTGCATCTAATAATACCCTGTGCTGCACCTTGCGATAGAAGAGGTGCTTTGGGCCATCTTTTTTGGTTCTTCTAAAAGAGAACCTAATACTGCTGTTGCATTTTCAAGATAATCCATACAACTGTGACTAACAGGAAGGCAGTTATTTGTTTGCTTGTTTAATTAGAGCTCCCAAGTCTCTGGATTTTAATCACAAGTCCAGATGAAAGGCTTATAAAAGTTCGTCAAAGGCTGCATGCATTCCGCGGGTTCCGTGTTGCTGAGTCGACACCTGGTATAGCTTAAGGATGAGACTGTCTGTCTGTTCGCTTAAGCAGAATATTTAAGGTCAGTAAGGCAAACACACTCTGTATTTCAGCAGACGCATATGCTCCCCCACCAGAATCTTTTTGCCCTATTAACCCCATTTTGGAGCACAATTCTTCTTCGCCACACATAGTGTATACTACCTAAAGGCATTCCTTGTTGCTCCCATGGCAACAGATAAGACCACAGCATACTGCAATACTCAGATGCAAAGCTATGCTTGGCTCTGTTGCGGGATGAATTACAGAGGATAGTTCAGCAAAACAGGGAAAGAACTCATGTAATAAACTGTGGTGAGTGCATAAGAATAAACTATTCTCCACCTCACCCCCACAATGTTAATAGCAACACTTTATACTTATTTTTAATATATTATCTGACAGCTGGACATTGAAATCACTATCCACTATCTTACTATCTTACAAAGGCAAGATGAAAAACGCCTACTGCCTTTAATGGAAATAGGAGTAGACCCTGATCAAATAACGCCTCAGGCACAGACACTCTGCAAATATAGGTATCTCTTTCATTTTCACATTGCTTCAAATATTTTATTCACAGATCTCTTTGCAATTTTTCTTCCTGACAGGCTTTAATCCCATTGATAGGTCACAAGGGTAAAGATGCATATCCTGGAGATAAAAGTCTTGTTTCTTTCTGTCCAGCACACTTAAGGCTGAAGAACCATATTTACAAGATACCTGCACATTTTCATTCTTGTGTTTGATATTATCACTTATAGTTAATTTTGGTTTTGCCATTTATGAGATCAAGTGACAATGTGAACCAAGTATAATGTTAACACTGACTGAATACATATTCTCTCTCTGTGTGTGTGTGTGTGTGTAACTCTGGCCGAGATGCATGCCACTAATATGAAACAGAAATGGATTACTCTGTTGTCCTTGTGGGCACAACTGTGTGATGCAATTTCAGCAAGAAAAATAAATATGTGAAATAGGCCTTTAGGGGAAATTAACATTAATGAAAATTAATTTGTCAGAACAGATGGCCAATGAAGCCACGGTATCAGGATGATCAGAAGGCAGGGAAATTTGCTACTCCTTAATGGAGTCTGGTGCTATGAGGTGTTTCTTGTTGCCTTATTCCACATCTATCATTGCTATGCAATCCATAGCTATCATAGCCTTAGATATTCATGACATGTGAAAATGCACATGGCCTCATTTGCAGCATCACTAACTCCTTTCTCACAAAAAAATCTGCCGACAACAGCATTATCCTTGAAGGTATTTCCTGATCTGTAGATGTAATTGACTCAGACTTAATTCCCTAGCTATCCTCCTGTGCTCTCTAGAAGGATCACACTTCTTATGTGATATTAGGAGCTAACTATTTTCAAAGTCAGTATAATTAAGTAAATATATTATGAAACAATCCAGTTTTTTAAATGCCTTTGTCCTTTCTAACCTATCATAGGAAATCAAATGAAAATATTTTGAGAGAAGGCATTTCATGTTGTACCTTTGTAACCCAACATTATTCCTTAAAACAAACTAAAAGTGTGCCAAGCAACAATAACTTAATATAATTAGTAATCGGGTGGTTTAAGAAGACTTGCTTCAGAATACGGTTGATGGCAGCCATGGGTAAAGTGTTGCACGTGAGCCCCATCATATATAAATTCATGTATTGAATGAACCAACTCATTTGTATGCCATAAGCCCACCTGCTTAGGCAATTGGTTAATAGTATGCTAACTGTACTCATGAATGGGGTCATTCACATGAGGCATGATGGTGAGTAAATGAGTGAACAGCAGGCACCAGCTAGAGAGAGCAAGTGAACAGGTGAGCACTCACTGAATGAGTAACCGGACAGGTGCCTTTATATCTATGTATCTTTTCCTCTTTCCCACTTAAGCCTTGGTTCATGTTGTGCTAAGAAAATGATGGCTTAGTTTACAGTTCTGCTGGGCAGCTCTACATCAGTATCAGGGGAAGGGCAATTTTTGCTCTGGAATGCCCACATGCTTGTTGTTCTTGCCAAATCATAGCTTAGCAAACTATGCCAAACCATGTGCAACTCTGGTCAGCAAGTGGTCTACAGCCACAGAATGAATAATAATAATAATAATAATAATAATTATTATTATTATTATTATTTATATCCCGCCCTCCCCAGCTGAAGCCAGGCTCAGGGCAGCTAACAATAAAATAATACAACATTCTAAAATCCTTTCATTATAAAATTAATTCAAATCAAATTGATGGCAACCATTGGGCTAGAGTTCTGTGAAGATTGCCAAAGGAGGGAGTCAGGCTGTGCCCTAGCCAAAGGCCTGGTGGAACAGCTCTGTCTTGCAGGCCCTGTGGAAAGAAGTCAAGTCCCGCAGGGCCCTAGTCTCTTGTGACAGAACGTTCCACCAGATCGGAGCCACAGCTGAAAAAGCCCTGGCTCTAGTTGAGGCCAGCCTAACCTCTCTGGGGCCTGGGACCTTCAAGATGTTTTTGTTTGAAGACCGTAAGTTCCTCTGTGGGACATACCAGGAGAGGCGGTCCCGTAGATACGAGGGTCCTAGGCTGTATAGGGCTTTAAAGGTTAAAACCAGCACCTTAAACCTGATCCTGTACTCCACCGGGAGCCAGTGCAGCTGGTATAGCACTGGATGAATGTGATCTCGCAGCGAGGACCCCATAAGGAGTCTCGCCGCGGCATTCTGCACCTGCTGGAGTTTCTGGGTCAGTCTCAAGGGCAGCCCCACGTAGAGCAAGTTACAATAATCCAGTCTGGAGGTGACCATCGCGTGGATCACAGTGGCTAGGTCAGGGCGAGAGAGGTAAGGGGCCAACTGCTTAGCTTGGCGGAGATGAAAAAATGCCGCCTTTGTTATAGCTGCAATCTGCGCCTCCGTGGAAAGGGAGGTGTCGAAGATTACACCCAAACTCTTAACGGACGGTGCTGGCACTAACTGCGTCCCCGCAAGAGATGGGAGTTGCCCCCCCAATCCCATATCATCCCGTCATATAGTTGGATAATGATCTTATTTAAAAATGTGGGAAGCCAGCCATTTTGTCTGGGGGTTCTGCTACTCATTCATAATAATAATAATATTATTATTAATAATAATAATAATTTATACCCTGCTCATTTTGCCCAGCCACTCTGGGCAGCTTCCAACAAAATATTAAAAATACAATAAAACATCAGACATGAAAAACTTCTCTAAACAGGGACCTTCACCCACAAAGTCTTGCTCTGATGCCACTACTTACAATGAGTCTGTTGTAAGGTTCTCCAGATCCCAGTCAAACTATCTACAACAGGCCCCCCCAAAACTTGGCCCTCCAGATGTGTTCGGACTACAATTCCCATCATCCCTGACCACTGGTCCTGTTAGCTAGGGATGATGGGAGTTGTAGTCCCAAAACATCTGGAGGGCTGAGTTTGGGGATGCCCGATCTACAACTTTGTTTGGCTCAAGCAGGTGCCTCTCTGAAAGGGATAGAAAGCAGGGTCTGAGAAAGAAGGGTCAGGTACAGAGATGGAGACATTTGATTCAGTTCACATTCAGAGGTGACATTACCCAGTTTGCACTTTCCTAAACACAACATAAAACTGCACGCAGACATTCTTCAAACTCAGTGTTCTTTAAATTTTGCAATTTAGTTATCCAGTCAAGAAATGTGTACAAAAATGGATATGCTAGGGTAAAGTGTGTGTATAAATGAAAGTATATTTGTGAAAGTAACACAGGTATTAGACAAAATTGCACACAAAAACGTTTATATTAAGGTAAATTTGCACTAAAGTGCTGATGGAGTTTCATGAGAACTTTTAGAGGAAACATTTCCAAACTGATGTGGAAATGTGGAGAACTGTACTTCAGATTAGGAAAATGAGAAACTGAGAAACCAAAGCTGACCGATTTTGTCCATCACTTAGAGTAACCCCTATGCTTGATTTCTAAAAATGCGTGATGGCCTCCGCCCAGACTAAAATGACAAGTCTCCACTAGTTTTAACAGCTGCGTAGAAGAGGGAATTTCAGCTACATCTACCAAATTTCTCCCAACTGCACAAAGGTTAAAAAGGCAGGAGCCATGTTTCTCCTTTGCAACAGGGCACCTTTCTCGTTTCAGTCTGGCTTGCAAGTCACGCCATTTAGCCTGGACGAGTTGCGCCACAGCTGTGGATGGGGGGGGCGCGTTCAACGCACTCTGTGCATGTTCAGAGGCGCCCACATCTTCGAGATCCAACAGGTGTCCAAGCGGCAGCTTCCAACCAGTCGCTTCCGCGGAACTGAGCTCTTTAACTCAGAAAGAAAGCCCGCCTTAAAACCCTAACGGCTTGCGAAAGGGCCAAGAGTCGGGAAGCCTGCACTATGGCAACCACTTCCCGCCCTGGGACGCGCGACGCCGCGGGAGAAGCAACTCCCTCGAGGTGGTCGCTTTCTGGCAGCTCGGTGGGAAGGAGGAGGCGGAGAAGGAGGCGGTGGCAGCGGCGGCGCGGACGTCACTTTCCCCGGCCGCATGTTTACGTGGAGATGAAGATGGCGGCGCCGGTGGATACGCCACGGAGTCCCGGGTCGCCGTAGCGCCCTGAGCGCGTCCGGGGTGCCAGAGGAACCGGGGAGGAGGAGCCGCAGAGGGGAGCCGTCCCCTTTGGGCGCCTGGGGGGCGAGCGGCCCCCTTCGCCTTTCCGCCTGGCGCGCAGTAACGCTGTTGTCTCTCCGCGCAGGGGCCATGGAGGACGAGGAGAGGCAGAAGAAGCTGGAGGCCGGCAAAGCGAAGGTGAGAAGGGGCGGGAAGGCGCTGGGCAGCAGCGGGCCAAGTCCGACCCCGGGGGGCTGCCGTCGGGGGAAATGCGTGGCCGCCTCCCGGCTGGATTTAACGGGTGAGAGGAGGTGAAGCTTGCCGGGCCCGCCCCTCTGCCCGCTGTCATGCGCTGCGGACTGAGCGGAATATTAAAGCTCCTCCGGGGGAGAATCGTGCGCCTCCGAGGCGGGCCCTGGCATCCTTCCCGAGCTGCGTTTTTCTTTGTTTGCCGCTTCTCTTTGTGTATGTGCGCGCGCCCTGCGCGGCGTCGATCGCCGCGGGTTTGCTCTTGCTTTTTTATTTTTATTTTTTAACCCACCCTCCCCTTCTTTAAAATGTAGGACCCAGCTCGGAGGAGCCTCCTTCCGATTTGTATGTGTAGTAATGCGATTGGCTCGTGACAGCTGTTGCTGGACAGAAGCGGCCACATGCCTGGAAAATGCCACAGGTGCCAAGGAGGAAGGGCTGTGTGTGGCTCTTCTCGTGCCGGATCAGCTGGTCCAAGGGGAGGAAGGGACGTCCCAGGCTTGGCTTGGCTTGAATTAATTGCTGCAGGTGTTTAGATGTCGCTTTTCGAATGCATATTCCGGAGGCCTAGTGATATTAAATCAGAAGTACAATAAAGAAAGATGCACGCACACATACTTGAAAACGCTGTAGACGAAAAGCAGTAGAGTCCAAAATCGAAGAAGATAAACTAAGACTTCATGCATGTTCCTGACATGTGTAACCAGCTATCGGTCATTTGTGCACCAATCACTACCTCTATCCCACATTCGTGTAAAGAAGTGGTGTGGAGCTGACATTTGTACACCTGATTTCTCTGATGGTTCAACTGCAGTAGATGGTTGGAATCTAGCCTGTGTCATGTTTGGTGGTGGGATAAATAAACTCAACGAATAAGTGACATTTGAAATAATAATCAACCCTTAAGGTTTTTTCTGCAGCTTTCATTAGTTATAGCTGAAAAGGGACGTTTCTATGTGTAAAGTGCTTGCTAGTTTGATCTTTATAATGTTTTTGACTTGCATAGTGCTCTAAAACAAGGTATTTTTTTTATCCTTGCAATAAGTACATCACTATTTATCATAATGTAAAAATACATAAAAAGGAGGAGACATGTTTGGTTTATTCTGACCGCTTGTGTTAGGGCTAGAAACATAATGACTTGCCGAAGTTCCGTTAATGAGCTCTTGGGCTGCAATAATTTGAATTTTAAACCTCACCTCTTAAAATCTGGAGATGTGCATTAAAAAATGGAATAAGTCTCATTTTTATTATATCCTTAGCACCATGATAGATAGGATTTTTTGGTGCTAATGGGTAACTAATTTGCATTAAACAGATAAAGCAACTCAAATTGCCTTCACACCATGCTTATAAATAATGTAGCACAATAGAGCTAGTCTGTCACGCTGTAAATCAGGCTACCAATTAATCCGTGAAAGGCCAGCTCTTAATCTGTGAAAGGCCAAAGTGAACAATTTATCCCAAGTAACAGAATTTGGAAAGAAAATAGATTTGGATAATGTTAACATTTGCAGTAGTTTTGATATAGAGTACCTAATCTAGAGACCCCATCAATGGTGAAACTCCATTTGACACCTCTGAGTATAAAGAACATATTTGTTTATTAATCTAAGAAATGAATTCATTGCTCTTCAGCCAAAACTTTCAAAATGGACTACAAAAAGTTGAAAACAAATCATAAATATCTAGGTAAAATACACTAAACCAAGAGATTAAGCAGCAATAAAATCTTTTAAAATCAACTAATTTAAAATACCCCCCCTCCCCAAATCAGTAGATACAGAGAGATAGGGTCTGCAACAAGCAAACCTCCTTGGAACTATTGATCAGGGTTCCTCTCCTCGCCTAATCTTTTACTTGTGTTTAACTTACACATCAAATTTCTATACTGTTTCGAAAGTCAGGCAAGCTTTTTATTTAAATTCAGGTTGGAGGAAGAAGCTGATAGAGAAGTTCCCCAAAATATTATTTTCTCTATTCTGCATGCTATATTTTCATTTTCTGTAGGAGAACAGAGAGGCAAATGGGTGAGAAGATTGTGATAGTCCTAATGCCCTCCAGTTGTTTTGGACTACATCTCCCATCATCCCTGATCATTAGCCATTGGCTGGGGCTGACTCCCAACTATATCTGGAGGACACCAGGTTGAGGAAGGCTGCTCCAGAGCTCTTCCAGCTCTGGCAGGAAGGCTTAGATAAAGCCTGTCTTGACTTATCCTTTGTCCCTCCTAGATTCTTCCTTTCTTGGCATCAACACTGGAGGAGACGTGGATAGTAAGCACCCAGTTTCTCCTTCTGCTCCACCTTGTTTCCCAAAAGTACAACAAAGATAGAAGCTTGCTTCTCAGTCTCCTACCCACATCTGTCATATATAATGTGGCAAGCAGCACATTCTGGTGATCATTTACTAGCTTCTTACAAGAAGTCATCATAGGGGCTTCAACGCATCTTGCCACTCATTTGAATGAATGCATACAAAGCTCCTTAAAGTGGCTATGCATGTTTAGAACAAAACAAGTAGACCGCAAAAGATCTCCTGCAAATATATACGCCATAACACATGAACATATAAACACAACACAAAGTAATTGGGGAACCATCATAAGAAGTAATCAGCTAGCCAAGCATAAAGAGAAGGGGGGAAATTAACCTATAATGTATCTCCATAAAGCCCCATGAGTTGTTTGAGGAAGCCAATCATGCTCTTTGACAAAAACAACAAAAGCATTTCACATGAAATAATAATTAATAATTTATTAATTATTTATACCCCACCCACCTGGCTGAGTTTTCCCAGCCACTTTTTTCTCCTTGGATTTTCCACCGCACCCCCAAAAATTGACAAGTAAGTTTTTCCATAAGGGCCAGCAACTAAATCTGTAATATCACTCTTTCATCAAATCAGCTGTTACTAATGTCCAATTTCAGGCAGATTTTCTTTCTTGACTGGCCTAATGAAGCACTAAAGATCTGTCTTCATAAAGTATCCTGACAGCATATATTGTGATCACAGATGATTGCTGTATAAGAAATGTGTAAAAACACATCCCCTTACAACACAGTCCTATATATCCCTGCTCAGAAGTAAGCCCCCCACTGCCTTAGGTGAGTGAGTGTGAGATTGCAGCATTAAAGACTTTGGCTGAACCATATTTGCGTTGTGTGTCTTATGTAGGATCACAAGTAAAAAAGGTTAGACAAGATTTCCAAATTCTTCCTGTAGGAGACAGTATTGTAAGGTCAATCTAGCAGGATTACTCGATGTCACATGTTCTTCCACCTTTCTGGGGAGTGATGTGGACTCTTGAAAGAGATTATAGGTGAGCTGCAGGGCTTCCTTCTGCCCTGACAGATCTGTGTGCGGTAAATTTTGTTGCTGCGTCTGACAGATTGCAAACTTGTACTTGATAAAGAGGTATGCATTATGAGGAACTTTGGGACAGTTCAGCTGTGTTCAGGATACAATGATCTAAGTGATCACTGTGCAGAACCAAGCAAAACATGAGAATTTCTACAATCTTTTGTCTGTGTAATGGTGTCGGTGGGTCCTTCCCCTTTCTATTTGGTTACAGAGAAATAGAGAACCATAGAATATTTGCAAGAATGAACTTGATGGCAGAGCCTTGCCTTACTGCACCATTAAGATACCTCATCAGTTATTTTTATTGTTGTTCTTCTGTGCTGGCTAACTTCTAGAATAGTCAGAATCCATCCCCACCCCCACCCCCCAATATATATTCACACACTTGTAGTTTTACTACCTTAGAATTCAGCAGTTGCTCCTTACAGGCTGATTATTTATTTCATGGACTATTTATTAAGCTGGTTTTCATTTCCCAAATCAATGTATTTTCTTATTTTCTGTTCCCTGCCATCTGTAAAGACAAGTGCAAGGCTGCAGTGATCATCTGTCTTCTTCCTCCCCTTTGTTCCTGTACTAATCCTCATTCCCATGCAAAGGTGTGTCTCCCTTTCACTGATCACTGCGTTAAGAGTCTAGCACAACCAGCTGCTGACTGGGCAAACCATCACCAGCAGTTACCTTTATTATTCAAGCCCTGCCAAGTCTTCTGCAGAAGCAGTGACATTCCAAGAAATGAACAGGCAGCTTTAATTAAGCGTTTGGACTTATTATGCATATGGCATATAGGGAGGTCTACATCTCCAAACAATACCAATGGGGAGGGGGCGGTGAATAGTAATCTTGTTTGTAGAACAAAGAAAGGGGCTTGCATGTCTCTGAATCGTAGTAGTGAATAACTACAGCCGATGTAATAGCTGAAATCGCAGCACTTGCTCTGTTGTTTGGTGCACTAAAGAAATACAAGAATTTCTTGGTTGTAAACTTCCTATTTTCTTAGAAAGCATATTTCTGGTAGGTGCAGGAAAAAGAAATATCTGATTTTTTTGTAATAAACCGTGAGTTGGTTTGGACTAAATCCTAGTTTGGTGAGAATGAGCCTTCTCTCTCTCTCTCTCTCTCTCTCTCTCTCTCTCTCTCTCTCTCTCTCTCCCCTCTCCCTCTCCCTCTCCCTCCCTCTCTCTCCCTCCCCCCCCCTTGTGTGAGTCTTCCTTACCACCAGTACAGCTGCAAGGATAAGTTCAGATTATTTTGCTTCAGTTTTTGATTAACCTGAACTTGCCATGCTGTCTGAACCTGGACAAACTGTGGGTAATCTTAACTATGGTTAGTGGAAAGAAGCCGGCTCCAAACCATAGTTAAAAGCTGCATTGTTTCCACTAACTGTTAATCATCTTGGGCCTTAGGTTACATGATTGACTTGCAGTAAATTTAAAATGGGAGTGTTAACTTCTGACTTCATTGGGGCCCTGCTGGAGAAGGAAAGGGGAGCAAGAACTGTGAGAGTCTGAGTGGAGTCTAGGCTTTTTCTCATAATGCTAAAAAGAAAAAAGAGGCTTGCAGCCATGGTTTGTTCTATACTTGAAGGTCAGTATTAGTGAAGGTGCAAGCATGTGCAGATTAAGACGAGCCCCATGGTGTGTTCAGTAAGGTTTACTTCCAAGTAAGAGGTCATAGAATTACATTGCAGTTGAGCAATTCTATACACTTCTAAGTTCCTTCTTCTGCCATGGCAAATGCAGTAGTGAAAAAATATTTTTGGATCATAGAAATTGTACCTTACACTCATCTCCCCAGTGGATGAATCCCAGGCATGAAGAATGTGTCTGAAGACATATCTTCAGTGGCTTACACAAACCTGTGACCTAGAGCTGAAAAGCTCTATATCCTATTTCCAATCACTTAAGCTATCCTCTTCTACAGTAATTTCTTTTTAGTGCTCATAGATTGGAAGAGACTAGTAATCCTGTGTTGGTTTATAAGTAAAACCCACATTTAGACACAGAGATTTCTACTTTAGTGGGAGTTGTTTTGTCAAATCCTGCTCCCTTCAATATTTTTTACTAATACGGGCTATGAATGCTTTAAATATATAAGTTAGTATACACAGGTCAGCCAAAGAAATTATTCTTATCTTTCTGATTTTATTTCATATAACTGTTTAAACGAAATTAACCTTGTTTTTTCTTCGTAATTTTTGTCCTAGTAATCACATCAAAAATAGTTAAATGTCTTGAACTAATCTTATGCACAAGAGCAACAACAAAGTATACACTATTAAAATATGTTGGTACTAATATAAAACAAAACAGTACAATGTAAATTCTAATTTAGATGTCATCACCAAGATATTCTTTCTACTAATTATGCCTGTAAATAAAGGTTTTTTTTCTGTGCAAATTAAAACATTGGGATCATTTAATGAATTTAGGAGAATTTATACTTTGTCAGCATGATGTTTAAGGTTAAATCTGTATCACACAGTGTCAGTATTAACAATTTCATTCTTAAGCTGGGTGAAAATGTAGGAAAATAGGACATCTACACAAAAGGTAAAGGGAGCTGTGTTACAAGAAAAGAATCAAAATCTGTACAGTGGTATCTTGGGTTACACACGCTTCAGGTTACATACACTTCAGGTTACAGACTCTGCTATCCCAGAAATAGTGCTTCAGGTTAAGAACTTTGCTTCAGGATGAGAACAGAAATCGTGCTCCGGCAGCGCAGCAGAAGCAGGAGGCCCCATTAGCTAAAGTGGTGCTTCAGGTTAAGAACAGTTTCAGGTTAAGAACGGACCACCGGAACGAATTAAGTACTTAACCCGAGGTACCAGTGTACTAGGACAATACCTTTATTAGGCCAACACACATGCCTTCAGAGATTGTGATGCTTCTCATTCCCAGGAAACCTCCCTGCAGTCTGATAATTGCCGAACACCGAAAGAACCTCCTCTTCCATTCCATTTCAAAACTGTAACCAGATGCAAACTTCATAGCTTCAACATCAGCTGTCAACCAAAATTTTGTGCTGCTTTGGTTGACCTCATAAAAGTACAGTCGTACCTCTGCTTACATATCCCTCCGGTTACGTAAACTTTGGGAAACGTAAGCAGCAAACCCGGAAGTATATTTAAGTTTTTGCCGTGCGCGCATGCGCAGAAGCGGTACTTCGGTTGCGAAAACTTTGGAATACGGCTGGACCTCCAGAACGGATCCTGTTCGCAACTGGAGGTACCACTGTATCTCCCTAATAGCAAGCTTGAAAGACATCTACACACCTTATTATGGCATTATTTGCTGGAATAATTGGATTTCATTTGTGCACGTGGCACCATTTGCTTTCCCCCTTTTCAAAAATCAAACCCAAAGAAAGCATAACAATTGCAAAACTTCATTTACTATGGGTTAAGCAAGATTAAATGCAGCAGAAATTACTTACGAGTCAAATGTGCATAGCATTGATGTATTATATTAAATCAGAAAACTAAGGTCCTTATTTATTTGTTTCAGCAATTTTTACCTAGTCTTGACCCCAAAGGGCTCCTAGAGCAGCTTTCTTAAATTCCATAATAAATGCTTAACACATACGTGTCATGTCATAATGTCCCTGAGTTTCTGTATCTACACCTTTTGACATGAAATTAAGAAATTCTTAAATTATAATGTTAAGAGTTATTCTTATAGCACATCTTTGGTAAAAGTAGGAGTTGACTGTTCATGTAAGTCTTACTGCAGAATTGGCTAAACTGTGGCTCACCAGATGTTGTTGGAATCCAATTCACATCTGCTGTTGTCATAGTTGGGGGTGATGGGGATTGCAACCCAGCAACAACTGGAAGGCCACAGGATAGCCATCACTAGTTTACTGGCTGATTCCAAAGGTTGGGCCAGTTTTGACACTATTGGTCTCCTTTTCAAAAGGCCAAAACTCCATTTTGGGAATGTGCTATACACTGTGCAGTAGGGATAAATAGGTGTTTCCGGTTTTATAGGAGTATAAACCCTCAGAGAAACCAAAGAAGCTTGAAATGTCTAGAAGACTAAGAAGGCCGTTGGCACTTTCAGGCTGTTGACCATCAGTAACTTTCATTTTTTATTATTCCTCTTTTTAAAAAATCAAGAAACTGAGGCCCTAAGAGCAGCAGGAGTTTACTGAAAAGAGCCACAGAATCCCCATGTTGCTATCTGTAGCTGTTGCCTTTTTCCCCACCCAAACCCATTTCTGCCACTTCTGTTCTTAAAATGTGTCTGGTTAGGGAATGGATGTGGAGGAGCCACTGAAAGCATTAAAATATATCAAGGTAATGTTCCTTTTCAATTTTCTTGAATGTTCTTCATTTTCCCCTAAGATAAGGCCATTATTCATATTCAAAAACTGTTCCTTTGAGACTGTTGGTCTCTTACAGTAGTTAATAGATTTATTCTTTGGATAAAGAATCAAGGTCTTAAATCAAGTCTGGACTTCTTCAGTCATCTAATATGTACGGAGTGATTGGTATGTACTGCTTGGAGATTGCAGCAACTGTTGCAGTTCTTGCATACATTTGCTTGTTTATAATTGGCTCCTATATGGAAAACACAGATGGTGTAGACTCTGGCTTTCCATATGTTTTTGGTTAGAGCAAATTATGTTTAGTAATTTTAAATTCTTATTTAATTATGTGAGCTGGAACTATTTTTGTAATAGGTGTCCAGGTTTGTTTGTTGTTGTTGGGTTTTTGGGGTTTTTTTTGCGTATTTAATAGATTTATAGCTTTCATTTCCACTATTTAGGTCTTTAAAGTGGCTCACACACATAGTTGAATACCTGAAGAAGTGTGCATGCACACGAAAGCTCATACCAATAGCAAACTTAGTTGGTCTCTAAGGTGCTACTGGAAGGATTTTTTTTATTATTTTGTTTCGACTACGACAGACCAACACGGCTACCTACCTGTAAATAGTTGAATAAAGTTTACCGTCTCGGCATGAGGCTGGCTTCCTCGTGTAGGTCTTCCACTTGACAACAAAGCATGGATTGCTATTGTTGAGAAAATGCAATTTTCATTCTTAATTTTCCATTCTCCACCCAACCCAAAATAGTCAGCATTTTGTGCCAGCTGGGCATGCTCAGTTTTTATTGGGTGGTTTTGTGGAGTTAGCAGTTTTTCTATATTAAAAAGTGCTTTTGAAATCTCAGGGTTGCCCCAAGTTGGAGAATTGAATTCGCTATTAGTCTATTCACATGGGACACTGCAACTAAATGCTTCAGATATGTATGTTGGCAGGGGCAGAGCTTTCAAAGCCAAGAGACTTCCTGGAGCAAGTGAGCAGGATGGTGCTGGCTGGTGAATGAACGGGGAGGTGCCCTTTTGTCTCAGTTCCTCCATTCTCCATTTCCAGCCACTTCTATTCTCCCTCTCACCCAGCTTTTACTTATAGTTGTGGAGCAGAACTGGAATTAGAATGCAGGATGATTGGTTAATCTGGAAGCCCTGTGGCCTTCTCATATTGATATTCATCAGTTCATAGAAATGTCTACAGTTTGTGTCGTTTCTTTAAAAAAAACAAACAACTTAAGCATGCAATGGTACTATTTTCTTTGGTCTCAGTTGAATAAATCTAATAATTTGTGAGCTGCATTTTTATAATTTGCTACCATACTAACCATACCATCCCTATTTTGCAGGGGTAGGGAATGTCTGGCCACCCAGATGTTGTTGTACTGCAACTCACTTCAGCACTAGCCTACATGACCAATGGTGGGAGTTGTTGTTCAGCAACATCTGGAGGACCATATGCTCCCCAACCCTATTCTGGAGGAGCTTCCAACAGATGGAACATCTGTATATCCAAACCATAGTTTTGTATGCAATGTTTGTTCTATTCATTTATTTAAAGTTGTGAGAACAGAGCACATAAAAAGCAGCATTAATAATAATCATGGTTCATTAACCAATTAGTTAGAAATTGCAGGAATATTCGGAGCAAACAGAAATGCATCAATTGTATCATCACCAATCTGTGATGAAGTGGTACATCTTTCTCCTTAATCTAAAATACATAATAAATTAGACAGATAAGCATGCTAAGTCACTTAGGATTCTCCTCTGTCCTCACAATAAAAGGATTTGCTCCAACGAATATTTTGCTGATTCTCAAGGATTTGGATTAGTCTACAAGAGAACAGAAAACCTGTGGCAGAGATGCATGGCATAGTGTATTCAGATGCTACAAAACAGGATTAAGAGGATTTCAGCAATTTAATTTTTCTTCCCCTTCTGAACCCAAGTCACCCTCTTATAAACTCCTTCCAAAATATGCTGTACACACTTTATCATAGCCCTTTGTAGTTCAAGATTACAGTATATGAGTTTAAATTCCAGATTTGGCAGGGTGTACCAAGCCAAAACATCATAAGACTGCCTAGGAAGGGGGAGAAACATTTTATATAACCGAAAGAGTAATCCAATCATTTGTTTCTAGCAACAAATTTCTATGATATCTGCTGAATCCTTATTTTATAATTTCTCAAAATGCTAGTTTGGGGGGAGTTCTCACATTAAAACATTTTATCTATTATTAGCAGAAAAAGACTGCTCCAGGAGCAGTGTTTTAATTGTAGTTTTAATTGCAGCTCAGGACAGCACTAGCCTAGGGTTGCCATACGTCCAGGAACTCCTGGACATGTCCTCTTTTGGGGGTCCTACATGCCCATTCGGGGAGAATTTCACCTTTTAAAGTGAATATCTTAGATTTTGGGTTTAAATTTTTTGTGTGTGTGCACAGACAGGCTGCTTGGGCTCAGTGGCTCTAAAAAAGCTCAACAATTTTTTATCTCTGGATTTTTACCTCTTGAAACATGGCAACCCTACACTAGCCTGTTTTCCAGTCAAGCGCTGCCTAACACCCATGAAGATTCACCACTTCCAACATCTCTGTATACTTATGCTGGAATAGGAAGTGGAGACTCACCTTGCATGAGAGCCTGAACTGAATTGCTAATAAAATGACATGCATTCAGGACCATCTTCTCCCAGGTATACCCAGCTTCTTGTGATATTCTGGAAAGGCTTTGCTTCATTTCTAATTAGCTAGGGCATTGCAAGGGATGCTCACTTTTATTTTGTGGTTCCTGCATTGTAGAATTCAATTAGAGTTCCCCTTTCAAGTCCATAATTGTAGATTTTTAGGTTGCAATAGAGGATTCTTTTTATACTGGCATTTTAGGTGCAACATGATTTTGATTTTTTAGCTCTCTTGAAATTAAACCAGTACACTTCTCCTTTGCATCTTCTTCACTGCTCTGTGTGTGGGCATTTCCTTATGTTGACTCTCTGGCCATTATAGCACGTGACACTAAACTGTGGATCAGCACTTCTCCCACCTCGCACACAGACAGGAGAAGGACTTTGGCAGAGTAGGAGAAGGACTTTGGCAGAGTTTAGTTTCACTTTCATAGAATCCCAGTCTAGCAATATGAACCAGAGAACATAGCTAAAAATAAGCACTGGTTATCTTAACAAGCCAGCTTTATAATTCATGGTTTGAAGTAAGCATGTTACAAAGCTTATCTATCACAGTTCATTTTAAAACACTATCCCTGGTTTGAACGTAATGCTAGGCTGGGATTTTGTGAAAGTGGAAGTAAACTTCCAAACTGTGTGGAAGGAGCAGTGGATGGAGTGTGTGAGCCTGGTGCTTTGCATAGGCTTGTTCAGGCTCATCCACATAGCACCAAACCATGGTTCAGCATTATGTGCAAATGTGGCCTCACTCTCCCTGTCAGCAGTGGAGTACAACTGGTGCACAATGGGGAATGTAGTAATCTAACTAGATTGAGCCCAAACTTTTAAAAAATGCTAATTGACTTTAAAATAGCTAACTTACAGCGTTATATATTTTTTTGTAATGCTCTAGAAATATTACCCTACTGATGGGAGTGTTGGAAACACCAGTATAAGATATGTCTAACAGAGGAAGGGGAAGAGGGGAGAGAATGCAGCTGAAGGACCTTTTCCTGTTCTGCCCATTAGATTCCAAAGGCAATTATCCAGTGCTTGAATAAATCATTGATACTTGGTTATATGAGCACCGATGCAGATAAATAATTCTATTGTTGTTGGCTTAAACATACGGCATGCTATCAGGCTAACAATTTACTCCTGCTCATTTGCATTTGAGGAATAAGGTTGTGTACACTCCTATTTAACCTGCTGCCAGTGAACTCCCACTGCCGCGTTGGGAAGCAGGGTCCACACGACATTAGCCACAATCCATATCTATCCAGTATCTGTCCTGTTGTTTCCCATAAAATAATGGGGTTTTTATGTGTTTTTCCACAAACCAGCTTTGATCTGAATTGAGAAAATGAACGGGTCTAGCCAGTAATGTATACACAGACATAGTTTGTGTTGCTGTGGAAGCAAACTATCAACCCCATGCTGAATGGAAACTGGACGCTGCTCAAGCAGGGGCTTAAAGTGGTTAAATGTCCAGCAGATGAGTCGTGCCAACTGGACTTGCACCTGTTCCTCACAGCAGACATGAAGTGAAATAATTGCCCAAGCAGTGCTAGGACTGTGAGTAATTTTTCTTGTGACAAGAAGCTGGCATACTTAGTGACATTTCTGATTAACCTGGTGTGTGCCACGTTATAAATTGTGACACGTTATATTCAATATATCACTATTTGTATTGATTCATGCACATTGCAAACATCTTTCATATTTAGTCTAATAACATTTTAACGTCTTGGTGATATTTGCTCTTTATGCATTGTGGAATATTATTAATAATCGATTCGTAAGGCTGAATTAAATTGATTGCTCTTCATATGACCAAGTAGCACCATTCTTTGGGATACAATTTAGCTTCACTGAATTCATTTAAATTTTAATTCCTACTCAGATGCTCTTGAATTGTGTATGTGGAAAGGCAGTGAGGTCACACACACCATCCCTCAAACCTGGACTTTCCTCTGTTGAGTAGAAAGATCTGAAGGGGGATTGTAACTGCATTTGGCTGAACACTGTTACTGGCCTCCCTGCAATCAGGAACGCTTCATGATCGAGGCTTCTAATAGTCAAGGACTCTGCATTCAGCTAAACATACTGACAATACCCTCCTAGACCTTCCTGCTCAGCGTGGGATGGGTTGGGTGGAAGGGATGAGGCCAGTGTGTGCAGGTCCTGCAGCCCCTCCTGAGAAACTATTTAAGAACACCTGAATAGTGCTGTAATATAGAAAAAACATCAGTAAAAGAAATATCATTTTAGGCATGTCCAGTTGATTCATGACCACTGGCAGGCGGGTCATTTTGAACCCAGAAGACGGAGGAATGAGACAAGGGTGAGATGGAATGGGGTGGAGCAGGCTTATGCGCACTCCACTGACACATATCTTGACCTGGAACACAACCCCCATGGAAACGGAGAGTTGCCTGTACTTGACATATTAGAAATTCGTACCAACGATGCAACTCCTCTACAAATTGTAATACATGCATTTTTAGTTGTTTATACTTTTTTCTTCTGACTAAAACTCAGTTGGTGAGACTTGAGAAAGCAGAATGCAATCTAAATATATGAAGATTCATAGGAGATTTGATAATCGCTTTAGCGTCTGAATAGTGTTGTGTAATTAAAATCAAATACATAGTGTCTTTTGATTCTGATATTATTCCATAATGGAATATATTACTGTTCTACTAAGTTCTTTTACTTAAACGGTTAAGATGTAGTTAAATTGATGTTCATGTAGTCTTGGGTCCAAAAAGCTTGCTTTTTAGGCATGCCCAGTCAGATTTTTCACTCTCTCCCCCTTTAAGCCACAGGCCTTTGCATCATATGGCAAACTGCTCCTGCATATCCCCTCAGTTTTAGAAATGGTTTATCATGTGGCATGAAGAACTGCTGTTTGTGAAACATAATCCTGCAGCTCATTTGGGCACATGGAACTAGTTGTGCAGTTCACTGGCTCCCAGCCACTGTAAACGTTTGAGAAACATCTTTGAGAAGGGTCTTTTACAGGATCTCCTTTGTTGACAAGCACCGAATATTTCATCAACATGATACATTTCCCTGTTCTTTTTTGACATACATATAACCATGCTCATACATCATTTAATGATAAACTGATTTAAAAAACAATATCTTTTCAGATGTGATGTGTGAAACAAATGCCACACATTCAAAATTTTATAGTTTCTGACCAAAAACCATTATGGTCACTCATCAAAGTATTCAATGAGTAAGAAGCCACTCCTCCCTCCTTTGTTTCTGTTCATTGATTGCAGTTACGGAATATATTTCTGTATGGACAAAAAAACCACACTGTAATCCATAGGATTTTTTAATGCATGTAAGTGGGCAGATTTGCAGCTTTAAGTAAGTGTTGTATGTCAATATGGGCTGTGTAAAAGGCTAATGGAGCTGAAAGCCATTCTTTCCTCTGCTAAGAAGATAAGGCTCTTGCGCTTTCTATTGTTTACCTGAAATTGATGGGGATAGCAACAAATTAATTGGATAGTTGGAGAATCTCTAGTCAGTGTGAGGTGTTGCATTTTGTTTTGTTTTGTTAGGATACTAATTAAATATTTACTTTCCTATTTTTTTAAAAAAGTTTGCTAATTTAAAAGTGGAAAAGGCTATGTTAATTGGGTAAGCTAATTAAGCAGCCAAAGGAGAGCAGGAGGGAGGCAAGTGCTAAATACGTAGGTGAACATTTTTGGCTCAGCAAATCTCAAGGTCCTTCTGTGAGTGGAGCAGGAGCAGGAGCCATATGCCTGGTTGTCAGCAGTCTCATTGAGATCCAGAGACTGCAAAGTCCTGCTGGGGAAATGAAATATCTGTACTTGAAGGACAAAAGTAGCTACATGCTGTGGCTGATTTGCAAGTACTGTTTCTCTTTTGCTAGTGGTATTTGCTGCTAGTTTGAGGTTGGCTGATATTTGGAAGAAACAGCTCATGTTCCAGCATACAGCAACTGGGATCTTTTTTTGTCAAAAGTCTGAATCCTTTTTTTTTTTTTTTTTTATTCACTTGGGTGTTGCGAAGAGCTTGAATGGAGGCCTGGCTTTCTGGACTGGTGAATATCATGAGCACAGCATTCTTGTATTGTATAATCTGCTAATATTGATTCTTGATACCTGTTTTACAAAAGGAGCAATACTTTTGCATTTGTTAATATATGAAATAGGTGTTTGCTTCTCTGTGTTCTTTTATTGCATACAAAATAACATGTTTTGTCACAAAAAAGGCTTCTTAAGGAACAAAAATGGATGTTGAATAGTTCATGGGGTTTTTAATATTTAATGCAAAGTAGGAAATTTGTTATTTTCCTACTAGAGCCTATATTTGGTTCCTGCTAAGAAAAATGTATTGTATTGGTTTAGTTGTGAAAATCCATTTCTATCTCATTAAAAGTGTTAAGCTGTGCAAAAGGTATTGACTTACAGTATTTGAATAGCTTACGTACTAATTGGTTTTCAGCTGTTCTTTGTCTGACTCACCTGCGACTTTATGTTCATAGGCATGTTTTGCTACAAGGTAGGGTGTCTGGTCAATTTCTTGCTGCCTTCTGTGACACTATTATGGGATTCCCTTTGATGCTCTGAATTAAGAGGGACTTTATTATTTTAACATTATGACCTGTTTTTAAAAGTTGCAGTTTAAACTAACAAAATGGCTTCCTAGGATGTTACTAAGTTGATTAATAAAAGCTGTGAGTTTGTGGAAAGGGAGTGCAAAGCAAAAGAACATCACATGCTTTAAAGGCTCAATATACTTTTAAATGCAAGTTTACTGGTTTTTAGTTTTTTCTAAGTAGGTACGTCACTTGCTAGTGTGAAGTCTGCAAGTTATATATATTCATCTGATCGTGCTTCATGTTGATGTGCTGATCATATTACACATTGCAGTTGTGATGATGATTTCATACTTTCTATCCAGAGATACTGTAGTATGTAGAACGTTATAACATTGAGCTTTGTTTTCACCTGCAATGATTCTGAAGGTTTATGTAGAGCACTACTAATCAGTGTCATTTGCAATAAAGAAGAAAACTTTCACTCTAACAGGATTTTCTTTTGTGTTCAGCTTGCACAGTTTAGACAAAGGAAAGCACACTCTGATGGGCAGCATGCACCCAAGAAGCAGAAGAAAAAGAAAAAGGTATCAAACACCAAAGATGAAGAATCGGTACAAGAAGGTCTGGATATTGACCAGTCTCAAGGAGAAGATGCATCCCCACACAGCTGTCAAAGAGGAGCAGCTGCTGCATCTGACTTTGCCATTGTGAGGACTTTGCACAGTGATGAATTGATCAAGCATGATCAAATATATACCACAGAAGTAAGTGTTTTTTGAGATTAGAAAAACTTATTTTTATTACCATGCATTTTAAAGTCAGAATGAGAAAGCTACCTCTCTGTTCCACAGTAATGGTCAGTGGTGAAACTTTGCATTTGAATGTGTTCATTAATGTAGTTTCCCATGCACATTTAAAAAACTACAAAAACTATTTGTAAAACTAATATTTTTCCGTACTTACAATTATAAATAAATTTCTAATCTAATTTGTAAGGGAGGGAAACTGAATGGTTTATGAAGTGCTGATAAATAATCTGCATTTTATTAGATGGAAAATAACATTAGAGCGTAAAAGCATGTAACTGTTTGAAGATTATTCCATGACCTATGCAAAAGAATAATTGATCATAGACTAGTTTGGTATTTGGGGTTCCATTTGTAGTGTTTCATGGTCATATCCTCCAACATCCTCAGTCCCAAAACTGGGACTTGTATCTTCCCATGTGAGATTATCTAGCCCAAAAGACATACTTTTTTCAGGGTGAGATACTTGTACAAAGTCACGCAAGATCATGACACCCAAGATGGTCACCGTGCTCTCGCGTGAAGAAATTGGATGTCCTGTTTTGTCCTGGGCAATTCCAGGGTATGCATTGTTATTCATTTGAAATGATGCTGGTAGGCAGGCAGTCTGCTTGCTGTATAAAATATCTCTCACAAGGCCTCTATAGATCATGAAGGTGTATGCAAAAACTCCTCCACCAATGTACTTGTGTAAGAGGCAAAGAAGGCTGTCTATATACGTGGAAAGTCAAGCAGTCAGCCAAGTAACTAGTTACCAGGAATATAACTAAATATAAACTTTAGATGATAACGCTCCATCATGTTGTCCTCATATTCAGGTTTTTCATAGTAGTCTTTGAGGATGATGACATTGAGATACGCAGATTCTCATTAATGTAAGTTTGAATATGAAATTTCCAATTCTCATGAAGCATAGGCACTATGTGAAGATCTGCTGCTGTCTAGGTTGCCAGTCAGGTAACACATCTATTAATTTTCATCTATGCTTTGCTCGGTCTATAATGATAGAATTCCTGGAGCAGACTGCCACTTATATCACATGAATTATGAGTTTTAGAATATTTCAAATATGGTCATTCAGATTATTACTTCATGATAATTGTGCAAGCTAAGAATGCTTGTGCTAATTCTTCAAGAAGTGTTGCTACTATAAAGTGTAATTTGCACTCATTCATTTTTATTTTCTGATTTTCACTTTAGAACTTGTCTCCACTGTCAAATATTGTAATCATTCACTTAACATCCTTTGAGATGCTATATATAGGGAAATTTAGTACCTCTTCAGGAAAGTGTTTGAGAGTATTATCAGTGTTCTCATCTATCAGTACAGTGATATGAGTTGACCTCAAGGAGCTCTTCTGTATAATCTTTTTGAGATGAAGCAAATTCCAATGTCACAGTCTGGGAAATTGAGAGACATGCAAAGGATGTTCTGGGCTGATGTTTGGGTTTGCGAATGGATGTGAAACTAGGTCTCTTAAAAGAAAGGAATAATGTAGCACAGCTTGTGTTCTTTTGGACTGTCTCATCCAACCAAATAAGCAGACAACTCAGTGACAACTCTGTACCAAGAGTTTGGGCATGTTCAATCTCCCCATATGAACCAACAGACCCTGCAGTCATCATCTGAGGCCCTTTGTGTGCCTCCATGAGAGGTCTGGAGGGTGGGAACACAAGAACAGGCCTTTTCTGTGGTGGCTCCCCACTCAGGGAGGCTTCTTCCCAGGGAGGCTTGCCTGGTGCTTTTGTTACATATCTTTAGGTGCCAGACAGAAATAATGATGATAATCAGTGGAACTTCTAACTCTCTTTACTTGAACAGGGAAGTTTGGTTTGCTTCATGGAACTCAAGGAGTAGGAAAAAAACAAAAGAACAGAAGTAATGAAAAGCACTGATATATCAGGCCCATGCAGTATGTGTTTTATTTACACCACAGTAAAACAGAATGGGAAGAAAGCCTCAGATAGCTAGATTTCCTTGAGTAATGTAGTGGACTGGCACCTTATATGTACAGGACATACCTAACCATGCATGTATTAGATGACTGCATGATAATATCCTTTCAAAATATACTTTTACATTTTTACATCTCTGAGTAATTGTTCTTACTTACCATAAGGCTACAGAGGTAGGACAAAGTGAACATTTTTTAAAAAGGAAAAATGATATGCAAAAAGTTGGTTTGGTTTTAGTAAATCTGTAAAATGAAGATTTGCAAGGCAGTCTTTGGGATTTGCCTGTTCTTTCACCCTATCAGTATTCTGTAAAGCTCAAATCAAGAGGACACAAAAAGGGATTATATTGTTTTCTTCTTTTAAATATCCAGTTGTTACTTGCCTCATTTCTAGAAAGGAGTTTCCTCTTGAGTTAGCACACTTGGGCACACAGTTGTTTGGATCTCAATCTCTGTGTTTATCTAATGGAATAAATCTGATTTGATCTGTTTGGCTAGGGTTTTAATGTTCAGTTATATTTCTTGGCAGAGCAAATAACTAGTTGTAGCCAAGCATTATGCCTGAAAGTTGACCTATTTTATTTTTTTAGAACATTTAAAACCAATAACGTGGTTCTCTGTGCAGTCTTGCAATTAGGTTCTATGCTTGTACAGAATGTCCTCAGAAAGTTGTAATGTTTTGCTTAGGGAGCTGGCACTCTCATGTAGAGAAAATACTGTATACATGCCCCCAAGAGATGGGGTAAGTGCCTTTTTGCTCACTTATTTTTGGACTGTCTTACAACCAACATTGCTGAGAACTTTCTTGAAGAGTTTTTTTTTGGGGGGTTCTTCAAATTCCTAGCTTGCCAGCATTCCTTGTAGTCAGGGAGACCTGTTCATAACTTTCTAGGTTCTGTGGTGTATCTATTTTCTATTTTCTCAAAATTATTTCACTCTTTCCACCTGGCTATGCACTTTAAAAAAAAAAATCTGAGATGGCCTACACAAAGAACATAGATCTCTAATTATGTAGGAATGAAGTTTAGCAGTTGTCTCTGTAATAGCCTTAGTGAGTGAGTGGAATGAAACTACTTCTGAGGCTTTAAGACCAGCTTCTGCTCATTATGACTCCTGCTCACTTACCATAATTTACTTTTTGGCATTTCTAAGATGGGTTTCCTCACAGCAAAAATTAAAATAAAATAAAATCCGAAAACAATACAAATGCAGCATAAAAATAAATGGCAGCAGAGGGAAGCTGTGGTGCCAGTGTTAATTTCAGTAACCAAAACGGAGCTGATCATCAAAGAAAATAAGGACACTTTGCACAGCAATTGGTTCTTTTTGCAGTTTTAATGCATGGGAGGAGCCACTGGAGTTGGACAAGGACCTGTTCCTTGTGGCTATCTAGCAGAGGGGGGTTTGACTGGCTGGGTCCAGAGCATGGGCAATGCTTCATTGCATGATGGGATGTTCCCTGCTGCCTTAGAAGAGTTGGTAGTGTGACCACTCCTCAAGAAATTGATCCTGGGTGCCTTGCATTGGAATAACTGCAAATATCCCCCTTTTGGAGAAGGTAGTGAAGAGAATTGTGGTGGGGCAGCTAGCTACAAGCATTCTTGGGTGTCACAGATTATTTAGATCCATTTCCAATCTGGGTTCAGGCCTTGCCATAGAACTCAGATGACCCATGGTCACCCTGATGGTTGCCCTAAAACGGTGGCCCTTTGCAGAAAGAAGGATGGGGATGTGACCTTGCTCCTACTTCTTGTGCTCTCTACAGCTTTCAGTACCGATAGCCATGCCATTCTCCTGGACTGGCTCCATGGACCGGGAACTGGGGGCACCTAAGGGACTGTGAGTCGAGGAAGTAGCATTGGGAGAGTTCTTTTCAACTGCCTAGAAGTTATGATGTGGCATGCCGCAGAGCACATTCGTTCCCAATGACTATACCGTTGGGAATGGTCATTAGGAGTTGGGGAGCAAAGTACCATCAATACATAGATGACACTCATCTCTGTTTCTCTATCACATCTGAATCAGGAGAAGCCATGGGGGCCCTGGGTCACAGTGGTGGGGTGGATGAGGGAACGTAAATTGAGACTGAATCCTGGCAAGATGGAGGTGTCGTGAATGGTACCCGTGTGTAAGAAATTTGTCAATTGCTTATTCTGGACAGGGATGCATTTCCTTTGAAGTAGCAGGAGCAGATAGAGTTTTGGAGGTGTTTTGGATTCAGCTTTGTTATTGGAGGCCCAGATAGCCTCAGTGGCTAGAAGCACCTTCTACCAGCTTCTCCTGGCATGACAGCTATGACCATTCCTGGACTGGGAGAGCTTGACCACAACAATTTAGGCACTGGTGACTGACTTTGTGGGGATGTGTAGGGGTGTGTGTGTGTGTGTGTGTGTGTAGACACACACATACACATGTGCCAGTTCCAAATGGTGTGTGGATTTGGAAGAATCAGTGGAACAAAACAACTAATTGCTATAATCACCATTTAATTAGAGCCTATGCAACATATTTTTCTCAGAGAGCAACAAAGGTCTGTGTACCCAGTTGTCTTCAGATTTGGTATCCCTACTGTAAAGGACCTTAATTTTTGTACAGAACATTGTTAATTCTAGGTGCTCTTAGCAGTAATAAATGGTGCTTGTTTATGCCTCTTGAAGTAATGACTGTTGCAGTTCCTCTCATGTGTTTTGAGTACTGCAGAGTGAAAGGGAAGGATAAAGATTTGGTGCCCCTGGCTGGGGGGGAATTTCTCTTGAGAGGCAGTGGTGTTTGTTATGCTTTTCACTCCATTTGAAATACCTTTTGGAATCATATAACTAAAAGGATTCGGTTGTTTGAAATGGGTGTGTTTATTTTTGTCCTTTTATTTTTTTATCTTCTTTTAGCTGGAAAGTGAGATTTCCACTACAGCGGATGATTATAGCTCTGAGGTAAGAGCAAAATTAATGCTTCCTGTGCTGCAGTGGGTTTTCATACTTGACTGTTTTTCTGTTTAAAGACAACAGTAAAATATTTAGTAACATTTTGTATTTTTTAGATGTTGTAAATGATACATTAATGTTTGCTGAGAGAAAGTGAGTCATGTAAAATATTTATAAATGAAATGTAATGGTTGTGCTTTTTAAGTTCTATGTTGTGCAGGTATGGTGGGTATGTAAAAATAAGAAATTAGAACCATGCTGAAATTTGAAAGGGAAATGTTTGTATCACAGCTTGTCGGTTACTGTTGCAACCTGTTACTTTATTATACTTTTTAGTGTTCTGGATATATCATTATTTCCTTTCTATAGCAGATTAAATGCCAAGGTGAGTAAGCTAAAATTATTAACAGGAAAGTTTTTTGGTGAGAAAATGTCTATGAAGGAAACACTCAGCATGAGCAAGACTGTAGTGCCAATATTTATTTGCAAACTTGGTCAGCAACTCTCTTCAGTTGCCCATGGAAAAGTCTGTCTGTGTTCAGTACATAGATACAGAGAAATGTAATGTTTCTTATCTCTATAACTATAGTTAAGAGATTAGAATGGGTTGTGGGCTTGCACATTCCCTCCCATCATCTCTTGCTAACCATGATGTAGTGTCACAGCTGCAATGATGCTTCTAGTTTTGTACATATCTTAGGTATTTTATGTATAATGAGCTTCTGATTTATTTAAGTTAAATATATTTAGTTATGACTAGCAAATGAACTATTTTCACTTAACAGCTATTACTTCTGTCTTGTTTCATGTACATACCATGCATATTAAGTGAGAAATATACAGGCTGTGTGTCTGCCTGTGGCAAGCACCAGCAGAGAATAGCAGTGGCTGTCCCATTGTCAAAGAGGCTTTATTATGTCTCTGTTGTAGCAGTAGTCTAGCGCCTGTACTGGCTTGGTGCCAGTACGCCATTGCTTGGAAGAAGCCCTAGGCAAGTCCAGACTATGGAAGATTGCTCCCAAACAACTAAATCAAGTGGAGTAAAAAATCCAGATATTGTCACAGAACACTTAGCAGGAGTAGAAAACTCCTATTAATTATTGCAATTTGATGGTGAACACAAATGTGTAGTTCAAACACGTGTAGTTTTACAGCTAAGGTTTGCAGAGGATACTTGTTCCAAAGTTTATAATCTTAATAATAGCAACTCCATCCCAGCTCCCTAGATCTGCTTCCTCTACTCCCAGATCTATCTCCAATACAAGGTGTGCTTGAAGACTATATATTTATGTTTTTACAATTCCCAGAACCTGAATATTTTTTGTAAATGGCAGAGATTTAAGAAAACCCATGCCTGTGCATGTGTTAATAAAGTTTGCAGGATTTCACATTATACTAAATCTTTCCCCCTATACTAGTATTCGTTTACAGAATGTGCTACCATCCTATAAACCGGGGTGGAAAACCTATGGCCTTGCAGTTGTTGCTGAACACTTAACTTCCATCAGTCCCAGCCTGCTTAACCAATAGTCGATTATGAAAGCTGTAGTCTAGCCAGATCTGGAAGACTACTGGTTTCCCATCTCTGCTATAGAACTATAAAATAGGATAATGGTTAAAAAAAAAGTTTATCTTCCCATTTTCCTTGTGTTGTTAGCCCTAAGCCAGTGAATTGTTACAGCGTTCCTGTTCATTTGTTAGCTGTCTGCAGGAAGCCTCCAGAACACAAGCCACCCCAAAGCTAACAAAAAGAAAAAACCCCAGCCGTATTTCCAATATCGGCTACTTATAAAGTTTGATTTAGGCTGCAATTCTATGCCCACTTAACTTGGATTAAGTCCTACTGAACTCGGTGAGGTTTATTTATGAGTAGACATGTATAGAATTGCACTGTTTGACAGTTGCATACCTTGAACGGTTTTGTGTTTGCAATGGAAAAACGCAAAAGTGAATACATATTTGTACTGAGTTCATATTGCCATTGTAACATAACAGGTGATTCCACCCCCCTGATAAATTATTACTACTATATGGTTTTAGCGGATCCTGCCTGGGAGAATCTAGAATGACAGCAGCTGACATTTTTTAAAGGAAAATATTATCTGCTTAAATCACCACCTTTAGCAAAACTGTCCGCCACTTTTAATAACATTAAGCTTTTGCTTAATTACTTGAGTCATGACAAATGTAAAATAATTATTGGAGCCCATGCCTGTGACCAAATAACCCAGCAAGAGTGGAATAGCATTTGTGAGTTTCCTAGAGAGAATCATTTGGAGAATTTACAGCTTCAAGTAAGACTTTTACTGTATTGACATGGGACTAGTTGCCGTTTAAAACTGTGGTATGCTTTCAGAATTTTAGGAGATTGATACATTTTTGGGGCCAGTTATTTACTTAATTTAAAGTAAAAATGTGATACTGACCTCTTGTGGTAGAAGGTGTTACAGTTGTACCTTGGAAGCTGGATGGAATCTGTTACAGAAGTCCGTTCGACTTCCAAAATCTTTGGAAACTAAGGTGCAGCTTCTGATTGGCTGCAGGAAGGTCCTGCAGCAAATTGGAAGCTGAGCCAGACATTTGGGTTCCAAATAACATTCACAAACCGGAATACTCACTTCCGGGTTTGCAGCGTTCGGGAGCCAAAATGTTTGACTCGCAAGGCGTTCATCAACCAAGATACGACTGTACTATATTTCATACGTTGAATTGTTTTGTTGCTTTTAAGTCTTGAGCATATATTGTATGCTGGATGATATGGTTGCCATATGTCCGGAATTTCCTGAACATATCCAGAATACTGTAGTCAGAAGCAGCATCCGGATGGAAATGGGGGGGGGGGGTGTCCAGGAAAATCCAAATGTATGGCAACCCATGTTGGCAGTGTCTTTTTTGCCACCTTCCTTAAAAATAGCTCAAAAACATCAATTTTTTGTGATTTTGCCATAAAAGCGAAACAACTTTGCTCGCTCCCCCCCCCCAAAAAAAGCTTAACAAATTTTGTGTTGGATTTTCACTTTTTGAAACATGGCAACCCTATATAAAGGAAATATGTTTCAAGCACATTTGCCATAAACTTTTAACTTTCTGTTGTGCATCTATAAGACACACGCTGAGAATTACATAGCAGGCTGAGAATTACATAGCAGGCTGAGAATTACATAGCAGGCTTCCACATGGATAGGTAGTGATAGTTTAGGAGGGCTATGGGATCCTAGGTACCCACATTGGAGTTTAGGACGACTTTTGTATCCAGAGGCCCCATCTGAACTATACATTTAAAGCAGCATTATACCACTTTAAGCTTTCATGGCTCCCCAGCCCCAAATAATCCTGGGAACCATAGTTTGTTAAGGGTGCTAAGAGTTATTAGGAGACCTCCTCTTTCCTTTCACTGAGCAACAGTTCCAGAGTTAGCACATGGGACAAGTTTCAAGCACCCTCCTACACAGGCGGAAAGTGCTTCTTGAACTCTTGAGAAGAGGAAGAGGCAAAAATGCCTCCCAGAGGCATCACTTTGCAGTGCATGGTAGCCCACTCTGGATAACCTCAATATTGGGACAAGTTTCTTCATGGAAACATAGCATCTACTTGCACTGGTCTGGATCCCAACCGCCCTGAGACCTGCGGGTATAGGGCGGTATATAAATTCAATAAACAATAATAATAATATAAGATGGACCTAGGGTAATATGAGAGGATAGAATTCACATATGAGATGAAAAGGATGGGGAATGTCGTATGCTCTGTCCTGATAGGGAATTCATTTATATATTGTACCTTGGAGGGTTTTTTAGAATTGGTTTCTGCACATGCTGCAAAAGGTTTAATGCTTTAATATTTAATTCAAACCACCAGTTTATTTTCAGTAGCGCTTAATAATTCACATGCTTTCTGTGTGCCTTTACACCGTGGCGAAAATTGTTGAGTTAAAACAAAGTTTTAAGTTGGAACGAGATGACCTGGAATAATAACGGAGTAGTTCAGCAGACAAATTCTGCAGCTCTTTTTATTGAGCAGTAATGTTAATGACTTCTGTGTTTTGCTGTTCAGTGCTGTAAGCATAGACATTAGATTGCAGGTTCCTATATTTTAATAGTGTTCTATTCCTCAGCCCAGAGTCTGGCTTTCTGGGAGTGAATTACTTATTTATTTACTTACTTAGCTTTTATTTATTTGTAACATTTATACACCGCTTGATTGTAGAAAAAAACTCAAAGTGGTTTACTAAAAAGGTAAAACAATGAAATTATCACTTAAAATTTTACAGCAAAAAGTTAAAACAACAAAAGACTGTAACAAATTGAAACTCTCATCAACTTTCTAAACATCTGTGTAGGTTTGTCTAAATAAGAATGTTTTAGCGGGTGCCAAAAAGAATACAGTGAAGGTGCTTCATATCAGTAGTGTTGAGGGTGCTAAGATCCCCCCCATATACAATATTTTATGGGAATCTTGAGCAAATCATGGCAGAGGATTCTTTTCAAAATCATGTCACTTAAAATTTAGATATTTGGCCCTTTCATGCCCCTTCATTCTCATAAGGCAATAGAATTAACTCCCACTGAAACACCAAAAATACATTGATAACTCACTTCTGCCAGCTTTTAAAGTCTGTCTTTTGGTGTATGTATATTACAGAAACTTTGATCTATTTTCTGCTGATATGCACATCTTACTTCTGGACAGCATATTAATATCATATCTTTTAAAATAAAAAGGTGCTACATGGCAAATTGGTATGTAAATCTGAACACTGTGGATTTGGAACCCTATAAATATACAAACTGTTTATCTGAACTGGTTCAGATTTTTGTATGGAAAACATGCCATGGAAAACAGCAGTGTTCTTTGTTATATCTTACTGTCCGAAAAGCTATGGACTTACTGGCTATATTTGCATAATTTGAGGGAGGCATAAAATGTAATCAGGCAAAGCTAGAATCTGAGGCTGTAATCCTGTGTATGTTTGCTGAGGAATAAGCCCCTTTGAATTCCATGGGACTTAATTGTGAGTAAATATGTGCAGGGTTGCATTGTAAGTTACAATTTAAATTTATAATGCATCTAGAAATTCTTTTTATACAGGTAAATGGTTGCAGTTTTTTGACAAGAACAGAGGTACCTGCAGACTTTATTAGGGTATAGTATTTAAAATTAAATCATGGCACTCAATACTAAACACACTTGATGCTTTGCATTGGGGAATGTATCAGGATTGCTAACAGAAATTCATTTTCTTGCATGCCATAAAAGTTTACTACCTTATGTAGTTTATATATGTATGCTATTGCTTCTTCAGTAATCTTTGGAAGACAAAATTCAGTTTATAACTGATGTCACAGCAGTACTGTATTGTTACTGCTCTTCTGGAGCAAATTATACTAACAAAACAGGTTTCCATAGCAATGTGCTAAAGTGCTATCTGATGAGAAGAAATGTTTTAAGTATCCTCACCTTGAACAAATTTTATAAAATGCTGAGACGCTAAGGAACTTGGATTGGTTTAGGAAGAAGAATTTGGATTTGGAGAGAATTATTCTGAGCTTGGGATACAGCATTCTATAGCACGACTGGACATGATGGAGAATGAATTGGCTGGAAAACAGCAAGAGATTGAAGAGCTAAACAGAGAGCTAGAAGAAATGAGGGCAGCATATGGTACAGAAGGATTGCAACAGGTATAATTACCTTACGTTGCTTTCTGCATGCTTTGTGGCCATACACACAGTCCTTCAGTATTGCTTGTCATAATTCAAAGGCATTGAATGTGAGAGAGAAGAATGTCAGTGGTGTCCATGTTCATTATCATTTTGCTTTATGAAAGAATACCATATGTCGTAACGCTTTCTATCTCTTTTGGTTTTGTGTTCATGAGTTTTGCTCTTGGCTCTGTGAGTTATAGCAGTAGAAACATTGACCCTCTATTGAAAAGACATGGGGTCGCGTCCCCCCCCCTTGCAGCCTATTTCTGTGTTTTTATTTTTAAAAAGGACAATGCCAAAATAGCACTTGTTCCTTCTATTAAACAAGAAGAACCTTGTTACCCGAGTTGTACTACAAACAGAATGAAATCACCTGCCTAGTTCTTAAGTAAGGAAAATGACTGCTAAAATTGTGTCTGCACCACATTATTAAAAGTTCTATGTATGTAATGTGTATATGTGACCATAGTCCACATTGATTTCTCATCTGTCCCTGCCCACGGTAAAGATGGGGGTGACAATGGGAACAGCATGGCTGAGCAATCTGCCCAGTCATGGAATTTTTGTGCAACCGTACTGGAACAAGATTTCAGCCATTTAGATAATTTACCTGTGTGTCAATGGGCAATGTACACATGTGCATCTGATTTATAGATGCAGATGTATAGAGTGGCTGGGGCAACCCAGTCATACGGGCGGTGTACAAAACATAATTTATTATAAATTATTATTTGGCCTTTGGCCTGGTGCTTCTGTGCATCAGCTGACAGAGGACAGTGCCAACTGCAAACCAAACAAAATCCGGAGGGGAAGTTCTAAATATGTTGAAGAAAAATATTGTGTCTATTTGCAAACCCACTCCATTCCTAAAAATAGTTTTCATAATGTGTTTTGAGTGTGACAAGTCTTTATTAGTGGCAGTAGTCACTACTTGTTTCCCGAGTGAGGAGCTTCTTTATATTAGGGAGAGTGCTTTACAGTCCAAGCTTTCTGTGCAACCCCTTTCCCTTTGTATCCCCCATAATCCCATCCAAAAAACTATTCCAGAAAGTGTAGAGATAACCTGATGCAGCAAGGAGCAGTGGAAGAGGAACCAGGAAATGGGGAGTGTATTCAAGCACTTGGGAGGTGACACATGATTCTTCAGCTCTTGGCCATTGTTTGTTCTGATAGGCCAGATAATTCTTATTCTTACCAAGCATCTGGTTTTTAAAAAATACCTTAAATCAAGGAAATGGTATGTGCTGCCTTGGCCCCATTGGAACCAAAAGGTGGGATAAATATTTGATTAAATAAAAATTAATAAATGAACAGCTCTAGTTGTTTCCTGCATTTAATTGAAGCTGCTTTTGGGCCAGATAAATTTAGCTTAGTATTGTACCTTGGGCAAAACTGTCAGTTTTTCATGTTAGCTTGTCTTGTTTTTCCTTTGATACTTTGCTGTTTAGATTGTATGCGTGAGCATTCATTTGTGCTTTGCATTGTACAATTGTACATGGAGATTATTTGGATAGGTTGTGAGCTTTTTGCTTGGTTCTGCAATCTTGAGTTATAGGAAATCTCTGAAAGGATTTCACATTTGCAGATTTTTTTTCTAAGAATAGTTTTTAATGAATGAAAAAATATCTAGATTTTCAAAACACTGTGTACTGCTGTGCTAATTACGGTACTTATCTTAGATGCTCCTTTAGACTGTACAACCTTTTACCAGTTTGACTCTAAATCTTACATTGAAGTGTAAGCTCCATCAAGTTTGACAGGAGGAGAGAGGCTTTGGATCTCTCCTGGAGAAGGTTCCAGTCCTTTCCCAAATCCATTACTGTTCAGTCGCCGTTACCTTCATCACTGAGGTCACTGGAACTGGCAGAGCAAAGGGTTGCAACAAGGTCTGCTTTATTTCTGCAATTCTGATGGATGTCCAGTTTTTATTAAACAGATACCGGTAGTTCCAAAATCTTCCTCTGGGGAAAAGCTTTAGAATGGGGGATGGGAGAGTTCAGTTTAAGCCTCTTTAAGAATAGAACTTTTAAAGGACCATCAAATATTGGTACAGAATCAGATATTCACCTTTTAAAGTGTTAATTAGGGAAACAATATTCCTAGTGAATAAATATGTATTCTTTTACACAATTGTACTTGGAAAGCTAGGCTGGAAACACCAGGAGCAGAATGTATCTTTTAGTGTTTCTCCAGAATAGCTGCTGCTGATACGAACCATGTTAATATTACAATTTCACCTCCTTTAGTTACAAGAATTTGAGGCTGCTATCAAAAAAAGAGATGACATTATCACACAGCTCACTGCTAATCTGCAACAAGCAAGGAAAGAAAAGGATGAAACAATGAGGGAATTTTTGGAATTGACTGAACAGAGTCAAAAACTGCAAATTCAGTTTCAACATGTAAGTTATTGGTAACAAAATTTATTAGCCTTGAAGGCAGTGCCAAAATACGTACACGGCAGCCTGTCTCCTCTTCCATTGGGAAGTCCTGCTTCTGAAGGATCAGTATGATATATTGATGTCTCCCACTGCCCACCCCCCACACTGTGCAGGGATTAGTCCCAGTGAATAAAGTGGGACTTACTTCAGTGCAAACTGTTTGCAATTCTGTTAAAGCTAATAAATTTTGTGGGCTTATTTATGAGGTTGTTCTGAAGGTGTGGCCAATAAATTGGCTTGCCTCATCACACTACAGGTTAACTGCTACAGCTTGGCTTATACTTTTTGTTCCTTGTAATTTGGGCACTACGGAAAGAGAATGTATATCTGACATAATGCAACCTTTCTTGGGACAAATAATTTTGTCTCATTCCATCCAAGACAGTTTGCTTCACAAAAACAACCCACAAAAATACAGTGGCAGAAAGGCTGAGCGGGCCCATATTGTACTGCAGGCTTGCAGAGAGTAACAACATTAATTCTCTAGAATACAATGCATGTGCTGCTTTAATGGAAAAGAAATGAAGAATGCTAATTGGCTCCAACCACCATATAATTTGATAATTGTTATTCAAGCAGTTGATCTTTAATAAGTAATTCTGTGTATAAGTTGCAGGCAAGTGAAGCTTTAAGGAACACTAGTCATAGCAGCACAGCTGCTGACTTACTGCAAGCAAAACAGCAGATCCTTGCATATCAGCAACAGCTAGAAGAACAGGAGCAGCTATTGAAGAATTATCAAGTGAAAAATGAAGACTTTGAACTGCAAGTTTCCCTTCTGCAACAGAGAGTCACTGCCTTCGAAACGGTATATTTCTCATTAAGTTTGTGTTTTTTAGAGGCATGTGGTGATGGTTGAAAAGAGATATAATCTCTTTGCCTCAAGTGTATAGGATTATCTAATTGTTACAGCATGCAAACACAGGAACACACTACATATTTGTGTGAGTGTTATGAAAAAGTGCTTCCTTTTAGAATGATTGAAAATATTGTTCTAAACCGCTGTGATATATTTCTATGGTACTGTGGTATATAAATATGTTGCAAACTAAATAAACAAATTAAATATATGCAGCCTCAAAAAAACTGAAATGAATTTGGACCTCTTAGAATATCATATATGGAAGATACATTGATGCTATATAAACGGTCAAGAATTTATCAGTTCTTATGCAAAATTTAAATAATTAACAACCATCAAAGCCAGTGTTGAACTAGATTTTCATGTTTTTGTGTCTTTTTGTAATATATTAATAATACATGTTGTTTGTGTGTGTGGGGATCTTATAAGATAGATGTGATGGGTATAGTCATGCTAGTTAAATTGTGTGTCACTCCCGATTACATATAAAAAAGGATGGTGGGGACCAAAGGGAGTCTAATGTTTACATTTAAATGGTTGTGTGGGTAGCTGAACCTTCCTCCACCTTACTTTCACACCTCAGATACTATCACTACTGCTATTTTTCCTTCTCCTCCTTCTGCTCCCACTCCCAATCTGTTCACCATAAGATTCCTAACGTGGGTCATTTCCCGTATGCTTGTTCTTAATATTTATTGGTCATTTTCCTCACAAAAGTGACCCAGAGTGAGTTATCAAAACAAGTTGGGAGATGATTCAGGGAAAGGATACTGCTCATTTCTCTCATTTCTCTTTTCCTGAAGTAAATATTAGATTATCTCCCCACCACCATCCACCCAGCACACAATGGGACAGGCACATGAACAGTTTAAGTTTAAGCTTTAAGTTAGATTTGATAACGTAAAGTAAAAAGAAGCACATTGTACATACGGTAGGCATCTATTTAAAATAGTGTGTATATGCTTTGGAAATCACTCTATATGCTGTCATCAGAACATGCAGAAAATGGGCCATACCACTTGAAATTGTTTTGTTTTTATAAAGCAGTAAGTCAAATATGGGAATTCAAGAAATCGAAGCAATTTATTTCTATTACAGGAAAAATGCAAAACAGATGAAGATTTTACTAAGAGGAAACTACGGGAAAAGGAAACAGCTATTGAAGAATTGGAGGCAAAAATTTTAGAAGAGGAAGAAAATATATTTATTCTTCAGAAAAAACTGTCAGCTGCTGAGAAATCACTTGAAGAAGTAAAAGAAGAGATCTTGCAAAAGAATCAAGAGATACAGAATGTGAGAGTAGAATTAAGCAGCTCTAAACAAAAGGAAAGGCAATGTTCTGATGAAATAAAGCAATTAATGGGAACTGTGGAAGAGCTACAAAAACGATATCACAAAGATAGCCAGCATGACAATGATATTGTAGAAAGAATGGAACTTGAAGCACAACGGAGACTTGCAGACCTCAGAGCAGAATTGGAGGAAGTTCATGGGCAGCAGATTGTACAGATGAAGCAAGAGTTGGTTAGAGAACATACAATGGAGATTGAAAAGATTCTTGCCCAACAAAAAGCAGATATGGAGAGAACGTTGAGTTTACACTCTGGTAATACTAATGAAGACCAGATGCATTTAATGAATATTGCAATTAACGAGTTGAATCTCATGCTTCAGGAAGCTACTTACCAGAAAGAAAAGGTGAGGCAAGATTTATCACAACAGCTTGAAATATTATCCTCAGAGAAGTCTGCTCTGCAAAATAAAGTTGAAGATCTTTGTCAAGAGTTGGACTTTGCAAGAGAGCAAATTCAGAGAGCCAAGCAGACCATAAATGAGAGAGAATCAAAGTTACATGAAGTAGACCAGTTACAAATCACTACCGCAGAACTAAAAGCACAACTTGCTGCTGCATCTGAGATCAGGGAAGAATTAGAAGAGAAACATGAGGCAGAAGTTACAAATTACAAAATAAAACTTGAAATGCTAGAAAGAGAAAAGGATGCAGTTTTGGGCAGGATGGCTGAATCTCAAGAAGCTGAACTAGAGAGACTGAGGACTCATCTTTTGTTCAGCCATGAAGAAGAGTTATCAAAACTTAGAGATGATCTACAGCAAGAGCACAGAATAAACACTGAAAATCTTAAAGATAATATGATTATGCAATCTAAACAGCAGTTGGATGACTTACAAAATGAAATGAGCAAAAAGATGGAAGCTATGCAATTTGAAAATGAAAACTTAATAGCAAAGCAGAATGAGCTCACGTTAGAAATATCAAGGCTAAAAGATTTGCAGGAGTCTATTGTAAATTCTAAATCTGAAGAAATGATGCTTCAGATCCAAGACCTCCAAAAAGAGATAGAAGTGCTTAGACTAGGAGAAAAAGAAAAGGGTACACTTGAGCAGGAAGTTCAGGTGTTGCAGCTGAAAACAGAATTATTAGAAAAGCAAATGAAAGAACGAGAAGATAGTCTTCAAGAAAAATGTACCTTACTTGAAACACAAAACAATTTTCTTGAAGACAAAATCAATGCTCTGAAAGAGAAGCTAAAGAAGTATGCTATTAAGAATACAGAAGAAAGCTTCCCTGATGGCATTAGTTCCGAGTCAGAAGAATTTGATTTGCAAAACAGAATAGACAATCTGATAGCAGAAAATGAGAAACTTGTAAAACAAGATATTGAACTTAAAGAAGAGATTGAGAGGCTACAGAATTCCTTTTCATTTGCTGAGCATAATTACCAGGAACTCCAAAAAACCCATGCTTCTCTACTAAAGGTAAAATTGGATTTAGAAGAGAGCAAGGACAAGCGAGAAGCAGAATATGAAGCCAAGCTCCGGGCTTTGACAGAAGAGATCCAACATTTACAAGGAGATACATCAGTTGTACTGAAAAGTCAAAGTACGATTGTTTGTGGTAAGAGAGAGAAGATCCTAAGATCAGAAACATTTGATGTTGAGGAGGTTGTTGAAAAAGACACAACAGAGCTTATGGAAAAGCTTGAGGTCACTCAGCGTGAGAAGCTAGAACTTTCACTGAGACTTTCTGATCTTTCTGAACAATTGAAATTAAAGAGTAGTCAGATATGCCAATTAAATGAAGAAGTTAGATCTCTAAAACAAGATAAAGAGCACATGTCAGTGAAATGTAAAGAACTAGAAGTGCTAGTTAGCCACAGACTGGAAGAGAATATGAACTCATGTGAACATGAGACAAAATACCCCAATGGGGGGCTACAGACAGGCCACCCCAGAGTTTGTGAACACACAGGCTTTGTTCCTGATTCATACAAAGACTATGACAAAGCTATAAGAGAGGAGAAACTGATCGCAAACCAGAGTGTGGTCCATCATGTTCCAGTGGAAGAGACAATTGAACTTTCAATATCAGAGCCAGAATCACTGTTGGATAACTTTCACCAAATGAACGATGGGCTAGCAGGAGGCTCTTCATGTTTGAACCATTTGCAAAGTGAAAGCGAGCTTCAGGAGCAGTTGGATATGCTGAAATCTGAACAGGTATTTATGGTAACCCACACAATTAACATTTCCGCTATGCTATGCTCAGCAGCTAATATGTCTCCGTGTAATCCTATGCATATTTACCCATAAAAAAGTCCTACTGAACTCATTAAAAAGAGTGGCTGTGCTTTGAAATTGAGAACGTTCCCTCTAAATCAATCCAGTCACTAGAAGGACTAGTAAAGAGTCAGCATTTTCTGGCAAACGTTACAGCCTTGGGGATAAGTGTGATTTGAATTTTTGCAAAGGAAACATGGTTTCTTAGTATGGTACATAGTGAACAACTGGGGCAGAGAAGTTGGGCAGGGAGCGGAAGAGATGTGGCAATGTTTAGTGAGAACTTTGGTATTCAGGGTTTTTTTTATTTTGCATGATTGATTGAAGTCTTGTAAAATAAGCTCAAATGCTGATTTGCCGACGTTTTGATGCTACGTTTAAAGCCATTGATTTACAGAATAGAAAAAAAAGTTTATTAATACCCTCATACGATGCCCATCTCTACTTAGAGCGATTTAAAACTGCAGATGGAAGCCCAGCGCATTTGCCTGTCTTTGGTTTACTCGGCTCACGTGGACCAAGTGCGCGAATGCATGGAAAATGAAAAAGAGAATGCGCTTTCTGCTCTTAAAGAAGAGCTCCAGTCCCATCATGCACAAGAACTGAATGAACTTACGAAAAACCAACTAGATCTTCAGAACGTTAAAAATCAAAACTTAGGTAAAGTGGTGAAGCGGAGGAAAATTCTTTTTGAAGTTTTAAATATGAGGCAGTATTTTTTGTATTAGTAGTTCGTTTTAGTTTGGCAGCAGTAGACCATTGCATACATTTTTATGGTGCTCATGATGTAGTGTATAAAGCAGGTTTTGGTGTCTTATTTTAATTTTGTGATTTCTGATTTAACATTTGTATCTGGTTTATTTGTTTATTTTTTAAAATAGTTTTTTATTAAATTTTCCATTTTAACAATCCAATCAAATCACATTAAATATTCCAAATTATAAATACATATTATATAGTCCAAATATTCTGCCAAATTATAAATTTTTATTGGGACTTCCCAGGCTTCAAGTTGGGGGGGGGGGGCTCTGATCATCTCATATCTCTACTGCCTTGAGTTTCCAATAGTTCCTTTAAATCTTCCTGTCGTTAACCTTCCTAACATTTGTATCTGGTTTAAACAGTTTGGACCTTAAAAAGCAATGCTATAGTTTGTTTGTTTATTACATAAGATGCTAAGGTATACAAATGCAGAACTCTGACTCCTAATCTGAGGCAGGCATTTGGTTTAGCAAATTCCAACCAGCAGATTATCTCAAGATTTTACTTTGTGTAAAGTGGTTGGTTTATTCTTTCTGCTTCCTCTCATGAGTGAGAAAGATTATCATGTGGGATTTGGTTGCTCCTTAGGAAATGCCAAACTTCAGAAGAAGTAGCTAGGTGTCCAATGTTGAGAGGCTTCAATTCATTTCCTGCCTTTGCTTGGAGGCATCTCTATGTTTCTTTGACCCTCCACTGTTGTCTTCTAATTTCACTGGTTGGTGACTGTAATAAATCATTCAACTGGTTGCTCTGCTTTGTATTTTAAATTTTATTATAGCGTACAGATAAAACAGACCCAAATATCTGTCTTTATTGTCTCCCTTTCTCAAAATGTTGGAAAGCATTCTAAAATAAATAATTTTCAGTGATGGTTTATCTTCACAGATGAAGGCGGCCAGTCTCCATGGGTGCATCTAGAAAGGCTTAGCAAAACAGTAGCTGAAGAATGTTCTAAGCTCACTCAGGTGAGAAGCATTTTACCACAGGATACTTGCAAATCCTGTGTTCTTTCATCTATTAAAATTAAACCAAAAGTTCCTTTATTGTGTGCACTTGTGGATCCCTACATCTCACATGAGAACGATATAGGCGAATCTCTTAGGATTGTTGAATTGTGGATCTACCTCTTGCTAAATTGTTATAATGGTTTTATTGACCTCGTCCTGTTTGCTTGATACAGTCAGATGCAATAGGAATATGTTTAACTTTCTTCCTTTGTTTATAGTCCCTTTGCAGCGTTCAACTTGAAAATGTTTCACCTGCTGTTGAATCTGGTGCTGGGGAGAGAGAACAATCGAACTCAGTGTTAATATCAAGAGCAGAAGCCCAAGGTAACAAAAAACACAAATCTTAATTTTATAGCCCTGTCTTTTATCTCCTTGGTAGCAGTTGTAAACATAGAAATGCTGTTTTTATCTGAGGAGCAACTTGGAGCTGAAGCTAGCACTGGCTGGAACATAGCAAGGCTGGGAAAGCTAGAGAAATCTCTTTACCAGAGTTCAGCATGGCAGTGGATGGCACAGGAGCAATTGGAGCAGTGATATTCTGGCAGAATGTTAGCTTTCTAGACTGGATTCAGGAAGCCTTGGAGGCCATAGCTGTGGGCAAAGGGGCTAGAAAGAGGCTTGAGACGTCTAAAGGGAGACTCAACACAGCGGACTTAGGAAAGGGTTCCGTGACCATGAGAATTCTACAGCAATTTAAAAATTGTTATGGTCCAATGGGAAAAGTAAGCAGCTTGACTCCATGGTAAAATACTTGGGGTGAATCATCAGAGCTGCTTGAGAGAATAAAAAAGAGAGGTGAAACTGAACCAAGCTCACTGGAAAAGAGGGGATATTAGAATTGGAGGGACAGAAGTCTGAGCTGCAGGACCAACAGCACGGTCATGGGAATATTTTTTTTAAAGTCTCTTTAACATTTAGCAAGTAACTGAAACCAAGTCCAAGATTTTGCTCCATAATACTTTAAAACCTAACAGGGACAGTAAAAACAAAAAATGATATTTAGGAAACAATTTAATGGCTATGGTGTGCTGGGATTATTTCCCCTTTGCAATAAGTTGCTTGTAGAAAATATGCCACATTTGGCTGATTAAAGAGGAGAAAAATCATCATCTGTGGCAAGGTAAAAAGGATATACTACATTTCCCAAGAACATAGCAGTAGAATGCTGTTTAATGTAATGTTTGTAGAAAGAAAAGAAATGAATACACAAGAGCAACACAATAATTGTGTTTAATTCATTCTCTGCCTTTAGCTTTGCAAGGAACCCTGCAAATTCTTCTGAGCAAGATAACGGAAGAGTATCACAGATTACTGGACTATCATTCAAAGTTTGTGAAAGACAGAAAAAAGGTAGGTTGCTTTTTGCTTGTATCCTAGACAGAATTAAGGAGCGAGCCGCTTTTCTGAGTTACACATGCATAACACTGCATTGTAAATATCACTGATGGTAAGGGAAGTACTTATTCCCATAGTGCATAGTTAAACTATGGCACTTGCTTCCAGTGGTGATGGTCACCAGCTTGGATGGCTTTAAGGAGAATGAAACAAGGCAATTAATGGCTAATGCTGATGAATGCTACATTATATTTCCGTTTATGGGAGGCAGTATGCCTCTGTATACCAGGTGCTGTGAACCACCTGGGGAAATGTGTTGTTGCACACAGGTGCTGCTTGCGGGATTCTCACAGGAATCTGGTTGACAACTGACAACAGGCTGCTGAGCTAGATGCATCTTCTCTTATGTTATTTAAGGATAGAATATATATTTTTGGAAAGTCAATGAGGCTTACTTCTGAGTATACATGCATAGAAATGAAGGCACCCAAGACTGTTGACATAATAACTTAAGCACAACCAAAGAGCTATGAGTTAGATTTATATACATTTCAGTGGCAATATAGTTTTATCACAACTTCGAAACTGTCCACATTTATGCAGAATTCAGCAGGATATACAAAAAGTAAAATGTTAGCAGCAATTTTAGAAAGAAAGTTAATGTTCCATGTCTCCCATTTGGTTCTATTTAATTTTCTCCAGCTTGAAGAGCAAGAGGCATCATTTGCAGAATACAATGGAAAAGAAAGCAACTGTCTTCAACAGAGTGTAGAATGTTTACCTACTCTGTCACAGGATCTTGCTGGTAAAGATATACATTTAAAGTCAAATTAGAAGTTCTGTGTAATATAAGCAAACAAATCCATTTAAGTCGGTTACAAAGCCACAGACCCTTCCCATATTGGGCAAATCTCAAAATGTACATGGGGTGGGGGGAACATTGAAGAAATTCTAGAGTGAATAAACTTAGCTAGTGCTTTGGGGGTGTGGAATGAAAAAATAACGCTGACAACTCATGTGAAATATGGAGGTACCATTTTGATCTGGGTACTGCATGTATGCTAGTTGAGGAGCAAGAATGGGGAGAAAAGAAAGCTCTCCCCACAACTGAAGACAAGGGGCCACTTTCTTCTGAAGGTACCTATGTACAACTTGAACTGACCTGAATCTGGGCTTGATTCAGTATCTTTCTACCTTTAGAACATGCCCTGACACTGCTGGTAGTGCTGGCCCATCTTGATGAAGGCCCCACTCAGTTATAATTGTCGGGTTGAGAATCCTGAAAGTCGGATGCTTGTGAGAAACTCACGTGAATTCCTAAACCCTTTGGAGTGATTGCTAGTACCGCCCCAAACAAATTGTATTCATTGTAAAAGGAAATGTTGCTCTGATATCATTGCTTCCCCACCTCCCCACCCCGGTTGATGATATGTTTAGAATTATTGTTTATGATTTGTTCATACATAGATCTTAAAGTGAGGTCACCCTGTTGGGAAGACATGGATAACTTTAAAACTCGACTTGAAGAACAACATGCTCAGGAAGTGAAGCGCCTCAGATCATATTTCCATCAGCAGTTGAAAGAAACTGAGGAAAGATATACTGCAGAGATAGTCCACTTACAAAGCAGACTCCAAGATGCCAGTGTGGCTTCCGATTGCTTCAGGTACCTATGATTCTGGCTTTCCCCTTTTTTCAACAACAAAAGCTACAACAGAGATCACACAAGCAATTTTGTTCCATAGCTAAAAATGAGTTTGCTCCCCACCACCATTTTGGTATATGACGGGGGCGTTTTGCTTTCTCCTCAAGGATTTTCCCATTTGCAACCATATAGTTTTATAAGCAAAAGAAAATGTGATGGTTTCTTCACCTGTATAGGAACAGTGAACAGAGACTGCTGTTGGGAGAATGACGGTGCAGGTTGCCCCCACCACTTCAGACCATGGTTTCTGAATGATTTGTGAAGGGGTGTGTGCCATGACGTGGTTTGTAGAACAAAAGTTTTGCAGGCAGAAAGTCCTAGTTCAGTCTCTGGCATCTCCTGTCTGAAACTCTGCAACCCTTCAATACCACTGCTGAGGACTTGGAAACAACTGGAATCAGATAAACCCAAACTCTGAAAAGTAAATCTTTCCAGTCTAAGATGCACTCAATATCATATTACTATGGTTATTATTTTAAATTTCTTGCCCACCCTTCATCATGAGGTCCTACAGGCCAGGTTACAATTTAAAACTATGATATTCAAATCAGTTTCTAGTAGATTAGGAATAGAATTCCCAGGGGTCCAGGAACATCCTATTCAGGGAAACTACAGGGACATAGAACACTGTTGAACACCAAGGCAGAACATTAGTACATCAAATTCAATGTTGTGCAATGCAAATTGAACACAAATTGTTGTAACCTGCCCTGTGGGACCTAATGGTGAAGGATGGGTAAGAAATTTAAAATAATGATGATGATGATAGTAATAATAATATGATATTGAAAGTCTGGGTTTATCTGACTCCACTTGTTTTCAAATCCTCAGCAGTGGTATTGCTTAGCCTGAGAATCAAGAAGGTACAAGAACATGAGGGAGATAATCATGGTTTCCCTGCTCCACAAAACAGCTGATAACCAGAACAAGTACAATGCCATTACTATCATTGTTGCATGTTGATCATAGAGAACAGGAGCACTGGGGGAAATTTTAAATATCACTCCTACCCAGACTCTAAGCCTTTAAGAACTGCAGAGTGATAATGAATGAGGCATGAGAGAGATCATCTGCTGCAGGGTGAGTCCTGGCCCTGGGGAAATTGAAAACACCTGGTTTCCAGCTTCCGCAGGTTCTAGAGAAACAGGAGGAACATAAAAGCACAAGGGATGGGGCTGAATATCAACAACAAACGCCAGTCCCTCCCTCGTGTGTCTTTGCTGCTTGAGCACTAAAGAGCTGTGGCAGAGAGTGTGCATGTGAGAGATCATCTGCAAAGCAGAATGCAGCAGTTGAGATAGCAGGGAAAACCTTCATACTATCAAGCCCCTGGTCTTCTCTAGGTGCCGCAGTATGAGACAAGGATGAGGGTACCATGTACTATTTTAGCATGAAGGGAGGAGATGAGGCAAATATACTAGTGCGCCTCTTCCCGGTAAGAAAGGGGGAATCGGTTTGGTTAACTGGAGGTGCCCTGACAAGCATGAGAGCAGCTTGTTTATAAGGTCCCAACCAGTGTGCTTTTAGGTTTTGGAAACTCCCAGACTTGATACAGATCACCCTTCTGCTATCTTTCAGTGAAAATGTTTAGATACCTCTGACATTTATGTTCTATAGTTGTAAGAAATACAGCTGCCTTTTCATGTACAGTCGTACCTTGGAAGTCAAATGGAATGTGTTCTGGAAGTCTGTTCGACTTCCAAAACGTTTGGAAACCAAATTGCTCCTGCAGCCAATCAGAAGCCATGGAAGCCCCGTCGGATGTTCGGCTTCCGAAAATAGTTTGCAAACCGCAACAGTCACTTCCGGGTTTGCAGCGTTCAGGAGCCAAAATGTTCGAGAACTCAGCTGTTTGAAAACCAAGGTACGACTGTACTTGCCACTTTTGAGAAACAATGGTGATTATGTTATCTATTAATATTGGATTGCTTTGGAAAGTTTCATTGTATCTGTGACTCTGATGGGTGTTTTCTTTTAACAATGGACACATCTTAGGAGAGGAAATGTCATCTAGTGCTTCACCTTTTAAAATTTCTTTTTAGTATTTCTGTGGAATCACAGGAAAATGAAGTTAAGCAGAATGGGAAGAACACCAAAAGTAGTCGTCAACAATGTACAGAAAACCCAGAAGAGGTACGGTACTGTAGATTACTCTGGATTTTTTTTTCAGCATACTTTTTAGTGTTTACAAATAAGAGATCCTCATCAACATAAACCACACACAAAACTTGTAAACAGATTTCATCTGGGATAACTGATTTGCAGTGATCGAACTACCTTTAGCATTATTTAAGTAGATTTGGGCCTCTTGAGCAAATGATAACACTGTAAAGTGATTCCATACTTGGTCAGGAGATTCTCCTCACTCTTAACAACTTCTATTTGATTCCGAGATAGAACACTCAGCATGTGTTTCAAAAGGGTAATGTGCTGTGTTAATTCTGCTGCAGCAAAAAAACAGGGCTTTGTGGTATGGGCTGTTATTACCTACAATATGAGATGCAGGATGAGTCACTGCTGAGCCCCTACAAAAACCTGTGCTTTAGCCAGTAAAAGAGCTGCTATTATATTACTTGTAGAAATCAGTGTTGTATACAACTTTGAAAGTCTATGCCTGGCCATCACCTTGCTTCACGCTGAAGGCATAGTTTATAATATGTACAGTTAACCTTTTAGAATAGTCTAAAGTGATTTTCTTTTTTTAAAAAAAATCTTTAAAAATGAATACATTTCCTGTTTCTGTTTTTTTTTTTAATGTATATATAGCTCACTAATGACATTGCTGTTACTGAATTTCTGGAAGAACAGTACCAAGAAAAATTACTACAAGAAGTAGCAAAGGTACCATCTTTCTAGGGCAATATATTGGGGCTTAATTCAGAATCATGCGAAAACATGGTTAAGGAAGGTTTACTATAGTTTGGCATTACATCTAAACTGACAGACAGTGTATATAGGCCAACCAGAGAGCCAGCTGCCTGTAAATACAGGAGTGCTGAGCAAACAAGACTGACAAACAGTGTAAAGCATCATTTGTGTGGTAGTTTCAAACAGGGTTGGGGAACTTAAGGCTGGGGGGTGGGTTGTCAAATGAATCCCTTCAAGCCTTTCTATTCCACACTTGAGAGTCTCCCAGGGCCATACCCCTCATCAGCCCTGCACTCTCATCACAGCCTTTTGCCTAGCTTGAATGTCTCCTTGAACTGTGATGCCTCGATGAAGGAAGGAGTGATGGTAGTGGGTGATGGAGTGTAGAAACCTCTGGTTTTTGGGTGGCTGAAATGTAGCCAACTGTCCAGACATAAGAGTACCTCCATTACTTCACCCAGATTTGCCTCTGTGTCAGCTGACCACTGGCATGTGATTCCCTGTGCCCCACAAGTTGTCCGTGAGGAAATGCAGCTTCATGGTCTTGAAAACTTTCTCCAGACCTGATTCAGACTGTAGTTTGGCTTCTCAACTATGGTTAGCACAGATCATGGTTTGGTATAAACTGAACTGAGTCAAGAAGTACTCCTGTCAGTGCTGTGTGCATTGTGGAATATTTTGAGGAGTACGTCTTGCCTTGTAAGCAAGTCCTTATATAGATATTGCCCTTTGTACCACTTCAGCATTCCTTTAGTTAATTCCTGTTAAACCATGTATATTTCTGCCATTTATCAAATGTCACAAATGATTAAAAATAAAAATCATTTGTTTTGTTGAATACGTGTTTTAATATGTATAATGCAAGCTTAATTTTACGCTGTCACTGATGGAGGGAATGTATCATACATTGATCTATATGAAAATCTAAAGTAGCTCCTCTCTTTCTCTCACTCTCGATTTGTTATTTATTAAGGTGGTGGTAACCATGAGCGTTGAGTTTGCACAGAAAAATGAACTAGCAAGGATTGCAAATCTAAAGGAAGAAGAAATGTTATCGGTAGTACCAATAGAAACTCAGCAAGAAAATAATTTCACTAGAAAGGAATGTCTTGAAAAATTCGATAGTGCTTCTCTTCTCATTTCGATGCCTAATTATGAAGAATCCAAATCACTTAGCAGAGAGATCAGTGAAGAATGTGATGAAATTTCATCACTTGAAGGACAATTTCAACCTGATGTTAAGCCTGCTAAAACATTTGGATTACACAACTTTGATTCAACAATCTCTTCCTTAAATGATAGAGAGCTTATGCAGAATTCATCTCTGGTAAATACAATCAAACATATTTCAAAAAAATTACTTTGAAAATCATAATTTGGTGAATTTTCTTTGTTCCCAGTGCATGGTTAGCAAACCACTCATTCTGTTGTGAACAATAATGCTTGAGAATGGGGGTAGGGTGGATATCCTGTAATTGTGGTGGTTGATATTCAGCTTGTATAGTTCAAACCAGGCTTCCTCAACTTTGGCCCTCCAGATGTTTTTTTGGCCTACAACTCCCATGATCCCTAGGTAGCAGGACCAGTGGTCAGGGATGCTGGGAATTGTAGTCTTAAAAATCTGGAGGGCCAAGGTTGAGGAAGCCTGGTTCAAACAAAATAATGCAAAAAAGGACATAAAAGACTAAAAGTTCACTAAGGTTGCAATCCTGCATGCTTATTTTGGAGTAAGTTTTCTTGAACTTGATGGTGCTTACTTTAAGTATATATCTATAGGACTGCACTGTAAATAACATTTTATTACCATAAATGTTCTTATTAGCAAAGCATGGCTTTAAACTTCTTGAGTTTTAAAATCTGATGTTGGTGGTATACAGGTAATGTAAGGTACATCTATGTAAGATAAAAATTTTACTTCATGGAACTCATGCCATTTTTAATACTTGCCAACAAAAATTACAGATTCAAAATGAAGTTTCAACCTCCAGCATAGTATCTTCAAGTCAGAGATCATTGTATGAAGAGCGTTTGGAAGATATGCGTCAAGAGCTTGTCCGTCAGCATCAGGAACATCAGCAGGCAACAGAAATATTGAAACAGGGTCACATGAAACAGATGGAGCTGCAGAAAGAAAACCAAGAGATCCTCCTAGCAGAGCTTGATAGGCTTAAAGTACAGTTAGCAGAGGTAATGTGAGCCTTGAGACAGGAAAGATCTGGAAATATGGGCAACCCCCCCCCCCAAAAAAAAAACCTTCCCCTGCCCATGGTTTTCTATAAGACTTATGACATGCACAAACAGATGCATATTGTCGAAATAAATTAAAAAATTGTCCAGTAGAACCTTAGAGACCAACTAAGTTTGTTCTGGGTATAAGCTTTCGTGTGCATGCATACTTCTTCAGGTGGTATCTAAAGAATATGCTACTGGACAATTTTTAAATTTATTTCGACTGCTTCAGACCAACACGGCTACCTACCTGAATCTAGATGCATATTGTGTGAAGGATACATTTTTCACTTGTTTGGCTTGAAATTTGCTTTATTACTTCTTTTTAAAAAAATACAGATAAATTGAGTAGCTTTCTTGTCACTACCAATGCGGTATTGGCAATTCTCATAAACTCAAAGAGCCTTGGGGATATTTCATGAATTGAACAGTGGTCCTTGCCTTTTACAAGCATCAGTTCTGCTGCTGCTGCTGCTGCACTGTACTGAACCTAAGTCATGATTTGGTTTGGTTTGTCATCCGAATCCAGGCTCATGGTTTAGCTCTCTCTAGGCAACCCGTGAACAGAAATTCAATAGATGTCTTTGATATGAGAATGAAAAGATTCTACATTTTGCCTGAGATTAAATAATACCACCCCATAAGGAATGCAAATAAAGGGGTGTTTGTGTCAATCTTATGGCAGAATTGATTAAGCAGAATGAATACATTTTGTTTGCCAATATATGTTAAAAACTCTGTGTATGTACAGAGAGAGAAAGAAAGAAAGAAAGAGAGAGAGAGAGAGAGAGAGAGAGAGAGAGAGAGAGATTCTATCCAGACTTGCATTCAGTGGAGATTTATTTGCATAGAGGAAGGGGAGCTGGGTTTCCCCCCCAATTTCTCCTTTGCCCTTGCAGCCACCTGGAAAGCTATTCCAGAGGGCTACAGAACCCTCAAGAACAGCATAGAAGGTGGATGCAAGGGAAAGGAATAATGGGCAAAAATCACTGTGGTCCTCCTGCAGCTGAGAGTTTCTGCTGGGTCTCCGTTCTTCCATGAATGTAAGTCCAGCGCGCGTGCACACACACACACACACACACACACACTACTGAACTGTTTATCTTAGTGTCCTAATTTTAGACTGGGTTTTCTCTTTAATCCTGTGACCAAAGTGAACAGAATTTTTAACGGTGTCATATCTGGGACCCAGCCTTACGATTGTCAGATACAGTATATATCTGATTTCTTTTGTGGTATTTCTAATATGTTAGTGGTGTGCTCTTCTTTTTTTTTTTAGAGTGACACACTGGATAGTGAAAGCATCATCACAGAAAGAGAACAAATGCTTTTAGAGGAACTAGAAGCACTAAAGGAGCAGCTCCTGGCAGGGAGAGAGAAGCTACCCTGTGAGCTAAAAAACAGTGGTACTCAGACACAGGTAGTGTAGACTTTGGCTGTCTTTAGAAGCTGTGGAATGTAAATGAAGTAGCCTTGCTATTGTTGCTCTTTTCAGCACAGGACATTTTCCTATTAGGTATCAGATTTACTTAAATGGGGTTTGATTAAACAAGAAGGTGGGGCATAGGCAGCTGACATGATATTGAAAGCAGACTCTAATTTTAATGTTGCTGTAGTAACGCCCAACAAGGAACTAAGAAACTGTTTACTTAGCACAACAAACTTGATTCTTATAGGCTGTGACTAAACTATTTCAATCTGTAGCTTGAGGTATCTGATAACAGGATAGTTAACTATTACTTAAATCTATATAAAGCTTGTGGATTATGGTGTGGGGTTTTTCCCCCTCCCGTTTTTATAACATGACTGTGAAGCAGAAAAGCATGCTGATTCCAATATGACGGGATTTTTGTATCTTTTTTCCTCTCTGCCATTGCCAAAACTTACCCAGGGTGAAAATGTAAGTCAAAATGAATCCAAAGAGGAAATTGGTGAAGGTGAAGGTGAAGGAAAGCATGAAGAAACTTCTCCGGATATCCTTTCCAAAGAAAGGTATTCTGTTAAGAAGACTGAGATATTTCAGCCTGAGAAACTTTATGCTAACAGCTGGAAGAAATTGCATAACTTTGAGCCTGATAGGTCAATGTCAATGATATGTTAGCAATTTGCTAGCAGTCAAGCTATGTAATGTGACTACAGATCTGTAGATGTTTTCATCTCAAGGCATTGCTTGACTAAAATGAGCCTGGATTGGATCCTTGTCTCTTTTTACTTTGAATGCTTACACATTAAAAACTCAGGGTGGGGTGTTAAAATTTAATTACTGAATTAAATAAGTAGCTGTATTATCACTGGAATTTGTAATGATTGTTAGTGCCTTTTGCCACATCTATGGCTGTGTACTATATGCGAAACTGATTTGTCCATATGCATTAAGCTCCATGATATTATTATACCTTTATTCTAACTTACATTTACAGTTTGGTTTTTCGTAACAGTGATTTTGCTGGTTGACAGATACAAGCTGTGTGATTACAATAAAAAGAACCATGTAATGTTGCTTGTGGTTTTCTCTGCACAATTCTCAAAGTGGTTTAAAAGTCAATCCCTCTTCCTGAGGAAATCTCAGAACCCTTATACTACAGTTCTCATGGCTCTTTAGGACAAGCTGGGACTATTTAAAGTGGTGTAATGTTACTTTAAATCTATAGTGCAGATGGGGCCTTGGTTCTGAGCAAACATGTCCCCAAAGGTGCCCCAAAAATCTCTTAAACATGCATAGGTTGGTGCTCAAAAGATCAGTTCTATGCATGATTATTTGGGGTAGGCTCCATTTAACATAGTGGAACTTAATATACACAGGATCAAGCAACAGAAAAGATTTTTTTTTTATCCATCAAAATACTGTAAGAGCCCTCCTGGATCAGATCAAAGTTTCATCTCATCCAACATCCTGTTCTCCTTGGGAGTTGGAATCATTGAGTATGCTAGTAAACCCTTTTCTTATTGCACTACCTGGGGGAGTCATTTAGTTCTGATGTTCCCTTATCCATGGCTTTGAGTCATTAACTTTATTCATGTGGAAGTAAGTGGTATTTGGTTCAGTTTGAGTTAATACGCCAGTCACTCAACTTTCTACCATTTGTTGCTTATTTAGATTTCGTTAAGTTTTGTCTGCATCTTTAAACCCTGCATCCAATATTTCTGTTACCGTTGTGTAACATGTAATTCTCAATGCACAAATTTTGATTGCGTTCGCTTTCCATTTTCTGTTTCCAGATGTGCCTTGCAGAAAGCCAATAACAGACTGCTGAAGATTCTGTTGGAAGTTGTGAAGACTACTGTAGCTGTAGAAGAAACAATTGGCCGCCATGTTGTAGGACTTCTGGATCGCTCATCTAAATGTCAGTTGCCTTTTAAAAGTGTTGCATGGGAGACCAGAGCTGAGGATTCCACAAAACCAAGCATCTGTGTGGCATACGAAACAGGTACTTGCAATGAGGCCATGCTCTGTTGCTTTTATGTGGAAGCTATTCGGAATCTGTACTGCCAACAACAGGTGTGTTAAGGGAACTCTAAAATTTGGCTCTAAAACTAATTCTGTAATAAGAAACTGAAAACTGAGTTTGGATTTATATAGTTTAGGGCTTTAATTTTTAATTGGATCTTTTCCATGGAATGGAGTGGGCTCCATGATGCCATTGGTTCCATGGGATGTAAATTTCTAAGAACTTAATAGTACCTTGCTGGTTCAGGCCAGTAGTCCATCTCTTCCAGTATCTTCTTCTCACAATGGCCAGCCAGAAGCCTGTGGGAAATCCACAACAGGATCCAAACACAAGAGCATTCTCCCCTTCTGTGGTTTCCAGCAGCTGGTATTCAGAAGCATCACTGCCACCAACTGGGGATGTAGAACACAGCTCTACGTTGAAGGATATGCTTTTGTAGGTCCCAGACAAAGACAGGGAGCTGAATAAACAAAACCCACTACCCCGCTGTGAGAATATTGATATTTGGCAGAAAATGTGTGTGTGTGTGTGTGTGTGTGTGTGTGTGTGTGTGTGTGTTTGAAGTAGTGTGCTTGAACAATATGTTGATTGACGCTCAACATTTTTAATTCTGCAGCAGGTAGACAATTAACTGGTATCAGGCAACAACTACATCTTAGTACAAGCTTGATGACAACTCCAATCATAGCTGTCAACTTTCCCCTTTTTTTTAAGGGAAGTTCCCTTATTCCAAATAGGATTCCTTGCAAGAAAAGTTGACAGCTATGACTCCAATGTGTCTCTTCTGTAAGCAGCAGCAATCTCAAAGTTTGTGTGGAGAGCTTCATTTGCTCAGCTTAGTTTCAAGTAGACAGGACATTATGTTCATCCGTTAATATGGCAACCTGGCTTATCACAGTTTCTTGACCTATTCCATTCCATTGTAAAGATGATATTTCTGCATCAGTGAGGTTCTCCACATACTTCTTTGTTGAATTAGCAATAAATAAATAAATAAGTAAAATAGAAAACTGAATGTATATTTGGGCATCAGATGATTATTCATTCCTGATTACCAGTGCTTGAAACTACCAGGGCTAATTTTAGACATAACACTAAATGCTAGTTAACAAGACCATGGAAGAAAGGGAATAATTTGTGCAGAAGAGGGAGTGTTCCAGGTCATAGCACACTCCCAGTCTCTTAACCATAATTAACAATACTGCAACCAAATGAGACCTTAGTAATGGCTAATCAAACAGTCAAAATAAAACAAGCACACACATTACCAGAAGATGGGAGCACCAGTAGGTCTTAGAACTTTAGAACATGTATCCTTGTCTATATTTACTATGGTACTGTAAACATACAGAGATTGGGAGTTAATGTTAAGCGATAGAGTATCCTTTGTTACACTTCATTAAAATTTCTTGTGTGAGCATTGTCAGAGATGGAACACTGTAATATGTTGACCAGCGGTCTTACCTCATTCTTAGTTTTACATTATGAGTGCTTTTACAGGGCCACTAAGGAAATGTTCCTACCTACATTATTACTGAAACAAAGTGAAGTGTGTTGAAAAAATGCTTCTGGAAATGAACTTGAATGCTTGGCTGCCGAATATTGAAGCTAAAACGTCTTACAATTTTAATTAAATGTTTTCTATGTAACTCATGCCGATGAGATTTACAAAATACGATGAAATAGGACTTATGAAAAATGCCAATGAAGCAATTCCCAGAGGTTTTTTTCCCTATTTAATAGCCTTTTTAAAAGCCTGGGACTGCTGTGGAATAGGTAGACTGGAGGTTGCCAGCTAAATGTATGAATCTTACTCCTGAGGTATGCAGCAGTCCTCTTGAAGTTTAGGTGTTTGCAAATTGCTTTGGGGTTCTCTTGTTGTTAACACTATCTCTGTTCTATGGCATTTCTACATTATTTAGTCTTCCTGTGCAAACGAGAAAGATCATGTTGTCTTTTGCTCTGTTGTTTATCCTTCTTCTCTCCACTCAGTGTGGTCTGCTTGCTCATGTGGCAGAATGGTGATAGGAAATTTGCACGTTGTGCCTGGTTTCCTAGTGGCAGACTGACCTAGTGCCTCTGGGATATATCAATAGGCCACCAAGAATGGAGGTGTGGGAAGAGATTGTGTAATCAAGAAGAAAAACTCAAAAGCCTTTTTTTAAAAAAGAAAAAGGATACTAGGACATTGGAAGAGGGTGACATGGAAAGTTTTTCAGAGAAGGCTCTAACACATTTGTGAGGATTCAGTTTCATTTTCCTCAAAAACCCCTGGCTGACCAGCTTTCCTTGTACATAGTGTTTGGAGATGGGGTGACTCTGTATTTTTGATTGGTGTTGCATTGAGAAGAACTGTATATGTTTGGTATGAGAGTTTGAGTAGGTAGATTTAGGCAGATTTAGGTCTGCAAGATTTTTTTGGTAGGGTGGGGTTGGGAGGAAGAGTAGGAATCTCTCCATTGTCTATTTTACCTGCCTGTGCCTCTCCATCCCCTTTCCCTAACCCCATAGGGATCGGCAAGGTTTACCTCGCTTGGGCCAGTTCACTCCAGCAGAGATTACCCCGTGGGCCGGATCACGCGCACACACGATTTCCGGCGTCTGCGCAGATGCGATTTCCGGTGCCGTGGAAGTGAGTCCCCGCGCTGTGCTGTGCCAGTTTAGCCCAGCACGCGGGGACTCGAGCGGGTGGCTTGGTTCAGGGGAGGCTTGGGGGCTGGTTAAACAACCCCCCGTGGGCTGCTTGTGGCCCATGGGCCTCAGGTTGCCAACCCGTGCCACAGCAGGTCAGCGATGGCTTCCAGCCACCTCCAAAGCCTCTTAAGTGTGTTGCATTTGTTTCAACCGTTGTTTTGCTTAATTAACCTGACAGGACTCCCCAGCAGATTTCTTTCTCTGGGCTGAGGAACAGAATAAGTGTTAGATAGTTTCTACCCATCCCTTTCCTCTGCTGCTTTTCATAGCTACTACTCTAAGGACAATGACTGTGAAACCGCAAAGACTTTGCAGTTCACCTTGTTGGTACCACTGGAAGCTAAAACTCAAAGAGCATGGTGTAAGTAATGCTGAGGTTGCATGCTTGTCTCTAACCAGAAATCACTGCAAACAGATGCTTGTGACAACAGGGGAATGAATGGAACATTATCTGGATTTTCAAAAGCAAATTAGTGCTGGAATTGAATCTCTGTAGTCTGACTACAGTGGAGAGACTCTTGTGTGAATAAAGAAGAAAATGTTTAGTATTGCTTAGTATGGATGAATGGTTGTTGAAGTTAGGGGAGAAAAAATATTGCTGGCATTTGTTAATATTAATTACTTTTTGTGTGGAAGACAAAATGAATGAACCTGAGACATTTGGGTCTGAAGATTGGGGAAGTATTGCCTAGCAGAAGGTAAAACAGCTGATGTCATCCTAGAGTGAATATTTTATATTTTTTATCTATATAAAACTGACAGACAGAACATCAGAAGTCCTTTTTATCTATTTTTCTTTTTTCCTTTCCCCGTTTTTTCTTCTATTCTTTTTTATATTCTTCCTTCTCTCTTTTTTCCTCTTTTGTTTTCCTTGGTGTCCTCTATTCTGGGAAATTATTGGAATTATACAGACATGAAGGTGATGGTTGGTTGGTGAATGACCCAGAGTGAGAGGCAGGGAAGGGAAGATCTTCCAAGGTGGGAGACAGGGAGAAGAGCAGGGATAGGCAACCTGGTACCCCTTCTAGTTGTTGGTAGTACCTTAACTACTGGTCATGCTTGCTGTGGTTGATGGGAGTTGTAGTACAACAACTTCCAGCCCTGGACTCCCCATGTCTCATCTATGTTGGCCCTCAGTCAGTCATTTGTTGTAATTCTGCTCTTTTACAAGACTCTACTTGCCTTCTTCAACTTGTACTAACTTGTCTCAGTATTTAAAAATAAACACTGATGAACCTTGTCATACTGATTTATAGAGTATAGAATTTAATGACATGACATTTTGTTCACTACCGGTTTCAGCACGAAGGCTTCTAATTTTTTTTTAATTATTATTATTATACTTGCCCTTTGTCACAAGATCCTAGGGTAAGTTATAACAATAAAATATACAATTATAAAAACGAATAAATCTGTTACAGCCATAAAACAAAAAAGTGAGAAAAAACACACAATTTAAAACAATTTCATATATGCCCTTATCACATGGCTCACTCAGTAGAGCCTGAGACTCTGGATCAGGCACTTCCAACTCCCAAGACACTGTGATCTACTCATAGTTGATTGACCTGTTGAGTATGCATGGACTAGATGATCCTCATGGTGCCTCCCAGCTCTAAATTCTATGATACTATGATTCTGTGTAAAACAATACAAACTTTTAAAAACAATTCCATGTATGCAAATAGTTAAAATAGTTCCAGTACAGATGTAGACTGGGATCTCCACTTAAAAGGCTTGTTGAAAGAGTATGGTCTTCTGGAGGCACCAAAAGGACAATAGAGACAGACTGTCTAATATGTGACCAGGGAGGGGGGCAGATTCCAAAGGGTAGGTGCCATGACACTAAATGAATTTTAAACAAGAGTTATGCTAAAGTAGTGGATATATATTTAAGGCTCTGATTTAATGATATATATTTTAAGATTAGAAAAATTGTGTTAGCCATAGTTGGTCTCACCAGATTACAAAGCTTGGTTAAGGAAAAGCAAAAGGCAAGTAAAAGCTTCCAATTCCTCCTGGCCATGTGGGAGTAAAAGAGTCTTGTGACTTGACCATGACACTTGTGGTTGGTGCTTATTACACCAAACCATGGTTTATTGTGATGGACAAACACAGCCAGTATATGTTATAAGAAATGGTTTGGAATATTAAGTTAAATGCTGTTTCCTTGAATTGGCCAACTACCGTATTTTTCGCTCCATAGGGCGCACCGGACCATAGGGCGCACCTAGTTTTGGGAGGCGGAAAACAAGAAAAACTTATTCTGAACCCCAGAAGCCAGAACAGCAAGAGAGATCTGGCTTCTGGGATACCGTGTGGCTGTTCTGGCTTCTGGGATAACCGTGCCAAGCCTCTTCAGGGCAGCGGGATGAAGGCTCCCCCTGCCCGAAGAGGCTGCGCAGGGCTAAAGCAGAAGCCAGGACAGGCGCGTCGCTGAAGGGGCGCTGCGCCTTCTCTCTCTGCGCAGAGAGGGAGAAGGCGCAGCGCCCTTCAGTGAAGCTGGAGAAGGAACAGAAGGAGACCCTTCTGTTCCTCCTCCGGCTTCGCTGGACAGGTGCGTCGCTGCGAAGCAGGAGAAGGAACAGAAGGAGACCTTCTGTTCCTCCTCGGGCTTCGCTGGACAGGCGCGCCGCTCAAGGGGTGCTGCGCCTTCTCTCTCTCTGCGCAGCGCCTCTCCTTCACAGGAGAGGTGCCGCGCAGGGAGGGAGAAGGCGCAGCGCCCTTCAGCGAAGCTGGAGAAGGAACAGAAGGAGACCCTTCTGTTCCTCCTCGGGCTTCGCTGGACAGGCGTGCCGCTCAAGGGGTGCTGCGCCTTCTCTCTCTCTGCGCAGCGCCTCTCCTTCACAGGAGAGGTGCCGCGCAGGGAGGGAGAAGGCGCAGCGCCCTTCAGCGAAGCTGGAGAAGGAACAGAAGGAGACCCTTCTGTTCCTCCTCGGGCTTCGCTGCACAGGCGCGCCGCTCAAGGGGCGCTGCGCCTTCTCCCTCTCTGCGCAGCACCTCTCCTGTGAAGGAGAGGCGCTGCGCGGAGAGAGAGAAGGCACAGCGCCCCTTCAGCGAAGCCGGCTTCCAGGTCAGGCACCTCGCCGCGAAGCCGAGGAGCCTGCATTCGCTCCATAGGATGCACACACATTTCCCCTTCATTTTTGGAGGGGGAAAAGTGCATCCTATAGAGCGAAAAATACGGTATGTCAGCTGAACTCACATAGTTAAATACATTGGTTCCTATAAAATACCCTCTCAATTTTAAATGATACATAAGGCCAAAATACACATTTGGTGATAAATTGAGATAGCACAGCTGACTGGAATTTAGTAAGCAACTCTATATAAGGAATATATCTAAGTCGTTCATTCTTTTGGTGTAGTATGTCAACCAAGCTAAAAAAATAAATCCCAGTAGATTTGGGGGTTTAATGTTAAAGATGGTTATATAATCAAGGACTTGCTGTGCCTGCAAATAATTTTCTACCACTGTGCTTGTGCAATAGTACAGAACTCCATGTGGTATTATACAAGAATGCTATCTGGTCTGGAACTGAAGACTTTTTCAGATAAGACAAAATTCCAATGCAGAAAGTGCCTCCATGTAAAACTAGGACACCCCGAAAGTTGAGCTTTTTTTAGGAAGACCCCCAAATTGGGTAAAATACCAGTAAAACATAGAATATAAGTCATATGCAGGTTACCATGATTTGTGTTGGTGCACCTACACAAACATTTGCTATGTAACCATATTGTATTCATTCTTAACTATTGATATTTATTGCAGATCAATGCAAAATTGTTTGTTCAGAAGCAATCTTAGACTTTCTGAAGGGGCTTACACCAGTGTTGCTGCCTGTTATGTATTCAGTGGTCTGTGTTTGCTTGAGCTTGAGTCTGGACTAAGGAATCTGAGCCTCTGTGTTCTGATTTGAGTCATGATATCCAATCACAGAACAATTTAGGATTTGGGCCTCTGCCATTGGCCCTTAATCTCTGAGTTATGATTCACAGCTTGAAAGTTTAGATAGTCAATCACGTTGGGAGTGGGAGTGGCCCAGGCCTTCAGAAATGTATAGAAGCAGTTGCTTTGCCCCTGTTGTCGAGTTCTGTTAGTTCAATAAAGGTTGGAATAACTTTGGAATATGTCCAGGCCTGGCCAGGTTAATGTGCCATGACTCTGCTTTCTAGAGGCACGGATGAATAAGAGGAAATGAGTAGTGCTGTTAAGATGGCAGCAGCATAAAAGTTACTGCACAGGAAGAGAGAAATCTCAAGCTTTTACAAAAATTGTGAGATTAATTAAATCTGCATCAAAATACAAAGAAATGCCCTCTCATATAAAACATTAGTTGTTAGGAATTGCGGATTTAAAACATAAGTCTTTAATCTTAAAAATTGATCTTAAGATGCAATCATATATTTAGCATAATCTGTCACTTCATGCTTTGTTTGGTTTTATGTAACTCATTGAGATGCTTCTTTGAGAGGGTGTGTGAATGAAGGCCTTCTTTTGGACTCTTCAAGGAAGGATTGCTTTTGGGTGTGGTCAGCAACTATAGATGGGTAAAGAAACAGCCTTCTTCATCACTGGTGTAGGGGGAAGCTGTATGTGTAAGCCAGAGGAAAGTAGACAAAACGTATATGTTGCAAAACTATTTTGAATTCGTGACAGGTAAATAAATTGGAAAGTTTAGATAGCATAAGAACAGGATAGACGGAATGGCAAGGGAAAGTTTGGGATTTGGCTATGTCTGAGCGCCAAACGCAACACAGAAAGGATCATTTTTGATAGTTTATATATGGGGACCATACCTTATGTAAATAGAAGTGACATTAATGTAAGACGTCCAGCAACTCATTCTTATTTATAAAGAGCTTATGTCATGGACGGCTGAAGCCTTCACGATGCATTCAATGATTCAGTTATTTTACAGTGTCCCTATTCAGCTTTTCCTTTGTGAATGATAAAAGCTTGTAACACTTCACAGTTTCATTGGAATCAGTGTTATTCTCCCACAAACTAGCTAAATATTATATATAAAAAAGAATAGAGTAGTTGGCCATCCAACATGCATTATTCAGGTTTAATGTTGTTAGTGCAGTGGATTAGAATGTGCATTATGAACAGTTAGGAATGGAAGGTAGTTTCTGGTGTTGAACCACCTAAAATGGCATCCTTGACTCACAGCTCCTGTGAACTAGCAACCAGAATCAAACTGCAAAGGTGTGGAGGAGTGGGAAGTTGTTTTAGGTCTGTTGTCATACTGACACTTTCCCTGTTCACACCAAGGCGTTCACTCCACTGTTGCTATTCAGCCTCCACTTGCATAGGCTTGCCAGAAACTGAGGCAAAGTCTACATCTCAGCCCCATAAGTATAGCCTGAGGTGAACCAAAGGAAATAATCCTTCCCTCTGTGTTGGCACCACTGTGTGCTACCAGATGGAGGAACAAGCATGATTGTATGAGCTCTTGGCCAGAGATGAGCATCCCACCATTGGCTGAGCTTCCATTAGGACAGGGCATAAACGGGTCCCATCTAATCACAGGAGCTGCCCCCCATACCAATTGTCACAATCTTAGAGCTGTTTGGTTAATAAATAGCTAGAGCCAACACAAGGCTTTAGAAACGTAACTTCAGAATATTTGTAATCCTTTCACAGCCCCTCAGCCACTGGAATACATAAGGAAGATTTACTTCATAATTGTACGTATAAACACTTGAAAAAACATGAGCTGCTTAAAACAAAGGCTAAGTCAGCACAAAACCTGCTGATTTGATGCATGAAAACCTCATAGACCTTAAGAAGTTCAAATGTTCTTGCACATTTGTGTAATTCTATGAAAATAGCATCCTGTATTCTAAAGTAGCTTACTGAAGCACAATACATCCAGCCATACAAGCTCAGCAAAAATTTCCTGTCAGGACTTAGATTATAGGGTATGGTAGATTAATGTGAACTACATGCATTTTCCCTGCAAGGATAAGTTTAAATGTTTTTTGGTTAGCAACAGTTTTAAAATCTCATGTTACTTAAGGGGGGTCAGAAAAGCAAGCAAACCTACAGTCTGCAACCTAAATGACAAGGGTGCATTTCTGTTTCCATGAAAAGCATGATATAGCTGGAAGACAAGAGTTAAACTGGCAATGGAGTCAGCTTTGCTGAACTGCATGGCACTGCTAGACTCTTAACCCACAGCCATTCCTCAGGTCTACAGATACTTGATGCACCTTCTGAAGTTATTGCCCTACCCAGAAGGACTAATAGTGAGGACGCATGGCCAAAGCTGCAAGCTTGGGTGCCCTATTTCCTGGGTCAAAGGGGGCATTGTGCAATGGCATGCAGTGTAATGAAGTTGTGGATTGGGCCAGAGTAATATATACCCATTGGACTTTGCACATAGCTTAGAATACGCAGTAACTAATATATCTTTGTAATTGACTGTATCTTTTCTGTAGCTCTGCTTACTGTACTCCAGGTTCTTATTTGTCAGAAGCTAAGCAGGGTCTCTTACCTGGTCAGTACTTAAAGATGGGTGAACTTCAAAGAGCATCCGTTGCGTCCGTAAGTGGTGTCAGTGGCTCAGTACGGGGTTATGCTTCCCCCGACTCAGCCTTAACCAATGTATTAACATTGACCAAACAGTATCCTGGATGTGCATCTCAAAGGTCCTTTCTACTCTGAGGATATTAAAGCTCCTGCAGTAAATACGCTTTGACACCAGGAGGCCCTTCACCTCCTGATGGAATAGTAACACTTTGCATATTGTAAAAAGGGTGAGCGGTTAAGTCTGTAGAAAGTGTTTTTTTTTTTGTTTTTTTTTTAAAGAAGGGTTTGGAAAGTTTTTAAACTCTTCCTTTCTCCAAATCCATCCTAAATGTTGCGCAATGAGTTGGCCGAAAACATTTGCCAGCAAATCCCTAAGGGAACTGCACGCTGATGGCTCTGAGTTTGAATCCTGCAGGGCATGTAAAGTGCTTTGACATCCTGTGCAGATGAAAGGTGCCATGTGAATGTAAACTTGACACTCATCCAGCTATTCATTCCATTCATATAAAAACTATGTTATTTTATTTTTGTTCATGGAGTGTTGCAGTTTTACGGAATTTTACGTTGGCCTTACGAAAACTATAAAAGGAGATATGTAACAGTAATTCATATTAAGGAAAATATTTCATAGATGTTATAAAAAGTGGTACACCAAGGCTCTGAAAGCCTAAGCAAGATGTGTTGGTGGTGCCTACTGCAATTTATGTCGACTAGTTCACTAAAGAGGAAAGGGCACTATAAAATTATTCCTATATAGACCTCTTGCCATGGTCCTGATTCAGACAGAGCTGAGAAAACTGCAGTCCTAAAGGCCTGAGAGAGTGTGCCTGTGCGTTTCCTTCTTGTCTCTTCCTACCCAGCTGCCTCCAGTTCTTCTTTTAATGGCAGGTTCACATTGCAACCTAATGGAGAAATTGTGCTTTAGTCCTAGATTATTATTGATGACATGAAATCATAGTTTATTAATTTAAGATGACTCTTACATCTGAACCAGGACTTCCTTTTTGCTGCTTTGGACATGAAAGCTCTTGCAAAACTGCTGCTGCTGGCTTCATTACTGACAGTGGATTTTAATTTTAAACTGGAAAATACTGATCAAAACTGAGATGCGAGTAAAAGGCAACACTGGGTAAACACAGAGGCAGGGTGCTGTTTTGTTTTGTTTTAATTTACACTAGTGGTGGAGACAATATATTTCGTTTGCTGGGAAATCTAAGAGAGTAGACTTCCCAGGAGGAGACTTAAGGAGAGATAAAGTTGGCCCCAAGCAGGCCAGTTGAGAGCAGGAATAATTTTTTCCCAACCCATATATCCCTCCATAGAATTGCAGCCCACTTGGTATATCTTTTTAAACAAACAAACAAACAAACACAAAAACAAACCCTGATGTCGACATGAATAGTTCCCTGATTTAATTACCCAATAGTAATTTATTAAGGGCATAATCTGAATGTTATGGCTCAAAGTGGTACTGAAGTGCAGTCTGCTTACATTCTATATGCTTGCAATGTGCAGCTGCTTATTCCAAACTGGGACACACTAACAGAAGCCAATAAGATTAGTTTCCAGTTACATACCCGCTATAAGAGGAATAGACTATAGCATGCTACAAAAATATTTTTCTTCTGTTAGTATCTCCTTTTCTATTGCCTGTTTCTGCTTGCTAACATTCTCTCTACCTTATTTGTGTAACTTTTAGTGCAAAATGTATTTTTTGTTGTTGCTGTGATGTCCTGCTTTTACAGTGTAAGTATGGCCATATATTATTATATATGTGTATTTGTACTATTTATTTGATCATAATTCATTCTGTATATATATGAACCCGTTTTACCATTTTTAATACCAAAAAGCTTTACAAGACACCATTATTCATACTATTATCATTATTATTATTTTTGTGTAGAAAAGGCATCGTCTTCGTATCATGGCAGCGATGTAGAAGGTGATGGCCCTAGCATGTGGTCAGAAGTCACAGATGAAGGCCTTGAACTCTCACAGTACCTCACGGAGCATGGCTTTGCTGGAGTGGAAGTAGACCCCAAAAACGAAGAGCTGGTTTTAAATATCAGTTCTCGACTTCAGGCAGCTGTTGAAAAACTTCTGGAAACAATAAATGAAACCACCAATCAGGTAGCACTCCTTAATTATATTCTTAGTAGATTATTGAGGAGCGGGTTGCAAAACACTATTGGAGACAGTTACAGATGGGTAGCCGTGTTGGTCTGCCATAGTCGAAATAAAAAAATTCCTTTCTGTAGCACCTTAAAGACCAACTAAGTTAGTTCTTGGTATAAGCTTTCGTGTGCATGCACACTTCTTCAGATACACTGAAACAGAAGTTACCAGATCCTTCTATATATTGAGAAGGTGGGGAGGGGTATTACTTAGAAGGGTGGTGGGAATCGGAGATTGGCAAGTGTTGCATAGTTTTCTTGCATATTCAGTGGGATACGTGGATTGTAGAGGGTTCTTAATTCTAAGACCCTTGGGTATAATGTCCAGGTTCTTGCATTTAGTAAGAAAGAAGATATCAGTCTGTACCTGTGCAAGTTTCTTGGTGAGGTTGATGGACTTCCATTTCATGCGGCTCAATGTGGTGCCTTCCATGGTTCCAGTTACAGATGGGTAGCCGTGTTGGTCTGCCATAGTCGAAATAAAAAAATTCCTTTCTGTAGCACCTTAAATTCCCACCACCCTTCTAAGTAATACCCCTCCCCACCTTCTCAATATATAGAAGGATCTGGTAACTTCTGTTTCAGTGTATCTGAAGAAGTGTGCATGCACACGAAAGCTTATACCAAGAACTAACTTAGTTGGTCTTTAAGGTGCTACAGAAAGGATTTTTTTTATTTCGACTATGGCAGACCAACACGGCTACCCATCTGTAACTGGAACCATGGAAGGCACCACATTGAGCCGCATGAAATGGAAGTCCATCAACCTCACCAAGAAACTTGCACAGGTACAGACTGATATCTTCTTTCTTACTAAATGCAAGAACCTGGACATTATACCCAAGGGTCTTAGAATTAAGAACCCTCTACAATCCACGTATCCCACTGAATATGCAAGAAAACTATGCAACACTTTGCCAATCTCCGATTCCCACCACCCTTCTAAGTAATACCCCTCCCCACCTTCTCAATATATAGAAGGATCTGGTAACTTCTGTTTCAGTGTATCTGAAGAAGTGTGCATGCACACGAAAGCTTATACCAAGAACTAACTTAGTTGGTCTTTAAGGTGCTACAGAAAGGAATTTTTTTATTTCGACTATTGGAGACAGTATAGGTTTTGAAAATCTTCTCCCTTTGCATATCATTGCAACCTCCATTCCCCCTTCTCCTTACAACTTGTCCCAACCACACCTTCTCCCTTAGACCTCCTCCCACCCTCTGCTTATACTCCCTGCCTCGCACTGACATGGTTGCCTTGGCCTTGGCCTTGGCTGCAGAAGTTGAGGAGCAGGGAAGTGGTAAGATGGTTGTTCGACAGCTCCCCTGTGCTGTCCCGACTTTTCCTCAGTGGCCTGCTTAGGGTTCCCACCTGCCTCTGCTTACTTCCTTCTCTACTCCAATGCTGCTGAGGCCAAAACAGCAATATCAGTGGGCAGTGGCGTGGTTCCTGGGGAGAATGGTTGTTGGGGAGCTGCCCTGGCTTTTCCTCTGTGGCTTCCCTAGGCTACCTGATACCTGTGTTGATCAACTGGGCCACCTGCTCACCTGCACTGTCACCTGCCTGTTCACTCACTTGTGTGGGCTGCCCCATCTCCATCCTCATCCGCCAACACTGCTTTTCCTTCTTCACGTTGTAGTTCACAGAGCCATCTGTTGCTGGCCATGGAAACCACAGCATGATGACATCCTTATATATTATATAGTACTGTAGAATAGTTTTAGAAAAGTAAGCATTAGTATCTCTTAAAAAGGTATCTATAGCCCTGATACCTGTTTATCTGTTGAGCCAGGTGTATTGATTTTCCACCTCCATCTCCCCTTCTGGTGGTGGTACATCTACAATAGTATATGATTTTTCGGAGATTGTGGTAAGTTTTTCAGATTTTTTGAAGTCTCTGTTATGATTTCAGAGGTTTCTTTCATTTAAATGCTTAAATGTATTTAAGACAATGACGTAAACAGTTCAAAGTTGTGATAAGCTAAATCAAATTGTTTGAAAGTTGTTTCTTTGGTTGCCATGACTTTGATCATTCCTTCCTATGGAGTGCAGATATTTCTCATTCTGTGGATTTAAACTCTTATAGGCTGGTGTGTGTATCAATTAGTTGAAGGGCCAATTCTTTTGGTACAGGGAAGCTGTGCACAAATATTGTCTAGTACCCCAACGTGAGGAAGTAATTGGATTCCTTCAGACCTATACCATCGGTGCCCTCAAAGTGTGGAATGTGTAGTTGTTCCCAGTTTCAACTAGTGTTTATACAGTTCTTATTATTTCCAGAAAGATAGGTGTATGCCAGTGTAACTTGCAATAGGATTTCATTTGCAATGCAGTTTTTTCAGTGTTGGCTTTCCTAGAAAGGAAATACTTCATTTTAAAAACTAGTGAATCGTAGGATCCTAACGTTGCTTCATTGGAATTGTTTCAACCTGCTTATCCTACTGGAAGCCTTTTATCTTTCCATCTCAATATTTTTCTGCAATATTTTGAGTCATCGCACCTAGGTGTTTACCCATCTCTTCTCCCTCCTCCTCAAATACTTGGAACTTTTAGAATGGTGCCATGAATGTGCACACCAAGTTTGAATCTGGTTTTTCAGTGCTGAATATTTCCCTTTCAAAAATGGTCCCTATCAAAAAGGTCAGTTTTTAACCTGAAACCTCGAACGACTTTTGGAAAAAGCAATAAATTGTAGCATGCATAGTTTTAGTGTTCAAAGAAGAAATCACATTTCTTGCATTCCTCAAAATGGTCCCACATTTGAACTTGGAACTTGCATCATAGTATTATAGCCTCAGTCTGTTAAATGCATTTGAAACGAATCTCAGTGCTCAAATGAGAGCTCTTCCATCCTTCTTAGAAACAGGTGAATGGATCAGATACAGCTTTGAATTTGAAATGTACTATTCTATTTCATACCTGTCTATCAAGTTTAATTTTGTCAACCTAGTTTCTCAAGACTCTCTTCCAAGAGAACAAGCAGAAAATGCCCAGCAAGTTAAATGAAAGATTTATTTTCTAATGGACAATAAGTGCATCATTTCACAACTTGTCTCTCCAAAGGATGTAATCAAAATCTTATTCTCCTTTCTATCTTCTCTCATCTCCCCCAAACTTCCAAAGGAACTATGTTGTGATGATAAGGTGATCTTTGTGCCAAAAAAATCTAGAAACAGTATGAATTTGGCCTCGCACATTGATCCCAATAGAAAGAGAAACCTTGCTAGGAGTTTTTTTCAGGCTGTCAACATTAAAGATCTGGAGATGCAACTGTATTTTAGAAATGTTCTTTTTTACAAAGCATTGAAAATAGTCTTTTAGTCTTGAAGCTATTGTTTTATTCCCTTACGAATACAGCTTCTCTGCTCTGACTTGGATTTTGAATCTTGTCGGGCAAGGTTTACTGGGGTGTGCTAATTCAAATTCCATCGGCTTGTGTACCTGCAGTAAAGAAATTAAGCCACTCCCATTGTCCTGACCTCTTCCTCAACAGAGGCATTGAGAGAGAGAGAGCCTTTCACTTTGCACGGTGAAGTTTTATCTAACGTCAGGAGAATTCTTTCAAGAAAGTAATCAAAGCCAAATAGTGTGCCACTTTTTGTATTTTTGACCTCACTGTAGCAGGTGTTTTGTTTTGTTTTTTTCAATTGACAATTGCTGCAATTTTTTTGCTGTAATGGATTGATTAACTGCCTGTTGCTTGTCGTTACATGGTCTAATAATGAAGATACCTTGTTCCCTCAATGAAAGCCTGCCTCACATTACTAATTCTTTTTGTTTAAAATACCTTTTCAAGTTTGGTTCTGAGGGGAAAAGTCGTAGTTCAGTGAAGTCTGCAAATGTTGACACTTTCTTTTCTTCTCAAGTTGATATTTACTTGGGCTTCTCCTTACTTGCGGGTTACTTATCCGGATGTGAACTGATAGTTCCTGGCTCTCTGCAGCAGTCAGACAACTGGTGAACTTCTCTGCAATTTTTTGTCAGTATATCAAAACCTTTCATAGCTAAGGCAAATAGCCCTATCTGATGAGCGAAGGCAGCAACGTTATTCTCGAATGGATTCCTACCGTACATATTGGGCATCAAATCTATTCAGTGGCTTGAAGTCAGAAAAAAGCGAGGAAGAAGATACATATGAAGTTGAATCTCGTGTGCCTTTACCATATCCTTTTCCTTTCACCGAAGAGTTGGATGAAAATAACTCTGTAGTTGTCAATACTTCAATTTTTCATTTTAGGCGCAGGAAAAATGAGCATAGAGTAAGAGTTGTTTCAAAAATTTCTTTGCCTACACCCCCTTATTCAGTAAGTATGAAAGAACCTGAAGGAATTTAAATCTTGCTGTACACGTGTGTGTGTGTGTGTGTGTGTTACATGCTGGCAGAAATGGTAACGGGAAAGTTTTTAACTATATGCTGTACTTGATAATATTTTTGTATCTAAAGCAGTTTTTTATTTTGTAAACAAAGTTAATGGAACTTTTTTCTTAAATTATTGACACTACAGTAGAATTGAATTCAGCATTCAGTGCCAGTATTGACATTATAGCAGGCGCAGATGTAACATATTTGTAGGTATCTGTTATTTTAGTGCTTACCACTTACATCTAAGATATGATAGCAGTGTATCTGAGCCACGTAGTATATCTAGCTATTATTTATTTGATTTTATGTGATTCCCCCCCTCCATGCCTTTTAGTAAAATATATTTGCAAAGTAGCAAAAAGCATACTTTATTAATATAAGGACCGTTTCCAATGAATGTATGGTTCTGTTTGCACCCAAAGCTGAATGTAGCATTGTTATAATACATAATAGGAAGCACATGACAAAATGAAGATCAAATGCCCACATTGGGCAATGTGTTGCAAGTGCTGCTTTAGTAGTGAATAGTTTAATTTGGCCATGCTTCAGTGTAGAGTGGAGAAACAGAAAGTAATGGAAATACTAATGTCCCTTTCTAATAAGATATATCAAATGCATACTTAAACTAAGATGCAATAGTATATTCTGTAAAATGCACCTGTGAATTTTCAATAATGCTAAGTATAGTTATCTGCCATGTAATCAAAGCATAGAGAAATCTTTAGTACAATTTAAATAACCTTTAGGAATATTATTTTGTGTTTTGGCACAATGTGCTGACTGAGGCTTTGTGCATACTATGCATTTGAAGCACATTTCAAGCACGTGTCTCCACGTCCCCCAAATCAACTAGAGTTTCCAGGATTTTGGGGGGGAACTCCTGTGCTTTAAATGTATGATATGTACACAGACTTAGGTGACTTGAGACCTGTACTGTGAGGTGTACTTCTGTCTCTCTATATATATTGGTATAGTTTTGCTGCCTTTAGATTTAGCGATGGGGCTGGGATACCTAAATAACATTTCTCTCCTTCCCTGGGATGGTGGTGGAGGAAACTAGAAGTTCTCCATGAGTGCAGCTGTCATCATCCAGACAGCAGTTATTTGGATTTTGAGAGCCCTTCCACACAGCCAAGCCACATTGCTGGGTGAGAAAAAAATTAACCCCAAGTATATAGTGCTGCAGGAAGCTTTAGCATTAGAACTCTGTTTGCATGGGTTGCTTGACATTTTGCTTGCTGGCCCATGTCTTCATTGTTAACCAGCAACAACCACCTTAGCTTTGTTAACGCTAAAACAGTTGATAAAAATAGAAGAGCTTTTTTTTCCTGATAAAGCCATGCTCTATGAGGAATATAGTATTACAAGACACATAATATGTGAACACATTCACCATACTTATAAAAACATGGGTGTGGGTTCTTTCCTTCCCTGCAGTTAAACAAATATGTGTTTTGTCATTTTGTAATTTGAGTAGCACGTGAAATGTCAGCAGCCTTACCTGCCCTTAACAGCTAGACTCTGAACTTTTTCACATGTTAAACTGAGCTAAGAATTTTGTTTTTTTACAAATTCTAAGTAAAGTCATGCTATATCCTTACTTACTTTAAGCACATGGCTTGAAAAATATTGTTTCCCCCAAGTCTCTATTGTGATTCTGGTCTGATAATTACAGCAGGTGGTTCTTCATCATTTCTCAAAGATTTATTCAAAAGAGACAGGCAGGATTTTTGACTCAGAGCTATTGGTTTTTGAGATGAATTGCTTTGGGGGGGGGGCAAATGAACTTTTTCAATGTTTGTTTTTTAAAATTATGTCAGTTAAGTAGGTGACATTTCCACAAATTAAACAATGGATGGAAAATATACAATGGGAAACAACATCTCCCTTCAAGTACTAATTCATATGTGTTTAAGAGCTTTAGAAGCTAATGAACCTTGCCTATAGGGTTGTTTCTGCTTCATTGTGGTTCTCCGACCTTTGATCTGAGGGAGTTGCACAGTAAATATTACCCTGTAGTATGTCTTGTTGTATTAATTGAGCATGGTGGAAAACACCAAAGTTTCTTATGAAGTAGAGTTATTATTTGCAACATGAAATCCGTTGCTCCACATTCCTTTTCAACCCTCCTAATTAGGAACTGTCGTATAAAATTTGTAGCAAAAGATAATATGTGTAGTATGCGCTGAGGATTCCATTACGTTCTGGAAAGTTTGTAATGAACATTAAAATGAGCCTCTCATAAGTTGACGTAAGCTAGGAAGTGTCAAGTTCCGGCACTTGGACACGGATATGGTCATGTGACACTGATTCATTATACTGCGGTGTGCAGGTATTTACTTATCTTACTGACCATATTGTGTAAGGCCAATAAACCTCTAATTTAGAAGTCTGTAGAAATGAATGAAAGGGCCCAATCCTTTCCAGATTATTTATCGTTCCACAACAATTTCAAGTTTCCAGTATAAGACCTGGGTAAACAGTTATTTGTTTAAACCATCACACATTAACCTTTTTCATTCTCTTATCACACAGCTTGAACATGCTAAAGTTACACAGACAGAATTGATGCGAGAGTCCTTTAAACAGGAACAAGAAGCCACTGAATTGCTCAGATGCCAGGAGGAATTGCAAGAGCGACTTGATGGAGAGGTTAAAGCTAGAGAGCAGTTGGCTTTGGAGCTTAGCAAAGCAGAGAGTAAGTAACGATTCATCTGCTGTATAAGGATTTAAATGTTTAAGGCATCACAAATCCTTTCTCTTCGTTATGTCAGTGTTTGCAGTATTTGCATTCTTCACCCAAAAAATGCCAGAATCGTAGAGCAACTCATTTAGTGATCTCTTGAATCCATGTCAAATTTTCAGGTAGTTATGGATAAATTATCCTTCTTTTTCAGCAATAGAGAAAAGGAAGGTGCAAGCAAATAGAAAACAAAATTAATTCATACCTCTCTGAGAGAAAGGAAAGCAGCCACAATGCGAAACAGACAGACAGAGAGCAGAAATGAAGAATAAAATAAAAAATGAGTATCTTGTGCAAAGGTTAGGGGAAAATAAGGGGGAGAGGAATTTCAGAATCTTCTGCAATGTATAATCTAACCTCTTTCTTTTCAACCTGTGCTTCAAGTTAAACTACATTAAAGGTTATATCCTAAGACCATCATTATCATTCATTTGTTCTGTAATGGACAGCAGCAGTGTCTTGAGCATTTATTGATGAGAAAATTGCAAAATGAGGGTTTTCATGGTTGGTTCAACTCTGGCGTATTTTATAGACGACGCTTTCATCATTGTGAATATTCTCAATTTGCATGCCACCAGTAGGAGTAATGAGCTCTTTACTCATAATATCACATTTTTTGTATGATTCAGAATCTGTTAAACCTGTATAACAGGATGTCCGTTGCCATAGAAACCTATCACCATTGTACTCGTTCTTTCAATAGACATTAGTGCAGGGTAAGACACAGATTATTTGTGAAAAGTTCTGTTTACTGAGCAAGGCATAAAGGCAAGATTCAAAAACTAGGGCTCAACTTAAACAACTTTTTTGTTAACTAATTATAAAAAAATTAAATACAAGGAAAGTCATGTTATAGCTGGTGGATGGCCTCTGTTTTACAGCACTTCAACGTTTCAGCCAGCTCTCCTTTGAAATGCATATGATCCTAGATTTTGAATGAGCCTTTGAATTAATCAACAGGTGTTTGAGTCATGGGTCAATGATTTAGTTGATAAATCAAAGAGCCAGAATTTGGCAGCACTGAACCATTCACAGAAATCATCATATGAACCTGTCCTTTAATAGGCTGTACATTGGCATTTAATAAATAAATTCTGACTGATACAAAAATAGATTACTTACATTGTACTAAAAGCCAAAGAAATTATTTTAATTTTTGGATAATTGTGCTTTGCTTCTTAAAAAAATTGATGTTTAGAATTGTTCTTTAAAAGTATTCTTGTGTTGCTTATTGGCTGCTTTCAGCAGCACAAAAAACCAAACAAACTGTGTGTTAAAGCTGCAGTCCTAAACATATTTACTAGAAAATAAGATTAATTGAACTCAGTAGGACTTGCTTCTGAGTAAACGTTGATAGGATGGTGCTAGAAATAACTTTACTTCAGACTATTTATTAACAACAAAGCAAACAACAGTATTCATCAAGCTTGCAAAATTTGTCAAAAGAAATCTGTGGAACTGCATTTTACCTTAAGATAAACACTACTTTCTAATGAGGGTTTGTGATTTACTAATGTGCCCTTGGGCAGTTCTCATGAAATTGAGTGCCATATTTTTTTTTTAAAGATCTGATTCATGACTGCTTCTTGGGAGCAGTATTTACAATCTCTGACATTACAGCAGCCAACTCCTTTAAATTCTGGTTTTGTCACCTTGATTTTCAAAAAAAGGCAGATTTAAGTTACTGCAAACTTTCTTGTTTGGTAGAATTCCAATGATGAATGTGCACTCATACAAAAAATTGTCCAAATTATGGCCTTCTGTCCTGTCATAAAGATTTAAAACCCTCTTTACATGTTAAGTAGTGTCTACAGCTCTAAAGTATGTGCACATGTACACAATCCTGCTTCACATAGTAATAATAATAATACCTTTATTATCATTGTACAACCTGTATACAATAAAATTAATTGAGCTCCCCCCCAAATACTCAATCTCTTATCGAACAACACACCACCTCGCAAGTCAATTTCACTATGTTATTTTCTGTTCAACAGCCAAACAGCCCACGGATAGAAGCTATTTTTTAGCCAGTTGGTATGGCTGTTTATACATCTATATCTCCTGCCCGAGGGTAGAAGATTAAAGAGGTGATGGCCGGGGTGTGAGTCATCCCTGATAATTTTTCTTGTTCTCCTAAGGCAACAATCCCTTGCGATGTCATCTAGCGGACTCAAGGGACAGCCCATGATATCATGTGTTGTATTCACCACCCTCTGTAGAGACTTTCTGTCCGCGGCTGTCAGGCCAGCATACTACACTGTGATACAATATGAAAGGACACTTTCTATTGTGGACCAGTAAAAGGAGTTGATCAGTTGTTGTTTAACTTTATTCTTTCGCAAGACCCTGAGGAAATGGAGTCTCTGTTGGGCCTTTCTGACCACCTGAGTTATGTTGAATAGTATCGAATGGTTTTGTTAATAAAAACACCCATTTCACCACATGTCCTATGACGTGTCCAGTTTGCTTTTAATATGGTAATATCATCCTAGGACAAGTAACCAGATGCATAAGCTGTACATTGGTATATCAGTTTGGCTGACATAGGCTGGTAGATCCTGGTGCCACTGTTACTTAAAGAGCAAGTTTATAGGCTTTCAGAAAGTAAATAAAAAGATTGGGATTCAAAGACGGGCCCAACTTGTTTCATGTACCTAGCATCAACACTCCCACCCCACCACTACCATCAAAAAGCATATCTGTTGTAAAATGAGAGAGAGAGAGAGAGAGAGAGAGAGAGAGAGAGAGAGAGAGAGAGAGAAGCAAAGGTTGATTTGAGTTGGGGATCAGCTTTTTAAAAGGAAAATATCCACCAGACTAGTATAGCTCCTTGGACATAACTAAAGTATTCCTTTGAATCCTAACCAAGTACAGGAATTCAAATTCTCTCATGTTTACAAGAAATCTAACTCAGGACAGTAGAAAATTCAGTGGGACTAAAGTGTGGGAAAGGGCAAATAATGCTGCAAAGTACTTGGAATGTTTAGCTCTTGTGTTGGTGAAGAGGCAATAAAGTTCTTTAGGTTTGTGTTCCCTCAAAATACCAAGGCTTGCCAAACATGCTTTTTTATGCATAACATACTAAATGGGCTTTCATCTGAGTTAGGTTTTGGTGTGGTACATTATCTACATGTCCATAAATCTTCACGTTATCATTTTAAGGGACTGCTGGCATTGTAGTCTCATAATTCAGGTTTGTTCAACTATGAAACAACCAACTTAACATGTGAAGACTTGTTGAAGTACCTTTTTATTGATGCATCTAATCTGGGAGCTCATAAATCAACAAATCTTATGCTGGGGAAAATTCAGTGGTTCAAAAAACCCCACATTGGCCTAATTTGCAGTAGTGATGCATTAAACTCTGGCAGGTGACTAATTTCTGGTTAATTATATTTTCCTAAGAATAATAATAGATTCAGTATAAGCATATTGTTAATTATTGTCCCTTTTGAGAACATTGCATTTATCATAACTACACGGGCCCGAGTCACACGTTATACTAAAGAAACCTTGCCCTCGCATGGTAGTTTGGAGCGGAACAGTGACCGCTGTTCAGTGAAACGCTAAGCCAGGAATTGTGATTTGTTGCTCCCGCCAGGGGGGATGTGAAGTGGGAGCTATCTGTGCATTCTTGTGTGAATGCAGCCATTGTGTTTGCAACAGGCATTGTAAGGTGTTTGAGACGAAGCCCATTTTGTTGTATACAATATGCAAAACCTTTGAAATAATTAATTAAAGGCATTTACTATTTTTTTTAATTCTGTTAAAACAGCTGGAAAATTAAACGTGTATTTTTAAAAAAATTATGAACAGTTAACAAGTGGGTTAGTAGAATTCATACCATTTTAAGACCTACCTATTTTTATGTCTATGAAGTTTTAATACATAATTTCAGAAAAAAATTATTAGTAAACATTCATCACCCCCCAAACACTTTACAGATAAATGAACACCTTGAAGCAACTTTTATTAGTATGTAGTTATGCCCACTAACATAGTAGGGTTCTTTGGAATTTATTGAATTTAAGATCTTTAGGCCTGTTCCGATGGTGTGTTGAATCCCATCATCACCTATGAATGTGTGAACATGACAGTCAAATACACACATGCACACATTTCACTCAGACATGCATGCAGACATACAGTCATGTTGCCACCCCATAAAGAAGCTGTCTCACAAATTTAATTAAATATATGGCACTTTGGGAATGTGAAACTGAAACTGAAGGCAAAAAATATTCTAGGTTCAATCACATAGGATAAAGCTCTTCCACTTATTTCAACAGCTGTTGACATTCTGGTCAGAGTTGTCAACATGTTTTCTAAAACTTTTCTTTTCTTTGAAATATATGCTTGGAAATCACTGTGGTTAATTTCAGTATTTTTCTTGTTCCTAAAGATCTTATTGATGGCTATGCAGATGAAAAATCACTTCTGGAAGAGCAAATCCAGGAAAAAACAGATGCAATAGACCATCTTGAGCAAGAGCTACTCTGTACAGGTAACAAATTACAGGAACTAGAGGCTGAGAGACAGCAGCTTCAAGAAGAGAAGGAGTTACTCTTCAGACAAAAGGATGCTATGAAAGCTGATGCAGGACCAGTAGAACAACGTATGTATTCCCCTCAGTCTTCCAAAGATCTTATCTGGTTTTACCAGTTACTATTTAGTAGATTTTTCACTTCACTTTTGTAAAATTGGTTGGGAGGGTATGTCTTCCTATCAGGTCAGCTGACTTCTGTGCAACAGTACCTTACCTTCTTCGCAAAAGGTTTTGAGAAACATGAAAAATTCACCAGTTTGCCTTAAGCAGAGAACAAGGGCACCATGCTAAGATGCCTGTAGAAATAATTTTTTTAAAAATAGTATTGGTGGGACTAAATCCATCTTGAAACACACACACATATATCAATAGATGCCACCTTCCCACTGAGAGAACAATCCAAACTCTTATTATCGCAATATCAGCTTTCAGTCTCTTTAACAACCCAACTCCTCACCCCAAAGGATTCATGTACCTTTTCTTAGTAACATTTCCAAAAGGATGAAGGCATTTACAATCAGATAGGGAAGCTGAATTGAATCTTCCCCAGGTGAAAACACATGGGTTTATGGTTAGGCCCACTAACATACATAAGGAATATTGGGATGCAATCATGGAATCATATAAGTGTAGAGTTGCAAAGAACCCCAAGGGTAATCTAGTCCAACCCAATCAGAATGTTGTTTCAGCTAAAATATATTAGTTATGTTTTCAGCTGCCTCTTCCTTCAAGATACTCAGAACAACATTTTACCTTTTAAATTCTGTGAAATAGGGTAGCCTAAATTGTTGTATTTACCTAAGGCCACCTAGTGAGCTGAGATGGGCTTTCCTTTACCTAAACCCAACGTTGTAACTATAACACCACAATGTTTATGAGCCTTAATGCATTTGTCCAAAAAATAGAATATTTAAATGTAACTGGAGAAATACGTATAGATTTTGAAGAGTGTTCCAATTCACTAGATGATTGCTAGAAACTGATACGTAGGAAGATTGTGTATAAGTTGATTTTTATATAAAAATACTCATACTGTCTCTTTTCCCCCCCACAAAGAAATTGCTCAGGAAGCAAAACCCCTAATTTTTTTAATTTTGTATTCTGTTGTGCCTACCTTTTTGCTGGATAGCTTCTAAAAAGAAGACACAAAGCTTGTTGAATGTGCTTAAGTGTTTGTTCCACTAATATTTGCCTTCATAAAGCAAATTAATGTTTTAATCCTCTTTTCCCCCAGTAAGAGACATCTTATTGAAACAGTGTTTATTGTAAAGAGTACATTGACATGCTAAAGGTCTTCACTTAAGAATATCATCTCTATTCTATAAGGAGCATGTGAAGTTTTAGATTTTTTTTAAAAATTCCGAAGAAGCAATAATGATCAAAAGAGGTAGTTGTGAGTTAATTACGTTTGAATAAACGTATCATGTAAAACTATTAAGATTAGGACATTGCAATAATCTAGTAATTGCAATAATCTAGTAATCAGTACATTTAATAGCAGGTATATTACCTGAGCTTTTCAGTGGAACATCTATAGTGTTTTCACGAAACTTTGTAGAAAAATAAATGGATATTCCACATTAAAATAGTAGGAAAACATTTAACTATTGTACTTAACAGATTAATGACACATTTCTTGCATCATCGGGCATTTTCACTGAACTCAGCATTCTGTCTTCAACTTCATTTTTCTTATACAGTATTACACCTTAAGAAAGCTGTAGATGGCATGTGAATTACTTTGCTTCTTGTTTTTTTTCTGTTCTCCTAGGCCTAGTAGATGCTGCAGTCGATGCAGCTTCCCAAGCAGGTGTGTTTGTATATTGCATGGCCAATCTTTCATTGGGTGGCAGATTTAACAGCTACTGACACTTGCTAATCATGGTCTCTCTTTGGGCTTTCAGCTTACTGACATTAACTTTTACTGGGCTGCAGCTTTGATACTGTGTTTCATACTCACAACTTTCTTTTTAACAGTTGCTCACAATTTCTAAGTGCAATACATTAGTAAAGTGAAACAGATTCATTTAATAACCATCATCTTAGTCGATTAGTTTGCGAGCACAGGTAGTAGTAATACTTTGCTTTTAAAACTGCAAATACATTGGTTGATAATACTTTTACCAAATATGACTTCTGTATTGACATACGATGTTTAAGCAAGCAAGCATGATGTAAGATGATGGTCCCCAAATATTCTGTATTGTGTAATGCAAAATGGCCACTATCTGGTGACTTTTTCCCCCTTTTTCTTTCATTTATATGATAAAAGATCCTTATCCATAAATCCATTACTCTGCAATATTCCTCGTTTAAAAAATCAACAAGCATTTTGTGATTGCAGTATCTGTATCTGTTATACTGGTGAATCACATTATAAAGCGTTTATCCTGATATTATTTTTGGCTATACAAAATGTTAGGAAATGTGTGCATGATGAGCCCAATTCAGTGGGAGTTGACTAAGCATCTCCCCTCTGTGTATTGGAAGCCTTAGCTCTGCTGGGAAGAGATCACAATGCGCCTCCTGTTCACGTTAATGTAGCCCAAATCCCAGAAGGAGTGTTGCCGACACAGAAAGCATCAGTGTCACCAGATAGTCCAATAAGGCCTCCAACATCCAATGTGACTGGAGTGGCATTGGAAGGCAATCTGTTCCAGTAGGCCACTGTAGGCCGTAAATATGCTAGCATTTCCCCACATCGTGAAAAGCATTTTTTTTAAAATGAAGGGCAGGGGACGGGGGAAGTAAGGTGTTTAAACACAACACCGATGACAGAAAATCTCCGTTGCAGGTAAGAAATTTCCTTCGCTGTCCTTTCTATAACTCACCAGGTGAAGGTCTATAGTGTTTTCACATTTAAACGTTGTATGTGCCATTTCATGGACCATTTTTTTTGTTAACTTGGATCAGTCCTACTGGATGAGAAGACAGTTGGGTTTTAATGCCATCATACATTTTCCCCAGTACTGAATGAAATATATGCAGTTATGATTTGTTACGGTGACCCATGTACATGATTAATCCTTAAAATTGGTGTGTCCTAAAGTAAACTGAGAGTGTTTCAGCTTTCATTCTGGGGTTTTGTATGACTTTTTTGTGATATCTTCCTTCCATACCTCCCTCTTTTTATTGAGAGATACCACATAATTCTGGTAAAACCCAAACCTATTTCCATCCTTTATTATACTATAGCATGAATACATTGTTTTGGGAGTGAATTTGTTCTGATAGGCTGAGTTAACTATTCCTATCCGAAACAACAACTGATGCCTTTATAAAACAGAGTTGCTGGCGGAAACAGAAAAGCTCATGAAGGAAAAAATAGAGGTGCAGCGGCAAGCAGAAAAAGAATATGACTACCTTCACAAGCAGGTGAAGGCACTGGAAAGTGATATAGAGGAGCAGGTCAGCCGATATTTGGAACTGGAGCATGAAAAAAATGCAGAACTGATGGATCTAAGGCAACAAAACCAAGCTCTGGAAAAACAGCTTGAGAAAACAAAAAAATTTCTAGATGTAAGTAAGAGATGGGTTGCAAATCCTGCTAGCCATATATGACAGAATTTTTTAAAAGTGGGAGAGAGACAAAAAGGCCATACTCTAATTTAGTTAATACTGCACATTAAAAAAGCTTTCTGTGCGTTTTTACATTTTGATGCAGATTACTTTTTTTTTTTTTAAATGCACATTAAAAATGTAGGTGTTCTTAAAAGGAATGAAGAACAATGTTGATCACAATTTCAGAATTTAAAATTTGTTAAATGCAGACTTGATAATAAAAAAAATTTATTTCGGACCTTGAAAAATACTTTAGGAAAGCATATAGCCACACCCTGACATCTTATGAAACAATGTGTGAGATAAGATGGTTATATTTTAGAGATGTATTTTTCCAGACATGATGAGTAATAGAGAATCATTAGTCATAGTACAGTGGAACCTTGGGTTGCGGACGTAATCTGTGACGGAGGCACGCCCGCAACCTGCAGCGTTCGCATCCTGAAGCGTTCTGGTCCTTCCGGGTTTCCCACGGTCCGTAACCCAAAAACACGTAACCTGAAGCGTCCATAACATGAGGTATGACTGTATTCTAGAGATGGCCCCAAGCGTTTGTGTATTTATTAAGGTGGCCCATTTGAGTTGATATCTAAAGAGCAGCCTAGAGTACAAGCAAGCACATTAAGCTCTGTGCCAGAAAAAGAATTGCCAGTGCTTTGTCAAGCATCTACAATATTTAGGTTCTGCCTTGGCTGTCTGCAATGGCACTATACTGTATATAAAAATGTATTGCTATCAGCCCTGCCACAAATGTATATAGACAGTAAGGCGTGTGCCAAATATCTACCCGCTTTCTTGGGCCCAGTGCTTGTCACATTTTCATAGTCATAAAGAAGATAAGCCATCTGACTACAGTACTTTGATAAAACATCAGTGGTTATGTTCCAACTAGAAAGTTGATTTTCTGTGGACTTCTGCTATTTACTGGTAACAGATGTTTTAATGTGTGTGTGTGTGTGTGTGCGCGCGCGTGCGTGTGTGTGTGTGTGTGTTATTGATAAAAGTAGAAGCACTGTGGTATCATTACATTCATTTTGGAAATTTTGTTTAGTTTTAAGTAAAATTGAAAACAAGATACCATGAGTTAATTTTGAAGTTCATTTGAACATGTTTGCCATAAGAAATATAATGGTTACATTTTCAGGAACAGGCGATTGATAGGGAGCATGAGAGAGATGTTTTCCAGCAAGAGATTGTGAAACTGGAGCAGCAGCTTAAGATTCCCCAGAGGTTTCAGCCAGTCAATGAACACCAAAACAGAGAGGTAAGATACAGGTTTGTTGGTTTGTTTTACCATAAGTACATAAACTGAAATGTTGAAAATGTACAAAAATATAGTCCTCTGTTTGGACAACTGTCCAAGGTTTCATAATCCTTTGTTTATGACCATGGACAAGTATCATGACTGCATGTTCCTCTGTCACCCTTCCTACTTCCCAATTGCATGCCAGCTTTGGCACAAAGATCTGGTCTCGCAGTAAGCCAGAGTACTTTGTTATAGTCAAACTGGGGAATTCTGTCTTAATGTCAGTTAACAAACCAGAAAAATAAGATTTGAATTAAGCTAAAGGCTGCAATCCTTCACATATTTACTTTGAACAAATAAGGTCTGTTGCATGCAATTGGGCTACACATTATTATAACCACTTATTTGTAGAATTAATAGCCAAAACCATAGTTTTTTTTCAGGTGTGGTTTTTAGTTCATTTATTTCCTAATGGTAGTCCCAATGCAGTCAGTCAACACACTTGACAAAATCAAAGTAAGTTCCAAAGGCTGTATGCAAAGTAGGTTGGAGCAGAGGCTCTGTGGGATTCACTGGGAAGATTGAATAGATGATTTGTATTTACTGAACAGGGATAATGAAAGGGAAAACTTAGAATTTTGTAAATTTGCTTTTTATCATTAATACAGAAAGATATGCATCTTTTGTGGTTGTTTATCTTTCTTTCTTGAATTAGGGCAGTGTTTTTTCCATGTGGCAGGCATAGCTGACATAGTTTTAATTTGTGACACATTCCAGGGGTGAAGCGTGTTCACCTGTTTCAATAAAAACAAAATATTTTGAAGCATGTTTAAAGACTTTCATTGAAGCATAAGCTTTTGTGAACTAGAGCCCACTTTGTCAGCTAACACCACAGAGAGACTGATAAAGTGGGGGAAGTGCAAACCGTGGACCCAAAGGTCTATGGGTACAACTGCAGCACAAGCATCCTGGTGCTTGCCAGATGTTTTGCACTATAGCTGCGACTAGCCCCAGCAATGGGACTAATCTACAGAGTTATAGCAGTATCTTGGCAAAGGTGGTTCTACGATTCGTGTAAAATAATCACAGCAACCATATCATATCAGGAAGTAATCGTGGTTTTGCACTCTAGTGTTCTTTCCTCCCTGCAACTCTGTCTGCCTGCCATCCTGCCTGTGTCTGTCTATATGTTTGTCCATACATCAGTCTCTAATCTGGAAGAAGTTGCAGATAACCCTTCATTCATCAGATGAAATACTCCACCTGTGAAAGTTGAAATACATCTTTTAAGAGTTCAACAACTCACTCTTGGGTTTTGTTTAATTTGTGTTTGTGAAACAACATCCTTTTTAATTTGGCAGGCTTGAGCTTCTGCGTAATTTCTGTCTCTTGTACATACAGTTTGAACTGGTAGCTGTCCACCCACTGGGGAGTGTTTTGTTAATTGGTTTTCACTTGCTATCTTTCTTTGGCCAATTACTACTTCTTTCTCAATGAGGTCTTTCTGGCTGCCTCATAACTGAACATTCCATTTCAGTATGCGTGGCGGCCAACATCCTCTCTTTCCTCTCAATGTGATTTCTCTTGAGTCTTCCATCTTACTTGCCTTTATTCTCTTGGCTTCTGGTTAGTAAGTAGCTCCTTGTACCTAAATACTTCAGAGACTGAAAGCTTTCTTCTTACTTCCTGCCTCTTTTTCTCCTATGCAATTTAACTCGGTTAACGTTATAGTAAATTTGTGTTTGAACTTATGACCTACATTAGCATACATCTTCTGGAGCCTTCATCAAAAGAGTTCTTCATCCTTAATATTTCAAGAGGTTTGAAATATCGTTCCTGCCTATTGTCACCAGGTTGAGCAGTTAACAAATCACCTCAAAGAAAAAACAGACAAATGCAGTGAGCTTTTGCTCTCTAAGGAGCAACTTCAGAGAGATGTGCAAGAACGGAATGAAGAAATTGAGAAATTAGAGTGCAGAATCAGAGAACTGGAACAAGCTTTAATGATCAGTGCAGACAGTTTGCAAAAGGTATTTTTTTGTGGACAATGTTTTATATATTTATTATCAACAAGAACATTCAGTTATTTAATTGTGAATTAAAGAGATGTGATAGCTAATATCCTTACTTTAAAGGTGGAGAAGCAGTTTGGCTCTACAACAATAAGGGGAGAATTGCCCCTTGAAGCACAGTTACAGGCTGAGCAAGAAGCTGTAGACAGGAAAGAAAAAGAGGTAGAGTATCCCTTTCAATTATGCAGATAAGTTAATACTTCATATAATTCATTTCAGTCCAACTTCACAGGATGCAGAGTATGCAGAGGGTCAGAATAGTCACATGGCTCCACTGTATGAGCCTGGCTTTCTTCTGCGGGCCAGACATGTGGCCTAGATGAAACTGCCCCCCCCCCCCCGAGTGGAGGTAAGAGGAGCAAAGAGAGCCACATACCACATTCATGGCAAATGTATATGCGACCACATAGCTTGGGAGCCCCAAGGCAAAGGCAGGGCCATGGTATGGTATGGCTGCTGCTGCTTAGATATAAGCCAGCTCAAATGTTGCTTAGCTCATTGTGGAGGGGAATGATGTCTGGAAGAGGCCAGCACATGCCCTTTTCCAGACCCTGTGACACAACTTGTGGTCTCCCCATACCCAGCCACCTGGTCAGTTTGGATACTTTTAGCCTAGGAGATCACAGTTGCCTCTTAAAAAACCTGAGTCATCTACAGGTTATACAGCTTCACCACCAGACTTGATGGGTGTTTAGTATTACTATTGTGCCGCTCTGCAGTGTTCTCTAGCCACAAAGTGCAATGCACCATCCTGATATAATAGTGGGCGCCCATTTAAAATCTCAGGGTGCTGAATCACTGTGCCCTCAGCCACAGACAAATAGCCCCACCAGCTCTTGTAGGTCCTTTGTCACCTTCCTGAAGGAACAACATCTCTGGAATAATCTTCAGGATGTGTGTAGCCATTGTATATCTAGTGCTATATTGAGAATGGGGGAATAGAAGAAATGAGCTAGCATCCATCCATAATTCTCCCTGTTCATTGTAAAATTGAGTATTTTTTTAAAAGACTTTAGAATTAGAAATTAAATACAAACATTTGTTTCTGAAAATAAGTATGGTCGTAAGATTGCAGAATGGTTTTTTATTTTTATGGTTTTTGCTTGTTTAAAAGACGTTATCCCTTTGACACTTACCTTGGGTATATAGATCATAAATCTTGAAGAACAATTAGAGCAGTTTCGCGAGGAACTAGAAAACAAAAACGAAGAAGTACAACAGTTGCACATGCAATTAGAAATCCAGCACAAAGAGTCCACTACAAGACAACAAGAACTTGAGCAAGAGAATAAATTTTTCAAGGTAATTATCTGGAAAGGAAATCCGGTATTTCCCACCCATCTTCTTCTCTTGAATGAACACATCTGCAAATCATGAGTTTTTAAAACTTTTAATGCATAACATCCTGGTTTCTTCTTTTTTAAAAAGAATATATTAATATATATCTGTATATTCATCTTGTAAATGGAAAAGAATGAGAGAAACACAAGTTACATTATTTGCCGCTGTTTTTTTGTCTGTAGGAGGATATGGAAAAAATGGGACTAGCTATCCAGAAACCTGAAGATACTTCTATAAAGGGTCATCATGCAATTGCTGGAAAATTTGTGCAGATCATACAGGAAAAGGAACAGGAAATAAATGAACTTCATGAACAAATTTCAAAACTGCAACAGCAACTTGAAATTACAACAGATAACAAAGTACATGGTTTTGGGAATCTTTTGTGGGAGCCTCTCTTTTCATTGTGAGATGTAAAATCAAGACTTCCGTATAAACCAAACAGTTTAAGATGTTAGAACGTGGGTTAGGCCACACTGCATTTAGAAATCCATGTCCTGATTTTCAAAATACAGTTCTCATGGATTCTGCTTTCTCTTGATATATTTATTGAAATCTTAATTTCTGTGTAGTGGTAGATAATTGTGCAATTTTAGTCACAATTCCTCTGTAGGATAACTGGAGCAATATAAACATACATAATCTGAGTAGTGATTATCAGGATGCTAATGAAATGTATCATCTCCAGTACAAGTATTTATACAATGGGTTGTACTCTAATGCCATCTGCTGGATTTTGCCTAATTTCTGCCAGAGGTTTGCAGAAAAAATACGTTTTATAACTGAAATTGTGATTCTAGAAAGTTGCTGAATTCTTCTTGCAAACTTAGGATAGAGTGTCAGTGTATATTTTACAGCAAAGCACAAAAGGCAGACCAGTTTTTAATAGTTTTCAGAGTGCTGATGCCAGTTACTGTGAAACAAAGTGCTTCGAAAAGCAAAATCTAGTGAGTCATAATATTTCTCTGTTCCAAGTTATAATAGTATTCCTGCTATTTTCAGGTTTTCAAAAGAGAAACTTGTTCTGGATCTTCCCTCCCCTCCTCCTTTCAATTTCAGGATCCCATATTTCTGTTCCTTTCATGACTACATGCCTAAAATCACTACTGTTGCTACTCATTTAGATATGTTACTTGTTCTTCAAGTTATGTAGCAAGTCCTCCACACAGCCTCCTTTGTATTAGCAATAGAGAGAATTCACTAGCTTTATTTATATGTCTTTTCAGGAATTGCTATATCTTTTGGAAAGAGGAAGACAATTATTTGTAGTGCTTCCCATAAATCCTGTGACTTTATCTTGTATCATTAAGATGTAAAATATCTAGAGCTTCTGAGTTTTCTGGTTCCATCTAGTTGTTGTTTTTTTGTATTTCTTTTAATTTTAAGATTTTTGTGGTGGCTAATAAATGCTTTCTGCATCCTTTTGCTGAGAAAGCAAAAAGAAAGAGTTTTACTAGGTGAGGCCAAAGTCCATCCAAAACTCTATTCTTGAAGTTGTTATAAATCAATCACTGTCATCTATTCAAAGCCAATATTTCAGCTATTCTACATTGGTCTTTTGAATCCATTCTATTTATACTTCTCTTTCTGTTTCTACCTTTCAATTCCTAGCATTGAAACTCTTCCTGAGGTTTCTAAAGCACACCTTCCCCATGTAGCTACTTCTGTCTTCCTCTAAATTATTTGTCTGAATAATTTGAATCTTCTTACTTGGTCTTTACACCTTTCCCTCTTTCTAAACAGATTTCTTTTAGATAAAATTCTGGAACATTCCTTGTATGGTTGGCAACTTATCTCTTGGATCATTTTGCCTTCTTCATAATAATACACCAGTGAAATAATATGCTTTATTATTTTTATTTCTTCTGCTACTTCATAGTGTCCTTCCCCGCCCCCTTACAAAATCTCTTACATCTGTATAGTTGCCACTGTTTTGTAAAGTCATGATTTCACAGCTTTTGAATAGTCACCGGTTCTTTTTTCTCTCAGTCAAATGGCTACTAGCCACAGTGGCTATGTTCTCTCTCACTATCAGAGGCAGTATGCATCTGAATGCATGTCAGGAATCACAAGTGGAGATAGTGCTATGGGCTTCCCATAGGCATCTGGTTGGCCACTGAGAGAACAGGATGCTGGACTAGGTGGGCTTTTGACCTAACCCAACATGGCTCTTCTTACGTTGTTAAATGTATCCCACCTTTAAAAAAAATAAAAAAGATATGAGGCGTTGATTGTATGAGTTTCTCTTTTTTCCAACCATATAGAGTCGTACCTTGGTTTTCGAACAGCTTTGTTTTTGAACGTTTTGGCTCCCGAATGCCACAAACCCGGAAGTGACTGTTCTGGTTTGTGAACTATTTTTGGAAGCCAAACGTCCCATGGGGCTTCCACGGTTTCCGATTGGCTGCAAGAGCTTCCTGAAGCCAATCAGAAGCTGCAGTTTGATTTCCATACGTTTTGGAAGTCAAACGGACTTCTGGAACGGGTTCCGTTTGACTTCCAAGGTACGACTGTACTTAGATAATATAGCAACTTCATCAGTGTAGGAAGATGTGGAAATTACCCTATGATTCTGTAACTTAGGAGACCAATCAGGCTCCTTACTTATTCATTTTTTTGTTGTATGTTTGGACTGTGGAAAATAATGTTAAGTTCTAGTAACTAGGGATATAACAGTGGTTTTGTCGAAATAACCAGCACTCTGGAGAGTTCTTTTTTGCAAATGGCAAATGGGAGTTCAGTAACTAGAATGAAGCTGAGGAGCTGAGATATAGGAATAGTTCTGGCAGAGAAAATATCAGTTGAATTAGAGTTACACAAATTACTCTCTAAGCTGCTTGTATATCTGCAGACATAATTGATCAAAAAGCACTATGAAGCGACTTGGTCCTGCATATAGTCCCTTTGAACACAGTGAATTTTATATTCCCCAGTGAATTTTATATTTTCCAGAACTTGAAACATTTAAGTGGAAAATACTATGAAGTTTATGTTTGGACAAACCAAAATTCTTAAATAACTCTCAGAAACATTTGGTTCTTAAAACTTCCATGCGAAGGTAGATTGATTGGCACTATGCAATCAATCATATATTGATAATATTAGGAGTTGTTTATGTAAGCAAGTTGTTGGAATCAATTCCAGAACTGTCTACCTCTTTTGGATAATTAAATATTTTTTATTTCTTTGACCACCTAGGTGATTGAGGGCAAAAATGAGCACATAAGGGAACTGGAGGCCCAAATAGAATATTTAAAGAGCGATCAGGAACGTGTGAAGCAAAACAGCGAACAGGAACTTGAGCAGCTAAATGACGTTATTGAAAAACTCCAGCAGGAGTTGGCAAATATTGAGCACAAAGTACCGCTGGACTTTTCTTTGACTCAGGAAGATGCAGATAACTTAAAATACCAGCTTGATATCGTGTTGGCAGAAAAGGAAGCTTTGGTGAAACAAGTGGAAAATAAAGATGTAGAGGTTTCTGTCATGAAGAATGAACTTGAGGAAACAAAATTAAAGATGAGCAAGTTGGAGAAAGAAGTAGATGCACTGAAGAAAGAACATGAGAAAAATGAAGGAATACACAGAAACATGCAGATGGACAGTGGTGTGGCAGAAATACGAGGATCAAGCCAACTGAAAACTGAAAGTCAGAAGAAAACTAAAATGTTAAAAAATGAAACCCCTCTTGGCTATGAGGAGGAAAATGCCAAAGATTCTTCCAGCACAAAGTTGCAGCAGCTTCAAGAGGCTTTGGAGGAAAAGGATTCAGAGCTAAAGAAACATGGCAATCAGCTCACGGATTTAAAAGAGCAAGCCCAGGCTGAGTCAGCGGTGCTTAAACAGAAAATAACAGAGCTGGAAGAAACGCTTGAGCAGAAAGTTGCTGCAGCCCTTGTGAGTCAAGCTCAGCTGAAAGCAGTTCTGGAGCAAAGTAAACTTCTCCAAGAAATGCAGGTGGTTTCAGGAGACGCCTTAGAAGCTATAAAAACTATTTCAGCGGAGAAAGGAAACAGCAAGCCTGGAGAAGATGCAGGTTCTATATTATCTTCATTATCCAACAAACTTTTGGAAATGGAGAGCCAGCTGGCAGGTGCACAGAGCAGCCTGGAGCTAGAAAAAGCAAAGGTGGAAATTGCACAGAAGGAAGCAAAGGAGAAGGAAGAGAGACTTGCTGAACTTCACCAGCTACTAGCAGAAGTAGAAGAAAAGCACAAAAAGGAGAAAGCAAAGAGTTCTAAGCAAGAAAAAACGCTTACTGCTCAGGTTTGTGTGGCCCGAAAATATCTGCTCATTCTTCTTTTATGGAGTAGGTGACTTTTCACAAAATATGGGTGAGGTGATGTTGGAAAACACCATATACATGACCAGAAATGTTTCTGCAATAGTTCATCAAGTCTCCTTGCACAGTGGGCAACAGATTTCTCAGTTGTAAGGAAACTTGTATCTTTTCGCTTTGCTTATCATGAACTATTGCCGGTTCTATCAGATTATAATAATACTAGCTGCATAACTGTGCAAGGTAGAAAGAAGCACCTTCCCATCAATATACTTCAGTAAATTCTAAAAGGTCACCCAATTAAGTATTACTGTTTCTGAGGATGGATTCCAAAGACCATGTGTGAACCTCTACCCTCCTGCTGGAAATACTTTGGTTTCCTTTTGTGCAGTCTGCAGGTTGGAGTGGGAAGGAGCTGCTTACCTGGTTTCCCAGTACCTGGGTCTCTTGCTAGTTTCTGAGATGGGGAGGGAGCAAGGCAGTGGGGAAGTTGGTGCATTGCAGGCAAGTGGTGGGAGTTCCAGATTGACGGTGCTGCATCACCTGCTATATGCCAGCATCCCTGCTGCCCGCCAGTAACTGGCAGTGACCCCAGCATTGGGACGCAAGGTAAGCAGTACAGCCCCACCCTGCTCTGCCCACCAACTGCTACTGCTTGTGCCTTTCAAATAACCGCTGCTGAAAATGAGTAGACATTTTCTCTTGCTGATTCAATGCAAGTAGCTTCAGACAAGTTGTAGCACACTCAAAGAAGCACTTTGCTCGGCATGGGCTCTTGGAATCGTAGCTTTAGGTTATTCCATTTAATGCCATACTGTTGTGCTCTAAGTGCTAAAGGTAATACTGGCCTGGTATGCATGATGTGGTAAGTCAGGCTTCCTCAACCTCGGCTCTCCAAATGTTTTTGGCCTACAACTCCCATGATCCCTAACTAACAGGACCAGTGGTCAGGGATGATGGGAATTGTAGTATTAAAACATCTGGAGGGCCGAGGTTGAGGAAGCCTGTGGTAAGCTGTGACTCGCCATGACCTGCTGAATATGCACACTAGGCCAATATCTGTATTGTAGTACTCAGTGGCCTTTTCAAATGCTTCAATGGACTTCTTTAATGACCCAGAGCGCTTCAGAGACACCACATCTTAGCTGCATGGTCCTGATTTCATTGGTTAGCAACCTAATGAACTACTTAAAGCTTTGTTGCACAGCTTATGTCACAAGGAATCATGATATCAGGGTTGTAGTAGCAAATAAGCAAAACATGCCTGGGCTTATAGTCACAAAATTGGGGTTTTTTTTGTACATTGCTGTGCAGGTGGCTAAAGAATTGAGTGAAAACGAAGAAAGAAATATACTGTCTGATGATCCTGAACTAGAGAGAATCAGAGCTGAGTCTGTTGCTGCTAAGGAAGAGCTTAATAGTTACAGAGAAAAGGCAGAAAAACTTAATGAGCAGTTAATGGTAAGAACTGAACATTGCCATAATTATTTCATTTTGAGCTAATGATTGCTTGCAATATTTTCATAAAAGACTGTTTGGTTGAAGGGTGGTATTCTTATTCTTATATCAATTTGCATGATGTTTTTCCACATAAATGTGCCCAAAGCTACCTATGGGGTTTTTAAATTAAACAATTTAAGGAACTTTACCATTTTATGTTTGTACAACTTCTATTTCTGAAAATGTCCGTGTTTAACTTACAGTTGAATTCCCTTGTTTGTTTTTGTGAGTTACATTGTAATGGCCACTGGCTGCCAACAATAAAAATCTGACTTTTTGACCACTTTTAAACCACTTCAGATGTTTTAAACTCGATGCTTTGAAAAAGGTATTTGAAACACCTGTAATTCTGATCCATTTCTAGGTAAAAGAAACAAGTTTACTTCGTCTCGAAGAAGATCTAAGGCAAACCAAAGATAAGCTGGCTGAGGCAGAAGAGAAAATTGAAAATTATGTAAGAAAGGAAAAGTGCGTTGAAAAGTTAGAGGGTGTTTGTATCAATAGAAGTGATGCATCATGTCAGACTGACAAAGCCCTGCACATCAACAGCTGCAACCAAACTTCACAGCTCCTTGTGAAAAATGAGGAAATTCAGATTGATTTACAGAATGGGTGTTCTGCAGAGGAAGTTGCAGAAATCATAAAAGAATTCAGTGAAAAAATTGACAAAATGCAGGAGCTACATGCTGCTGAGATCATGGATATGGAGACCCGGCATATCTCGGAATCGGATGCACTAAAAAGAGAGCAGTTTATTGTAGTGCAGGAATTAACGGAGGAATGTAACACTTTGAAGGATGTCATAGAAGCCCTGAGAGATAAAGAGGTGTGTATTATCAATAATGTCACAACACTTCCATTTTCAATAAGAGGGTTTGCAGGGTGCCTACAAGGGAGTTGCACCAGTCATAGCATCATGGAGTTCTATCACTATCAGATAAATTTCCGTAGTTTCTCATCAGTCCAGGGGAATCCAGTGATAATGTGGGAAGAATGCCCAACCTTTTTCTTGCAGGCTTCCATAGATGGTGCAGATGGTGATGTTCTTTTTGTGGCACTCATGGCTATTAGAAGTGAGCACATGTGGTGCTTCTGAAACTAGCACTCTTCATAGGAAATAGCTGCCTTATTGAGGGTTCCCTGGGGATTAATAGGGATAAGAGGAGAGGGAGGGTATAAGGAAAGGGGTCTGGGAGGGCTTTGAAAGGGTTTATGATAGGACTTGGCATCTGGAGGCCCTTGGGGAACAAATCTGCCCTTGTTGGGGGAATACTGATTAGTTCTCCAATATCTTTTTATAGAAAGGTTGTGGATGTGGACATGAATTGGATTCCCATAGAAGTGCTGGTCAGGGATTTAATGGAATCAACATTTTAAAGTGGGCCTCAAATACTTTTTCCTCTAAATTTCAGTGGCTGGTATAAATTGCAGAGATGTTATAAATTGTTGAAAGCAAGCTGAATTTAAGCTGGGAAGGTTGGTTGCTTTTGTGCTGACCTTGTAAATGATAATGAAGTGTGGTTGTATTTAAAACAACAACAACAACTAGTAGTTGTGCTGGTTGCTTTTGTTATTGTTTTCTTTAAAAAGCAGTTCATCCGTTTATTACAGTGAACTCAATCTTGATCTTTAGATTTATTTATTTATTTTGAATTTTAGGGGATCCCTGGCATAGCACAACCCTCATCTTCTAATGCTAGAGATGGATGCTCCAGTGGTAAGAGAGCAATGTTTTTTCTCTGCATGCAGATTCAATTCCCACTATCTCCAAATATGGTTGAGAATGTCTCCTGTCTCTTGCTGCATTTGGCAGTATTTCCCTTTCCAGAAGCCATGTTGATTTGTCCCAATGATTTGCCTGTTTTAGACTCTAGTTCAGACTGGAGCCAAGGAGCATATCTTGTACCAAGCCAAGGATCAGATGCTGTATCAGAAGGAATAGGAGATGAAGGTGAAGAATCAACAGATATTCTTCCAAAGGGAATAAAGGTAAACAAGGGGATTTTACACCAGTATAATCTGGAATCCATTGCAACAACTATTACAGAGATTAGAGGGGAGATGTAGAAACAGAAAAACATGCATACTGTTTGAGGAGCCAACATTTCCTCTTTGTTATAGTCATTGCTCTGGGCCAATTTGAGCATTATGAGGAGAAAATTACAATCTTTCACTTCCATTTTTATATAAATCACAATTCCGCCTTACTTCCAAATTTGAGGTTGTTGGTTTTTTGTTTTTTTTAAAAAAACTATGGTTTCAAAGCAAGTCATAAACTCAAAAAGTAGGGCAAAATGAGGCTCTTTGGGTTATTGAAAAGTGATAGCTTCCAATCTTGTCTTTACAGCCATGAAGGTAGGGAGAGAGTGTTCAAGCCCAAGGCACGTGCAAGTTTGAGCACTTAGGGGGACAGTGGCTCCCCATTGTCTTTGGACTGCCCCTTTATCTTTGCATGGCTGATTTGATATGATGTGCTCAGAATGGTAAACAACAAACAGCATGATTTTATAACAGCTTTTGGCTTCTTTTTTTAACAGGGATTGCTAAGAGCTATTCATCGGGAAGGTGAACAGATTATCTCTCTCTCAGAATCTCCTTATAAGGAAAGTAACGTACATTCTCTTAAACAAGGTCCAGAATTTTGGCTAGAAGAACGTAAGGCTTTCTTGGGCACTGTTTCATCTTTGAAGGATGTAATTGCAAAAATGCAGATTCACAGGGACACTGAGGTAATTATAACCGCAAAACTGCTTAGTCTTCATGGTTCGTACTAGATGCCTTTTTCTTTACATAGGTTAATGTGAAATATTTGTTGTGCATTCTTTGATAGAAGAGGGCTATGAAGGGCGAAAAATTGACTGCAAGTAAATTTAAGTTCCTTGCTAAATCGCATGCAAGTTATTTTTAAGTTTGGCCATTCCAAGCAGAGATAAGAAACTGATCTAATTCTTGCCATATGTAAATCAATCCTATACAGGTCAACTTAGTAGTGACTCTCAATGTGTTCAGTGGGACTTACTCCTAGGAAGGTGTATATAGAATTACAGCCCAAGTCATGCAAGCTCCAGAGAACTTGTACACACTCAGCATGACCTCTGATTTTTCTGCTTTGAACAGTAACCTACCAAAATCACAAGCAGCTTTTCAGATACCTTTGATTCAAAAGTGGCTTTGAAGACTTTGAAGGCAGAAGGGCCAATACCTAAATAACAAAAAGTAAAGACTGGCCAGTCATATACAAAAGCAATCAAACTGAGAATGTGGTCATATTCTTTGTTACATTTTTAGTTGGATTTAATTATTATTTTAATTAAGCAAAGGGCAAAAGGCTCAAGAATGACAAGGTTTAATGCAGAATCCAGCACAATAGTACTCCTAAAATGAAGGGGAGGTTGCAATATGGCTCACCTTCCCTGGCCCTCTAAGCAAAACTAAACCCAACAACAACTATATTGAGAGTTTACTCAGCTTCTCAGTTGTTTACAAAAACTGGACCTAGCACTCACACATATTATTGGAGGCATCAGGCCCCAGTTGTCACACTTAACACACTGAAGTGGAGTTGTCTCCAGATTCCAAATGTTCTTCTACAACATGTACCACAAGCTTTACTCCAGTTACCACCACAGCTAGCCCAGAATCTGTTCCAGCAATTTGGGCCACCTCAAAACATGTATGCAGCTTCTTTGAGTATTACTGATGACCACATTCTTATTGTGATGAAATGGAGATTGAAAATCTTGTACCTGGCACAAATGAGTAGCAACAAAATATGTTGAAATTAACTCTCCAGGAAGGCAACAATGAGTTGCATTCAGGCAATTGGCGCTGAATAAATGGTAAGCTATTTCCTCTTAGAAAAACAGCGCTCTTCAGTATCCCTCAAAAAAGCACAGGTATTGATTCCCAGTAGTATTTAAATATATTTAAATAGTATGCATAAGTTAAAAGTCAGATCAGTGAAAGTTAACAACAAAAAAGTTTGACGTGATGATATGACTACTTAATTGCATTCATGCCTTTGTAGTTTTATGCAGGATCTGAATCTTCTGAAGGTGTCTCAGACTGGCGAGCTGAACTTCTGTATGCTGTTCAACAAGTGTTTCAAAAAGAAAAGGACGTTCTTCTAGCAGCGTTTCAAATGGAGTTGGCTGAAATGGGCATTAGAGATGTAATGGAGATCGTGGATCAGTTGGAAAAGAGACTTCAAGAACAGGTAAGACTTACTCATGTATGGCAAAAATTGTGATTCTCTCTTGACAAACTTTTAAATTACTGTATTAAACTACAGAAGCTCTTCACATTGTGGTTTTAAATCCTAGCAATTGTCTTGCCTGTTGCTCCACAGTCTTGCCTGTCAATCCAGTGTCCAAAAGCATATCGGGGAAACAATTTATATACTGCTTCATCTGCCTTCCATGTTGCTAAGGTTGTTCCCAAAGAGTCAACTTTGAACTTCCTCCAAAACTGTAGTTTATAAACTTTTTCCATCTTTGACTGCAAACCTATACCTTTGTACCCCCTAAGCTCCATTGAAACTTACTTCTGGGTAGATATATATATAATTGCACTGCAACAGGAATATTTCCTTCACTTAAAAATGTAAATTGAAAAGCATTCTATAAAGATGTAGTGTCATGCTATTGTGATACCACAATGCTTTTATTTTATAGAAATACAGTTTAAGAAAAGTAGAAGACTTGTTATTGAAGATCACCACACAGAAATGATAAAACTATAAACATTAATAGTTATTACTGCTCCCTTGATGAAATCCTGCATGTTTTGCATTATGTGCTCTTCAGTGGCAAACACAATGTTCTGTATAAAATGCTTGAGATGACAATAACTTGCTAAATTGTGATTACTGAAGACACATTTTAGATAATAATCTGGGTTATTGCTCACTCATTTGGTGTTATTGTTCGTTCTTTTGTTTCTAATTGATAACAGCACATATTTCAGAGAACTGCTGTGGACTGCATTCAGAATGCGGATAGAAGAAGTCTATTAATGGAAATCAATTTATTGCGTGCTCAGCTGAACAACAGAAGAACTGATCTAAGGGGAGAACTAGAAATGGAGCCAAAATGTCACGGTAATTTATATGACTCTGTGCTGCTGTGTATGCTTATATATTCATGAAGGTAAAGGGACCCCTGACCGTTAGGTCCAGTCGTGAACGACTCTGGGGTTGCAGCGCTCATCTCGCTTTAGTGGCCAAGGGAGCCGGCGTACAGCTTCTGGGTCATGTGGCCACCATTTATCATCCCGCCAGAGCAGTACCTATTTATCTACTTGCACTTTGACGTGCTTTCAAACTGCTAGGTTGGCAGGAGCAGGGACCGAGCAACGGGAGCTCACCCCGTCGCAGGGATTTGAACCGCCGACCTTCTGATCGGCAAGCCCTAGGCTGAGTGGTTTAACCCACAGCGCCACCCGCGTCCCTTATATATTCATAAACATCTGCTAATAGATGGAGCCGTTGTTCTTATCTGAAAGGTGTTTCTACTTGGGTGTTAGGATGTCAAGTGGGATTTGGTTCCCCCTACAGTTGAATGCAAGCAAAGCCTTCCAAGGAAGTTGACTCTCCCTCCCTTGAAACCTCAGTTCTTTTTCTGGCCAAGCTAAGGAGGACCCTAGAGAAAAAAATGGGAGATAGGAAAACCAGACATAGACAAATGGATAAAAAGACAGTTACAAGTCTCCTTGTTGGACATGCCAGTTTCCCACTCATTGGTGGATGTATGGCATCCGAAGTGCTGTTAATTTTCTCCTCTGAACTGGGAGGCAGCAATGAACTTTGAAAGAGATTTCCACAGTCTCTTTGCCTACTTCAGGAGGCATGGCTAAACCAAAAATCGCCTCTTCTCTTGAACTGGTTATTTTGAAAGGACTGGTATGGATGGCAATGACAAAAGGACTATCTATAATTACACTTCATGGCTGATGGCATGGTTTTACTTGGCACCCTGGTAGTTTCTAGCTAACTCTGCTGATATATGAGACAAGAAAGCAGGTTTTATTTGCTTGTGTATATATTTACTAAGGCAGAATGGGGGTGACTTATTGGGGGAAATTCCACGTTAGATAACTGGGTGGGAACTCCTCAAACCAAGAAGTCTCTTCAGAAGAAGCAGACTATAAAACAACTTCAGGAGTTAAGGCTTTGAGAATTTCTCCTCCGTTTGCTTGTCTGCCTGAAAAGAGTGGGAAGAAGTCTTGCAGTTTTAGCTCCCTCCCTTCTGTATCTTGCTTGTCTGCTGCCATTCCCTCCACTGGCCAGGAGCCGTATTGCTTCTTCCAACTCTATTCAACCAGAGCCGCCACCTGCTGTCATCACTTCTAATGTGGGACAAGTTTGGGCCATGCACACAGTTGCCACCGCTCTGAACTGCACCTGCAAGATAGTAGTTGGAGCTCTGTATTTCAAGTGCCATTGGGTCTACCTCATTAGGCACCTTCTCCCTCATTCTACGTCTCGACCTCTGCAACACTCGATAATCTGGATGACAGACTCTGAAGCACACATGTCTTGGAGGTGGGTGAGGTGGTGCTTTTCCCCAAAGCCTTTCCCATCTTTGAAGGCTGCTTGCCTAAATGAAGAGGCACAAGGAAAAGCAGAGAATAGACAACAGACTGAGGGGAGGGCAAAATAAATCTGATATTTGTTTGTGACTAAGAGCAGTTCTGAGGCAAGCACAGAGACAGTCACACTAACTAAATAAATCTAACATACTGATAGGTAAACAGTCACAATACAGTACTGTTTGCCAAAAAGCTTGAGGAAGGAGAAGACTGAAGATGAGAGAGGTATGTCAAGGGTCTGTTCTGAGTGAAGGCATGAAAGGAACTGGCTTCAAGGGAGGGCGAGTCCACAACTTCCTGTGAAGTTACATTATTTCCTGCCTTTGAGCAATAAGGGGAGCCAAATCCCTCTTGGCAACATCCCAAAGCCATGGAAGAACTGTCTCTTCCTTTTCCTTCAGGCTAGTGCTGTCTTTCTTGACATATATGTGTTTGTACCTGTTTCTTTGCTACCATTTGCTGAAATCAAACGTGTTTTATAAATGATATATTGGACTTGCTACAGCCATTTGCTCAAGGTGTTTTTTTCGATCATAAAGGATGAGTGTGTACAGTCAGTTACTTATTGTTTGACTGCATATTCTCTAGAATTGTTGGGGTACAACATGGAGGTGCAAATGGAGCTCAGTAATATAAAGGACAAAGCAGCTGAGGTTCAGGAGCAGCTGAATTCTGAGAGGGTGATGGTTGCAGAACTGAAGAATGAACTTGGACAGACTAAACTGGAACTGGAAACAACACTGAAAGCCCAGCATAAGCACTTAAGAGATCTGGAAGCCATCAGGTGAGGTTCTCAGTGGTGGGGTCCTATAGTAAATCTGAAGTTTAATGTCGATATAAATTATATATCCATAATTTTTCATACAAAGTCAGTTTGACTTCTCTGGTTTTTAATTATAGAAAAAAACCAATGGCCTCAAACTGTAATAGCTATAATAGCTAATGTGGTATGGGGTTGGTTATTTTAAGCTGTTTAATTACTTAATTCAGGGCTTATTCACACTGAGCTTTCTACTCTTTCCAGGCACAGTCTGTGCTTTAAAGCTCCATGTTTTAGCATCCTTTTCTTATTTTATTTTCTTTATTTCTTTTTGCTCCAGAGCTTTGCCTGCGAAAACCTACTCTTTTAAAAGTCAATCAGAGAAAATAGCAATCCATGGATACCTGAATTAACGCTTGCTCTGATTGACCACTAAAGATCGGGTTTACATGGGGAAACATCTGGGGCAAAAAACAAAAAAAAAACCTTGAAAGAGGGGCAAAAGGTAAGGGTGGATAATCCCTTAGATTGACTTGCCTCATTTTGCTGACGCTTAAGAAAAAATATTCTACAAGGAACAACATGTTAACTCCACAAACATGGAGGGTCGGGATGATGTCGAATTAGTGGGCAAGGAAGGATTCAGTACTTCCTAAACAAATGTCCACCCCCCCTCATTACTATTAGGAGGCAAATATGAAGTTGAGAACCTAATGTTTCCCTTTTAACATGTAGTTTCACACTCAAGTGTCCACACACATGTGAATAATTTATCCTGTCCTAGTTACTTTCTTGAAAAAGGTTTATAAAGGCAACCTTGTCTTGACTTTTGTCAGAAATGAACTTAAGGGGAAAGCAGCTGAATTAGATTTGCTCAAAGACACCATGGCAAGTGAACAGAAGAAATCAAGAGAGCTTCAGTGGGCGTTGGAGAAAGAAAGGGCTAAAATAGAACGCAGTGAAGAAAGAGGAAAAGAAGAGCTTGAGGTAACAGTTCTTGACCCTTAAAACATTGTGAGCATGTGGAATGTAGTTATACAGAGCTATAGATTTTATCTAACTAAATAATGATGCAGCAAGCAAGGTGTGGATGTAGAAGCAGTGCGCTGACTGACAGTGTGTGACAGTGTGTGTTTCAGTACCTGAAGCCATATGTTCATCCTTTTAGGGACATGAGAAGCAGTCTTACGCAAAGTCGGACTTTTTATTTGTCCATCTAATTCAGTATTGTCCACTCTAACTAGCAGTAGCTGTTTAGAGTGTCAGGCAGAGGTCTTTTACATTACTACATCTGAGCCATTTAACTGGTGATGCCTGGAAGTAAGCCTGTGATACAAGGAATGTGTTCCAGCATGCTAGTCTCTCCCATGATGGACCGTATACTTCTAATAAGTATGTGAACTATTCCTCCTCCTCTTCCTTTGTACCAAGTTTAAATCTACTCGGCTGCCAAATGATGCCTGAGGTTTTTTGATATGCCAGTAGGTGGGAGTCTGAATCCCTTCAAGTTGTCAGAAATAAATTTACATTTCAGCACATTCTCAATAGGCACCCAAAAGACAGCAGAGGACTTTCTTCTTTTAACAAGACTTTTAAGCTGAGATATTTGCAGGTCTGCATCTGTAATATGTACCTTAATCCTTTTTATTGGAGTCAAGGGAAAAAAATATATTTAATGAAGAGACTCCAGCATTAGGTTAAGCCCTGCATTAGAATCACATCTAGTAAGATCTTCAGCCCCAGTAGTGTCAACATTCATGTTGTATTTTCAGATTCATTCAGACAGTTGTGTATCATTTTCTTTTTTCCTTTTGGAAGGATTTGAAATATTCCCTTGAAAATGAGAAACAAAAAGTTGCAGAACTGAGTAATCTTTTGGAGCTGGAGAGAGAGCTGTCAACTGATTTGCAAAAGAAGATCCAGTCCCAAGAAACCTTGAATGCAGCCCAGTTGTCCCAGGAGCGCAGCTGTAACTCTGAGCTTCAGGTACTCCTGGAATCTGAGAGATTCAGGGTTCTTGAGATAAACAGTGCACTAGAAAGGGAGAAAGAGTTGTGTGCCCAGCTTCAGGCAGCTGACCAGAAAAGTCAGGATGGAACTCTTACACCAGCTGAAGAATTACTCCAGGATCTGCAAAAACAACTGGACGAAAAGCATGACTGTATAGTTGCCCTGGTTAGCGAAACTGAGAAATATAAATTGGAAGTTGTGCAATTGAAACAACAGATGGAAAAGGAGAGGCAGGTGCAAAGAAAAGCTCTACAGACTGAGCAAGATGCTAACATCCTGGCACAGAAAAAAGTACACGAATTGGAATCCAAGGTAGAAGATCTTCAGTGGCAGCTTGGGGAGAAGAGACAACAGGTTCATCAGCTGCAATGTGAGGAAAAGAAATTGCAAGAAACAATCCAAGAATTGCAGCAAAGAGAACAGAGAGAAGAGCCCGGAGTAAAAGTGGAAAAAGCAGTATGTCAGAATCTAAATGAGGTATGGTAGCTTTTAGAACATAAAGTTCAAAATTGCAAGTGATTTTAATTGCCCGATAAAATTTGTAATTTCTAGATCATTGAGTCTTAACTTCATGAATCAAAATTGCTTTTAATTGGGGGGAGTGAAGGACAATTGAAAGCAAAATTTTAGGTATTTCATTAAGCTCTCCTAGCATTTGTCAAAAATTGCTATTGCGAATGCTAATAAATTTCATTAAGATAATTCATGCTCTGCCCTTCCATTGTGCTCAGGGCAGCTTACAAGAAGTTTAAATCTACTAAAAAGGGGGAAAGAAAAGACCAATAAAAACCAGCAACAGTTACAGATAACAATAGCTCAAAAATAAGTAGGATCATTTTTAAAAACAGCACCTAAAGGTTTGTGAGGTGCTTAACTTCATCTAAGCCAGTTATACAGTGGTCAAGGATATTTCATATATTGTTATGTAGCTAATGTCCTTGTACATGTTGTATAACTATTTGAAAATTATTTTCTAAATAGCCTTGCGTCATGAAGTATGCAGCTTGAAGCTACTAATAGTTGGGTTGTGTTTTTTTAATGCAGCCTTTATTTAAATGAAATCACCATTTATTCTTTGTAATTATGCAACTTGGTATCTTTTAATGTTACATGTCTAAAATAGTCCTATCAGTCCTTTCATTTAATTCAATAATAGGATTTTGTACTAGATATGGAAATTCAATCTCCCCCCCCCCTTTGCATGTACAGACTACTAGGGATACATCTAATGAGCGAACCAGAAAGTGGGTTTTCCAGCAGAAAATTGGAGGAGTTGAAACAAAAGAATTGTCCTATTCTGCCCTAGTTGGCATGGGAGATGCTACCAAGGAATCTCAAGATCTGCAGATGATTGGACAGAAGCTTATAATTGTGTCTTCCACATTGAAACATCTGGCTAACAAAGCTGCCCAAAGGTTAGAGTGATTTCTTGCTACTGACAATAACTGGATGTTCAGAAACCAATGACTCAGCTTACCCTTTTATTGTTAAGGTGGTTGGCTCTTTTATATTAGCAGCATGCCACATTTGGGGGGATGTGGACTTTAATTGACTGTGTTCACCTTGGGACAAAAATCCTCCCCTTGCTTCAGAAGGAGATAACATGCTTTTCTGATTGACATCAGAAAAGCACTATCCTTTTGGGATTAGGTCATTCTGAATGTAAACTTTGGCTACCTACCAATGCCAAAATGTATGAATCACTTGCTTAAATACGAGGAGGTAAAATATTTTGTTGACTGAGGTGAAGCAGCCCATCCCAAGATGCACAGAGTCGTACGTTTTATTCACAGGAGTCCCACTGAAATAAATAAACATGACTAAGTTGGGTCCATTAGTTTCAATAGATCTCCTTTGAGTACAACTTAGCTGAATACAGTCATACTTTGGTTCACAAACACCTTGCGAGTCAAACGTTTTGGCTCCCAAACGCCACAAACCTGGAAGTGAGTGTTCCGGTTTGCGAACATTATTTGGAACCCTAATGTCGGACGTGGCTCCCGCAACTTCCAGTTGAGTGCAAGAAGCTCCTGCAACCAATCAGAAGCCGTGCCTTGGTTTTTGAACATTTTTGGAGGTCAAATGGACTTGTGCCACTAAATTCCAGGAGTAATAACTTTAAAAGTAACAGTTTTCTTCCCTTTCATGATGTCCCAAATAAACTGCCTGAGCTGAAGCGGTTTGTGCAGAAGCAGACCATTATGGGTCCTTATAGCCCAGGGTGGTTTACCATGGCAGGCAATGACTCTCTGGATTTCATGCAGAAATCATATCCTGTGTTGCTGTCCCATATGCTTTAACTGGAGATGATGGGGATCAAAACCAGGAATGGGACACAGGTGGAGCTGTGGTCTAAACCACTGAGCCTCTTGGGCTTGCTGATTGGCAGGTTGGTGGTTCGAATCCCCACAGTGGAGTGAGCTCCTGTTGCTCTGTCCCAGCTCCTGCCAACCTCGCAGTTCGAAAGCACGCTAGTGCAAGTAGATAAATAGGTACTGCTGTGGCAGGAAGGTAAACAGTGTTTCCATGCACTCTGGTTTCTGTCACGATGTTCCGTTGTGCCAGAAATGGTTTAGTCATGCTGGCCACATGACCCAGAAAGCTGTCTGCGGACAAACACCGGCTCCCTTGGCCTGAAAGCAAGATGAGTGCCGCAACCTCATTGTCGCCATTGACTGGACTTAACTGTCCAGGGGTCCTTTATCCTTTTAATATAAGGATAAAGGACCTAATCCAGCCCACCAGTTAATTTAATTCGGTCCCTGTGGCAATCTCCTGGGGTAAAACCCTAAAAAAAGCTCAATAACTTTGGTTGGCCCTTACACTTGTTCACTTCATCAAATTTGGCCCTCTTTGAAAAAAATTTGGACACCCCTGGTATAAGTTAAAGAACAGCTTTCCAGGAGAAAATGACATAAATTCTTGAATAAAAGTTTAAATCTTCAGGACAATGATGTAGACCATGAAGATGCCATAGCGTTTAGCCACAGTTTAGATTTGCATTAATTTTGTATTAATTTTGCATTAGATTTGTATTAATTTTATATTATTTTATAATATTTTATATATATTATAATTTTATATAATTTTAATATTTATATTAAAGAATTCTGAAAGCTAGGCTTCATAAATGAAAACTAGGTACCAGTTCTTGCATTATGCTACATTTATACCTATATGCATACTGTTACTCTACCTAAATTAACAGTTGTTTTTATTTATTCCAGATTACCATTTGAAAAAGCAGATGATGAAGGCTTTGTTGGAATACAAAATAACATTGAAGAAGTTATCTTGCAGTTACAAATCCTGTCTGGCTTGCCCAACCTGGAAGCAGAGGTGAGAGAAATTAGCACTTATTCAAGACGTTTCTGATACAAAATGTCATAAGTATGTATGCCTGATAAATTAACATGTGTGTATTCAAAACATGCTACATTTTCTGTGAATTCTGTACACATCATTCTGTGGACATAGGTCCTGTTGAATTCTGATGAAACTCAGTTTACCCTAGTATGGGACTCTATCCATTTAAAATTATTATTAATTTATTTAAAATATTTCTTCCTGCCTTTCTGACTAAATACGGGAAGCTCAAGGTGGCTCCCAAGAGAGCAAAATTTAGCAAAATAATAAAATAGGTATATTTATCTGTTTTATTTTGTTACATTGTTTCATGAAAGTTTTTCCAAAGTTGATTTAAAGAACAATTGTGGGCACTCTTCCTGATCTTGTAGCATTTAAAAAAAAATTCTCGGGAGCCAAACTGATCTACTTGAAAACTACTTGTTTTTCTATCTAGATAAGTTCAGACTTGCCATCCTCTGCTTCATTGACTGAAAGATTACTAAAACAGAATGCTGAATTGACTGGGTTTGTCAGCAGACTGAGCGAGGAGAAGAACAATTTGAGAAATGCAGTCATGAAACTGGAGGAGGAGCTTAGACGATACCAGCAGAGAGGGCCGTGTGGAGACTCGGTATGTTTCTACCTAATTTGAATATAAATAGTCCTTCAGTTCACCTTAAGTACTCGTCCAGATGGACTGAGTCATACATCTCTTAAGCTGAGTGCATTGGTGTTAACTTGCACATTTTTAAACGCATGTTTTCCCAAATTTGGGTCTCCAGCTGTTTTTGGACTACAGTTCCCATCATCCCTGACCTGCTAGCTAGGGATGATGGGAGTTGTAGTCCAACAACAGATGGAGACCCAAGTATGGGAAACCCTGCCCTACTGGAATCAAGACCCATCTCATCACAGGGATGCCTGTTAGCTCTTCCTCTAGGTCACTCCCTTCCGTTGCTACCTGACCTCTGGGCATAGCACCCAGCTTTGTTCCCTCAATGGCTGGGACTGAATAACTTCACCATCCCTGCCCTTACCTTCTCCCATTTCTCCTGTGTCTCCTATATTCTGCTGTCTGGCAGCTGGCCATACTCCTATCTTTCTCAGACCGTATCATTAAGAGTCCCCTATAGGATTTGAAGCCCTTCTGCCTTGCCTCGGGCAACAAGGTCCATGGAAATGAACCAGATCAACATTTACAATGGCTGCTTTCTTTCCCCCACCCACCTCTTGCTTGGCTGTGTTTCGATGGGCACCAAATGACAGCGACCAGCTGAGAAGCCCTCTTGCGTTCTCTCTGCACTCATTAGCTGGCTGGTAAACAATGATTAGGATCCTAGCAGTTTTAGGAAGCTTGCCCTGTACTGAGTCAGACAGTTGGTCTGTATAGCTCATGAGTTTTGTCTATACCTACTAGCAATACCTTCAGGATTTCAGGCAGGGTTCTTTCCCTGTCCTACTTGGAGATGCTCGGGGATTGAGCATCGAGACTTTTTGCGCACAAAGCAAGATGCTGTACCACCGAGCTACTGTCTTTTGCTGGAGGCGAGATTTAAACTTTTACTCCCCTCCTAGAGCTGAGGAAGGTTCCTCCCTTGAAATTGGTGTTTGCCTTGTTGGTACTAGTGGACTTAATTCTGCATTTCTTCTGAAATTTCACAAGACTTTCAGGCTGTCGCTGAACAATGGAGGCAGTGTCGATACTCTCCTTTCTTCTGAAAGAGAGCTCTGGAACAAAGAGAAATTGATTCTGCAACAGTCCCTGAAGCAGGCCGAAGCAGAGCTGGCCAAACTGAGGGCAGAATTAAGGAATGAGGCTTTTCTGAGAGAACTGGGGTCAGATTCAGAAAATGCTGCTTTAAAGGTAAGAGGCCTTTCATCGCCTGTTGTTTGGACATTTTGTTCTATTGTTAAGAATATTACTTGATTTTTTTCTTCTTGCATTAATCTGAGGCAAAATGCTTATTATTGCATTTATATCCCACCTTTTCTCCAAGAAGCTCAAGGTGGCCTTCATCATTCTCCCACTCGCCATGTTATCCTTGTAACAACTCTGTGCGGTAGCTTAGGCTGACAGACTGTGACTGGCCCAAACTCAATTCAAGGCTGAGTGGAGATTTGAGCCCTGGCCTGTCACATCCTAGTCTGTTTAACACCTTTCCTTTCCTTTCTTTTGTTTTTCTTCCGATTTTTCCTTCGGATAAATGAAAGGAAAAGGCCAACATTCTGCACTTGGTTGAAGTTCAGAGGAAGAAGATCCTGCATGCAAGTGGAGCCTTTTTCCTTTGCCAGTTAAGGTTGAAGTTGCAGCTCCTCATACTGCAATACTAACTTAAGGAGCTGCATGGGTAGTGGACAGGGCTGGGGAAGCTGTGGCCCTCCAGAGATTGCTGCTCCTATCATCTCTGACCATTGGCCATGCTGGCTGCGGCTGGTGAGAGTTGTAGTCCAACAAAATTCCCCATTCCTGGGATAGGTGGAAAGAATGACCTCCATTCGGACATCAGACATAACAAAGAGTGTTATTTATTAATACATTATTTTATTTCCTTTCCTTTCTAGAGAATTTATGGCAGATACCTGAGAGCAGAGAGCTTTCGGAAGGCTCTCATATACCAGAAGAAATATTTGCTGCTCTTATTGGGTGGGTTTCAGGAGTGTGAAGACGCCACCTTATCCCTCCTTGCCAGAATGGGTGGGCAGCCTTCCTACACAGACCTAGAGGTGATCACCCGCCGTTCAAAGAGTTTCACTCGGTTCCGCTCAGCAGTTAGAGTATTAATCGCAATTTCAAGGTATGATACAGGACATTTGTTTTGTATAAAGTGAACCAAATACATGACCTGCATGTGTAAAGAAATAAAATGATGTAAGTAGGCGTCCACTCCATTTAAATCTGAGCCCCTGTGTCACTGCAAAGTTACGTATCATGGACGGAAAACAAATCAAGAGATTCTATGGCATGTGTTCTACTCGCAGTACCTAAGAAAACATGATTCATTTTTCTCTCCTGAATGTCACTAATTTTACAACTTATTATTTAGTTTATCTATGTTTATATTCACAAAAAACAAGCCTACATTATTTTTTAAATGTATTACAAAAGCAGTGTTGGGGTACAGTGCTGTGGTCCCTGGAAGTTCATCCCGAGGGACCTATGATCTTTCTCTGAAAGCAGAGAAGGAACTCCATTCCTGGAGGCCTCTTCATTGTGGCTGCAGGAACCTTTGTGGCTGTCTCTTCTCCAAAGCTGATCAGGGAGACAGGCCAAGAGGCGGCTTTGAATCCTCAGCTCTCCTGATAAGTGAAAGCACAGCCCCCCTCCCTTTGACCCTGGGTGGCATGAGATTGACAGCGCTCCAGATTTGGCACTTCTTTCCCACTGCCATTGGTTTGCTCTGCCCAGCAAGTTGCATTAGCTGATTTAGAGATTGGCTATGTAAGACTGTTTCATGTATCTATGGAGAATTCTAATCCTGTTGTTTGCATCAGAAATGTTTAGACAAGTCTTTCTTTGTTCATTTTCAAATTGCAGAATGAAGTTTCTAGTTCGTCGATGGCACCGAGTAACTGGTTATAGTTTAACAGGCATCAACAGAGATGGTTTTAGCCAGAACACAGGTAAATAATTTTTGACAGATTCCCTTTTAAGGTCTGGCAGTCCTAGAGACCAGTGTCTCATTTTTTAAGTTTAGCAATGAGATAAACTTTTCCAATGATTTGGTTTTTGAGGGACATTTTCCCCCATCCAGAGAAGAGTGTGTGTATGTCTGCCATGCATATATAAGGATAGCTTTCTTGAAATCATTTGTTGGTGGTTCTCAGGTGATCTTAAAGTGATCACACCAGTGTTACCATGGCCATCTTTTGGAGAGAGAGGAAATAAAAAGATGCAAAGTAGCACGTTTTTAAAATTCTGTGCTGAGAATACAAACCCGAGCCAAGTCACACATTCACACAGTGGATGGGGAAGCTGATGAGGTATCAGAGCCCTCAATACTATCTCCACAAAGTGCCGCATACTTTGATTCCATTGTAGTCAGAGCTTAGTGCTTAAGCAAACTTAAACAAGTGCCTATACCATTTGCTTTCGTCTACTATTCTGTGACCATCAGAGGTTTGCCTTCTGCACTACTAGATATTTAACTGGCCTATGCTTTTCTTCTAACTTGCAAAACCAGACATTGTGGCTTTAAATAGGCAATAAAATGCAATCATGTAGCATGAAAAGAAGAATTATTGGAGATTATCCTGACACTCAAATTTCTGTATTTTGTGAAAAGAGTCCAGTGTTGATTTAAGAAGAGAGTTTTGAACACTGTATTTGAATGCTCAGAACCAGCAAGCAAAGCCCAGAAATTATACTTTGACCTCTTTGGAAAGGCTCAGCTTCTGGGTTGTAAATTAAACAAAACTTTGCGGGTTTAAGGTGATACTTCTAAGCCCTCATGGCTACAGCATAGGCTTGAATGGTGACAGCATGATTTGTAAACAAGGCCACCCGTTTCAATGATTTTCACCCATAAGCTACAAGAAACAAGTTCATTAAATGCTGCTGGTGTACAGAAATGGGAGTCTTTAATTTGCTGCTTCTCTTTAGCAGAAAGTTAATTTGTTTGTTTACATAGGTAATGACCTGCGACCTGATTCCTTCCCTGGTGGTCTGGAGCTCTTTGGAGAACATAGGCATTCATCTTACAGATCTAGATCAGAGCTGGAATCACTTAGATCTCCTCTAAGCTATCAGCATAGGTAAATATCAGTGTTTGTTCTTTTCTTGCATGTCTGTGATGGGCTGCTGAAGCAAATTAGCATGTAGCTTCTATTTTCAGAGGTACTGGGGACAAAACAAGCTAAGAGAGGCTGTCATCTTTATGCCATGTTTTGTGAACTTTGCTGGAAACAGAATGCTGGATCCTAACTTGACCAAGGAAGCCATTCCTTAGGCTGCCATGCATATATAAGGATATAAGGATGAATACTGGCTTACAAGGAGAGAAAATGCCAAAAATGCATGTCCCTTTCTCAAACACTAGAACTGGGTGGAGGGGTTTCAACCAACAAAATGTATTGGTAGTAGAATCAGAGCAATTGAACATATGCTCCCTTGCACCACATAATCAATGAATGGATTTACCTACCACATACTGTGGCAAGGGCCAGTGACTTCCATAGCTTTTAAAAGGGATCAGACAAATTCATAAATGGAATCTACACACCCCATAAAAGTCTGTGCACATTTTCAGTACCAGATGCAGGAAGGCAGAATTGACCTTTGCATCCTGCTTATGGACTTCCTGGTGGCATGCCATTGGCTACAGTTGGAAACGGGATGGCTGGCTAGTTGGACCTTTGATCTGATCAACCTAATACTCCGTGTCAAATTTTAGATTGGAAGCTCCTTGGAGAGGGAGCTGCCCTCTTGTACTCTTGTTATTTTACATAGCATCGTCAGAGTGCCTGGTGCTTCACAGCCAGCAGGGAAGTTATTACGGCTTTTACAGAAGGATCAGCATAAATACCTGAGGGTTGTATATTGACATACCCATTGCACTTGTTTGGCGTAGTTTCTGTATCATATCTTTGTATCTTATATCTTATATCTTCTGTATCATATCTTTGTATATCTTTGTATCTCAGTAATTATCAACAGAGTTTTGCTTATTTTGCAGTATTTGCCGCATTCTAGAACCTGAAGGCACTTTACAGCACCAACTGACATCTTTTGTTGCTTATCTCTCCATTCTAAGGTACCAGGGCATCCACACCGATTTAAGCCCAGTCTCCCTCGCATGTTCTCAGCTGCAGAATTATGATCCTGACAGGGCTTTAACAGATTATATCAACCGCCTGGAGGCTCTACAGAGGCGGCTTGGCAGTGTACAGTCAGGTAAACGTTCTTTTCTAATTATTGCGCTCCAGTTTGTATTTCTGTAAACAACTGCTGTTCACATCAATCATTGTGTTAATTTCAGGAAGTCTGTAATTGTCAAAGCCGCACCACACCCACTAATGTGTTTCATTTTGGTCCACAGCACCTGCTTCATACACTCAACTGCATTCTGGTATCAGAAGATAATCCTTGTGACCTATTTCACCGCTGGTAGTGATATCAGATGAAATGCCTTTTGCAACTCTGCTGCTGCTGCTGCTGTGCTTTTCGTATGTGTATATTGTGGGACCAACATGAACACAGCTCAATGATTGTATGCAGTTCACCTTGCTGGCATCTTCACCAAGACTGGAACTTATGTATATAGGCACTTTTTGTGGACATTTGAAACCGATCATTAAATTTCATGTATATTTGTGGAATGCTAATTTAAACAATTAAATTATTTAAAGTGTATTTATCAGGCGGTTTGAGAGGTTGAAATGTTTATGTCTTGAGATTGCCGAGTGTGTAGCTCCCAAGCGTGCACAACAGTTTCTGATGAGGCTATAAGTGAAGGACTTTTCATGATTTTATCCTATTTGCTACTGGCACTGCAGAGAAAAAAATATCACCTGTAGAGACCTATTTTTGTAAAGGTAGAAGTTTTGAATTTTATGGGTATTTTGTCAAAGTACTGAAATAAAGATGATTTCATCCTTTTAAATGTGTGACACGTGTTCAAAATTTATTTTGAAACTTTAGGCCTGCTGAAAAAAAAACAGTCTTCTGACTAGCTACAATAAGAGTGTTTTTAAGGCGCTACAACATTTTTATTGTTACAGGCGGTTCCCCATTTACACAGGGGTTATTTTCCGGGCCCCCACATGCATACATGAAAATGTGCAAAATGGAGAGCACCCTGGAGAGTCATCCTTGCTCAGGAGACCTGCCCCAGTGGTCTCCTCGTGAGTCGGAGGGGAAGCGTCTTACCTACGCATCACCTGCCCGCCCAGCTTGTGTGTGCACGATCATGCACAAATAGAATATGGGGAGTTGCTTGTGCATTTGTGAGAAATGGGGAAGGGGGAGAATGTCTGGTTCTCAGGTGTGAACAAGTCACCTGGTTGTTCCTCTGTTCTACTCTCGGTCCATACTGAGGGCACTACACCCATGAGAGCCTTCGGCTTTCTTCCAAAACTGCTTGCACACCAACATTTTATAGATAAGACACCGTGTAAGTAAAAATGTCCTGTGCTAGTCACATAAGATTAATACTTTAGATCTTTATCATAAGTATTAATCTCAACCCGATTGCCTAACTGTAAATTACATTAAAGTTGTCATTTTGGCATTGCCCAATTTAAAAACAAAGGGTTGTATCCAGTGCTTTGCAAGTGGAACTCTGCCACAGGCAGAAAGTCACCTCTGGAAAACAATAACATCTATGATCTACAGCTCTCATGATTAGTCATCTTTGGCTTAATCAGCATTCCACTAGACCAGGTTTTTTCACAAGTTTAAGTGAAACTACTGGAGTCAATGAAGCAGGATCCTATTTTTTTATCCCAACATTTTAAAGAAACCAAAATACATTCTCATTAATCCATTTACATTTTTAAAAACTGTGGTATTTCTAAACCTACCAAAGATTAATAGTTTTCTTTTAAAAGGCACATATATTAGAACACATTCACATTACAGAATCAGAAGTACAGGATAAGAAATGATAGAAACATAAAAAGCAAACATCCCACCCCCCACTTAGTACTCCCAATAGCACAAACTTTCCACACTTCTTCACAATACTATAGGCTAGGAACAGCCACTTTTTTTAACTGTCTTCACATAACTTGTACAGAAATGTCCCTGCAGTTCAGCTGCAAGAAGCTATGTTGTGCTGTTTGATCTCCTTTTGTATCTAATGATAGGGTTAGTGGGTGTATGGATCATAGTTGTATAATTTATGGTAGGGAAATAACCGTCCACCAAATCAAATTCATACAAACGCAGAAGCGTTGACCAAATTGTCTTAATTTGAATATAAGCAAAGTTCTCTCCAATACAACGATGACGACCTAAAAGAAAATTAAAAGTGTCTTTATTTTACGTTTGCAAACATTCTTGTACCACCAAGAAATTAGATCTGTATAAGGGAGCAATCCTAAACTCCCGGGGGGGGGGGTGAAGGGCCACAGGATGCCTCAAAACTGGATGCCTGCAAACAAAACCCACCCAAGGTCTGCTTCATGGGAACAAAAATAGGTTGCTGTGGGAGAGGCTTTAACCTGTTGGAACCTCAGTTACTGTTTATTAGCCAAGTGCCTGCATTTTCAAGAGATTAGCTAGAGACACTGGTACTCCACTTTTCAAAACATGAGGGCCGACACAGGTGTCCAGTCCATGCTGCAAATTAATTTTAAAAATTAAAGTCTTTTGCTTGTTTGTTTTTAAATGACTGAAGGTGGCAATGATTGTATCCCTTATTTGGAGAACATCTACTACAACCAACTTACCAGCACCAAACGGCACATACGCAAACTTCTCTTTAGCTGCGGGGTTATCCTGGAGATAACGCTCTGGTTTGAAATCTACATTTTCTGTCCAACAATCCTTAAGTCTCTGATTGACAGTGGGAGATACACAGACTTGATGACCAGGTGGAATTGTATACCCAGCAACTGTCTAAAAGCAAGAAAACACTTTTATCAAGTGTACATTCAAATCCAACCCATCAAAAGTTTGGATAGTTGATTCACTAATACTATTCATGTACCACTCATATCATCAATGTATTATCACTATCCTAGCTAAAGGAATTTCTCTGTTTGCTCAAGTTGTGGGACATCCAGCCTCCTATAACCAATATGCTTAAGTCTAATTAATGCATGAAGGGGTTAAGACCATAGCTTAAGCTGTCCTGCTTGGCTTAGCTAGGTCACTCCCCCTCTTACCTTGGGAGGAAGGGATCAAGCCTTTGTTCTTTCCATTCCAGCATGTGAACTCTACCAATAAGGAAGTCTAAGCTAGATGCTCCAAGCTCAGACCACATGGCTTAAGCCAGCCACCTTGGTGTGTCTATACCAAATAATTTAGAAACACCACTTGAGAACCTAAGTTTTACTACCCCCTATTCTGACTACTGTATGGAAAAGCATATGAATCTGTCTATTGAAGAGTTTATTAGTAAACCATTTTTTATTTACCAAATGTCTAGTCTTTTTCTGTGTTAAGGGAAGTGGGGAACTTTGGAAGCAACTTAGAATGGAACTGCTGGAAATAATTTAAGGCAAGCAGCAGTCCTGAACTCCTGGAAGAGCAGCAGAGAGGCTATAGGATAGCACAGGGTTTCTTCTCTGCAGTCAGAAAGGGAGGTCCAGCACTAGAGTCCTCCTTGTGGGAGTTAAAAGCTCCACCATAGCCACTCCTCTGCTGTTAGTGCTCCAAGGATGGTATCGAATGGAAAGGGGGCATGTTGTGGAAACCCTTAGTTCCTCTTTTCCTTAGAAGTCTTCAAACCAGCCACAACCCTACTCCCGCCCTCAAGCTGATGTAGTCTATTCTCTTTGGGAGGGAGATTATTCCCACCCCCACCTTCCACCCTGGCCGGTGTAAACACAGCAGGGCTTTGGAAGTAAGCATTAACTCATCTGCCATAAACTCCCTTCTTCAACCCCGCCTCCAAGGACTACTTTGCCATGTATTAAGTTTTAGGTACTACAACAACCTCATATATAACTGTGTCTGCCCAGTTACTTAAACTGATTGTATCATTTACAAGGGGGGGAATCAAGAGGTTAGAACTATTCTACCTTTTGTACTGTTATTTGTCAATAAAAGTAATGTTTGCAACTTCATATTGCTTTTGGAGCGTACTCTTCTGGTCAGTAGTGGCACCTTGACATCACTGCTACCTAGTTAGAAGGGGTGAGGTCAGAGTCACATTTCACCAGCAGGAGTATCGCTGGCTCCTCTTCTCTGCTGCCCAGAGAAGCAGCAATGCCAGGAAGGTGGCTCTGCCCCACCACACATTCCACTTACCACCTCATCAAGATATTATTTCTGCTTTAACATATCGCTGAAACAAAGATTCGTACTTGGGGAGTTTTAGCCATCCTCATCATAGTCATTATAGGAGGTCGAAGTCTTAATGTTTCTTTCAAGCAAAGTTCCAAGAAAGTCATATCTTTGAGCTACGAAAGAGTAAAAACAAACCTTGTTGGTTTTGTGCATATCTATACGGATAACATCCTTTAGTGAAAGAACCATAATTTAGCATAGAGCTAAACAGCAGATCGTTATCTTCCAGCAGAACTAAAGCAATTTAAAACATGTTTTCCTCTATGTAATTGGAGAAAAAGAAACTACGTGTTTGCGTGTAATTTTACATTAGCATCCACAATACTGCTCAATCTTAACTCTGGTCCAAACTAACTCTCATTACACCTAGAGTTATAGAATTGTTGGAAGGGACCTTAAAGGTCATCCTAGAACTTAAACCCATGACCCTAAGATTAAGAGTCACATGCTTTTACTGACTGAGCTAGGGCAAGGGTAGGAACCTCTCTAGCCCAGCGGGCCAGATAATTATCTTCACTCATCCTTATTCTGGCCGATGGCAAATGAGCTCTTCTGCTTGCTACTTTACACAAGGCTTTCAAGGGGGTTCCTGAAGATCTGAGAAGCAGCTGATTGTCAGATGTTTGGAAACTCCATTCAAAGCACTGTGGAAAATAGCACTTTTGTAAATGGCTTTGCAGATGTTGTCAATCAGTCTTGCCTGCAAGCTCCCTTTCAGCCATGACTCACCTTTACCTGCCCCACACCTGGCATCATATATTACATGCAGGGCAGGTGGACATGGCTTCGCCAAATAGGAAGGCCCACCAATTTGGGCCCCCCCCCCAATTTAGGGGATTTAACTTCACTCATAATTAAAAACCAAGAACTAAAAAGCCCTCTGAAAACCTGTTCTCTCAACTAATTCCACCTAAACATTTAAGGAACTTGCCATAACCAGACACTGGAGAGACCTATCAGGAGTCAGCATGGACCAATGGTACCAAATAGTATGGGAAACAGCCCTACTATAAAAATTAACCAATAAACTGAAACTGACACAGGGACAAACAGAAGAAGATGCCTTTACCCCGGTATGGCTCCCCTTTATCACATACACAGCCCAACAAGACAATGACAATAATCCACCAACAGCATACAAATCAATATGGCTAACCTGATCCAAAACCCACCCCACTCACACATGAAAACAAAGATCACCACAGCCAATCACAAACAAACAACCACACTCTAGGCCAACCCCAACCTCTCTCACCACCAAAGGAACACAAGTGAACAACACAAGCAACGCTGACACCAAACCCTACATACATTAAGCATAATAGAAACATCGCCACTCGACCCCACCCCCACCCATCTTCCCTCCCTCCACCCCTTTTTTTTTTCTCCCCCTAATGTCTCGACAAATGAAACGGATTTGTAAAAATGTTACATGGAAAAAATACGAGAGACATTACACTTACTTCTGTAAAACAATAAAATCTTTAAAAAAAAACATTTAAGGAACTTGCATGCATTCACACAGAAATGCTTAAAAGGAATTACAGAACCTACAAACCTGGTCATAGCTTAATGGAGGCAAGTCTTCCCCACACACTGCTTTTTGCTCCCCATAACATCGCTCCTGGATTGATTTATCTCTAGCCAAAAAGAAGCCAAGCCAAGTGCTTGTAGTCGAAGATGTGTGCTGACCTGCCAACAGCAGCCCGATAAGCATCCCAGCAATTTCATCATCTGATAGGTAACGGCCATCTCTAGATTTTAAAAACAGACAACACAGGTCATATGTGCCACTTGAACAAGGAAGTCAAAAAACAGATTTCATAGACACAATCCTCTGGGTGGCTGCTGTTTTCCATTTCTGCTAAAACAAATTCAGATTAATTCAAGCAAAATACATAGAATCATTTCAGGATTGCTAGGACAATTTATTAGAAATATTCATACTGTGTCCTTCCACTGTATTTGCAGTGAGGGGCAGGGTTGGCACTGCAAAAAAGCCTGCTCTACTTCGCATAAGTCAGGCTACTAGTTGCTCTGCTGCTATTTTATCTTCCTGAATAAAAAGTTGTTGGAAACTCAGAGCTGAAAAGACCTTCCTGGAACTAACAGCAACATTTTTGCTACATCACGTACTTGTAGGTAACATCCAGCAGTGTTTGAAGCATATCGTCCTCTCTTGGCAAAGACTTCCGTCGTTTCTGAATTATTTCGTAAAAAATGGACTTTATCTTATTGTGGGCTCTATCTCTGCGCCTGAAATTAAAACAATCCATGTAAGTAACAGCATGTTTAGAAGGGAAAAAAATTAATCTACAGGGTTTGAATTCTACATATCAGTTTCCAATTTCAACACGCATGCATGTTGCCTGCATTGCTCCTTAAAAGGCTGTATCAATTTACACAAACTTAAAAAACTAGATTGGCCCTTCAATTCTATACAAGAGTGTACTTACTGAGAGGCTAATGCATGCGTAGGCAAACTAAGGCCCAGGGGCCAGATCCGGCCCAATCGCTTTCTAAATCCGGCCTGTGGACGGTCCGGGAATCAGCGTTTTTTTACATGAGTAGAATGTGTGCTTTTATTTAAAATGCATCTCTGGGTTATTAGTGGGGCATAGGAATTTGTTCATTTTTCCCCCAAAATATAGTCTGGCCCCCCACAAGGTCTGAGGGACAGTGGGCCGGCCCCCTGCTGAAAAAGTTTGCTGACCCCTGGGCTAATGTGATACTCCTACCTGAAAGGTGGGACTTTCTTTCAATATCTGACAAACTGGCATGCTGAGAAACAATCCACATTCTAATCTGTACTTCATAGTCTAGCACCAACAGTAATGGAGGCTTTGTTTTGGTTTAAAGGGAGATTGCTCCCTTCTCATGCTGGTATTTCCCCTTTTGAAAACCAGGGCAATACTGGCATAGAAAACAGTGGAATCTGGCGGTCCTCCATGGGCTGGCAAGGGGCTGCACTGAAGCGGCTCCCACACCACATAAAGAGCAAAGAGGTCCTTAAGCAGGACTGACTCATACGTAGAATGTTGTGGCTATGGATTCGAAAATAAATGCTGTGAAACCAAATTAATATTTAAGCTAAATACTAAGTGTTCTGTTTTAGCAGCACTCAGTAAATAAACAAAACATCAAGAAGTATAGTAGCGTAAACTGGAATTGAACTGAAACATTAGTGAAGTTAAATATCTCAGGTTACAGCACAACATAATTAATGTTAATCCCTGCTCCATCCTGAAGTACAACATCACTAAGACCAATTTAACTGACAGGGTTGTTATGATGGTGTAACAAAGGAAAGAGAACTGCATAGAAAGCCCATAACTCCTTATGGAGGGCAGGATGAAATGTATAGAATGCATATTTGATTAACTCAATTCTCTGCTCATCAAGTTTCTCAGTACCTGAAGCTGGGCAAAGGCAGCCAGCCTGGCAAAAGCCAAGCTGCATGAGAAAATCCCCCATCCAAATCAGCATAGAGCTGTGCTACCTTCTCGTCAAGAACGCTTCTTATCTCCTTCCCATGTAAACAGTGACTTGCTGTCAAAATTATTAGTTCTGAAAGTGCTGTAAACAAGTCTGTGCATAGAGAGAAAGAGTACATTAATGGGAATTCAGTAAATCAGAGGAAGAATTCAGGTTTACCATCAAAATGAACCTCAAAAATAAATGAACACAGTCCATTTTCGCCATGTGTGGCAGAAGCTACTGTTTCTAGACACTGCAAATGGTTTTTACATGGAAAATAAAATAAAGTAAAAGGCAGCCCTAAAAGTACCTTGTAACCCTGTTACCTTGTGAGTATCTTACCTTTGTCTGTGGGAGAGGTTGTGTGACAGAATTTACTGCAGATTTCTTTTTAAAAAATATATTGTAAGGAATGGGCCAGACGAAATGTGCTGAAGCCAGATTTAGAGTTATCCATCCCACAGGGTTATAAAATCCCATCTAACTTGAGAGCCTACAACCTAGAAATTTCAGACCCATGAACTACCGGTAAATCCATTCCTGACCACATGCTTTAATGAAATGTGCCATCAGGTTGTTTGAACAGAACTGGTTGCATGTGTATTTTCAGTCCTACATAGGGATGAAATAGCTCAAACTGGATGAAAACATCACACAAGGCTCACATTAACCCTAGAATAGGTTCTGAAAGTACTCCCTTTTCTTTCTTCTTTGTGTTTTATTTAGATCAGTTTTTGGCCTTGATAAAAAGATATTTGATATTAATCTCTGTATTCTTTTTCAAATTTCAATAAAACATTTTTTTTAAAAAAATATGAAAGTATACCCTTCAAACAATCATCTCAGGTCATTATAACAAGGAGGAAAAAGCAAAAACAGTTATCCATCATGATGGAGCCAATGAGTAGCCATTCACTACAATTTTTACTCAAGCAGCGTACATAGGGAAAAGCAGGAGGCAAACCTTCCAAACTCCTTTTCAATACCAGCGCCAAAGCCTTATGCAAAAATAGGTCTGGAACTGAGCACATAGTGTTATTTTTCCTGCCCTTTTTATTTCATTATTTGTTGCCCATAAGATAGCAACTGGGTGTTTTATTTGCCCTGAAGTTGTTGATAAAGGATTCTATACACCTAAGAAGTTACAAATAATTGATTGCAATTGGATACACCAACGCTTGTTCCAGAATGACCCGGTTCAAATAGAAGCACAACATTTCAAACTATATACTTACTTTTTTCTCCACTTTCCCCCCAAGTTTTAAAATATTCCATAGTTTCTTTTTCAATTATTGGTATATGGCTTTTAAACTGGCTTATGTTCAGCCCGGTTTTAAGCATCTTCTTCTGTTCCAGAAATACCTTTAAAAAGCAAAGAATGCTTTATTTACAAAATATTCAACTTGTATGTTTTAGGCATGAACTAGCGAAAAGGTAAGGACTTGTTTGCCACTAATTTTAGTAGGAGAAAGTAAGGCACACATGCTCCACTTTCTTCCCACATCAGAATCAGTTTCACTTTGGCATTTTGTGCCAATAATACATTATAGAACTAATTGCAAAGATGGCAATTTTCCAGGACATAATAAGACAGACTGTGAAGCATTTATGTATGCACAAAAAACCCGTTTTGATCCAAACCTTTTTTTATATAAAATGCCTTCAGGCTAATAACTTCTTTCTGAAGTGAACCGTAAGTTAAACCAGGCATAGGCAAACTTGGCCCGCCGGATATTTTTGGGACTAAAATTCCCATCATCCCTGACCACTGATCCTGTTAGCTAGGGATGATGGGAGTTGTAGTCCCAAAAACATCTGGAGGGTCGAGTTTGCTATGCTTGAGTTAAACTATAAAGTAATACAATGCACCCTGATAGAGTGTATCAGCAGTTCTGGAGTGGGTATTCAGCTATAAAATTGTACTATCTACTATTTCATCTTCTGTCATTAGTTTGGCTAATTGTATTAGACTGAATATGGCAGCAATACTTATGAGTAATTGAAGCTAACTCTGTTGTTTTGTTATTGCAACAACTTGCTGTGTTCTATATGTAACATGAAAGTACAGTCATACCTCATGTTACGTGCACTTCATGTTACGTTCTTTCAGGTTACATCCCGTGGCGACCCGGAAGTAGAGGAAAGGGTTACTTCCGGGTTTCGCCGCTTGTGCATGCGCAGACGCGCAAAATGATGTCACATGCATGCGCAGAAGCGGCAAATCGCAATCTGCGTGTTCGCAGACGCACCGCTGCGGGTTGCGTTCTTTTCATGTTGCGAACGGGCCTCTGGAACGGATCCTGTTCGCAACCAGAGGTACCACTGTAAATAAACTGAAATGGAAATAACACATACTGGGTTGGGTACATCATAAGCTACTCCCTTGCCAAAGACAGGTGTGGTTAGCCGTGAATACACATCTTCTGCATTCAAGTCTTCATTTTTACTGTTGAACAGAAGAGCAGCAGCATCACTACCCAGGAGATATGTAAACGTCTTCCCCACCATTGTGAAGCTAAATACAGGACCGTACTGTGGAAACAAACCAAGAAGGTAGGAAATGAAGGGGCAGGGAACAGAAGCATACAAGAATGTGACTTTATTATCATACAGCAAAGATAGTGAGAATTTTCACTGAAATCCATAAAATGTATAGTAACTGCTTTAAAAAACATAAATGGCTGTATACAAGAAGCAAAAACGAAAACAAAAATGCATCTACCTGGACATCTACTGTGTCTAGGCTGCAACCTTAGGCACAATATATGGTAGCTGTATCACAAGGTAATTGGGAGGATAAAATCAGAGTAGGATTACACAATGCTTTGAGCTTCTTGGAAGGCAGAATATATATATGTATGTATGTAAATACTTCCAAGTAAACATACTTAGACTTGAATTGCACATAATGTTTAAACTTGTTCAAGTAGACAGATGGGCAATGGCCAGACAAAGTAGACAATGACCAGGGATTCACCAGGCCCACCCAATTATAATTCTACCCTACTCTTCTTCCCATAGATTCTACCCTACTCTTCTACCCTACTCTTCTTCCTATAGAAAAAGTTATACTAACCACACATAGATTATTTGCATCTGTTCATTTCATTTAATATCCAAGGTTATTCATAAACCCAATGAAACCAGTACTTAGATTCCTTATATCAATACCCCAAGCATGACTTAGTTGGATATTACCCTATGGTAGCTTTGCTGTTGAAAAGCGTGTTGCTGTTAACCACATCCCTGTTCACTCACTTACTACTAATGTGAATATTGATTTAACTTACTGTTATTTTAGTTAAGATTTTGGGCAGACCATTATTATCACTCTGCACCAAATATTAGTCTCAATAGGCTAATATACTCAAATGCATAACCAATCATGAGAAGAACTCAGATCTCGAACATCCACAGAAATCCCACACAAGATGAGGTGAAGAAGCCACTTGGAGGAGGATTTAGGAGCTGATACAGAGAAAGCACTTAAACTGCATTCTAAAATCTTCTTCTAAAACAGCTTTTCTTTTCTTTTTAAGTAGCATCAAGGTTCTCATATTTGCATGGGATGCATTGCTAGCCTATGAGACTTCAGTCTTGGAATTTCATTCAGCTAAATATTTGAGCTCAAGGATTCTGAATAATTGTGTTACTTTGGAGCCCTAATAATTATACCGCAAAATGATTATAGACTCACTTTTTCATAGGCGTTTTCCAAGAATTCGATAGGATTCTTCCCAAATGTAATTGCATGTCCCAAAAAGGGGACGTTCGACGAAATGTAAGGTGGGTAATTCTGAAGAAGAAGAAGAAGAAAGCCTTTTGTTATATAGTTTAGCAAAAAGCAGCTCTCACTAAACTGTTTTCAGCACCGCGATCTAACCAACTGAGCTAACCGGCTAGGCTGGCTCTAAAAAAAAGGATGACAGATATGGATGGGAATCAAACAACAGCACGGCCCCTATGAATGTTTTCACCTACACGCATTTATAGACATTAAAGAAATGCCGAGCATCCGGGCTCTTTACTCTGATTTCTTTACTCCAGATTTCTTCTCTGGAAACAAAACAAAGGCGTTTGAGGAAGGGGGATTTTTGCACACGCACAGAGTGCCCTTGTTCCTTCTTTGGCTGCCCATTCCAAGGCGGCGGCTGCCTGTGCTTGGATGCACCTGCTGCAAGGACCCGCCGTTTCCCCTCCCGCTGCCCAGGTTTGCTGCCACCCCAAACTATCCGCACGGGTCCAAGTTCTGCCCACCCAATGCCGCCCCCGCCGCGACCCACCTGGCCGGCGCTGGGCTGCTTCTTCTGCCGGGAGCCGAGCTGCAGCAAATATCCCAAGCCGAGGGCGAAAGCGGAGGCGGCCAGCAAGAGGGAGAGCGGGCTGCCAGCAGCCGCCTTCTCCAGCAGGGAGTAGCCCGTTTCCAGCAAGCTCGGCGCCGCCATCATCCTCCCGGCTCTGAGGCACACAGGACCAGGACCGACGGGGACTCGGACGCCGAGAGAAGCCGGGCGGAGGGGCGTGGCCTATCCTCCGCCGGCGGGAGCTGGGCCGATCTCTGCCCATCTGACGCACGCGGCGCGGAGGCCAATCGGCAAGCGCGCCGCCACAGGGTGACCGTGTCGGCGGCGCAGCGGTTGGAGGAGGCGGACGCTGAGGCGCCCTGAGGTAGGGTGAGGCGGGAGTCTTCCCAAACTATCTCCCATAATAATCACAACCCCATGATAAGAGGTCGGGGTGTTGCACCTGTGGAGAAAAGGAGACGGAGCCATGCTTAGTAGCCAAAAGGGCACACGCGGAGGAGCCACCCGGGTGGCTTATTTCATCTGCAGTCCTGATAAACCTTTCGTCTCCATCCTGTGAGAAGCTTCTATTGATTATTTCTTTATATATCCAGTCTCTGTTAAGCAGACAGAAGCAGACCAGGCTGTGGTTTTTCTTCTTCTCCAGACCACCGTGTTTCTGTTCTGTTATCATGCACAGTGCCACAGCATACAGGAAAATAAAAAGCTTTTAGCATCAAGGTCTATAGAGCTCCTAGACGCAAGAGTCAAACTCTATGCAGTAAAGAACCAGGTCAGTTCCTCTGACATGACTTAGGATGTTTGGGAGAAAATAATGGGAACAGTTCAGAGGCACAGTGGCAAAGATGTTCTTCTGATACAGCCTGTGGTGCAAAGAAATAACCTTACCCAGTAATTTTAAAAGATCTTCATGTACTTATAAAGCTTGCGTTTCACATACATTACTTTGACAAACTTGAAATGTAGCCTTATGAGGCTTTGCCCTCGGGTGGGAAAAATATTGCACCCGGGAAAGGGAAGTGGGAGTCAACAGGCACTCAAGGAATAGTTTCGGAGAAAAAGCTTTATTTCTACCATCCATGAACTGGTAGAAGGAGCAAGTGTGATAAGTCACAAACAAGCACGGGTTCACAGTCATTTGCACAGAGCATATATTCCCCTTCCAGTTCCCTCCCCTTTCTCCTCCTTTTCCAGGAGTCCTGCCCAATGATGTGTTTCCTGAGCATGAACAGAAAGCTCCTGTCTTGGGAAAGGGGGGGTGAGAAGCCAAGGGAGGTGGCCAAGCCGTGCGTTCAGCATGTTCAAAGATGTTGCAACTAGAGTGAGATAAAAGTCAGTTCTCAGGCCTGAGTATTCTTGGCATTAACAGAGTCTATTCATTAGCCGTTTTGAAACTCTCTTGTACTGATAAAAGAATAACATTTTGCCTTGCAACAGCAGAGCAAATGAGCAGATGCTTAGCTGCTGAGAAAATGATTTTGAAAAGCTTTGAGAAGCTTTGAGCCTGCTTTAGGGGGGGGCCTTCGGGCCTAGGTGGGGTCACCTGTCCTCACCTTCCTTCAGCACAACGCTGTTATGCTTTCGGTACTGATCAGTTTATGTTTATTTATTAACTTTCACCCAGAGCAACCTAGACTTCTTGTAACTCCTACATCTTTTTAGCCTGGTTATTTAACGTAACATGCTGCTATTATTTTCTGCTGTATACATGTCATGAATGGGTTTTGCTTTGTACTTGGTGACCGATACCCATTATTTGTTGTTTGTGTTGTTTCGTGTGTGTGTGTAAGTAATAAAAAACATGAGAGGAAAATTAATTTTAAAAGCCTGGTTGGAATCAGAGTTAACTGAAAGCAGCAATAGCAATTCATTGAACACAGTAAATTACTGACTCCTGACAAGGTAGTTTTATTCAGCTTATCTTATGTGCCCAAGCAACAGAACTGAAAATACCAATATTATTTGCTCTTTAGAACTTTACCAGTCTTGAACAGAGTTTTAAAGATTTCACTTTGTTGGTCAGGTAATACAGGCCAGCCATAGTTAGTATTCTGATCAACTGGTCTGTCATGGCTGCTGGAGACAGGTTTTGATTTGCAGTTTTCCAGTGGTTCAATGCCTGAGTAACTTTTTCTTCCAACAAAAGAGTCCTAATAGAAAAAATATACAGAGAAGATGCTTAAACTCCTTCACACAGCAATCCTAACTTTGGGTCACGTGGCCTTGGGGATGATGGTGGCATCCACAACCCTGCTGGCTCCTGCAGGTCAGGGTGAAAGGTGGGCAGTCAAGAGTTTTCAGAGAGTGTGCTGTGCCAGCTCAAGATGGCTACAGCAGAGGGGACCAAACTGGACCCCTCACTTGTCAGTGGGCCAGATTAGGTTCCAGAAAATCCTTGTGTGGCCGTGCTCTGCCCTCACCCAAAAAACCCCAGAGGGGGGCAGCAGCATGCTTAACTCCCAAGCAGTCTGCACCATTAGTGGCTACAGTCTTCCACCCAAACCGAACACTTTCCAGGAGCATGAATTGGGGGTTAGGATTGCTCCCTTAAACGGGGAGGTGTATCAATTAAGCTACAAAACATAAAACATAAAAACCAGATGGATGAAATTAGCAGAACCTGTTCCAAGAAAAGAAAAAATTACGTATCACTAACCTGTCAGTTTCTATTGTTTTGATTACAATACTGTTAAGCTGGAGTTTTTGACAAAAAAATTCAAAATGTTCAAATGCGATATTGCTAGCAATGGTCTTCAGAACTTTCTCCAAGATTTTTTCTAAAACAAGCAGATCATAAACTTTACAGAACAGCAGTTTCATATGATGTTATGCACGAATCCAAGGAACTTTACTCTTCTAACAACTGGTGGCAGTGTTAATTATATACTTTGATGGGCAGGGAGGATAGAGCCAAAATGCTGGGGTTTTTTAACATACCTGGAAATGTGTAGAGATAGCTAGCAGTTTGTATAGGTGGGAAACCTGTAACATTCTAGAGGTTGCTGGATTCCAACTATTAGCCCTGCACTCCCACCAGCATGATCAAGGTTAATGGGAGTTGTACTCCAAAACAGCTGGAGGGCCACAGACACCTACCCCTGGTTTATTAACTGTAACAGACAAAACTTTAGGTGGATGCGTAGGGAAATTGGATGAGGCCATCTTTTTTGTTAATGCTTGACATTTAACTTCCCTGCATGCACCCACCGCCTGCTTCTGCTGCTCTGGAATATGAGGGAGTGAAGAAAAGATAGAGACCTCATGGTATGGAGAAGCAAGGAAAGGGCAGGCAACAAGCTATATTTCACTTACGTGACCTGGATAGGCAGTGGACAAGATGAGCTGATGGACCACCTTGGGAAGGGACTTACTGAGAGCTGCAGAGTGAAGCTGGCTGTTTTGTGCATTTCTGAGAATAGAATGGAAGGTGATCTGGACCCTGTTAGAACAGACATGCCACAGAACAAGGATGGACAGTGAAGTCTAAGAATTCCAGGATCTCAGGAGGCCTGGACAGACATGTCTTTCTATATTTTGCTCAGGGTATCAGAATACCTTAAGGTGGGCCATGCTGGTTGAGGCTGGTGGGAGCTGCAGTTCAGCAACATCTGGAGGGCCACAGGTTCCCCATCCCTGATCTAAGATCCCTAGTGATGCTGTGAGAAACTTATTTTAAACTTACCATCTCTTTCATCAGCGCTTTCTAAGTAGCGTGTTATGGGGAGCAGTTGCTTGGCTTTACAGACTTCCAGCGGAGGTCTAATCAGAGTATTTTCATCAAAATTTATATCCTTCAGTTCCAGAAGAAGGTGCAGATCGCTAGGCAAATGTAGCATTTTATTTTCTGGCAAAATAAATGGATAATGTTTGCATTATGTTAATCTGGAGCATTTCTGGACACAAACAGGCAACTGTCCCACTTTATAGATAGTACCATTAGCAACTTATGTAAAAGGGTTGTCTCTTTAGGAAGCACCTGGAGGACAACATCTTGGATGTACACAATCTTCAGGCACAGCTACCACAAAAAAAAACATGTTTTCAAGGTGCATGTTTTCTCTTCAAGAAAGTCATAATTTTATAACTTTCCTTCTCATTTTTGTTCTCATCTGCTCTGGCCTGGAAGACCATAACAGGAGCAGAATGCTAGAGTCCTTCAGTTGTACTCCTGCAACTCCTGCATGTAGGTTGATACATAGAGAATGGAATAACACATGCAGCTGGATGCCATGTGTTCCAGTTGAGGAAGCCGTTTGTGTACTCACTATACCTGATCTGGGAGTGGAAACTTATTTTTGCGCAGGTACTGCTGACATTGGAACTGGGACTATAGCATTTTATGCCTGAATTTTCTTATGACATTAAACATTTAAATCCTTACCTTTGAGATTCAGGCATTGTAAGTTATGGAGTGTTGAAAAATTCAGTGGAAGCTTTTTTAACCAGTTGTTATTCGCTATTAAAGTAACCAAACTTTTTATTTCCCCTAAGCCTTCTGGAATTTCTTGTAATTCGTTATGAGATACATCAAGTACTTTTAGGCTGGTCAGCTTTGATAGTTCTTCTGAAAGTGATTTTAACTGGGGATAAAAAGTACAAAAGAGTTAAGCAACACACATTTATACAGAGAGGCTGTTTATATTATTGGGGAAGGGCCATAGCTCAGTGGCAGAACACATCTTTGTATGCAGAAAGGTCCCAAGGTCACTCCTAGCACTTATTTTTAATTTTATTAAATTTCTATACCGCCCTTCATCCAAGGATCAGAGAGCAGTTTACAATATAAAAACACAAGGATATGCAATGTAGCATTTCCAGGTAGGGCTGGGAGGGGCTGCCTAAAATCCTGGAGAGATGCTGTCTATTAGTGTGGATGTTACTGAGCTGGATGGAACAAGAGTCTGAGTTGTTATAATGCAGCTTCCTATGTTCCTATAACTCAAGCCCACAGTGGGCACTGCATGTCTAGTGTGTCAGGTAGATCAGTGCTGGGAAAGTTCATTTAAAAAAAGAAACTAGTACTAGTTCAAGTTCAACATGTCCAAAGAGGAAGTAATTCCAGTTCTCATTTGTCCCTTTACAAAATGAATTAGTTCAGTTCGCGTTCAATTCACAGTTTGATTCAAGTTCATCAAAACGATCACCATTTAAAAAAACCCAGCATTCAGAATGTTACGATCTGCTCTGCTGAAGTATAAAATATACTTGAGAAGACTAAGAAAATACCACAATGTACACACAGTGGAATGTGAATTGTTTAATTTATTTCCCCAACAATTATGGTCTTTAATCTTAAAGCCCTGCAAAGTCTAAAGAGGAAAATACACATGTAATATAATGTACCTGAAGATGAGCTGGAACTTGTTGAAAGTAAGCAATTACAGGAACTATTTTCAGGGGTAGTTCAGCGATTTTAAACTAATTCAGTGAACTTGGTGAAACTGAACTTGCTCATTCTAACCACTGAGGTAGATATGCAAACTAAGTTCTGGTCAAAGGATGGAACTGTATAATAGCCACCCAGACCAGCAACATAAACTAAAGGTTTCAGGAATATGGTTTGAATAATAAGGGAAGTAGCCCTGGTGCTAATCCCTGCTACAGATTTAATTTCCTTGGCCCCCAGTTTCCTTAGCTCCTCAGGACTTTGTTGCTCTGCCTTGGTCCAACATGGAACCATGTCCCCCAAAAAACGTTTTCCTGAATTACTTTTGCATAGGGTAACAACAGGCGATAGCTTTTATGAGACCTGAAAATGACTTGAAAGAGGCATTACTTCTCATGGATTCATTCTGTCGCTTTAGCTTTGTTGCCTCCAGTCAAGGATTTTTATTTTTTTACAAGTATGTAAGCAATACAAACACATCTGAAACCTGGGTTTACTCAAAGACAAATGTAGGTTGAGTGTGCACAGCTTGAATGCAGGCTGTGATGAGTCTGAAAAACACATGATGAGTGTAAACTTTGTTACAAAGGACTGGTATACAGTACAAAGTTATATATAACACAAACTTATATTTTAAATGCCATCTTACCTTCAATCCACTTTTTTGGCACAATATTAATTTCTGTAGTGATGAAAGCTGACATATTTCATTTGGAAATGATGCAAACTGGTTGTTTGACAGATTTAAGTCTTTTAGTTCTTGCATTTGACTAATATCTGAAGGAATGACCTGTATCTTATTTTCTGAAAGATCAAGTACCTTAAGCCAATTTAGCACACACAACTCCCTGGGAAACAAAACGAATCTGTTATGGTGTAACAGCAGAACCCGAAGAGACCTCATTTTTTGAACATTTATTGGAACACTACTTATTTGATTGTTACTTAGGTCTAAGTAGCTTAATTTGGTAAGAGTGCACAAGTATATGTAAAATGAGGGCAGTTTATTCTTACTAAAATTTAAATGCTGCAGGTTTTTAATTAATGAAATTTCAGTTGTTATTTCTGAAATATAATTTTGGCTGATATTTAGGTGTTTAAGAGCAGTTAGTGCACACAGTCCAACTGGAAACAAGGACAGCTTGTTGCAACTCAAATCAATTCTAGTAAGTTCTGTACAGCCTTTTATTTCAACAGGGATGTACATTAAAGCATTTCCTGATATTTCTAAAACTGAAAGGTCTTTAAAGTATGCTATTTGTTCGTCTAAGAAGATCAGTTTATTTCTGCTTATGTAGAGTTCTCTCAGACATTTTAATTTGTACAGATTGGGAGGAAAGATTTTCAGCTGATTATCACTTAGGTTCAGATATTCCAGTTTAGTACACCTGCAAATATTTTCTGTAATATTTTGGAAGAAATTTTTTGCAAGACTGAGTTCCCGAAGCTTTTGTAAATTCTCCACTTTATTAGATAGACTTTCCAACTGGTTATCATCCAGTCTCAGTTTTTCTATATTTATCAGTTGAAAGAGCTGTACAGGCAAAAATATAAGCTTGTTGTTATTTAGCGAAAGTTCTTTCAAATTTTTGAGTTCTTTAATTTCTTTTGGTAAACTCTGGATTTGATTATCTGACATACTGAGTTTATATAGATTTGGAAGGTAACAGAGAGCCTTTGGGAATATAGACATTTTATTGGAATTTAAGTACAGCATATGCAAACTTTTCATGGTAGTCATGGTGTCTGGCAGAGTTACTTTATTTCCACTAAGATCCAAAATTTCTAATTTTTCAAGTTTTTCCAAAGCAGCAGGAAACGTTTCAATGTTGTTATATCTTAATAAAAGACACTTAAGTCTTGAAAGTTTCGAAATTCCATCAGGGAGGTATGATATTTGGTTATGACTGAGATTTAAAGTTCTAAGACTTTGAAGTAGGGAAATTTCAGTAGGTAAAGATGTTAAGTGATTTCTTTCTATGGATAATATTTCCAGGCTTGTAAACAATCTTATGTCTCTTGGTATGGTTTTGATTTCATTATTGTTTAAATGCAAATACTTTAACATTTGAATGTCAAAAAGCCCTGAAGGAATTTCAAGCAGCCCTTTAGCATTTAGCTGAACGGTGCCGTCATCAATCATTTCAGACAGCCTCTCTGCTAATCCCATTTCAGGTATCGTAGCATTCTCAAAAGATTGTAATAAACTTCTCCTAGCTCGCCCTTCAAAAAAAGATGAAGGGATTTCACTTAATCCTTCAGCATACAGATAAGCAAGAAGTTCAGCATTAATTGTGTCAGGCGTCAAAATTCCCTCTAGCTTTTTAAGCATTTGCAGTTTCTCTGTGGAACGTGAAATAACCTTTTCAGAAATCTCTAAAGAGCTTTCCATGATTTGTTCAATGAGACTCTCCTTGGATACACATGGCTTTTCGTCAGCGGAAATGCTTGTGGACGAAATTATACCTGATTGTAATGCATCTGGTTTCAAATCTGCTTCTGGGGATGGTTTTTTAAGTGTAGTGTCATCAGGACTAGATTCACTCTGATTTCCATCAACTGGACTTGGTAAATCTTCAGTTGCATCAAGATTTTCTAACAATTCCATTATGGCATTTTCAGAAATCACCGGAGAGATTTCAAATACTCCCTCTGGACTTATATTGACCGACTGCTCCACATTTTCTCCCTCTGGACTTAAATTGGCCGACTGCTCCACATTTTCTGCCTCTGGACTTATATTAGGGGGCTGCTCCCCCTCATTTTCTCCCTCTGGACTTATATTGGGGGGCTGCTCCCCCTCATTTTCTCCCTCTGGACTTATATTGGGGGGCTGCTCCCCCTCATTTTCTCCCTCTAGATTTGTGTTGGGGGGCTGCTCCTCTTCATTTGCTCCCTCTGGACTTATATTGGGGGGCTGCTCTTCTTCCCCCCCAGACATGATTGAAGATTTATTCTGGAAAGTATGTGCTCATTCCAGTCTTCTATAGAAAAAGGAAACAGAAACAACAGACAACAGCATGAAAAATGTGCAGTGAATTTAAATATTAAACAATTGAGGTCAAGCAGGATTGATGAAATTGTCATATAAAGCGGCAATGTTTGCGAAACAAATGAGTTAGAAAACATTCCCTTCCTATCTCACCTCTCAGAATTCCCAACTGCCGCTGCGTTTCAAGTGGATGTTCCGTCCCAGCATAATCCTGATTGGCCCATTTCTCTCCTCACACTGAAAAGCAATTCAGCAAGTTCAGTTATGCTTAAGTGTGGCAGATATTTACAATACAGTTTTGCCACTTGTGGGCATAATTGAGAGGATTACCAATTTGGCCAGATCTAAGGAGAAGGGCCACTCAGATGTTGTTGGACTTCAACTCCCATAAGCTGCAGCCAATAAGGCCAGTTGTCAGGAATGATGGAAGCTGTAGTCAACCCAGCAATCTCTGGAGGGCTACAGGCTCCCTACTGCTGCTCCATATATTTCTTCTGCTTTGCTAGCCCACTAAAATTACCTTGGTAGGTGTTGTAGACTTTCAGCACAGTAATAATCCAGGTATTCTGAAAGACTAGCTCAGCCTTATGCTCAGCCTCCATATATTTTGGGCTACAGTCTCATCAGCTGCTACCAGCTTGGCCAATGCTCAGGGATGATGGGAGCTGTTGTCCAAAACATCTGGCGGTTAAGAGAAATGGAACTAAATGCTTATTTGTGCAACAGAAATGTGGATCACATTGTCTCCAGGATGCTTTAGCATTTTTGGCTTCTTCAGTTTTACAACCTTGTGAGGTAGGCCAGTCTTGTGCTTAATCACAGTTAGCTCCACTATGATCTAACCTTGGTTAAGATTTCAAAGTTTCCCTGAAATCATGCTTTTAATACGTGAAGTTCTGCTTCTGAGATAATCAGCAAGGTCTGTTGTTCAGTGTAGACACAAACTGCCATAACTGGGATTAGCTCAGTGCAGGTGCAGTCCTTAATTGTGGCTGCTGTGGTTTCATTTCTTCTGCAGCCACTCTTAAAGGTAAAGGACCCCTGACAGTTAAGTCCAGTTGTGAACGATTCTGGGGTTGTGGCGCTCATCTCTCTTTACTGGCCTAGGGAGCCAACGTTTGTCCGCAGACAGTTTTACCGAGTCATGTGGCCAGCATGACTAAGCAGCTTCTGGCAAAACCAGAGCAGCGCACGGAAATGCAGTTTACCTTCCCACTGGAGTGGTACCTATTTATCTACTTGCACTTTGACGTGCTTTCGAACTGCTAGGTTGGCAGGAGCAGGGACCGAGCAATGGGAGCTCACCCCGTCGCGGGGATTCGAACCGCTGACCTTCCGATCAGCAAGCCCTAGGCACAATGGTTTAGACCACAGCGCCACCCGCAGCCACTCTTACATTATACAATAGTTAACCAAAGTGAGTAAGAAAATGTCTGAAGGGAGACAGAGTGTCTTATGAAAAGCTGCTATGAATTAATGGCTCGGTAGAAATTTGAAGTTTTGCATGTCCAGATCATCCTGATTCATGGTTTGACTGCATATATGAAGAGAGCAAGGCATGCTAAATATAGGGAGCACAAGTTTATAATACTTTCTATATTGCATGCATTAGATATCTTAAATTAGGAAGCAGTAAATAGCTGTCAGTTGAATTTTAAGAACTCAGCCAGGATATTATTCCATTAAATTTATTTGAGAATAAATAAGAAAATTCTAATCAAGTAGCTAAAGTTAAACATTACCAGGGCGCGCATTCTCTCTCTCTCTCTCTCTCTCTCTCTCTCTCACACACACACACAAACACACACACACACACACACACACACACACAAACAGAGAGAGAAAGAGTCTGTAGCACTGTAGTTTCCTGGTTCTCAAATGAATGCAGGACAACAAAAATGAGTAACAGCTCATTTAGTTGGAGATATAAATAGGGAGGCCTGCTTCCATACACACATTCACATTTAGCTGCTTGTTACGTTTGCTGCTCGAGTCCCATTTGAATAATTGTGTGCTGAAGTTAAGTCTTTCAACATTTTTGAAGTTAAGAAATAAGAGGATAATTGTTTGTAAGTACATGCATTTTAGAATACACAAGAGATATTGTAAATATCCATATATTTTCAGACAAGCCAACCCAAATATAATACAAAAATGTATGGCTATATATTCAGTGGCACATTGAGATTAATTCCATGTTTTAGTCTGATTCCAGTCATTTAATGAGATATGTTTTTAAATCCTCCTCTCCCTTCCTAGTCTGACAATGTAGATGCTGAAATAATAATAATAATAATAATAATAATAATAATAATAATAATAGTCTAGTAGCACCTCATAGACCAACTAAGTTTGTTCTGGTGTAAGCTTTTGTGTGCATGCACACTTCTTTAGATACACAGATCTGTGTATCTGAAGAATTGTGCATGCACATGAAAGCTTATACCAGAACAAACTTAGTTGGTCTATGAGGTGCTACTAGACAAGTTTTTTTTATTTTTTTATTTTGACTGCGTCAGACCAACACAGCTACCTACCTGAATGTATATGTTGTTACCCAGACCCCAAGGGTTAAACTAGGAGGTAAACGTGATTCTGGGATTCTGTTAAAGCAGCCAGGAAGTGCTTCAAGGGTGCAAGGGGAGAGCCGCACTCAAAATTGCTTTCACACAGCTAAGATATGGGAAAGTGGACCTATGGGCACTTGTAAGGATAACCACTACCCTGGTTACCCATTGACACTTGATCTATGTATTGTAATTTTCATAGCAGAGACACAAATCTGAGTGGTATCGTGTATGATTCCCAGGTGGTAAATTGGGTCAGACTTGAGTGGCAAGGCTTGATGGAAGAACTTGTGGCTCAGCTGATGAACTAACCACTAGAGAATACACGTTCTCTGGGCTGTGGTTCTCAGCAACTACACTGTAACTCACAAGGGTTGTGGCCAATGCAATTTGACCTAATGTTATTGGAATGAGTCGCTGGAGCATCTGTGACTTCCTTTAGTTTGGTGGAGCTAGGCAAACGTCTTTGCTACTCAAGTCCCAGGGGTGCATTAGCATCAGGCAGGAATTTAAGGTTGGAAGGAGTAAGCATACCACCAATCATCAGTATAGCTCAGGATTTTTGAGCTACAGCCAGTTTTGCTAGATGTGTGATAGGCACATCACCAAGGCTAGGTGCAGAAACCCCTCATCCTCTGTCTTGTCATTCACCTTCCTGTGGTTTTTTCTAGCAAGGCTTAATGGAAGTCTTTTCTTCAGAAGCACAAGTAACTGTGCTATCCATCATATGGGCTGGTCATTAGGACTACTGTGTCCAAGCCTTATGTTGCACTGCTGAAAGATGGCGATTCAATAAAGCTGTGATCTATTCTCACAACTCAGCATGTTGGCCTCTGTTATCCCTCCCCTACTCTTCACAGCTGTCAAATAAGAACCCTGCTGCATCAAGCCAGTGGACAACCTAGTCCGGCATCCTATTCTTACAGTAGCCTACCAAGATGCCCCAGATCTGAGTGCAAGAGCATTATCACAAGCAGCTGATCAATGAAACTTCCATTAAAAAAAAAAAAACTGGGACCAAAGAAGATGCTTTATATGAGGTCAGAATATTTATCTTCCAGAGTACTGTCAGAAAAGACACTGACTAGCAGTGGCTTTCCAGGTCTTACGCAGGGATCCTTCACTTCACCTGTGACCCAATCCTTTTAACTAGAGATGCCAGGGACTGAACCTGGGACCTTCTGTATGGAAAGTATGTTCTGTGCCACAGAACTATGGCCCCTCCACTCTGTTTGGATTACAACCAAAGATTTTACTCAGGCATGAAACAAATAGGAATGCCGTGAATGAAAATGACAGGCTCAGAAGGATTCTTATGAAAGGCTAGTTTTGTAGGAAATTGCCCAGATGAATACTAACAAAAGCATGGAAACGAACAGGCCTACTATCACTAATAATGGTATAGTCAAACAGACTTTTTCTTTTCATTTTAAATAAAAATCACACACTAGTTTTCACAAGTCTTTGTACAAAGAATATATTATTTAAAAAACTGTACTTCATAAACATAACAATAAATTAGCAAAACAATTATTTCAGAAGTATAAAAAGGCAACAAAGTACACACCACTTTAGATTTCATTCAACAAAGTTCTTCCTGTGGTGCAGCTAACTAAATTATGCTTAAAGAAGATGTTGTTGTTTAGTCGTTTAGTCGTGTCCGACTCTTCGTGACCCCATGGACCAGAGCACGCCAGGCATGAAGAAGATACACCGAAATAAATGGACTTGAGTTAATCATGTCCATTTAGTTCAATGGATGGACTGTTTGACCGAGCTAGATCTAACCCCCTGACTCTTTCCATGCAATATTCTAAATATATAATAAGATGTTGTTTTTAATCAAATTAAGTTCTAAACAAAGGGGTAATAAAGAAAGCAAAGTTTTTTGTTGTGTTGGTGCGTTTTTTTTAAATCAGGCTAGGGAAGTTGCTGGCTTTCTCTTCTGGCTACAGCTATTTGCACTGGATTGAATGCTGCTCTAGAGGTCCCGAGATCTTGTTACTTTTGGGGAGTTTAATTACAGTATAGCCACTTGTTACTAGGCTGACTACTAAAGGTTATTTTGCAAGTTTCACTACATTCCTCCAATTATGCTCTACTGCAATAGTTCACACATGCCATGACAGAATAATGCAGTAAAACCTGCAAAGCAATCTTCTGTTGGGTAGCAGAGGTGCAAAATCTTATTTATTGCCTATTTTAAAGAAGAATACAGTATCTTGGAAGCTGAACGGAATCCATTCTGGAAGTCCGTTCGAATTCCAAAACGTTCAAAAACCAAAGCGTGGCTTCTGATTGGCTGCATGAAGATCCTGCGGCCAATCAGAAGCTATGGAAGCCCCGTCGGATGTTCAGCTTCCAAAAATAGTTCGCAAACCGGAGCAGTCACTTCCAGGTTTGCAGCGTTCGGGAGCCAAAACGTTCAAAAACTAAGCTGTTCGAAAACCAAGGTTCAGCTGTATAGACTTACAGTGCAATCCTATGCAAGTTTACTCAGAAGTAAGTCCTATTGTGTCCAATGGGCCTTACATCCTATTGTGTTTTCAACTACTGTTGGTTATATGCACATTTTTTCTTGATGCATGTTATGGTTTTTAAAATAAACCCCCCAACATTATTATAAAAATAACAGATATATTCTATTTTACAAATAAACAAATAAACTCCTGTATGAAGTCCAATAGAGAGCATATTTCATCCTGTACAATTCATATACATGCAAGGCTTTTATTTACAGAAACAAAAAAATGTGCTTAATGTAGCTAATTGCATAATCATTCTCCATTTATTTCAGTTACTTCTTTCACTGGGAACCAGCTGGCTGCTTAATTTCATCAGCAATTTTACAACAAGTCCCGCCTGCAAACAGAAAAAACAAATCAGGGTCATATGACGTATTCTATCTAGTACTTTGTGAGTGGAAGCCCATCCCTGCCCCTCTTCCCCACGCCAGTTCTCTGCATCCCAAAAAACCTGCTGGAGGATAGGAAACATTTGGGAAATTCCTGGGATGTGGCATGGGAGCTGCAGTGAGAAGAACTCAAAGGATTGTTTTCGGAATTGCAGCCTTAAATGCTCAGTGCACAGTCAGAACTTCATGTGTTATGTTACTTTTTAGAGCTGGAAGTAATTTTTTTTATTGGTCTGCATCCAATGTTGTGAGCAGGTCTGTTTGTATGAGGAGGCTTTCTCATCAGCATCTCCACCCTCCACTTACCCTCTTGAGAAACCTGGGGAGTGGCTGGGAAAACCCAGCCAGATGGGTGGGGTATAAATAAGAAAGTTATTATTACTATTATTACCTCTCATGTAGGTCAAGGAACCTAGGACATCATGGGAGTGGGGAATTGCCAAAAACTGGGCAGAAGCAGCTTGTGCAACCTATGCACCTTCTAATTTGGGATACTTCCCTGTTCTATCTAGCGAATTCTTTTGACTATTTGTGTAAGAACTCATGTCTCTTTGACCTTTACCCTTTTTATAGGAGACACCAGAATCTCATCTCAATTTAATATAGTATAACCATTTAAATATGATGAAAAACCTTAACCTTAGTCCACAGCGCAGGTGGAAAGAATAACTTTGGTTCAGAAATCTGCTTTTATAGAATATTAGTCAAATCAGCCTTCCCCAACCTGGTGCCCTCTCAATGTTTTGGACTACAATTGCCATCCTCCCCTGCTGGCCTGGAATGATGGAAGCTGTAGCCCATGGCATCTGAAGGGCACCAGGTTCGGGAAGATGGCCCAAGCTATATTGTGAGACAAGGATAAATAACATTTACAAATAGAGATAACTGCTTGTTAGTGTTGAAAATGTATGCTCCGTGGACTATAAAGAGTGTAAACTAGTTCTAAGCACAGATTTTTAGGCCTCTATGGCAGACATTGAATATTTTTTTAACAGCTGAGTAGTGTTACTTGTTCATCTGCCTAAATCAAACTATTGTGCAGAACTACTGTGTTTCTTTAAACCAATGCTAGTCCAATCAACAGTATTATTCTCCAATATTAGGTAAAGATAAAGGACCCCTGGACAGTTAAGTCCAGTCAAAGGTGACTATGGGGTGTGGCACTCATCTTGCTTTTCAGGCTGAGGGAGCAAATGTTTGTCCACAGACAGATTTCTGGGTCTTGTGACCAGCATGACTAAACCGCTACTGGCAAAGGAACGTGACAAGTGCCAGAGTGCATGGAAATGCCGTTTACCTTCCTGCCACAGCAGTACCTATTTATCTACTTGTGCTGGTATGCTTTCAAGCTGCTAGGTTGGCAGAAGCTGAGACAGAGCAACGGGAGCTCACCCCGTTGCGTGGATTTGAACTGCCAACCTTCTGATCGGCAAGCCCAAGAGGCTCAAGTGGTGTAGACCACAGCGCCACCTATGTCCCCTCTCCAAAACTAACAGCAATTGATATCTGTCCTAAAATGTAATTGTTAGGCATGCACAGCACCAGGGAAAAAATTGGGGGGTGGGGAGGTGAGGAATGTGTGAATTCAGTAGTTTGCTTACCTGCTTGGTATGGACTATAAAGCTCATTTTGTTTTCCAGACTATGTATTTGAAAACAGCTGTCTCCATCTCCCAGCTGCCACATAAAGCAACCGTATCTTAAAGATATGAGCAATGCCTGTCAATATAAAGGAAACAAGCTGAAAAGCCAACATTATCTATAAATTTGACACTAAATAAAAGTGCTTTCCTCAGTAAGCTACATATGTGCTCACTGTCTGACATATTCTGTTATGAATTACAAAAAAATGAAATACTACTATGTTAAATAGATTAACAATATTATTGACATATGCTGTATGGAATATGCACATTTTAGGCATTATGTTCACAGATAGTGTTAAGGCTCAAAACTGAAAAACAAAGACTGTACCTTTGTTTCCATATTGAGAAGGTGCAATCCTTTGACATTTACACCTACATACACTCTGATGACTTTATGATTGCTTGAGCTTGCTTTTGTGAATACTTGTCCTGTGAAAAAAGCAGCCCCATAGGTAGGAATCTCCCAGCAGGTCTGCAAAAACATGCGCTGCAGGTGATGCATCTCTTTACTAACGCCTTCACTGGTACTGAGATTCTGCAAATACAAGTTGACATACCCACAAAAGTTGAGATTTTAACTTCTACAGTCATACCTCATGTTACAGACGCTTCAGGTTACATGTTTTTTGGTTGCGTACTGCGGGAAACCTGGAAGTACAGTGGTACCTCGGGTTAAGTACTTAATTCGTTCCGGAGGTCCATTCTTAACCTGAAGCTGTTCTTAACCTGAAGCACCACTTTAGCTAATGGGGCCTCCTGCTGCCGCCACGCTGCTGGAGCACAATTTCTGTTCTCATCCTAAAGCAAAGTTCTTAACCTGAGGTAAAAATTTTGGGTTAGCGGAGTCTGTAACCTGAAGTGTATGTAACCTGAAGCGTATGTAACCTGAGGTACCACTGTACTGGAACGGGCTACTTCCGGGTTTCGCCGCTTGCGCCTGCCAGAAGCGCTAAATCGCCTGCGCAGGTGCGGCGCTTCAGGATGCAAACGCTGCGGGCTGCGGACGCCACGGATTATGTCCGTAACCAGAGGTTCCACTGTATTTGGATCCAGTATGGGGCTATCTGTTTAGCCCATTTTAGTGTTGGCTAAGTTTTAAAATCTTCCTGGATGTTTTTAACTGTGTATTGACAAAATGTACTTTTTTCTGACTGACGGTCGAATAAAAATGATGATGATGATGTATTTGGATCCAGATTCTTTGCACAAGGTGAAATGGCAGAAATACTTGGGACTTCCGGGACGCCGCGGCCACGGGAAGGAGCGCGAGGCAACTCGTCTGAGGAGCCTCGAACAGCGTGGGGGTCTTAGAGGGGTCACGAAGGCTCCGTGAACCCCTAAACCACAGGTGGAATATCCTGTTGGCCATAACACCCAGCAAGGCTGCGTGTGCTCGCCTGTGTTGCCGGCGTTTAACAAGGCTGGAGCCGCAGCGAGAAGGGGAAATATCAGACTCCATGCTGTGAAGCCTCAGGCTCCGAGTGAAAGCGGCGGACCTCCGACAACAGAGGAAAAGCTGGGAAATAGTTCTAAAGCTTTGATGAAAGCAGAGGAGGGAGAACATTGGAAAACAATCAAACAATCAAAGTAAAAGCAAAAGGAATGTTGAATGAAGTACCCAGCGGAGAAGTAATTAAAGACAAAAGAAGGAGGAATTCACTACTGGCGGTAAGAATGATAAAGGAGTAAAGCGAAAAGCTGGCAGACGTGAATGAAAGAGCAAGAAAGTAACCGCTAGCGAGGGGAAGGAATATCCTCGGTAATAAAGTACATTTTACAAAGTACAAAGTACAAAGAGTTGGAAGCAAGGTAATATTGAGTTTTCTTTTTTTTTGATTGAGAGACTCTTTACCGGGTTTGAGAGGAGGAAAGGAGGTTTCTGGGGCACTTGGTTGATGCTTTAACTGACAGGTTTTTTGAGGACGTTATTGTTAACAACAACTTTTTTTGTTTGAAGTGGGTGGAAGAAAGCCTGGGTCTTCCCCAGACCTTAATGCTGGTTTTATGTTAGTGACTTCCCTATGGGTATAAAAAAGGGAGGAGGAAGCCATTTCGAGACTTAACTTGGCTTTGTTACCCGCCATTTCATCTTGTCCTTGATCTACTACGCCTCTGCATGTATTTGAGATTTAAAGGGACATGCGCCAAAAGCCAAATAGGAGAATTTAAACCAGCATAAAGAACACTTCCTGAAGAACCTCCAAGTCTCCAGTAAAGGAAAATTTTTGGTGACGCCAGACCTCTATAATACCACCCTCTAAGAGGACAAAGACTGTAAAAGGTAAAGATTGTAAAACTTTGTGTATAGCCTGATGTGTGATGACTAATATCTGCTATTATACCCCAACGCCAGACCCGGTAACTTATTAATCCATCAGAGACTATCGGTGATCCTGTGCCTCATCCCTTTTTGAATAACATTAGTGTGGTGGACCCCAAGACCTTTCAAGCCTACAAAATGACAAACGGTGCAAAAAAAGGCGTGGCAACACCAGCGGAAAGGAGGTCGTCGAGGCAAGAGGATGCTAAGGAAAGTAAAGAAATTAAAGACTATAGCAGTCTGATGGCCGAAATAAGGAAAGAATTCAAAAATAATGAACAATATATTGAGAGAAAATTACTTGAGGTACAGGACACTTTGGATAAGAAATTGGAGGGAGTGGTGGGGGAATTGACAGGAAAAGTTAAAGATTTATCAGTAAGAACTAAGGTTTTGGAAGATTCAATGAAAAAGGTGCAAAAAGATACGAAAACTAGTAAGAAGGAGGTGGATAGAATTAGAGTAGCAGTTAAAGAGATAGAAAGAGTGCAGGAAGAGTTGTTGGACAATATGGCTATGACGCAAATGAGACAAAATCAAACCAACCTAAAACTGAGGGGTGTACCAGAGACCCCAAATGAGAATATTAGATCTAAAATGATAAAAGAGCTGGCAACTTGGTTAAATAAGAGCGAGGAGGAGATAAACTGTCATTTAGTAAATGTTTTTCGAATAAGACCAAAATTAGACAGAACCAGAAAGAAAAAGCTGCCAGGTGATGTAATTGTCATGTTCAACACTTTGGAAATAAGAAATGAAATACTGCAACAGAACCACATAAAAAGGTTATATATTGGAGGAAGCCCAATTATTATCTTTAGAGAAATTCCTTCGAGATTTCTTCGAAGGAGAGAGCCATACAAAAAATTAACAAACCAATTGAAGAAGAATGGGATATTGTATAGATGGGAGTTTCCCGAAGGCGTTTCATTCTACTTTAAGGAAAAAAGGTTTAAATTAAGCACCAGTATTGAACTCCAAAAATTTGCGAGGAGATACGAGAAGGACCTGGGAAAAGTTGAAGGGGAGGTGGAAAGGGAGGAACGACAGAGAGACGAGGAGGGTGAAGGGAGTGAAGAAGAAGAAAAAGAGGAGAGCTTAACAGGAGAAGGAGAAGAACAAGAGGAGGAAAGCAAGGAACAGTAGTCTCTATTTAATCTAGTTAAATTAGCTAGAATAGTTTAATAGATGGCTTTAAAAACAATAAGCTGGAATGTAAACGGTTTGAATAATAAAAATAAGAGGAACCAGATTGCACATGTATTGTTGAAAAAGAATTGGGATTTAATTTGTCTTCAAGAAACGCATGTTATAGGAAAACACAAGAGAGTATTAAGTAATAAGAGATTGGGACTGGACTTTGTGACCTCCGACAAGGTTAAGAAAAGAGGGGTAGTAATTTATATAAAGGAAAAATATGACCCGCAATTACTGTACAAAGATGAACATGGGAGAATAGTGGTGGTACAGATGGTGTTTCATGGAGAAAAAATAGTTGTGGTTGGAATATACGCCCCGAATGAGAAAAAATCAGCTTTCTTTTTGGAATTAGATAACATACTAATGGAATGGATGGACCAGAAAATGATATTGATGGGAGATTTTAATGGGGTGGTGACGCCGAATATGGATAGATTAACAAAAAGACAAGATGGGAAAGAAGGTAAACTACCACGATCTTTCTTCGACATGGTAAATAATTTGGGATTGACGGATGTCTGGAGGTTTAAAAACCCTACTGTAAAACAATTCACTTTTTTTTCAAATCCGAATCAGAGCTGGGGGAGGATAGACAGTATTTGGGTCTCGAGGGAATTGGTACAGAATTTAATTAAGTCTGAAATTTGGCCCCGAACTTTATCTGATCATAGTGCGGTTTCCATGGAGTTAAAAGGTAGAGAGGTTAAAACAGCCAGATGGAGAATGAATGAATATTTATTTAATGATCAAAGGATAGTAAATAAGGCTATAGAAACAATTGAAGAATACTTTAGGTGGAATTTAAATGGAGAAACTTCCATAGAGACGGTGTGGGACGCAGGAAAAGCGGTCATGAGGGGTTTTTTGATTCAGAAAAATACCCAATTAAGAAAAGAAAAAGAAAAAAAGAAAGAGCAGATTTTAACACAGATTATGGAAAATGAAAGAAAATTAACTGTTAACCCTAGTGAAGAAAGTTTAAAACAGAACTTAAAAATACTACAAGCTAAATTTGCTACAATAATTAACCAAGAGATAGAGTGGAAAATTAAGAGGATGAATCAAAAGAACTTTGAGTCCGCAAATAAGATAGGGAAATATCTAGCGTGGCAGTTGAGAGAAAGGAAGAAGTTGAGTACGATCAGTAAAATAAAAGAAGGAGATATGATTATGGAAGAACCAAAAGAAATAAAAAGAATATTCCAAAGATATTATAAGGATTTGTACAAAAGAGGAGAGGAAACAGAACAAGAAATAGATCAATTTCTGCAAAAACACCATCTGGAACAAATTGTAGAAGATGAAAGAGCAGCACTAGAGGAGAAAATAACACAGGAAGAGATAAAAAAGGCTATTAAAAAGATGAAAGCTGAGAAGGCGCCGGGACCGGACGGCCTTCCGGCCAAATATTATAAAATATTAATTAACCAAATATCACCAGTGCTGGGAGAGGTTATGAACAATATATTGAGAGAAGGAAAGATACCTAATACCTGGAAGGAAGCCTATGTTATATTGATCCCTAAAAAAGAGGTGGACACTATGGAAGTAAAGAACTATAGGCCAATCTCATTATTAAATAATGATTATAAGCTATTTGCAGACATAATGGCGGAAAGATTAAAGAAGGTCTTGATTAATAAAATTCATGGTGATCAAACAGGATTTCTCCCAGGGAGACAATTACGGGATAATGTAAGGAATTTGATTGACATTATTGAATACCTGGACATGAAAATAGACAGAAAAGCCGCACTGGTTTTCATAGACGCCGAAAAGGCATTTGACAATGTTTCCTGGAACTTCCTAAAGAAGGTTTTGGAAAGGATGGGAATTGGCGAAAAATTTAGAAGAGGCATAGAAGCAATATACAAAGAACAGAAAGCAAAGCTGGTGATAAATAATAATACAACAGAATATTTTAACATTTATAAAGGGACCAGACAAGGTTGCCCCCTGTCCCCCTTATTATTTATTGTAATTTTGGAAGTACTTAATAAGAGACTGAGGGAGGCAACAGAAGTGAAAGGAATTAGAGTAGGAAAGAAGGAATTCAAAATTAAAGCCTTTGCCGACGATATTGTTCTGACTTTGGAAGATCCACAAGATAGTGTAAAAGAAGCATTACAAAAAATTGAGGAATTTGGAGAGGTGGCAGGTTTTAAGGTAAACAAGAATAAAACTAAAATGCTGGTTAAAAATCTAACTAAGGAAGAAACGAAAGATCTAGAACAAAAAGTGGAAATCATGGTGGTGAAAAAAGTGAAATATTTGGGAGTGTGGATCACGGCAAAAAACATAAACCTATATAAAGATAATTACGAAGTTACATGGAAAAAAATAAAGAAAGATCTGGAAATATGGGGGAGGATGAAATTCTCCTTTTTAGGGAAGATAGCAGTGGTTAAAATGAACGTTTTGCCGAGGATGTTGTTTTTATTTCAAACTCTTCCAGTTATTAAAGGTTTAAAACAATGTAAAGAATGGCAGAGAACCCTGATGAAATTCATCTGGCAGGGGAAAAGACCAAGGATTAAACTGAAAATACTAACTGATAAAAAGGAAAGAGGAGGTTTTGCTCTCCCAGATCTGAGCCTATATTATGAAGCAGCGTGCCTACTTTGGCTAAAAGATTGGATAAAATTGGAGAACAGAGACCTACTAGATTTAGAAGGTTTCAATAATCGGTATGGGTGGCACGCATATCTCTGGTACGAGAAGGTGAAAGTCCACAGGGCCTTCTTAAACCATATTTTCAGGGGACCAATATATCAGGTCTGGGAAAGAAATAAGAACCTTCTCGAAAGAAAAACACCATGGTGGATTTCACCAGTAGAGGTCTTAACAATAAAAAAAAACAACATGGAAGGGAAGACAGCCACCTACGAAGATTTGGTAAGAAAATCAGAACAAGGGCTTAAACTTAAACCGTATGAGGAAATAAAGGATCAATTCACCGGTTGGCTACAATATCATCAGGTGAATGATATGTTAAAACAAGATAAAAGAAAAATGGGCTTCGAGGACAAGAAATCAAAATTCAATATAGAAATAATAGAAGGCAAAAACAAAACATTGTCTAAATTATATGACATATTACTGGAATGGCATACAAAAGACGAGGAAGTCAAAGAGGCAATGATTAAATGGGCAATTGACTTCGGTTATAACATCGAGTTTGAAAAGTGGTTGAAATTGTGGAATAGAGATATTAAATTTACGGCCTGTACGAGTTTGAGAGAAAATGTTTGGAAAATGCTCTATAGATGGTATCTTACGCCGGCAAAATTGGCTAAAATCTATAGATCAGAAAATAAGACATGCTGGAAATGTGGTGAAGTGGAGGGAGACCTCTACCATATGTGGTGGCAATGCAACAAGGTGAAGGTTTTTTGGGAAGCAATTTATAATGAACTTAAAAAAGTTTTTAAATATACTTTTCCCAAGAGACCTGAGGCCTTTTTGCTGGGAATAATGGGTAAGGAAATAAAAAATGAAGATAAAAAAATATTTCTCTATGCCACCACAGCCGCAAGAATTATGCTGGCACAAAACTGGAAAATAGAAACTATTCCTAACATAAGTGACTGGCAGGTCAAAATGATCAACTATGCCGAGCTAGATAGATTAACAGGCAGAATACGAGACCAAGACGACCAGAAATTTCAAAAAAATTGGAGTAAATTTTGGAATTATATTGGAACGGATATATAGGAGGAACTGGCGGTATTAGAAAAACTTTATCAGCTAATAACTATAAACTTTAATAAACTAATTACGCAATCCGAGATTTATTTGATACTTACCAAAAGGGTGAAGGGAAGTCAAAGGCTAAGGAGAGCCTAATGGTTATATTATTATTTTTTGTATGATTGTATGTTTCCTTTTTGTATAGTATGAAAATAGGATGAATAATTTATGTTAAAATGTTTATTTTTGTATTTGTTAGTTCTTTTTTCTTTTTTTTTTTCTTTTTTTGTACAAATTCTGAATAAAAATTTACTTGCTAAAAAAAGAAATGGCAGAAATACTTTGCTTAAGGATACTCTGATATGAATACATACAAGATGGAAAGAAATTCATAACCATGCTGTTGACTTCAATAAGAATTTTTTTTTGTGGGGGTGGGGGAGATCAGGAAGTTAAATTTCATTTAGCATTTCTGCTAAACCTGGGTTCATGGTTTGATTCTCCAAAATAATCCAGTACCCCTTAGTTTGTTTGGACAGAAACAAACCCTTAGCCCAGGTTCAAACATAGTGCTATGCCAAACCAAATCTCAGTTCCCCAGCAGCGTATTACCAGTGGAGAGGAAGCAATGGCTTCATATTACACCAGAGCTTATTTTAACAATAGTTTAATGTGGCACACAAAGCTGGTCACCGATAGCAATGACTCAAAAATTAGCCGTTAGACCTCTTGGTTGGCATTTTATTTTTGTTGCCCTAACATTTCCAGAAAATAAAGGACATTTTAAATTATTAATGGTGAGAGTCAATTTTACTGTATATAGCCAAAGGCCTTTACAATGGACGACAGAGAATAAAAGGAAAACTTTCATCTAAAATCACACAACGTAACCTGTAGCAGTTTACAATATAAAAAGAAATTAACAACATTAAAATTTACGATCGGAGTGCTTTCAGGTTTTCTGACATGTTGCTCAATATCGTACCTTGTATTCATGAAGTATTCGATTTGTCCAGTGAGGTGCCTTGCTTTTTAATTTGGTGATTGGCACTATAGATTTTAAGTTTTCTTCACTGTAAATAAAAACCAAACACGTTTAACCACTTTTATAATATTGAACAGATAAAAAACAAAATCTGTTTGCCCTTTTATCAACAGTTCATGCATGCAAATAGGCTATAATGCACATTATAGCATTCTGATGATCCATCTTGCTGCTCAGGTGATTGGTTAAGTCACCTTTAACTGTATTGGTTATCTATGTAGAAGCGAGGGAGCCCAGAATCAGCCAACATCTCCAATCATGAAGTAGTCTTTTAGACTCTCTTATTTGAATATCTTCATTTTAAAACAAAAAGCATATCAATATTTTAAAATCCACTCACTTTAGGAAGCCTTGCTTGTGCTTTTTACTTTCATAATTTCCATAGACTATTTGCAGCAGCAGACTTGCAAGTGTTATCAGCTTGGCATCAGGTGACGTATAGAAACCCTTTAATAAATTGTACCTGGCCTCATCAAATAGGATAAGAATAGCCAGTGGATCCTCAATCTATAGCATAGAAAATAAAATGTGTCTATATTAAAAATGAAAACACCATTAGTTCTTATTTGGTTTGCTCAGTAGCAAAGCAATTATTGTAGTTATTTAAATTTTAAGTTCAAGTTGGTTATTTAAAACAAAATAAATTTAAAATAATGTTTAAAAGCTTGAACATTAAAAACGCTACATCACAGCTCAGATCTAGCTGCCCACTTAACAACAACAACAATTATACCCCGCCCATCTGGCTGGGTTTCCCCAGTCACTCTATTTATCATAAATGGCCTTCAGATGCTGTTGAGACTACAACTCCCATCACTCCCAGCCAGCATGGTCAGCAGTTGGGGATGATGGGAGTTGTAGTCCAGCAAAATATGAAGAGCTTCCCTTGGCCAAGCTGTATTATCTGGAGAATTGAGAAGAACAAACTAAGTGAAATCATTATACTGGACTCTGTCTAGAGATTCAGGCGTTGAACCTGAATTTGATATAGCAGAACATAAAATGCCAACCTTTTTTTCCAGCTCTAAAGGAAGTCTTACATCCCTCCTCAGGAAAAGCTGTGGGGTCTCCCTTTGAGGATCCAGGTTTGTCAGTTCAGTGAGTATTTCCGTCCAGTCGCGAACGTGCTGCAGAGGCTTATGATACGGTTTCAGCTGGAGATCTATACAACAAAAGCTCTTTAATTTAAATAAATGCAAACAAGACAATGTCTCAGTGTGCGTATCAAGTATGTGTGAATGCTGTACAGTACCGAGTATGTTTTGAAAGAAGGCAGGATTATAAAAGCAAAATGTCATAAATAGCAATGTTACATATTTCCTATTGTCCTTTGGCAACTGTTGAAGTTCTTTCAACAATCTTACATGGATTCCCCCCTGCAGCTGATATCTGTATTGAACTTGAATGGCATGCACACACATTTTTATACATGTGATTGCTCCACATGTGTCTTTATTGTATTGTATTGCTTTGGGATGTCTCTTGTTACAGTGGTACCTTGGGTTACAGATGCTTCAGGTTACGCGGTTTCGGGTTGCACACTGTGCCGAACCCGGAAGTACCGGAATGGGTTACTTCCGGGTTTTGGTGCTTTGCACATGCGCAGAAGCGCCAAATCACGACCCGCGCATGCGCAGACACAGCGCTGCGGGTTGCGAACGTGCCTCCTGCACAGATCACGTTCACAACCCGAGGTTCCACTGTATTTATGAAGCACATAAAACAACAAGTCTCTGCCAACCATGCAAATACAATGTGGTCTACACCAGTTACCAGTGTCCTAGAAAAATGGATGCACTTAACAAAAAGTGCAAAAGTCAGCTTTTTGTCAGAAAAGGCAGAAACACTAAGAGCTCAGTCCTTTTGTTAGCTTCAGCTAATATACCAGCTACAATCGTAGCTAGAGGCATAGTTTGCTACTGGTGTTCAGGTGAACTATTTAAACTATTATAATGCATTATACTTGGATCTGTCTTTAAAAGTAGTTTTGAAACCACAGCTGGTCCAAAAGTTGGGCTGCAAGATTATTAACTATGACTGGAAGTTTTGATCATATTATGCCACTGCTTTGTCAGCTGCACAGGCTCCCACTTGAGTTTCTGGATCCAATTTAAAGTTCTGTTCGTAAACTTTGAAGCTCTTAAAGGCTTGGGAGCAAGTCACGTGAAAGACTGCTTTCTTCAGAACCTGTTCCAAAGGAGGAGGGAGGCTGCTAGGGAGAGAGGATGGACAACCTCCGGCGCATGGGCCAAATTAGGCCTGGAAGTGCCCCTGTTTTTTTGCCTGAAAGACTGTTCTTCCCCATCCACCCCACACGAGATGTCATCAAGATACCAATTACTTACTAAGATTTTCAGAACAGATCCAAATAGTGAAATACTGTTGTGTCTCTTGAGAAAGACGCATTCCTTCCATTATCTGTTGCACAGTGGTGTTGTTTCCATGTTTCAACTCCACAGAGCGGTAAGACCCATCCATTCGATAAATTCGTACCTTCTCATACTAGAGGACATAAATGAAAACAGCAAATACTGAAACCTTGCCTGGTCCTGGTAGCAAGCCAAAATTTGTGGGTGCCAGTACCTTGCCCCCCTTCAGTGGAAAAAGGGGCAATATTAGTGTCTAAGCATCCCTGAAATGAGACACATGGTCAAGGGTGATCCACTTCTCCAGGTACAAGCTCGGGAGAAGGGTCAGAGATCTTCTGTGTCAAGCTCTGCTTCCGAGGCCCATTCCAGCACAGATGACATATGGGAGCTCATTCAAATGGCATGCTGAACTGGAATTTCGAGACTTGCACTATTGCAAGTTGTTCTGCTGCGCAAGAATTTATTGATTATAGAAAGTCCATTAAAATAACTCTGGGAAGAAAATATTTGAGAAGGTCTGTGGTGTTAACAAATTAGATTAAAATGGAAATAATAAATTCTACTCAGCAGCATCTTATGTTTATGGGCTTGCCATAACACCATGTCACTACACATGAGATAAATGTAGGTTGCAGAGGGATTGTGCTGTGCAGGCTGGCAATGAGGTCGGGGCAGCACAGACTCACCAGCAAAGCTTGCCCCTGCCACTATACCCATACAGCCTCAACCTCACCACTGTCCTGCCCCATCATGGTAAAGAGCAGCAATGCATCTATCAGCAATGCGTCTATCTATGGCACTGCCCCACCACACCGACTGCTCCTGGATTAATGCTTCCTTTTGAGATATATATATATATACAAACAAACAAATACAATAACCAGTAAACACTTCCTTTTGCTTTTAAGGACCTTTTCTAAAATCTGAAAGGTCATTGCATACTTGTTTGTTTGCGGCCTCTTTCAGCAAGTTGGCTGTTTTTGCCCACTCATTTTGTTTGTTCTCTTCACAGACATTCAGTGGGGTTCTTCCTTGTTGATCAGTGATGTGCTACAAACAGAAACAATACGAGATTTAAAACACAGCTTTCTGAATGCAACATAGCAACCTGTCTTATGCTGTGTTAGGCCACTGGTCCACCTGGCTCAGCACTGCTTACACAATGACTGGCAGGGGCCATCCAATGTTTCAGACACAAACCTTTCTTTCAAAGGCTTTCAAAAACCCTGGGACCTTTTGCATGCAAATCGTGTGCTCCACTATTAAGCTACAGCCCCTCAAGTAAAGGCTGCAACATCCACCACCCCCTTCTTGGAAAGTACCCTTCACTTATCAGTTGGCATGACTCCACTTCTGAACTGTGTTTTCCAATCCTACCACCAAATAACAGAATCATGCCTATGATTAGGAAATTACGGTTTAAAAGCACTTCCAGATGCAGTGTTCTGTGGGGTGTTCAATGCTCTGAATTAGAGAGCACCACTTGTCTTAAACATTTTCAGGGTACTGTTCAAAGTGCTGACCACGGTGCCAATTCTTCCTAGCGCAAACTGCAATGATAGGAATTACTTCTTTGCAATAGGAATTACTTCTCTGAAGTATTTACTCTTGTGTTTCCTGCTCCACAATACTGTCATTCCTTGGACTGACTTCAAGAAACATCTTAATTGTTTTTATTCTTTTGCAAATGGAAGTATGAGCCACTGTTCAAAAGCAGAATTTAATTGTATAAGAAACCATGATTGAAATTACAAATACATCTTACTCTATCAATTTCTGGATGGTTTAGGAGAATCTGTACAATTTCGGCATGCCCACCCCCAGCAGCAAAGTGAAGAGGCGAGCTGAGCTGTCCATTGAGCAAGTTTGGATTGCATTTTCCTTTCTCTAACAACATTCGAGTAGCTTCAACTTTACCATACCTACAGAGAGAACAAATGCAAATAAAGGTAAGCTTGCATATAATAATAATAATAATAATAATTTATTATTTATACCCCGCCCATCTGGCTGGGTTTCCCCAGCCACTCTGGGCGGCTTCCAAAAGAATATTAAAATACTATGATACATCAAACATTAAAAGCTTCCCTAAACATATGGTCTATGAAATGGTTCCAAAGACACATGTAAGAAACCGCACTTACTTGTTAATTATTTTAGTTCAGTCTAAGTGTCTGAAACACTACCACCATTCTGGAATGAATTCATGCCCCACAAAAATAATTAGTATTGCAATTTAATGAAATTCACTTAGTTCTGGGAGAAGTTACTATTCTAAAATAAGTAATTCAATTCATTTTTTTCAAATAATCTAAGAATATATGAGGGTTTCCCCAAAAAATATTTTACATACATTTTTAAATTAGCAACTGCTAAGTACATTTTTTTGCAGAAAGCCTCTCTTACAGCAGTGGTGCTTTTCATTAAAGCTGGCCCTAGCCACTTAACTGGATTGCCAGTTTCTACAGCATTTGCAAAGTTACTACAAAGTCTGGGTTACCTTTGAGCTGCCAGAACCCACTTTCACACTGACCCAATTTGCACCTAATACTAAGCCAAAAGCCATAGCTTAGCACAAATGAACAAACATGGGTGCTCAGAAGAAGAAACAGTGCCACTTTGCTTCTTCCCTGGTCTTGCTGTTGTAGCACTACTTGCAACTAAGTTATGGTTTGGCATATATCTGAATCTGCAGCTAAAGTATGGTTTAGCTTATGTCTGAATCTGGACTTGTGGTTTCTCCTGCTCCTAATAAACCACAAGTTATAACCAAGGTGTGTTCTGCCTGCAGTTCATCTAGGAGAGACAAACCACAACCCTGGGTTCGGACATAATACCAAGCCAAACAATAGCTAAGCTGTGGGTAGTGCAACAGTGGCAGGCCTGGGGGAAGAATTTGACAGTCTCAGCCTTCACTCGTTCATGCTAAACCATGGTTTGGCTTAACATTACATGTAAGCCAGGCAACTAATGTGCAATAATTATTAGAAATTAGCAAAATGTCCATCTTTTTGATGGGGGCAGTCTATGTGCATGCAGGGAAGACTTCTGAGGGACAGTGATACATCAAACTACGCTTTTCCATGAGTTTCAGTGGAATCTAGGCCTTCCACTACAGGAAATGGAGAGTGGCTTTGTTCCCAACCATAAAGTTTCCTCAAGTTCAGCCTGATTAATCTACATGTGGTAAATGGCAGCCATTCAGTTAAATGTGAAAAAAATAACTGCAATTCATTTCAATGGGGGTCCTATGATCCTAGCATCTACAGTGAGCTTCACATTTTGCCCTTTCCCAAGTCTGTGCTACACTACGGATGGTTTACTTTGCCCTCCAAAGCTCAGAGACACTGAGAAGTGAGCAAATCCTCAGCTGCGGAGCCACACCCTTCACCCACATAGCTGCATTCTATTTCTCAGCTATGTTTGAGCATGACAAAAGCTTGAACACACAGACACACACATAAGCACGAAGACACAAACAGATGGTTTTAATTATGAACAATTCCCTGTTTTGGACTTCAATGCAAGAGTACTCTGCTCACCAGCATGCATAATGGATGGGTGCCCAATGATCACTGTCCAGCTGGTTGACTGAAAAGTTTTCATTGAGAAGTTGACTCAATAACTCAGAATCTCCTTCACAAGCACTGCGATGAAGAGGGAAATCATCAACCCACTGACGTTCCCTGTGGGGTGGGGAGGGAATTAAGATATGATATTTCAGTCACGTTATCTTTCAGATATTTCAGTCATGTTACTGCTTCATCAAAAGCATCCTGTTGCTTTGATCTGAAGAGAAAAGGCACGAGACAGTTAAGGAGTTGGTTTTCCTCCCACTAATGCAATGCGGGGTGGGGGTGGGGCTGCATTTCAAACCTATTTCTACTTTACAGTCTTAGGACACCGACTGGATATTTCACTTTTAAGAGCCAACACACTTTGAGGGGAAGTTAAAAGGCTGCTCTTAGCTTCGACTGTGGTCGTTGCCACTACCCTCTCCAGCAAGGGACCTGAGATCATTACAGAACTTATGCAAACTTACTTTAAGTGACGGTTACATACCCTGAGTATCTAAGAAAAATTGGCAAATTCTGAATGCACCCACCTCAGTATTGGAACTGCAAATGGCAAAAAACCAAATGAAAATGGGGAAAGCACCAGGGCCAGATGGACTTACTGCAGTTTATTATAAAAAGTCACTGGATATTTTAAAGTTTGTAAAATGTTTTATTTTGAAATGTAAAATGGAAAGCTTAATAAAAATTATTACTAAAAAAAAGAACTCATGCAAACTTACGAAGGAGTATACTCTACTGAACATAATGGGATTTACTTATGAGTAAACATATTTAGGATTGCCATCATCCACTCTGGAAGCAATAATGCCTATACAGTTTTTAAATAAATAAAAAAGGGTTTGGGCTTCAGGGGACAATTCTTTTATAAAGAAATGAATAAAAATAACACGGTACTTGTCTTCCATGACACTGCTCATGCTGCGTTGCCACTTTTCACGTTTTGGAATCTGTATTTTTGAATAGTCTGGGGCTCCAAGTCCAAAGTATGGATTTATAACCACTTTGTCGACCTGGAAATACCATATAATGAAGAAGAAGAAAAAGGCTCAAAGTACACCCTAATGAACATTAAAAATCTAACACTCTTACCATATATACTTGAGTATAAGCTGACTTTTTCAGCACATTTTTTATACTCGAGTGAGGTGGGTGGCGGTGGAGGGATGAGCAGCCCGAAAGGAGCCCTTTCTCGCCGCTGGTCCAGCTGCTGCCGCCTGCCTCTCGCAAGGGCAGGCGCAGAGGTGGCGGCAGAGGGACAAGCGGCCCGAAAGGAGCCCTTTCGGGCTGCTTGTTCTTCCTCCTCCGCTGCTGCCACCACCAGGTTTGTGGTGTGGTGAACCGGCTTATACACAAGTCAATAAGTTTTCCCAGTTTTTTGTGCTAAAATTAGGTGCCTTGGCTTATATTCGGGATGGCTTATACTCGAGTATATATGGTAAATTAATAATGATCTCCTCTTACCCTATTGGTATACTGAAGATCTGAGCCAAATAAAGGGTTGTAGATGCACATGTCTGCCTTCTCAAGTGCCAGCATTTTACTCTTGATTTCCAATGCTGTGTATCCCATATGAAGTGAGCTCTCTGTCTGCCCAGATTCAACAGCGTATGCAGGGTTTGTGACATTTGTTTTAATCCGCTCCAAGGGAGATGGTCTGAATAAAGCGGGGATTGAATGGGATTGTGAATGCCGTTCTTCTAACCACCTGCAGAACACAGTGGGCAAAAATGTTTTAGCATTGTTGCTTTTATTGAAGATTAGTAAATAATTAGTACAGCATAACGTAAACACATACCCATAGTAAGTAAGCCTTTAGAGAGATACACTGATACAAACACTTAAGAACAAGTGCTTAGGACCTGCAACTTTTTTTAAAAAAAGTAAAACATGATCTGTCTTGAAATATTATGGTATGTAAAGTGTTAAGAATATTTTAAAATATTTAATTATTTAGCGTCATTTTCTTTTTATAGACTCAAGGAGTTCTGTTAAAAATGTCTTACTTATCCAAGTAAATTAACATTCTAGCTGTTACTGTAGCAAAGTGAGTACTGGATTCACTGCAGACCCTCATGATGTCTTGTAAGCAGTAGAAAACTGGACATCCAGGACTGTAGGCATATTTTGTATTATCTACAAAGGAGAAGATACTTTTTAAAACAAAAAGGCTGAACAAATCTCATTTATTCTATTACGCAATTTTGGCCTGATAACATTACATTTTGATCTTATATTCCTATGTCCCACAAATTAAATTCCCAAGGCTGCATCTCATTATTACATTCAACAAAGTACATTACCGTATTTTTCGCTCTATAGGGCGCACCGGACCATAGGGCGCACCTAGTTTTTTTGGGGGGGGGGCGGGGATAAAGAAATATCTTGCCGGGCTCCCAAGGCTTGCGGATATCTGCCCGAAGCCTGGGGTGCGCTGCGCAGCGCTCCCTGGGCTTCAGGATGCAGGCTGCTATCCGCAAGCCTTGGGAGCCCAGTGGGAACTCCCGCCAGGCTCCCAGGGCTTGCGGATATCTGCCCAAAGCCCAGAGATAGCTTCCTGAAGCCTGGAGAGCGAGAGGGGTCGGTGCACACCGACCCCTCTCGCTCTCCAGGCTTCAGCGAAAGCCTGCATTCGCTCCATAGGACACACACACATTTCCCCTTCACTTTTGGAGGGGGAAAAGTGTGTCCTATAGAACGAAAAATACGGTATTTTGTTTCTGGAAAAATGCAATTTTCTCCCAATGTAGGTTGCAGTGTAACCTTGTTGAAAATGATGTTCCGAGAGCATTACGGCCTCAATTCTATTCCCACTAACCTGAGAGTAATCCCCACTGAATTCAATGAGGCTTGCATCTGTGAATACATGCATAGGATGGTACTGATGGGCACAGACTGAATATAATTTGTGATTTAATCAGCAGTAAGCAACCCAACTCTGAGGCCTGACAAACACCAGTGCCTGATGCAGCTTGCCACAATCCTTTCTCTCCCTTTCCCGCTCCTCAACTGATTATCCTCTCTCATCCTCATAAATAAAATGTTTTCCCCCTTTCATTTTGTAAAAGAAGTTCCATTTCTTAAAAGCATTCAAGTGTAGCCCTGAGTGGAACTGGATGGTGTGAAATCGTAGGATTGTGCGATTCATGTACATTTTAAAGAAAAAGATATTAACATTTGCTAATTATGTGCAGCTTTAATGTTAACATTTTAATTTTTACCTTTGACTACTGTTGGTACAACAAAAAGGGATGCATCCTTGCCTGTCTTCTCGCCATCAAGAGGGAAAGTCTTCATTAACAGAACTCGTTTTCCTGTATACAATAATAATCCTTTAATAATTAAATGGTTGAAATTATCCTCCTGTTTCTCATCTGTCTTTCTTGATAACACGCACTGGTCCCACTCTTCTGGATTGGAGATTCTGGGGTACTATCAGCCCTGGCAATTCTCCTGAATTCTCAAGCTGTTGCTGTGACCAAGATTAACGTTCACTAGTTTGGGCTGTTATCAATCAAGACCTGTCACTGCTGGCATAATAGCCAGGCGACTGTGATCCATGCAGTGGGCTGTATCCAACTAAATTATACTCAGTGTAAGACTCATTGAAATTAAATGGACCTACGTTAGCCATGCTCATTCATTTTAATGGGCAGGATTCAACTGAACTGTTGCATGCATGGGACTTACTCTCCCCCTCATGGTCCTTAAATTGGCTCTGGAGGGTTGGAGAAAACCCCAGAACAGGTATAGAAGGCTGGCTGGTGGGAGGAGAGGGAGGGAGGGAAAGTCCCACTGCTTGAGGTGACTTAGTTTCCTGCACACATATTCCACTGAGTGATACATTGAATTCTATCCCCATAGGTGCATTATGAGTACAACTAACATTGGATTTAACCCTTTGTTAACTGTTAGGCTACAATAGCACACTCTATATGGGGCTGCCTTTGAAGATGGCTTGGAAGCTTCAATTAGTGCAGCCACCCATTTAAGTTTTCCTCTGCTCTTTCCAGGTGTGATTTAAAGCTCCATGTTTGAGCACCCTGGTGTGTTTTTTTGCTTCAGAATTTGCCTTGCAAAAACCCACTCTTTAAAGCTGAATTGCAGCAAGCATCAATCTGTGGAAAACCCAAACTGACATTTGCTCCAATTCAGCTTTAAAATAGTAGGTTTTGAGGCAAGGGGAACCACACTCAGACATGGAGCAAGCATTAAAGTGTGGATCTCTGCCTGGAAAGAGTTGGTCAAAGGTAAGTGTGGATAAGCTCTAATAGGAGGGAACTGGAGGGTGCTCATTACACCTGGAATATAACAACTGCAGTGACACCCAGTTAGTTTCAAGGCACAGTACAAAGTACTGATTTTAATTTTTAAATGACCTAGGCTCCAGTTGACCGAGTAAGCACCCTTTTCTGTACCTGTCTCCCCATACTGGGGAGACTTCAAATAAGTGCTTGCTCCAACTTTCTCTTCTTTCTAAGAATTGATTGGCATAGACAAGGAGCAGGCTTTTCTACTACCAGAGCTCTTCTTTCAGAACCTCTCCTTTAGCCGGATAAGAACTTTCTTAACTTCGAAAAATAAGTAAAAATCTTCATATTATGACAAGCATTATGGAGAATAATGAAGATTGTTGTTTTAGCTGTACTGACTGTCATTGGTTATCAAGCAGAAACAGCCATCCTTACCTTTAATACCTTGATTTCCCGGTGAAATTGGTTTGGTGGTTTCTAGTATATAATCCAAGATCTTTTGGGATATATCACCGCCTCCTTGAATTTTAGTTTCCAACAACATTTTTCTTCTTTTTTTCTTGTGTCCTTCGATGGGAACTTCAAGCAACAAAATCTGATGAATATCAAGGTAAACATTAGTTAATACAAAGATCTGTATTTTGAAAGAATAATAGCACTGTCTAAACAGAGGCTGCCCTTGCACTCATATACTTAGAATGAGATATACCAATGTGCAAGCTTTACTTTTTAGGCAATGTCATGTTGGTATGAGATGTAGATAATGGTAAAAAAAAATGTTTAGGCTCATGATGCAATTTTTTTTTGTATTCAAAATACTGTAAGGTCCATTTCTGCATTGAATTTCCTGAATAAAAAGAAATATCAGGAAGCTTAAAAAAAATCTGTACAATATTTAAATTGTGTCTCCAAACAAGATCCTTTATGGATGTACCACAGAATTACCTGCTGCTATTTTGGAAATAAAAAGGGATAAATAGGTACCGCTCCGGCGGGAAGGTAAACGGCATTTCTGTGCGCTGCTCTGGTTCGCCAGAAGCGGCTTAGTCATACTGGCCACATGTCATACTGGCCATATTGGCTGTACGCCAATAAAGCGAGATGAGTGCCGCAACTCCAGAGTTGGCTATGACTGGACCAAATGGTCAGGGGTCCCTTTACCTTTACCTTTATTTTGGAAATACAGTATTATTTCATTATTCTTTGACCACATGCATTTCAATAACATAATTTTGTTTTTTGTATTATTAAGTCATTACTTATTCTGATGCAAATTCATGTATTTGCTTAAGCTTTTGAATTTCAAAATCCCTCTGTACAAAATGAAAATGTTCACAATCACAATTAACATGCTATTGCATTCATTGAATGGCTATTTAATAAATAAAGCATTAAGAGAGACTGGTGAAAATTCAAAATATGAGGAATTTAATGAAATTATTCTGTAAAATAAGCCCATACCTTCTTAATGTTGAAAGAGAACTGGGAGAAAGGAAATTTGCTCTGCATATTTCAAGACATTTACTCTAGACTAGTTGATTATCTTAAATGTGCTGCGGCAAGCTTTCACCTTGTGTGCTTCCCCCTCTCCCCTTCTATGGGTCAATTCTGTATCCAGGGCAGCTGTCTACCAACTCCACCTGGTACGCAGGCTGAGACCCTACCTGCCCGCGGACTGTCTCGCCAGAGTGGTGCATGCTCTAGTTATCTCCCGCTTGGACTACTGCAACGCACTCTACGTGGGGCTACCTTTGAAGGTGACCCGGAAACTACAATTAATCCAGAATGCGGCAGCTAGACTGGTGACTGGGGGCGGCCGCCAAGACCACATAACACCGGTCTTGAAAGACCTACATTGGCTCCCAGTACGTTTCCGACACAATTGGTGTTGACCTTTAAAGCCCTAAACGGCCTCGGCCCAGTATACCTGAAGGAGCGTCTCCACCCCCATCATTCTGCCCGGACGCTGAGGTCCAGCGCCGAGGGCCTTCTGGCGGTTCCCTCATTGCGAGAAGCAAAGCTACAGGGAACCAGGCAGAGGGCCTTCTCGGTAGTGGCGCCCGCCCTGTGGAACGCCCTCCCATCAGATGTCAAAGCGATAAATAACTACCTGACATTTAGAAGGCATCTTAAGGCAGCCCTGTTCAGGGAAGCTTTTAATCTGTGATATTTTACTGTATTTTTTGTTTCTATGGAAGCCGCCCAGAGTGGCTGGGGAAACCCAGCCAGATGGGCAGGGTACAAATAATAAATTATTATTATTATTATTATTATTATTATTATTATGCAGCTGGAGCAGAGATGTTTGCAAGCTTTTGCTTTTGTGGTTGGTTAACTGTGGTTTGTTATGTTGCCTGGATCAACAAACTCAGTTAACTATAACTCTGTTGAGCATAACATGAATGTTGACTGTGTGAATGCCACATAATTTGCTCTGTGATAATCTTTTATTGGTAACAATTTTGCTAGCTTGCTTAACACATAACAACAAAATAGAATTTAAGCAATATTACTACACATCCTTCTGTTAGGGTGTTTTGTAACTGCATCACTTCCCCACAATATTCTGAGCAGTATCTCTGAGATATTAAGCAGCAGTATGTACATTGTACATACTGTACATTGTAGCTGTACATTGTGGTTATTGTAACAATTGAGAAATATTTAATAGCAACTTACATGGTGACAGAATCACCCTGCACCTATCATATGATGGCATTAAAAGGCAAAAGTGAAATGATGAAATGGGGCTATGAGGAACTATTTTCTTACGCAGAGGATACGTTGCTATAGGAAATTCAATCACTAACGTCAGATTACTTCCTGAGTTTCTGTCTGTACCTAGGACTAGGATGTTATTCTCACTGATGCTACACCTTAATTTATACGTTGTTTTAAATGTATTCATGGGAGAAGGGTTAGTGTTTTGTTTCAATTATGTATTTTGTGTTTTTATTTTTATGTTGTGAGCCACCCTGTAATCCTTGGATGAAGAGCAGTATACAAATTTTAACAACAACAATTTCCTACAATAAAAAACCCTCCCATTTAATGCATTTTCAACACTTCCTAACAAATAATAATGATTTTACCTCATATGATTTAGCACGATATTCACGAGAATTCAGGCTTGCAGCGTTCTTTGGACGGATTACAGCTACATATGCTTCAGTTATTACCTCTGGGTTGCCCATGGTTTGTTAATATATCTATTTTAGTGAGAAAATAATCAGAAACCAAAGATTTTATCTGAGAAAACAAGTTTTTTTTTAAAGGAAACAACCGCCACAGATGTTGTCCCCAATTCAAAGTATGCTAGTAATTTTCTTTCTCTCCCTCTCTATCCTCCCTGAATAAAGAAAGGAAATCTTCATTTTGCTTTGAGCATTTTGAGGACTGTCCTGAAAATTCAAAATAATTTATAATGAAGCCACTGCTTAAATATCTTTGTAGAAATAGAAACAATAAGCATAATTTTAAGTAGCTTACAAAGAAATGGCAAACATTGTGACACTAAAAACATCTTCACTAAAACAGCAAGGACAGTACAAGCACAGGCCTGCTGATCAGGAACTACACATGCAACAACAACCTCTGTGTGTGGTTTCTGAGGCTAGATCTGTATTCAGCTTTGAAGGTTTGTAGTTTGCAATGACTGATTGGGATCTGGGTGCACATAGCTTGAGAGATTACATAGCTCTCAGTTTTGACAGTGTCAGTCAGCTGGGGTGCGGGGAGAAGGGACTGAACCCAGACCTCTTTCTCTGTCAGGATATAGGGGGCAGGAAGAGCTTGGATTCAAACATCCCACAACTTCAAGTAAGTAGTATGCTATCAAAGCTCATAACACTGGCTGTCTGTTAGAAGGCCAGGGGCACAAAACACTCTGCTGCACTGTGTGAATTTATTGTTTTTGCAGATTTTAAATTGGGATCATGCCATGGAACTTAAAATTTCATTGAAATCCAAACAAATGACTTTCATGTAACGTGTGTTTGGTAACAGGATCTAAATTGAGACTGTTGAGATCTTGAGACTAACTAAAGTGGTAAATGTAAACATTTTTATATACAGGATGTAGCATTTCTCGTATCAACAATAAACACTGTCAGTCCAAGTGCAAAACTGTATCTACACCTTAATTTCTAAATCTGCCTTCACCTTTCTCTTTAAACTGAGAAACTACCTTAAATTTCATGAGGACTTCATGTGAAAACTTATAATCAAAAACTGCAGGTCAAACAGCATCAGGTATTTTTTCATCAACATTATAAGTGTGAAATTTGTAAAGATTGTATGGTGACAAACAGTTCAATCCACAGCCCATTTAAACTGAGCATTAATCCTAAACAGAGAAACTTTGGGCACAGTCACCACTAGCCACTTGGCAAAACCAAGCAGCTGCCATAGATAATCCAAACATATCCCTAATTCACCTTCTGGGTCTTTATGAGATTAGTAATAAAGGAGGATTAAGGACTGGGAAAGTCAGCAAAATGAATCCTATTGCAGGAATAGGAGCAGGGATCTTATGGGAGAGGCAGCATTGAAAATGTATTGTTTGGGGTTGGCCGATGACATTCTGTGCTCATGGGCAAAGGACAAGATGCTGCCCCCTTCCTGTTCCATATACAGAAGCAGACTGAACTGCCAGTTGATTGTTACTTCAACATGGATAGCATCTTCTACAGCACTTAGTAGCAGGCTAGTTTAGGAAGGCTAGAATAGCCAGTGCAACATGCACAGCTCTGTCCTCCAACAGAAGGGAATGTGGAATGGCTAAGGGAAAACAGCTAAAGGAGTGCCCACCCACTTATGTCCCAGCACCTGCCACCTAAGGCAGTCACCTTGTTCTGCCTAATGGTAGGACCGGCCCTGAGAAAAACAAATGCAAAGGTTCAACCCAGATTCCCACATACATACACATCTGGCCATACCCTTATATGTTAATTATTCTGGGATAATTACCATTCCATGATTTCATGTCACTCCATTGGTAAGAATGCGCTAAAATATAATCAAATCTCATCCTTTTATCACCTTAATAGTGAATACAATGTATGTCTGATACTCAGAATTGCTCTGTGAAATAATGCCAGTCCTGGTCCCATGTTCAGAATCATTACTTTGGAATAATAATAATAATAATAGATAATAATTTTATTATTTATACTGCACCCCATATGGCTGGGTTTCCCCAGCTACTCTGGGCAGCTTACAGAACATATAAAAACACAGTAAAACATCAAACATTAAAAAGTTCCCAAAATAATAATAATTCTGATGCCAATGGAAGCCATGCATTGTCAAGAACCATTTAACTTCCTTAGTTATGGGTTGGACAGACTGGTAACGGCTGAGTAAGTGCCACCAACCTGTGCATGTTTGTGAATGACATTATTGCATTCATCAGACTCCAATGGTAAAAGATTTGCAGACCGACACCCCACCCCTGTTAAACTGCTGCAGCAAAATAAATAAATGGGTATTGTGGTACATTAAAAGATTTGTTGCGCCATAAGCTTCCACAGACAATAGCTCTAACCCACAAAAACTTATAGTGCAATAAATCTCCCAATCTGTTAAAACTGCCCAATAAACCCTAATTTCCTGTCCTTTAGACTCCCAAGTAGATCAGCTTTGTTTCAGCGGTACCACTTTAAGGCTGCTGCGGGTGTGGGTTCCCATATTTGAATAAATAGCTCAACCTAAGAAAAGAACAACAATAATAAAAATTAAGACTTCCTGACTTTCAGGACGAAGGGTCCAGTCCAGCTTTTCATCCTGGGCGGACCGCTTTCCTATCTGCAAGACGCATTTTGTTTCTCCCGGAGGAGAGCATTCCCACAGGCAGTCCCTCACCTGCAACCTGGCCCCGGTGCAGCAGGGGTCCTTTACCACGGAACGCAGCCGGTGGCTCTCAAGATTCCCCGGAGAGCGGACGAATCTGAGGCAGAGAGAATTACTTAGGCGCGGGGGAAGAAGGAGACGACGCCGACTCCGAATTGTGGAGCGTCGACGACTTTTTTTTGTGGGGGGGGGGAGCCTCGCTTTTCCTTACCGCCGCGCAGCCTTGAAAGGGGTCTCTTCCTCCGTGGAGTAAGATTGCGCATCGCCCTCGTTGCCCCACCCCGGGGTTCCTCCCTCGTTCTCCTCCGGGGCTCCGCCCAGCTTCCCTCCCCCGTGAGCCGGCAGCAGATCCGCTTCCCGTGCGGCTCCGAGCGCCGATAAGGTTCCGGGTCGGAGGCCCGACCGCTTGTTGCCGCCGCTGTGTTGTTGGCCGCCGGAGGAGGAGGAGCAGCAGCACCACCACCACCACCAGCAGCAGCAGCCTCGGCTTTCACCCTTCTCCTCCTCCTCCTTCTTCGTGTGGAGATGCCGCAGCTGCCCCGAGATGCCTGGGCTTGAGACGCCGGGGCCGTGAGGGGAGCGGGCCTCTCGCGAGGTCTGGAGCGCGAAAGGCTTCTCTGAAGGGCCCTGCGAGACGCGGTGCAGCAGCCGGACGGACAGAGAAGCTTTTCGGGAGAGTTCCGCCGCCGAAGCCGAACAAAGGGGGTTGAGAACGGCGCGCGAGCCGAGAGAAAGGCGGGCGGGGGGGCTTGCCAGCGCTCGCCCTCGCGCACGCGCACCCCTCTCACAGCCACCCGGCTCGGGTCTCTAGCGGGGGGCGCCTTTCCGTACCTCTGAGGGGAAGAGGGGGTTGAACGGCCGCTTCTGGCCCCGCTGCCCCTCGCGGGCTTGTCGGGGGGACGAGGAGAGGAGCGGGGAAGCGGAGCGGCGGCGCCTTAAGAGGGAAAGGGGCAGCGGATAACTACTCCCAGCCGTCGCCGGGCGGATGGATGGAGGCACCGGCAAGCCGGCGAGGAGTGACCCTGTGAGGAACCGGTGAGTCGTGTGTGTGTGTTTATGTTGCCACGGGGAGGGTCCCTTTCGTGACACTCTAGTTTCTGGGTGCTTAAATAATTATATATATATATATATATATATATATATATAATCTCGAGGGAGCGGCGGGGCTTAACAATCGAATGGCACCCCAAAAAATAAAATTAAAAAGAGGGTTTCAGTCAGGCTTCGGTTTCCCTTTTGCTTTGGTGAGGGTGTGTAAAGGGGAGTTGCACGTAACTTGACATCGTCCTTCGGGAAGGGGGTCGAGGGCATCCGCAGAAATGTGCCTTTCGGGATGTGTGGGGCTGTTTGGGGAGACAAGGGTGGCCGGCGCCAAACCCAGTTCAGGAGGTTTGGCTTTGACTAGAGAGCGGGCGGGGGCTTCGTTTAATACCACCATAATAGCTCTCCATATTTGGAAATCCCGAGTTGTTAATGGTTGGGTGGGTTTGTTGCCTCTTCTCTCATCCTGCCCCAACCCTCTTAATGTATGTTTATGGGTAAGATCGGGTTGGTGGTGATGGTGGTTTTTTTTTACATTTTTCATTCAGATTCACCGTTAAGTCCTGCGGTGCCCGGCCCTCCTTTTCAGCACACTGAAATTATAGGCAGGAGACAGATTTCTGGAGCAAATAGCGCTGAGTACAAGGGTGTGGCCGTGTGTGTATGTGTGTGTGTGTGTGTGTGTGTATATATATATAATGAATAAGAGACAGATGCACAAAATTAGATTACACATCCGGGTTTACTACTAGGCATTCAGATAGTTTATAAACAGTGAAGGCCACTTAATGTCATCAGCAGGGATCAATTGGCAAAGTTTTTTTCTGGCCTGTACCACTTCATGTAGCTAGTGTGGTTGCGTTTTTTGAATGTTTTCCGTGGAGAGAAAGATCCCTGCTTTTAGACAATTAACCTGGTAGGAAATGGATTCTGACTAGTCTTCTCTTTGCTGGGTTTTCCCTCCCACGCTAGAAAGTCATTATGGAGGGGAGGGGCGGTATTCAAACAAACACACACAGCCACAACAGGAAGTGGTACAGGCCAGAAAAATCTTCTTTGTTTAATTCAGTTGATAGTACAAGCAGAATAGAATACAAATTGCAGTCAGGATCACTTGACAATGTAAGGCTTATCATTAACGTGTTAGAGCCTAGTCATATGTTACACGTGCATATGTAACAAAAGGCTAGCAGCTGCTTTTCCTAAAAAGAAACAGCATTGGGAGGGGGATCCGGACCAGCGATGCAGTAGATGGGTGTGAGGGGAAGGATGAAACATCTTTCCACTGCTTCTATATTTGAAATCCCTCTTCCAAAGCTGCTTTTCTTTACGACAAGCAGCCACCTGGTTTTTGTTACGGATCTGTGTCATGTGTAGTTAGAACCTTGCTTTTGAAACAATTAGAAGGACTTTGTAACATAATTGGTGATTTTATGAAGCAGGGTACATGGTAAACCTCAGCTAACTTTTCCTTATAAGAGAATATAATTAATTGGACAAGGACTGCTTAGATCTTGGGACAGATTTTTTGGAAGATGTTCCACTTCTGGAAAAGTTGCAGTCTGATTTTAAAATCAAAGCCAAACAATAACTCTGCAGAAGTTATCTGTAAAATCTCTGTAAGTAGAGATTTTAGGAGGCATGCACATTCTTTTGAGGTGGAATGTAGTATTTACTTGAGGAATTGTGGGACATTGCACTGCTTGTACACAATCAATTCAGTTGGTAGAAAATGTGCATGATAGTACTGCAATGCATGTATACAATTCCCTTGAGGGTTAAACCACCATGCCCCCGCAACAACCCTAACCTAGTACCCTTGGACAGCCTCTCTGGTGCCCACTAAGCCCCTCCCCCATGCCCCCTTTTTTTTTGTAAATTTGAGTTTTTTTGGTTGGGAGGTGTTGACTGATTTTTTGGTCTGTTTTGTTTGATGGGGGTTTAGGTGTTTTGGCTGGGACAGGGTTCTTCTCATCAGCAGTTCATCTTCTGTGAAATGGGGGGGGGGTTTGGGTACTAGTGACAATTTCTTAATTTCCACAGTAGCCCCTGGTTCCAGAGTGGTTGAACCCCTTGTGTAGCTTCACCATATAGTATATGAAGAAATCACTTGCATTCATCTTGTTTGTTTCCTTTGGCTTCAAAGCAAATGACTTTGAATTTAAACATTCAGTACAGTGGTACCTCTGGTTACGTACTTAATTTGTTCTGGAGGTCTGTTCTTAACCTGAAACTGTTCTTAACCTGAAGCACCACTTTAGCCAATGGGGCCTCCTGCTGCCGCTGCACGATTTCTGTTCTCATCCTGAAGCAAAGTTCTTAACCCGAGGTACTACTTCTGGGTTAGCGGAGTCTGTAACCTGAAGCATATGTAACCCGAGGTACCACTGTACATTAAAGTAGGACTCTGGAAAAGTGTGGCTTTCCATATGCTGCTTGATTCCAACGCCTATCAGGCCCAGCCTACACCACCAATAGTCAGGAATGGGTGTTGTACGCCAGCATCTGGAGGGCCACAGGCTTCCCATCTCTGGTTTAACAGAAACTTTCAGCTAAATTTGCTATTGGAAAATTTCCATTTGATATAGGTCAATTGTGTAATGTCTCTCTGCCAGTAGATAAACAACTACTTGCATGTTGTTCTTTTCAAAGTGGAATATTAGTCTAATTTACTTTTGTACAAAGGAATTCATTCTTACATACTATTTCTTGCTTAATTGTGAACGGTAAAATGTGTAATATAAATAAATATTTAAAATGAAAATTATCTCATTCTTAACTATTATTGCCTGTTTTAAGATATTACATTGTACAGAAGGTGAAAAGTCATTCTATAGGGAATACTTTCTATGCCTGCCCCACAAAGGCTATGTCTTAATCTTTTAGGCTTTAAGGTACAACAGAACTCATTGTTTTTACTATAGCAGACTAATATAACTTCCCCTCTGGAATTTGATATAATAAAGCTTATTAAGAAGTTGTCACATTAATATTTATTCCAATATATTGTCCTGACTACATGGGAGAAAGTGAAGCAAGCCATTTTGTATAGCGCATGTGTCTATTTCCCCCCACCTAGTTTCACTTAGTAATGTGTTACTTTTAACTCATCCGATCCCTGAAAGTCCATTGTGAGTGATTCTAATGTATTACCATCTTTTTTTAAAAAAAATAAAAATCCCTTGGTCTATAAAGATACATATTCATCTATAACCATTAAAATTTTGTCTATCTGCATCATTCTGTTTATCTGTGTTAAGAAACACTGAGAGACGCTGGTACTTAATAGGTACAACTTTCCCCTTCAATAGTCTGTAGGGATAGATAATTAGCAAAGCAATTGGAATTCAGAGGGTCTGAATTACCCAGTTCATACACTTGGGAGAATCTTCTCTATTACAGAAGTCAGTCATATGACACAGCATGCTCTCAGACAGGGTATTGTTTAGAGTAGAAGCACATGAGTATAGCGCAATACTTCTGACAAATACAGCTTACTTGTGGTAATATAGCTCAGCTGTGAACATTCTGGTATGGAGAAAGCTGATAACTTTCTTTTTCTATAATTGTAAGCTGAACTACTGAACTCTGATCATTTGTGCTAACTATTATGAATGCATCACTTAGCATTTTTTTACAATATCTAATTTAATACAACTACAGTACTGAAGACCTAAAACTTACTGTATTTCTAGTACTTCTAGAATGCTGACATATTCAAGCAGATCTTCTGGCTATCAGCTTTTGGTCAAGTTAAGTGTCTTTCCAAAGGATAAACGGTGCGACAGGTGAGGCTATGGCCCTCCAATTGTTGTACAACTCTCTGGCCATTGGGCATGCAGACCTAGGCTGGTGGAAATTGTAGTCCAAAATATCTGGAGGGCATGAGGTTGAGGGAAGGCTGAATGATACTATTAATTTGTTCTAAATTTGATATGATTGTACTAAAGGTAAATTTATAAGATGATATTTTAAGCCTTTAATGCTTTCTCTGTGGTGCAGTCTGGATTAGTATAAGTTAAGCCTTCATTAATACTGAAGATAAATTTCTTTATAGAATTGCTATTTGTTCTGTGTAGTGCTTTGTGTATTGAGGGTTGTTTTTGTTTCTAGAAGCCGCCTAATATCACTCAATTGAAAAATGATTTGAGTACCTTATCAGGTCATGTAAAATATATATAATAAGGTGTGGGCTATTAGACTGGCATAATTCTGTATTGTAGACTTGCCGGTTTGAGAACTAGTATTTGATAGTAACAGAAAACAGAACTGTTCTAATGGTAGAAACCTGGTCCAAGAGAAGATTGTACTTCTCACATGTTTAACAGGATACCAACCCAAAGAAAAAAGAACCTAGGAAACTGCCTTATACTGTATTGAGTCAGACCATTGATCCATCTAGTATTGGCTACAGTGACTGCCAGTAGCTCATCAGGGCTTCAGACAGGATTGTTTCCCAACCCTACCTGGAGATGCCAGAGATTGAACATGAGACTTTCTGTATTCAAGGCAGATGCTCTACCACTGAGCTATCATTGTTCCCCACAGCAAATGCAATTGGCAGTGGTAGTCCTGATTCCTGGATACTTGTGCTACCTATCTTTTAAAAATATCTTTGCATCTGGGACGTGGGCAAAATTCACATATGGGGGGGGTTGTTTCTTTAAAAAGAACCTGAGGGCAAAGTGCTTCTGAAGAAACACACAACAAATACAGAGGACCTTTCCTTTGGGAAGGGAAAGCTCCCTTGCTTTTATGGGAAATGAGAAATTTGCCCTATGTCTTGTTTTCAGCATACCTGCTTATGATGCAGATGGTTCCAACTTATATTGTGCTTCTTTAGAGGTGACCTTGTTGAGCAATCGGTTTGACTGAGCAGGGAGAAGTTCACACTCAAGTTCTCTTGCACACACTGGGAGGCCTACATATACAGTGGATCCCCCTGATACAAACTTAATTTGCCCCGGGGGTCCGTACTTACCCCAAAAAGTCCATATCCAGAGGACCACTTCTACGCGCACGCGTGGCGCGATAGAGCGCTTCAAAGCATGCGCGCAGGGCGAAACCCAGAAGTATACCTGAAGGTAACGTAACCCGAGGTACCACTGTACAGTCTTTCTATATGCAACATGCATTTAGTGGTGCAAACTACTTTCATAATTTCCAAGTGGCAAACTGTGTACAGTGTGTTTGTATTTGTAGCACTAAGCTTTCACAGTGAACCACCACCAGAAATTAAGTCACTAACTACATGTGGTGCTTGAAGTATATATGTACACTATGACAGCTCATCACATACATACTCATAGAAGAAACTGTTCAGTTAGAATTTCTGGCTTCGGCAAAATTCAGGAATCCAATCAGCTCATAACTATAGACACATGCATTTGATTACTGCGTATGTTTACTTGTATAATGTTGCTTCTTGAACCATGATATTTTCAGAGATGTCTGTACTTGAACAGCATGTGGTCAGTAAAAGTAGTTGGACTGTGTGATTTAATCAGGGAGAGAGCAGAAACTTTCTGGAGAAAGTTGTAGCGCAAGGAGTGCCTGCATGCAAGTATAAATAAGTATTGGATGATACAATAAAAAGAAATGCTGCCTTTTGCCTAAAAACATTCTTGATTATATGGAATCATAGTCAACCAATAATTGATCAGTATCCTATCTTAGCTCCTTTGGCATTTTGCTATAGATATCTTTTAAGATATCTTACTTTTAATAGGAAAGTAGATCCAAAGGAGTTAAGTTGTCCTAGATCGTGCATCTCTTGTGTAATAATGAAACAGCAGTTCATAGTCTTAACTCTTTCCATGTGTCTGGTATTTCTTCCCTATTTTGGGGTTGGCATCTATGTCTATATACAATTTTAGTTGGCTAGAAAGAATATGCCTCTCCTACCCACCTTGTCTCCTATGCTGATTACTACAGTACTTTCCCGTGTGTGAATGACTGGTTGTGAAATTGCTCAAAGAAGGAAACAAAGTTGCTTCCCTGCTTTCTTTGAGAGTGGTCTACTCAGCTACACTCCTGTCCTTACTTTCCATTTGGCTTCCAACATTCAATCTCCTGTATATTTGGCAACTCAGTAGTTTGGAGCTTTGCATTTAGAAGGAACCTCCTGCCTCACTTACAGCACTTGATAAGGCTTCCTGCCTAGTGATGAGCCAAATAAGTGAGGTGAGTGAAAGAACATATTCAGAATTTGCTTTTAATACCCCCATTCCATGAGTGCTATTAAATCTTCATTTCTTGGGTATCTGAGTTCTATAATGGGAAGGAAACAAATGGCAGTAATAACTTCCTCGTGCTATGAAAGCATTGAATAGCATCATTAGGTGTATAATCATTGACTAAAGAGGCTTGTACAGATAAACATAAGCATCCATTTCCACTAACTCAGAATGCGTTCACTCCAATACCATCAGTTTCCACTGCAGTAAGTGCCCCCTTCATTTCCTCCAAAATTTGCTGCCAGGACAAATCCTTGTTGTGAATGTTCTGTTACTCCTTGGTATCTGGAATGCTTGTCTGGAAAATCCCAGGCACCTGGGTACCTGATATATCACCAGCTAAACATCATGATATATCAATTTCTGAAATAAGGAAGGAATTACGTAGAGGCGAACAGGACAATGTCCTGGGAACTGCTACAACTTAAGGGTCTAAAACTGATAAATGAAGATATTATCAATCACCTCATGGTCACTTTCAGCAGCAGGCAAGCCCAAATGCATCTAAATGAGACTTTTGGTTTTGGGCTTGGCTACCAAAGTACGCAGGTGGTGCTGTGGGTTAAACCACAGAGCCTAGGGCTTGCCGATCAGAGGGTCGGCGGTTCGAATCCCCGCGATGGAGTGAGCTCCCATTGCTTGGTCCCTGCTCCTGCCAACCTAGCAGTTCGAAAGTACATCAAAGTGCAAGTAGGTAAATAGGTACCTCCAGCGGGAAGGTAAACAGCTTTTCCGTGTGCTGCTCTGGTTCGCCAGAAGCGGCTTAGTCATGCTGGCCACATGTACACCGGCTCCCTCGGCCAATAAAGCGAGATGAGCGCCACAACCCCAGAGTCGTGCGCGACTGGACCTAATGGTCAGGGGTCCTTTTACCTTTTACCAAAGTACAGTGATGAGTCATAGTGAATACAAATAATCTGGGACTGCCAGCAGACCTATTAGGCGGCAGCAGAATCAACAACGGCAGGGGGAGGCAGAAGCAACAGCAGCCTGGCAGTAGTGGCACAATAATCAGCAGCCTGCAAAGCCTCATCATGGCAGAAGCAGCGGCAGTCTGCGAGGCCTTGTTGTGGTGGCGGCAGTAGTGGTGGCCTGCAAGTGGTGGCCTGCTTAGCAGGTGCTTAGCAGTTAGTAACGTATCTGTACAAAGGCGATTTTCAATTATTTAAAATAAATCCTCTTTAGAGCTACTTGGAAATGCTTCCTTATATGTGAGACTGCTGTCTTCTGAAGGGAGAATACTGCAGCCAGTAGCTCGGTTCCACCACTATTCTTAACTTCCCCAGTGACACTGCTTGGCAACTGCAACAGAGACTTGATGTTAATGCTTGCTGGGGAATGTATATTGTGGTTGCTTAGTAGCTCAAATCTTTCCTCCACCTCCTGGGCCCAACAAAGTAGCTAAGTCATCTTTGCTGTTTGAAGACAAGTATTTTCTAATTATCAGTTGTCTTTAATTATCCTATTTATATGGTAACAGTTGTGATTTGCATTGGATCATGCAATATTCATGTATTTCAGTTGAAATCTTGTAATGTGTGTGATAAATGCAGGTATATGGAATGTTCATTATTTTAGTCCTGGACATGTGTATGGGAAATGTTTATATAGTTATGTTGGTATGATTCTAATATTGTAATACTAAGAAAGCATGTTGATCTTGATTACATTTTTAAGATTACTGGTGATGGTTGTTCAGTGTATATGTGAAGGAGCGTCTCCACCTCCATCGTCTAGCCTAGACACTGAGATTCAGCTCCAAAAGCCTTCTGGCAGTTCCCCCACTGCAAGAAGTGAAGTTACAGGGAACCAGGCAGAGGGTCTTCTCAGTAGTGGGGCCAACCTTTGGAATGCCCTCCCATCAGATAGCAAACAGATAAATAACTATATGGCTTTTAGAAGATGTCGGAAGGCAACTCTGTACAGATGGGCAGCATATAAATAATAAAATTATTATTATTTATTATTTGATTTAGGTAACATATAGTACAAATATATAATGTGCTCAGATCAACTTCTGACAGATTTCCTCCAAGCATTTCTCCTTTAGAGAAGGTAATTGGCTATGGGAGACATTGCCAAGGTTTTCAGCTATCTAGAAATAAAAACCAAAAGATCTCCATTGCCTTATGAATTGCTGGAGCAGCTGCCAGCTGAACTCCCAAGTCTCTGGCTTTGCAACTTCAGCTCATCATCCCTCTTGATCACCCATGCCCTTTAATCCAAGTAACAAAGCCCAGGTGAGCTAAACAATGTGGGAGGAGGCAATAGGCAGCTCTTGAGGGTGTCCAGAGACTAGTATATATATTCAGTGATTAAGTCTATTTAATTGGAGTATGGAAAGAAAAGAGAAATGAGTGTATGCACAATCGAAAGACAAAAGCAAAACACTGAACCACAATATTGGTCTATCTTGTCTCGTGTTGGGGTTCCTGTGGCAGTCTAGATGTAGCTGAACTAACACTTGCATCATTCCTGACCATTGGCCATAGTGATTAAGGCTGTTGGGTGTTGAGGTCAATAGCATCTGGAGGGCTATGGGTTCCCCATCTCAGATTTAGTCAACCGAATATACCCAGGACTTGCACACCTAGGGCTATTGCAGCTGGTCTCCTGTGGAAATGTTTATGGGCATATTCCATATTTTATGCTGTTTAATCAGGGTGATCCAATCCAAATCTTAATCTTGGGGGTCATGATTGACAGCTGGAAAGCAAGGAATTCTCTCAGGAACAGGAAATTAGCTAACACAAGGGATCGCCTCTATAAAATAAGAAGTTAAGCTTTGCCTACCATGCAGCAAAGTGAAGTCAAGTGGATGATGGCTTATTTGTGGCAGGCCACATGAGAATCATAGAATTGTAGAGTTGGAAGGGACACCAAAGGATCATCTAGTGAAGTCCATGAAATCTGCTATTACAGCCAACTTTCTGGACGATGTAAAGTATCACCCAAGGTCATTTTAGGAAGTCATGAAATTTATTGTGTCTGAGCTGGAAAACTGATCACCAGCTATCATTGGTGCAAAGAGGGACCAATGGTGCTATATGTGAAAAGAAAAGGTTGGTTCACTTCTTGGCTTAAAAGTATAATTGTTTGACATTGGCTTATTGATTGGCATAATGTTGTAAAATAGAGTAAGGACTACATTTTGGGTTGTATCTTATATTTAGTCATGCTCAGAGTGGACCCATTGAAATACCGTATTTTTCGCCCTATAGGACGCACTTTTTCCCCTCCAAAAATTAAGGGGAAATGTGTGTGCGTCCTATGGGGCGAATGCAGGCTTTCGCTGAAGCCTGGAGAGCGAGAGGGGTCGGTGCGCACTGACCCCTCTCGCTCTCCAGGCTTCAGGAAAGCCCCACCGCCAGCCCCGCAAGCTGGGGGGACAGCGGGGAGGCGCAGCGCGCCATCCCGCTGTCCTTTGGAGGCTGGCAGCAGGGAGAAGCCTGCTTCTCCCCGCCGCCAGCCCCGCAAGCTCGGGGGACAGCGGGGAGGCGCAGCACGCCATCCCGCTGTCCCCCGACCTGGTTTGGAGACTGGCGGCGGGAAAAGCCCGCTTCTCCCTGCCGCCAGCCCCACAAGCTCGGGGATAGCGGGGAGGCGCAACGCGCCCAGGCTTAGCTTCAGCCGTGGGAGCCCGGCGCTGGGCTCCCACGGCTTGCGGGGAGCTGCATGTTCTGGGGGCTGGGGTCGGGGGAAGCTCGGGCTTCCCCCGTCCCAGCCCCGTGCCTGGGGGGGAAATAAATTTTTCCCCTTTATTTCCCCCCCAAAAAATTAGGTGCGTCCTATAGGGCGAAAAATACGGTAAATGGACATTAATGAACTTAGGTTCATGCATTTCAGTGGGTCTACTCTGAGTAAAACTTAGTTGCCTGCAACCCTTTGACCTGGAGCTGTTTAGCCAACATAATCTACATGTAAAAAAATCAGAAGTTTATTGTGTCAGAAAAAGGTCTGCGAGGAAAAATACCTGATAGTTGTTGAGATTTTCATATGGGCTGCGTAGGAATATGAGATACTTAGAGACTTTTTCTTCTCAGAAGGAAGTATAAGAATCAGCTTTGAGAAAGACTGTACTTGGACTCCTTCCCTCAAATTCTTAAATATCTCTAAGACTTCAGATTGTTTATAAATAATCATGGACTTTGGATAGATAGCAATGCTTTCTTTTAAAATTGTGTTCTTCACTTTGTAGTTCTTTTAATATTTTGAAATGGTGTCTTTCATTTGTATTTGACTTATGCTTTGAAATGAAGTGTCTTTAAGTGGCATGTGCTGGTTAAATTGCTTCATTGTTAAAGGAATATAAATGAATGTCTTTAGGAGAGCAATAATATCTGTTTGCCTAGTAGCATTTATAAAATTATCATAATGCTAATTCTTGGAAAGTATAACACAACCAGGGTTTTTTTCTAATCACATGCTGTAATTAGATATATCTTTTGATCCTTCATGGAAAGTATAAATGGATTTCTGTACTTCTCCTGGGCTTTTTTATTGAGAAAAAATAGTATTCATGGCTAAGATGTGCACAGTTGTCAAAACCAAAGATCTGCAAGCACAATGGTACTAACAGATCTTCATTTCAGTTGTTCTCCCATTGTTAAGACACTAGAACTTGGGGTCATCCGTTGGAGCTGAATGGTGAGAAATACAAGGAAGAAAAATGGGAACACTTTTTTGCATAGTACATAGTTAAAACTAAGGAAAACACTGACACAGGATATGCTCATAGCTTCCAACTTACATGGGTTTAAAGGAGAGTAGAAAAATTCATGGGCGAGGAAGACTGTCAGTGGCTGCTAGGCATGATACTTACATGATACTTAGAGGATCCATGGAACCATGCCACTGAACACCAGTTCCAGGGAATAAAAGGGAGAGATGACTATGAGCTTCTTGTAGGCATTGGGTTGTCCAGTGAGAGAAGCAGGATGCTGGACTAAATAGCCATTCAGTAATACTATATAATTTGGCTTGACTTAAATTGACACTTACTACCTAGTAACACCATCCCAAATTAATCCCTGCCCTTGTTAAATTAAAGACTAGCATGTTTCTCTTTACTTTAGCTCTATGCCTACCCAGGAACCTTTGTGTTTTGTTTCAACTTCAGGATACATCTAGGTTACAAGGCAGGCTTTCTGAGAAAAGAAAACCCTTCTTCTGATGTCATGGTAAAAGCAAATGATTCATCATGGGTGGCCTGTCCTCCTGTCAAAATGGTATTTGGGGTTGGGGACATTCAGGATCTGGCCTATTGGTTGGATCTAGCTCCCTGTCCCTCGTTTAGAAGTGTTTATATAAACATGCCCTTAAAGATGTGGATTCTTAGTATCCATGTCATTCTTTTCTCCTTCAGCTATTCCTTCCTTTACCCGTGCCTGCCTTATGCTTCCCTTTGCAAAGTTTATTATGAGTGATAGGTTAACTACCCCTATTTTCCATAATCTAATCAGCATGTTTTGATAATCTTCTTCCTGGTTTGCATCTTCCATTCCATAGACATATCTTCTCCTTCCTGTGTCTTTATTTACTTCTGCATGAAATCTGCTTTAAGACTAGTTCTTTGAACCAAATATATTTAGATTGCTTCTACAACATTATATATTGAAAATTCCAGATTTTTTTATTGTATTAATGATTTGGGCTTGTAATAATAATTAAAGAAACACTTGTAGCACAATTCATAGGTAAGTGACACAGCTGAATCTAAATAATTTATACATTAAAGTAGAATCAACAAATGTTTGGGTAATGCATTCAGGTAGCAGTTCTAGTTTGCAGTCTGAGCATGTCATCTCCACAGCTGGTTGTTCACACAGCCAAGCCAGCAACTACTATAGGTCTTCGCTAGCAGACGCTTGTCTGATAAACATCACCATGTCTCTACAGATTGTCACTGGTGGCTATGCTGGGAATATTAGCTTCCATTACTCATGCCTGCATGCCTTTACCAGGCCAACAGTCTATGGCTTGTATCCAGTGTTTGTCCTACCCAGAGTAAACCCATTGAAATTAATGAACCTAGGGTCAGCAGTGTAGCATTCGTTGACTGGCTATCTGGTGCTGTTGTATTGTCACACTGGCCCTGATATCTCTGACTGACTTGAACACAAAGCCAGTAAGAAGAACTCTGTTCTAAAATAGGGTGGGATGTGTTGAAGCGCTTCATTGAACAGGAGCAAAATGGCACAAAACTATTACTTTTGAAGAATATTTCAGGTCCATGAAAGCTCCTGTTTAACGCTGAGAATTGTTGTTCATGAAAATTCCCAGTAAAGACTTGAGCTGAGTGCATCAGCATGGTAAATTTATCTGCTGTTCCACACAAGTATGATATAAAAGTTACTGGGAACTATTCCCCAGTGATTGGATTAAGGAAAATTTGTAGATCAGATGCACATGATTTACCTTAATGTATAATGGAGTTTAAATAATTTTCCTATCCCCAGGCTTTCTTCAAATCACAATTCTTTCCTAGAGTTTTTTATTTACTAACAAAAATTTTGTTTGAGATTTGTCTTGTACCACTGCAGGATGAGGTTGACGGAAATGTTATTATTATGGACCGACTTCCGGTGGAGCGCGGAACCCGCTACAGGCGAGGGTTTTTTCCGGTGGGAAAGCCCTGGCTTTTTTAGCCGAAAAAGGAGGTTTTTAGGGCGCAAAAACCTCTGGTTGTACCTCTGGAGGGTGTCTAGGGGTTCAGGTTCCCGGCGGTGCCTAAAAAGCTGCCCGTCCGGCCGCCAGGTAGCCTCCGTAAAAAGAGGTGAAGAGTGCGGCGGAACGAGCAGCAGGCGATCGGGCGGCCATAGCAGCGGCTAATAAGCGAAGCCCCGAGCCTGTGGGAGATAGCGCTCCGCTCTCAAAATAAAGAAATTCGGATGCAGAACATCTAAAATTGCTGGAATTGACGAGCAGTAAGAGCAAGGAAGTCTCCGAATTAAAAAGAGAAGAGCTCGAGTTCAGCGGACGTCTGGCTTCATTTAAAGACACAGGTTGTATGCAGAGCCTAAAATGAAAGTAAGTTGCCGCTAGCGGCTACTATTATCGTCTCCCCTGTAACAATTTAACTTTCTCCAGAAGAAAGAAGAGAAGGGAGGACTTTAAAAAGGGGAGCAGAAAATTTTTACGAATGAAGTGTGATCTCAGCGTCAGTGAAGCAGTGGAAAGACAAAGAGGACTATTCTATTACATCTCTGTGACTCTGTGAGTGCATTTCCACGCTAAGAAACCTCTGACGCCATATTGGGCTAAGAAGGACTCCTGATGTTATAATAAGTGACTTTATAAGATATTTGGTTTTACCTTTTTTTTCTTAAAGAAGGTGGTTTTTGGTGGTTTGTTTAACATCTTTTTCATCTGTTCTCTATCTTTGTTAGGAACTTTAAATTAGTGAAAATTGGACTTTAAAGAGAACTGTTGGAGTAGGGAAGCCATTTAAGAACTACTCTAAAATTTGGTAAGGTTGGACTCCCTCTAGTGGTTCAAATCAAGCATTATTATTTAAAGTAAGAAACCTCCGTAGAGGTAATCTAAGACTGTGAAAGAAAGAAAAATCGTCTTTAAGAAATCTCTTCAACTCCTAACGGAAAATCCTCCAGGAATTATTTACTATAGAAACCCATTTCTAAGGGACAAATTTGCTTATAAGGGATAAATAAAATAAATATAGATAATTACAGATAGTTTGGAATTTGGAATGTGGAACTTGAACATATTGGAAATTACAATTTGACTTTATATTCACTATCTTTGTCTTCTGGAGTTTGGACTTTATATTCTCTACATCTGTCCTCTGGAGTACTTTTGGACTACCAATTTAAAGATAATTGTTTTTGGAGCTCTTATAGACCCTCAAATCAGAGACAGCTTAATAAATGTTCTGACTGGATTAGCCCGAACGGGGGCAAGAAGAATACAGCTTCTTCAACCTGTGGAGGACGAGACAAAATCTAAATATATGATTTTGAAGGTGAACTGTTAAAAAATCTGTAAATCATAACCCTTCTTTCCTTTAAGTTAGTATTGTAAGTTTTTGATGGACATTTCATTGATATTTAATGATAATAGTAATTGTTAATAGTTGGGAATTGTCTAGAAACTGTATAGTTTAATTTTTTGATATCTGATATTTGATAGTTGAGGAAATGTCGCATACACAAAAAAAGGGGGTAGAGGGGGGGACCCCAACAGATAGAAGAGCTTCAAAACAGGAAACAGATTTCAGAACAGAAATATTGAAGATGTTTGCAGAAATTAAACAGAGCGAAAAAAATTTGGAGACAAAATTAGAACAGGTGGATAATAAAATTGGGAAAATGGATAAAAAGATTGAGGAGACAGTTAGTGAATTAAAAGGGCAGATTAAAGAGGTTTCAAAGAGAGTGGACGAAGGACTTAAAAAGACAAAACATGAAATGAGAGAGATGAAACGGGAAGAAGAGAAGATGAAAAAGGAGATTGCAGATTTAAACAAAATACAGGAAGAAATAAAAGACTCTATCGCAATGAATGAACTAAAACAGAGAGAAGTGAATTTGAGATTGAGGCAAGTACCGGAAATACAAAATGAAAATATAAAAGAAAGATTGGTAAAAGAAATTGCGCAGTGGATGGAGTTATCGGAGGAAGAAGTGGCAAAAACAGTACAAAATGCATTCAGAATGAAAATAAGATCAAGAACAGTAAAGAAATTCCCAGGTGATTGCTTAATAACATTTAAAGATAGAGAGATGAGGAATCAGATTTTGCAAAGGAATAGAGAGAAGAGATTATATATTGATGGGAATTATATAATTATCTTTAAAGATATTCCAATAAGGTTGTTGAAACGAAGAGAAGCTTATAAACCACTGGTGCAACTGCTTAAGAAAAATAAGATCGATTTTAGATGGGAATTTCCGGAAGGAGTCTCATTTTTTTATAAAGGGGTAAAAAGAAGATTAACTAGTCCGGAGGAAATTGGAAAATTTACAAGGAGATATAAAGAGCTCCAAGGGGGAGAGGAAGAGGCTAAAGGGGCAGAAGGAGGATTAAACTTAAGGGAGGAATTCGAATTAAGAGAAGAAGAAGAAGAAGAACACGTTGGAAGAGAATCAGAAGAAGAGGAAGAAGACGAAGAAGGAGAAGAGATAGAAAGACTATAAGGTAAAACTCAAATCTAAACAGTGATAAGAAGAATGACGTTAAAACTATGGAACTGGAACGTGAATGGGATGAATGATAAGAAAAAACGGAACAAGATCGAACATATGTTAAAAAAGAAAAATTTAGACATCATATGTTTACAAGAAACGCACGTGATTAAAAAGCACAGGAAAATTTTGATAAATAAAAGGTTAGGGAATGAATTTATATCCTCGAATAAAGAGAAAAAAAGAGGTGTTGTATTATATATTAAAAATAAAATTGAATCTCACCAATTATTTAAGGATGAAGAAGGCAGAATCATAATGGTTCAAATTAAGTGGCAAGGTGAAAAATTGATAATCGTTGGGATCTACTCACCAAACGGGAACAAGACGGAATTCTTCAGATTATTAGAGGAGAAATTATTTGAATATATGGACCAAAAAATCATAATAATGGGGGATATGAACGGTGTGGTTTCAATAGAAATGGACAGATTGAGAAGAACGAAGAATAAAGAAGGGAAATTACCTAAAACATTCTTTTCGATGACAAAGAATTGTAACTTAGTAGATATTTGGAGGCTCAGACATCCCCTAGAGAAGCAATTCACATACCACTCAGAGTCGAACCAATCAATGTCAAGAATAGATCAAATATGGGTATCAAATGAGCTAACTCCAAGAATTCAAAAAATTGAAATACAGGCTAAGGTGATTTCGGACCATAACCCAATAGAAATGGAGCTAAAAGGTTTTGAAGAGCGAACTTTTAGGTGGAGGTTGAATGATAACATATGGGACGACCAAAAGTTCGTCGAAAAAGCACAAAAAAATCTAGATAATTACTTCAGAGATAATATGGATAAAGGGACAAAAACGAGTGTGGTGTGGGATGCAAGTAAGGCAGTGATGAGGGGCCTCTTTATTCAGCAGAATGTATGGAAAAGAAACAACAAAGAAAAAAAGACAAAAGAGATCTTAGAACAGATTATGAATAAGGAACAAAAATTGATAAAAAAACCTAACAATGAGAAGATACTACAGGAAATTAAGATTCTCCAAACCCAATTTGCGATGTTAATAAATAAAGAGGTTGAATGGAATATCAAAAGGCTAAGACAAAAAAACTTTGAGTTTGCCAATAAATCAGGAAAATGGTTGGCCTGGCAGGCTAAGAAAAGGAAAGAACAAAGTACAATTAATAAAATTGAGGTAAATGGAGAAGAAATAACAGACCCGAAAGAAATTAGGAAAAGATTTTTAGATTTTTACAGACAACTATATAAGAATAAAGAAAAGAATAACAAGAAGAAAATAGAAAGATATTTGAAAGAGAAGATGGTGAGAAAGATCCCAACAGATCAAAGGGAACAACTGAATGCCCCAATATGTAAAGAGGAAGTAGAAGAAGTCATAAAAGAATTAAAAAGAGGGAAAACACCAGGTCCGGATGGACTTACATCTAGCTATTATAAAGAGATGAGAGATACGTTGATGGCCCCGTTGGTAGAAGTAATGAACAACATTTTAAAAGAAAAGGACATTCCAGGAACATGGAAAGAGGCATTTATTACAATAATACCAAAACAAGATTCGGACTTAACCCAAATTAAGAATTATAGACCTATCTCGTTACTGAACACAGATTATAAGATCTTCACAGGAATCCTAGCTAAGAGATTAAAAAAGATATTAGTAAAAATCATACATAAAGACCAAGAAGGTTTCCTACCGGGCAGACAACTAAGGAACAATATAAGAAATATAGTCAATGTTATTGAATATTTGTCCGATAGGTGTGATAAACCAGCAAGTTTAATATTCGTAGATGCAGAGAAAGCCTTCGATAATGTGATCTGGGAATTTATGTTGAAAAATTTGGAGGCTATGGAAGTGGGTCATGAATTTTTTAATGGTATCGAAGCAATCTATACAGAACAGAAAGCTAGGTTGATTATAAATAACATCATCACGGAAGATATTAAAATATCTAAAGGAACAAGGCAGGGTTGTCCGCTTTCGCCATTGCTATTTATAGTGGTCCTGGAAGTTTTATTAAATGCAATAAGACAAAATAAGCAAATCAAAGGGGTGACATTAGGCATAAATGAATATAAAGTTAAGGCCTTCGCGGATGACGTGGTTGTGACTCTGGAAGAACCTATAGAAAGTACAAAAGAAATTTTGGATGAGATGGAACAATTTGGAAAATTAGCAGGATTTAGACTGAATAAGAGGAAGACCAAAATGCTAGTTAAAAATATGGACCAAGATAAAATTGAATTATTAAAACAACAAACGGAGATAGAGGTAGTCAAAAAGGTTAAATACTTGGGAATTTGGCTCTCGGATAAGAATATAGATTTATACCAATATAATTATATCCCTATGTGGAAAGGAATAAAGAGGGATTTAGAGGTTTGGAATAGATTGAAACTATCACTATGGGGAAGAATATCAATGGTAAAAATGATGGTGCTTCCTAAGTTGTTATTTTTATTTCAAACTTTACCCATATTAAAAGGTACAAAAATTTTCGGGGAATGGCAAAAGGCGATTTCAAGATATGTCTGGGAAGGAAAGAAGCCTAGAATTAAATTTAAGTTATTGACAGATGCAAAGGAGAGAGGAGGCTTCGCACTACCAGACATGAGATTGTATTATGAGGCAGCATGCCTGTGCTGGTTAAAAGAATGGGTAAAATTGGAAAACAAAGAATTATTAGATTTGGAAGGGTTTAATAACAAATTTGGGTGGCACGCGTACCTATGGTGTGACAAAAAGAGAGTACATAAGGGATTTGGAAATCACATTTTTAGAGGAGCACTAATAGAGGTTTGGGATAGATATAAAAATATACTAGAACCAAAAGTCCCACATTGGCTATCCCCGTTAGAAATAATGTGTGTTAAGAAAACTAACATGAGAGGAAAGTGGGGAACATATGGAGAAATGGTTACCAATGAAGGAGGGAAGTGGAAAATGAAATCATACGACCAAGTTAAAGCATTAACATATGATTGGCTACACTACTTCCAGATAAACGAAATGTTTAAAAAAGAGTTGAAGGAAAGGGGGTATGCAGAAAAAGAATCAACCTTCCAAAAGGAAATAATAAATAACGAATTTAAAAATCTATCAAAGATGTATAAAATAATGTTAGAGTGGCACACGAAAGATGAGGAGGTGAAGTCAGTGATGGTACAGTGGGCAAGGGACTTAGGATATAATATTCAACTGGAGGATTGGGAAAGGTTGTGGAAAGAGAACATAAAATTTACGGCCTGCACGTTATTGAAGGAAAATATGATGAAAATGCTCTACAGATGGTACCTGTCACCTGTAAGATTGGCAAAGATGTATAAGGTAGATAACAAATGCTGGAAATGTAAATGCAAAGAAGGGACATTCTTCCACCAGTGGTGGGAATGTAAGAAAGTAAAAAGCTTCTGGGATGAGATCTATAATGAGATGAAGAAGATGTTAAAGTATACCTTTGTGAAAAGGCCAGAGGCTTTTTTATTAGGTGTTGTAGGGAAGGACATTAGAAGGAAAGATTGCAAACTTTTCCAGTATGCTGTAACAGCTGCCAGAATCGTATTGGCTCAGAGGTGGAAGCAGGAGGAAATTCCAAGGGTAGAAGAGTGGAGAGCAAAATTAATAGAATATGCAGAACTGGACAAATTAACAGGGAAAATCAGATACACTAAAGACCAAAAATTTATAAAGGACTGGGAGAAATTTGTGTGTTATCTGGAAAATAACTATGGTGCAAATACAACGCTGGCGGGTTTTAAAGAGGCTCTGTAAAGAATTTATGAATATTGTTTAATAGAAATAATGAGGGAAGGGAGGTGTAAATGGCAATATGGAAGAATGGAATGTGTACCAAAAGGATAACTATGAAAGAATGTCAGTGACGTTGAAGGAAGTCTAAAATGGATATGATTTGTTGTATAATGGATAAAATGTATTATGAGTTGGAATTCAATAAAATCATAAAAGCAAAAAAAAAAAAAAAAAAAAAAAAAGAAATGTTATTATTATGCAGTTTCCACTAATTTGGGTCCAAAGTGTATATCTGGAAATGTTTTACCAAGTTTATGTAGTAAAGATGTTAATGGTTTTACAGAGCACAAGTTAAAACTATGTAGAACTAGATAGTTGAAGGAATCTTAGTGTTTTCAAATAAGGACAGTATAAATGCTTCTTAGATTGTAATTTGCCTAAAGGGTTGATTAATTTTAGGCAAATTCCTAGTATAGCTTCTTCAACCCAATTTGCAATGCTATTTGCTTGTTTCAGAATTTAAAAGATGTTGCTGACCTCCACACCAAGTGTTTGAAGGGGAGCAGAAGAAGCACCCCCACTAAGAACAACATGGGAAATACAACTACTAAATTCCGCAAAGCACTTATAAATGGAGATGAAAATTTGGCCTGCCAAATATATGAGAGCAACCCTCAACTAAAAGAATCTCTGGACCCTAATATTTCTTATGGAGAACCCTACCAGCATAACACTCCATTACATTATGCAGCCAGGCATGGGATGAACCGAATATTGGGGTGAGTATTGTTGCTTTGTTCATAGTGTTTCTAGATGTGCTAAGTGACATATGTGCTTTGATATCATCATAATCTAATGTAGTACTACCGTTTGATGTACAAGTTCAATATTTTGCCATGGATAACCTCTTTACACTAGCTCCAGTTCCAATGTGCACATATGCTCCAGAATAGTTCTAAGATGAGGGCATGCATGTTTGATTTCTTATCCTCATAGCCCTAAAAGGTTGCTGCAGACCTTGGTGGTATTTACTTTCAGCTCAGGAGTTGCTCTACATAGGCCAATGTTGAAAAGAACATAACTCTGCTTCTTTCTTTTCTATAGAAAAGTCGGAGTTAGTACAAGAACACTGTATTGTGCAAATGTTTGTAAAATAAAGAATGCAGGGATATGATGCTTGCTCTACTTGCAATTATGAGAAAGGGGTGAAGCTTTCATCTTTAAGTGGTGGAAGGCAGCACTTCAAGAGCTGCAATGTATCTGCTGTGCCAAATATTTGGAAAAGAGAGGAAAGGTAGTTTTTTAAAGCAGCAATCCTCTCTTTCTGGAATTGCAGTTGATCTTCCCTGTGGCAGATGCTTCTGGAACAAACAAGATCTAATTAAACCAGACTGGTTATTAAATAATATAAATTCTTCAGTGTATGCCTTATAGTGTATGGCCCTTTGGTTTAACATTTTTTATTACACATAAATTCTATTTGTGGCTACCAGGAAGCTACAGGCTATTAATATTATCAGGAATATCTTAAGAAAACAGCTTCCTGTATTTATAAACACTGGTACAGAGCAGTTTAAAACAAAGATACACATCATCCTGATTCAGTGAGTCATAAAGCAATATTAGATTATTCAGTATATTATCAAATAGTCATTACAGGGCTGCATTTTTAAATGACAATATGAGAAGATCTAATATAATAACGCCAACAACATTGAGTAGGATTTCTGCCAGGCTTCATCAAATAGGATGTATTGGAAACAAGGAAAGTCTTCCGGCTACAGAATAGCCCATTCATTTAAAAGTTTGCAGATGAGAAGATGCCTCTCTTTTGCATTTGTATTAGAAGTATGATAAATGTATTAGAAGTACTGTTTTGGCCTGAATATAAACCACACTTTTCCCCCAAATTCTGACCGTGAAAAATTAAAGTACAGCTTAAATTTGTGACCTAACCAAAATGGGCTTTTACAATATCGCTGCTGAAACAGACATACAGTAAAACATAATAGGTGTGAGTGCCTGTGGAATTTTAAGGGAGTGGTTTATATTCGAGTATTGTCTTTTTTTCCCCCCTTGAATTTTAAAGGTGCAGCTTATTTTCGGGTCAATACAGTATTTATAAATGTATTAGAAGTATGATAAATACTTTTAGTGGGGCAGGGGAGCTGAAAAAAAATTCACATCTGGCAACCAATGTACATGGGCAGATGAGTCTAAAAAGCCCAGGACACAAGTTTCCATGGCCCTCTAGTAGCTATGGTGGTTCACTTACCAGAAGTGATTATTTAGCGTTAACTCTGGAAGTGTATATTTGATTCTGACCAAAGTAAGCCTCCTAGGAGATTTCCAGTTTATATATGATTTTCCTCAATCTTTACTGTACCTTTATTTCCCATGTCATTATAAAAATCTGCTTCTTATTTACTGCTTTATTTCTTTACTTTCTCTGTATAGAACTTTTCTTTTTGTAAGAGATGGCAACCCAAATAAAAGAAATGTGCACAATGAGACCTCTATGCACTTGCTTTGCATGGGGCCTCAGATTATGATATCGGACGGAGCTCTTCAGCCTCGATTGACACGGCCCTTTGAAGATGATTTCAGAAGAGCAGATTGTCTGCAGATGATCCTGAAATGGAAAGGAGCAAAACTTGACCAAGGAGAATATGAAAGAGCAGCCATTGACGCTGTTGATAATAAAAGAAATACACCTTTGCACTATGCTGCTGCCTCAGGAATGAAGACCTGTGTAGAGGTAAGATTCATATAAATAGTAATCAAAGTAATGATGGAGCATACACTTGTTTCAAAAAACTGAAGCTCTACTTTAAGGGCATTTAATATTGTATCTAAAAATATATAAATGGCAAAAAGAAGTGACATCTTATTCAGTGCGTACTGAATAAATTTATTATATTTATATCCTTACTTTCTTCCATGGTGAAACGTAAGGCAGTGTACATTGTATTCCCTGATGGTGATTCATTCATGCACTGACCAGATCCTGTGCATGTGCCAGTACCAGTTATTATACTAAAAAAAACAACCCCACCTCCTATTTATTCTTCTTTTTTATCACTTGCTTTGGGGAGTATTGCTTTTGAATGTTGTGTTTAAGTGCAAACTGTTAAATTCCCAGTGAGACAAACTATAGTATATTTGAAATTTATTGTATATTCCAGTTAATTGGCTGTTCTTAATACAGAGTTGCACACCAAAAAAAATGCTTAGTCTTCCATAGCAGCAGTTTGCAAATATTTTATTAAAGGGAATAACATTTTTTTCATATTTGACCTTGTCCTGTTGCTGACCTGAAAGTTATCTCCTTGAGTCCCTTGAACTTCAAACATAAGTAGCACTCGCTGCTTGAAAATGTAATAGTCCATTTGTGTATTGAAAGAAGGTTCACCATGGTATATTCACCAGAGCTATTTGCAGGGCAGCTGCTTAAAGAATTGCTCAAGTTACATTCCTTCCAGGTGCTGCCACCCACTTGATCTGTTTTTTAGGCTTGCCTTAATTTGTCAGTGGAATCTTGCAGAGTGACCAGTCAAGTTCTATACACTTGCATAGGTACTATGACACAAACAGCTGCTGCTGTTGATGCAAACTCTTCCTTACTTTCTTGCCAGTGTTTATTTGCAGGAAAGCCAGACACAGTGTTGTGCCAGTCAGTGATAGATCAGAAAGACCTTTGAATTGTCACAAAAGGACTTGTAGGGGCTGTTCCCTTGCAATGCTGGGAAAGGAGCAATTGCTGTCAGAAGCTGTTGTACTGGAAATTGTAGTGTATGCTCAGTTTGACGGACCATCTGCCTGATCTATTGCCAGAATTACCATCATGGAAACAGGCTGTTAAATTAGTTTAACATGGGCTTTGAAATACTAGTTCATATCAACTTAATACCAATTTACAACTTTCACCAAATAAGCTTCTAGCACTTATAAAACCGTTTAAAATTGTTTTAAGTATATATGTATAAACATTTAAAAATAAAATGACACTTTGTACTAATCCCAATTTAAAAAGAAGTTTGCTCTTTCATAAATTCACCATAAATTCATATGGTTGAGGAGCAGCAGATAGTATCTTCTGGGAGCAAGATGTTCTACGCAAATGCCTCATCACATGGTGGGGAATTGTATGAGCCAGGGTTATCAATGGACTTGTAACAGAATGGAAAACTAAAGATGTGTAAGATAATAAAGGGGAGAAATTGGAAACCAGGGGTGGGGTGGGGGGAAGTCTAGAAGGGATGAATAAGTAAGTAATTTGGATGCTAAATTGTTAAATTATTGAAAATTGAAAATAAAATATGGGGGGGGGGGAGAAAAAAAGAATTGCATGAGCCAAGCCTCCATGCAATCAGAATCAGAATTCATTCATCTGGAGCGGCTGGTCTAGTTTGCCTATAATGCTGAACTAGGATACAGCTGAGATCCAGCACCAAGGGCCTTCTGGTAGTTCCCACACTGCGAGAAGTAAAGTTACAGGGAACCAGGCAGAGTGCCTTATACCACAGAGTGGTCCCACCCATCAGATGTCAAAGAGATGAGTAATTAAATATATTTTAGGAGACATCTGAAGGCAGCCCTGTATAGGGCTTTTTAAGGTTTAATGTTTTACCATGTTTTTATATATATGTACACGAACCTCTGTCTCCAATAAGTCCCCTCTCCTCCCATATGGCTAGGAGAAATAAGAAATAACAACCCATAATTCAGTTTCACTTTCCGAAACTTGACTTGTGGTTTAAAATATTATAGCAATTGCAGACAAGCCAGCTTCAAACCATGGGTTGTGAAGATGACTTGCTTAACATCCTCTAATTTATTTTAAAGCAAAATTTCTTGTTTGTATGTAATGACATGACAAAAATCTGGGAATGCAGATATGAATCCTGATTTTGTCCTTCTCCTAACTATGTGGGAAGACAAGAGAGTACTCAGGCACAAGCCATCATTCAGGCTCATGCACATAATACAAAATATGGTTTAGCATTATGTGTGAACCAGCCCACTAATTCACATTAGACGTTTTCTGTGTTTTGGGTGGAAAGGAATTGTAATACTTATCCACTACACAAAACTCTGCACTTGACTTGAGGAATGTAAGAAACTGGGGCATGGTGAACATAACTCCCAGACTATCTGAGAAAAGTCTATGAATATTGACAGCACGTTACTGTGTTCTAATCCTTGAATAGCTCTTGGCTGTTTCTCCACTAATTGTAATGTGCCTGTTTTTATTGGAGAGGAAGGGGAAGTATAAATACATGTTTTCAAAATCATGAAGGTTTGATTGTCAAGTGAAAAAGAGACATTTTTGAAATCTTTTAGAATTAGCATATTGATAAACAGTTCTTTGTATGCATAATTTCTTTCTATTACAGTCAAATTAGCCCTTTCAAAGCAGACCTGCATTTTACTAATGTTTGGCCAACATTCTCAAGCTGGGTTGATTTCTTTATATCAGTGCTGTTGCTTTATATCTAGAAAAAGAATATTCTCAATGATTCCCTCCCCAAAGTGAACAGCTTGAAAAGAGAGCAGGAAAGGGACTAATGTTCATGTGTGTGATAGGAACAGAATTTGGGGAGATTGCCATTTTTGCCTAAGACAGGAAAATACACACAGATGCCCCATATCTGAAAATTACAGAAAAAATAAATAATGTGCATGAAATCTTGTAGGCTCAGTGATCTAATTCTAAACTCTGATGCCATGTGCAGAGTTGCCATTCAAAAGGGTTTTTGTGTGTGTGTATCAGCAATCAGTTGTTGCTTCAATATGCTTGTCTTTTGTGAATGAGTAAAAACATGTTTAATGGTGGAACATTAACCTAGTATTTATATTGTGGAATTTTTAGTTGTTGATCTTTTCAAATATTTCTAAACTTTAAGTGTTCGCTAAAGGATAACAATCTCACTACGTGCCCTCCTTTATTCTGAGGGGTGTCTATATTTCTGTTGAAAAGGAACTTGGCCAAAGTTATACTCTGAGTAGACCCATTGAAATTAATGGACATAACAAACCTAGTTTCAGTTATTTCAGTGGATCTACTCTGAGTTATACTTTGTTGGATGCAACCTATAATCTTCCCTGGGTTCACATGTCTGGTTTAGTTCTCTTTGTTCAGCATTCTTCCATTCTGCATAAATTGTTGGCGACAAATTTCGACTGAAAAAGAATTTCCAAGGATCTGTATTAAAATTAGCTCTTAAAATGGTTTGCATTAACTTGCAGCTTCTGGTAAAACATGGTGGAGACTTGTTTGCTGAAAATGAAAATAAAGATACTCCATGTGACTGTGCAGAGAAGCAACACCATAAAGAATTGGCACTCAATTTAGAATCCCAGATGGTGTTCTCACGAGATCCTGAAGCTGAAAGCATTGAAGCAGAATATGCTGCTTTGGACAAAAGAGAGGTAAAATAAAATTAGTAATTGGTTACTCTGACTGGAGATGTGCATACTTGGGAAAAGGAATAATATATCAAAGTAAAGTAAAGGTAAAGGTACCCCTGCCCGTACGGGCCAGTCTTGACAGACTCTAGGGTTGTGCGCTCATCTCACTCTATAGGCCGGGAGCCAGCGCTGTCCGCAGACACTTCCGGGTCACGTGGCCAGCGTGACAAGCTGCATCTGGCGAGCCAGCGCAGCACACGGAATGCCGTTTACCTTCCTGCTGGTAAGCGGTCCCTATTTATCTACTTGCACCCGGGGGTGCTTTCGAACTGCTAGGTTGGCAGGCGCTGGGACCGAACGACGGGAGCGCACCCCACCGCGGGGATTCGAACTGCCGACCATGCGATCGGCAAGTCCTAGGCGCTGAGGTTTTACCCACAGCGCCACCCGCGTCCCTATATATCAAAGTAGTTTTTATCTAAAGCTCTTGAGTTGTTCCTGTTTATAGGGATGAGTATTTTCAAGAATATAGGGAGCTACTTTTTACCAGCTCCTTTTTTATTCATCCATTTGGGCTAGTATTGTCTGCTCTGATTAGCAATAGCTTATTTGTACAGCAGAGCTCTTTTACAGTACCTGGCACATCATATTTTTTTAAGCTGGAGATGCAGAGATTGAACCTGATACCTTCTGTATACCAAGCATGTGTTTTACACCCTTAAAATTGTTTAAACAGTTTGAAACAGCTGTAGAACACATATGTAGGAAGAGATACTATTGAAAATTTCTCAGCTTCATTGAGGCAAAAAAGCTGTTGGAAGGTTTATGTTGTTTGATCCAGAAAATTAGAGGAGATAATAGGCTTTCAGAAGTTGATGGCTTATAAACCTTCAAACTTCATCTCCAGCCTTAAACTAACAAACCGAAGGGTTTATCAGTCTGTGAGCCACAACTCAGTTCTTTGCAGTTTAGGAAACTTCATGCAAATCAATCATATCAGCAAAAAGCCTCTTTATACTAGTAGGTTGGAGCAGGTCAGGCAGTACTTTCTGATATCTGTAATGGCTTTTTGGACAGGCTGGATTCCTAGTATAAGGGATTGGGAAACCTTTTTGCTTTCACTTCTAACTATGTACTGCCTTTCCCTCCCAACTCCATTCTCCTTTTGCCTTACCTGGAGATTGAACTGATAGCTTCCTCCATCCTGCTTCCTTCATCATGACAAAAAGGAATGACTGAACATGAGATCCTGCAGTATTCGAAGTTCGAAGATTATTTGATTTTTCAGTTGGAGGAGGTCTTGCATCCAAATAACTGCACAATCTCCTGTTCAGTTGTTTACTTTATCACATAATGATTGGAAAAGAGCACAGAAATCCAAAACTCAGTTCCATTCTTTCCCACGGAAAAATCCAGGGAGGATAACTTTTAAAAACAGACCCTATGCTTTTTTATATACGAGTATCAAATTTAAGATGTAACTAAACCCAATAGAAGCACTGTAAAATCCTATTTATTTCAGTAACAAAGTTATGCATCTCTCAGTGTCTCATTCAAATTGCATAGCTACCTTGGGCAAGATTTTTTTTTAGTTTATAAAAGACTAATACATACGCTTGTTAAGTGGGAACCTGGTTAGCATTAAATGTAGTCTATGCATGTGCTAATGTGACAGAACCTTCCCTCCACCATTCTGATCCCATCCTGTGAAGCAATTCTTGTTGACTGTTGAGACAATGTGTAAGGAAAGTGTTCTCTAATATATACATGGGCTGACGTGATTTAGGGTTTGTCAAAATAAGCACTTCAGATTGCCCCAAGAGTTATAAGAAGCCAGTACACACGAGAACAATATTACGAGAACAACCAGGGGCCCATCACTGTCAATAGGAAAGGTGCCACTTTCTAAATTAAAGACTTATTTCTACTGCTACTTTGCTTTTCTGTTTCCTTTCACAGCCGTATGAAGGACTAAGACCTCAGGACCTGCGAAGGCTCAAAGATATGCTGATAGTAGAATCTGCTGACATGCTTCAGGCTCCATTGTTTACTGCAGAAGCTCTGCTGCGAGCCCATGGTAATAAGGAAACTATATAACATTCAGCCAATTTTAATAACAAATCTTGACCAAATGTATTAACATTTCCTATATGTAAATATGTGCTTTTGTAACAAAAAGAATAGTGTACTATAAATGAAAACGGATAGACTGTCAGGAACCTTGGCCAGGAATGATGGGATCAACAGCCTCTGGATGGCCACAGGTTGGCTATCTCTATTCTGCAGTGATTTTAATCATAAATATAATCATAAGCAGACACATCATCACCAAATCATTTCCATGTTCCTTTTTAACACTTTCTGGTTTTATTTTAAGACTGGGACAGGGAGAAGTTACTTGAAGCTTGGATGTCTAATCCTGAGAACTGCTGCCAACGTTCAGGTGTTCAGATGCCAACTCCACCTCCTAGTGGGTATAATGCCTGGGACACACTTCCTTCACCAAGAACTCCTCGGACAACTCGCTCTTCTATCACCTCCCCAGATGAAATCAGCCTCTCGCCAGGGGACATTGAGACAACTATGGTATGAAGGGTGATCTATATTGGTGTGGGAGTGTGTGTGTGCGCATCCCCCAAAAATGTTTAATTCTAGTGATAACTTACTGCTTCTGGAACAAGAATATATTTTGTGTAAATAATTGTTATAAAGAAATTGGTTGGAAGTTTAAAAGTTGCACTCCTGCAACATTTCTGGACTGCCAAAAAATCTTTTACTGATTTTTCAGCAATATGATTTTTCCAGCATATAAAAGAATCAGATGTTGATTTTCCTGGATATGTTTTGTTAAATTTGGTATTTTGCACTCTTGTCTACAAGAGCACATTTTTTCCTACTGATTTGTGTTTTCAGGTAGTTTGAAGGGTATTGTGCTCACACTGTGAAGCAAGATGACTCCTTATTGGTGGTAGAAGGTTCCATTCCACTTTGTCCAGAACTAGGTTGCTATCAACCTTCTCCACATATGGTTTGCCTTTTTTGCATTAAGTCCCACCTTCTCCTTTGGTGGCAGCATTAGTTTTCTGATGACCATTACAGCAGCTTGGCAAGCCAAGGAGTCAATCCCTTTTCAAGTGATTTTATGGCCCTCTGTTCTTAATGCTAGAGGCAAAGCCTTCTCCTTCCCATAAGTGTGGACTTCCATTAGATAACAATAATAATACTAGGCAAAAAATCAACTGACCAATACTTGAGTAAACATATGCACAAAAGTATCCTATGAAGGCCTACTTTTGCTATGTATAGTGTATCACTCAACATACTCAGTTTAAAACAATTTAAAAATGTACTCAATTATTGCCATCAGTAAGAGTATGGCTATGATCCAAAGAGCTATTAAGCACTCCCAAGAGCTTACATATGTCTTTCTAAAACATCTTTTCTTTCAACTGCAATCTCATTGCCATATCAGAAACTTTTAAAAAATGCATTAGTTTCAAATATGGTTTGCAACATTGCATGACGGGTGCTGTTTGAGAAATAGAAGCTCCTCAAACCTCTATTAGACATGCAGAAACAGTATTGGTGTGCCTAGGATCCCAGCCTGTACTGTGAAGAGAGGGAAAGAGAGAGGTGCCAGAAAGGAAATCTTCATTTAGCAATTTTAAAATGACATTGGATTAACTGTCTCTTTGTGCTCTCCACATCTATGTGAACGACTGTGTAAAGGATCTTGTTCCATCGCTGGTGGAACCACTGTAAGATAGTTGAGAGATGACAGTTTGTGTAAGAAATTGAAGTTGTTAAGTTATTGTGCATTTTGTAGCTCAGATTGCATGAAATTATATAAAGTGTGTGTTGGAAAATTGAAATTGCTGCAGTGTGTTGTGTGGAAATTTCTAGATTTTTCACTTCTGTTATATTTTGTTTCTTAAGCATACTTAAACTCTCTCTGCCCTGCTTCCTGTCATTTTCCCCAACTTAGGAAACAACATTCTCTTTGTCTGCATTTTAAAGGTCAACCCACTAATACCCAGATAGATTATACGGAACCTCACTATGTAGGTTTGTTTGCACCAGTCTATAAGATCAACACAGCTTTAATATACGAAAGGTCTTTTATAATTATTGGAAAAGCTCTTTTGAAAAACAGTCTCTCTTTTTTAAAGATTCTACAGCAGTAACTGCAGCTGGAACAGATTTGTGCGCAATGATCAAGATACTTCTTTTTTTAAAAAAAGAAAAGAGTAGACTAGGTTGTTTCAATATTTACTTTGTTGTCATAGTTAGATTGTCATTTATCTGATTTTAACCTAATTATTTAAATGAGGCACCACAAGGATTTTATTGTATGTGTGTGTGTTATAGCATATATGTTCTGTATCGCTATTATTAATGTACAGTGAAGGTTTTGTACCACCCCTACTGAAATGGGAGGAAAAGTTAGGAGATGTTGTTGGCAAATGTTATCCTTTGTGTTGAACTGAGGACCAAACTAAATGCGATATTATATTTGTCCTTGCATTTTATGTACAGGTTTTTAAAAATGCAAATAGCAGCAGCTGGTGAGAGGTGATAATTCCTGGGAACAAAGCAGGCATGCAGGGATAATTTAACCCTTTCTCCCCGGATGTGGACCTGAGGGGGGAAATCCCTCTGAAACTGGTGTATGCTTTGGAGGAAATTACCCGTTGATGTCAATGAAGGAACTGACACCCCCCTTCCCGCCCAATAGGGATTTTCCTCAGTACAGCAGCGGCAGGAAAGGCTTAAATTATCGCTCCACACCTACTATGTTTCCAGTAATTATCAGCTTCTCCAGCTGATGCTATTTATATATTTTTTTACAGGGGCACAAAAGGGTAGCCTATAAACGTTCCTATAAATAAAAGATGTGTTTAATATTGCTCGCGTGAGCTGACTTGTAAAAGAATGATTCATATAGAGTTGCTATTTCTCACCTTCACAAATCAGACATCATTATCTGCATATTTAATACAGATTCCCGCCCCCCAACCTGTGATTGACTCGTGTTCGGCTGCTTATATGTGTGGCCCCAGGAAATAAATAGATTAAGCCAAGAAATGGTGGGAAAGAGCTGGAGAGCCCTTGTGGCTCAAGAGGAGACCCTCCACAGAGCCCAAAAAAGACTTCAGTGAGGGTGGAGGAAGCTCCAAAGAAACCAGAGGCACAGCGGAACTTTGTTTAGGCTGCTCAGCCTCCCTTCCCAGCAGCTGATGCCAGTATCCTCCAGCTTCCAGCCAGCCCCAGAGCTTCAACTCTAGTTGAAGAAAGAGAGCTGGAGAACAGGAAAAAGGGGCATTTAGAGGGTGCTCCCCACTTAACACGGTGGTGACACAGATGGTGTCTGATTTGTGGAGGTGAAAAATAGCAACTCTATATATGAATCAGCTCACAAGAGCAATGCTAAACACATCTTTGCATTTATTTTATTTATAGGAACGTTTATATGCTGTCCTTTCATGCCACTGTGTGTGTGTATCTTATCAGCTGGGGGTAAATTAGCAGTAACATAACACAAATTGTTTGGGGAACATTCTCCTTCCACATGCTAAATTCTAGTGTATTTGGGGGTAATAAAATCCATTTGGGTTGTTTCAGAAGAATGGCAAATAAGTTTACTTCTCTGAATCAGTTTGTTTGAAAAAATGAATCAGTTTGATTGAGAAAATGATGGGACCATTCTGTGGCAAGGCCCGAGACCAACATGCCAGTGGTGGGCAGGGCCAAAAGCAGAAGTGGGTGGAGCAGGAAATGTTAATTTACATTCTAGCAAGGCAATAACGCACAATGAGGGTGGAAAACAGTGTTTGTGGGAGATGTGGCGTGTGGAGAAGAGTTATCTATTGGGAGAGTGTGTGACTTGGTGAGAAACTTGAGAGCCAATAGAGAGTCCTGGAGGACTGTGTTGGGCCCCTGGGCATGAGGTTCCCCATTCCTGATCTGTGGTGCAGTAGATTGTGATATTGCCATAGCAGAGAAACTCGGCCGCCAGCTGAACATTATAAGAAAACAAGGTGTCAGGTGACTTTTTTGCAGTATGGAATACTTCTATTGCTTATAGTAACAAAAGCAATTTTGTGATATTGCCCCCTACACTCCTTTTTCAAATCGGAGGGGGCGGGGATTCTTGGGATATTTTATATTCCAATGTTTCCTTGGTTTCCAAAAATAAAACTCTGGACACTTGAATTTTGTTTGTCCCTGTACATTACATGGGCTCTGATGACAAAAAACAACAACAACCACTCCACATGCGAAATTCAGTTGGTAGTCGTGAGATTCTTTTTTCATTCCAGGCACTTTCTGTGCACAGAAATAAAAATATAAATGGTAAGTGATTGAAATTTGAGGACATTGCTTATTGCTTTTTGGGTGACAGTATTCTAGATTCAAAGACCATGTTGCAGGTCTTTTTCTGAGTAAGTTCTGCAACAAAAAATGCACTGCAGGTGTAATTTTACTCCCAGACATCTAGGTTTGGATTAATATGCCTTAATTACCTGATTTCCAAGTAGTGCTTTATTTCTGAACAAATATGAGGTGTAAGTGACTAACCAATGGATATTTTTGTTATGTTGACAATTGTCCAACTTGGCATCTTGGCATCACAAGTGATCAATTAACTTAAAAAAAAACACAAAACACTTTTCTAAAACATACTGTTTAAGTTTTTTTTTTTTTTTTAAAGAACTACAGGTTAATCATCCCTATTATATAGTATTTGAAATATTTTTTAAAATAATTTTATTCTTTTATCTACAGTGTGAAATTTGCATGTGTAACATTTCTGTATTTGAAGACCCAGTGGATATGCCTTGTGGACATGAGTTCTGTAGAGCATGCTGGGAAGCGTAAGTATATATTTAGGCATTTTTATATAAAAATTGTCTCTACTTGGGGGGAAATTATCCTACTTAGTAAACTAGTAGTAACATGTCTTGATTTATTTTTAATGTTGGTTTGTTCATGTCCCTAGGATTCTATTCCAAAGACAATTTAATTTCCATTTTAGATGCTGGCTGTCGTTAAAAATTAGAGTTGCCCCAGAATGGAAACATTTTAAAAAATTAAGCAAAGATTGTTTGTCTTCTGTCTTTGCTCTAGTATGAGCCTGAAGTAGATTTGAAGCTTATGAAATATTAAAGCTTCTGGGCACGAAGCGGGGAATGTGGAAGTCACAGTATTTACTATGATGATGTCTGTTCCAACCCAACAATTCTATGATTTTGTGATGCGCCTCAGAACCACTTTCTGGGACATTTTGCCGTCCTTGCAGGACCAGTTCTGTTTCTGTAATCCAAAGGATCCTAAGGAGTTGACTGTCCCTTATAAAGTCTGACTTAGCTGAGAAAAGAAGCCTAAGAGGAAAATCTGGACATAAAGTTATCTGGCCATGAGATGCTGTTATCTTGTATTATTAAAGTTAAACATAATGCAGTTCCATCATGCATGTGGGGAGAGTTTCTTTGGACAGAAACCCTATCCACATTAGCATGGGGAGATTATCTAAGTCACAGCTACTAAGTCAGTTTCTATTCTAGTTTTTCCTTGAGACAAAAACTGCAGACACACAGTTCATTCTGTCAGCTTTCCCTGACCAAAATGTTCCACTTCTTAATGTGATATGGTACTTTTTGACTCATGCTACGCACCCCACACAAATCAGTAAAGGGCTGCTAAAAGTAAACCCTTTCAATATATTTTAGATCATTCCTTTTGATACTCCACTGTGTGCCCACATGCTCAGAGGCTTCCCTGTTCTGTTCAGTATTGTAGAATGCCCTGTGAGTTGCTGACTCAGAGCCTTCCGGAATACCTTGCAGAGCTTGTAAGGTAGTCATAATCTCTCTTTACTTACCTGTGAGGTTTAGGCATTAATAGGTTGATTTTTGCTCCCTAAGTTTGGTGGAGTTAATATTTCCTGCTCAAACCTGATGAACATTTTAACAGATTTTTGAATATGAAGATTCAAGAGGGTGAAGCCCACAATATTTTTTGCCCAGCGTATGATTGCTTCCAGCTTGTTCCAGTGGAGATCATCGAAAGTGTGGTTTCCAAGGAGATGGATAAACGTTACCTACAATTTGACATTAAGGTAAACTGCCAGCGGCATGTGTCTAAAGTATCCGTCTGAGCTGATTATTCTGACGTCATTAAAAATACTCTTAGAAAGAAATGCATCTAGTAGTATAGACAACTATTTCAAGAAATATTATGATTTGTTTTTTGTTTTGTTAAATACAAATTATAACAAATGTTTTCCTGATAGCTGTTGCCCAAAGTGATGGTAGCTTAATGGGAGAAAGGTCACACTTTCACTTAGCCGCTATCTTTATTCAAGCCGAAAAGATCCTGACCCAGTAAAAAGAAAGAAAGAAAAAAGTATGAACTATTGCAAACCTTTTTCATGAGTCAACACACCTCTTAAATGTACCAGTTGTGGCTCCTCATATGGTTAAACAGTTTGTAATTTTTTCAACCCACCACATCTGACACTTCAGTCACATTGCATCTAAGTACTACAAGTAGTTTTCCCATCAGTATTCAGCCCCAATTGAGATATAGTTATATTGCTCTCCATATCTAAATTTATTCCCCAATTCTACATGTTACAATCTTACTAGGAAGAGTTAGGCCCTCACAGTGCACCAGTGCCTGTAACTTAATGCTCTACTAATTTCCTATTTGGAGGTGGTGGGTGGAGAGAAAAGTAGGTGGGAACAGGAATCTCCCCCCCCCCCCCGCACCAAGACCTCGCTCTCCGCCTTTCAGACATTCCTTATTAATTTGTAGATTGTGCCGGATCGAGCTTTGTAAGCTTTTGCATAAAAAATACATGAATGTTCCAAATGGAGTTCTTTGGCTAAGCTTTATATGTTGCTATAGCAAATAACTAAAATTGTATAATGGATAAAATGATTATCTTTTATAGCTATTTTAAGGCCTTGTTGTTGTTCGTGACCCCGTGGACCAGAGCACGCCAGGCACTCCTGTCTTCCACTGCCTCCCGCAGTTTGGTCAGACTCATATTTGTGGCTTCGAGAACACTGTCCAGCCATCTCATCCTCTGTCGTCCCCTTCTCCTTGTGCCCTCCATCTTTCCCAACATCAGGGTCTTTTCCAGGGAGTCTTCTCTTCTCATGAGGTGGCCAAAGTATTGGAGCCTCAGCTTCATGATCTGTCCTTTTAAGGCCTACACCTGTTCTAAACTGCAGAGTTTTACACCATCAAATTGAGCTTTGTATCACTTAGAAGGTCCTGATTGAAAATGGCAACTAATTTCTATCTCCTTTTGTTTTCAGGCCTTTGTTGAAAATAATCCTTCTATTAAATGGTGTCCTACACCAGCTTGTGAGAGAGCGGTCAGGCTAACAAGGCAAGGGTCAAATACAACAGGTTCAGAAGCACTTAGTTTCCCATTGCTAAGAGCTCCCGCTGTGGACTGTGGGAAAGGGCATCTCTTCTGCTGGTTAGTAATGCTTTCTTGTACATGATTTAAACATGATTGCTGATCTTTTAAAAAAATTGAAACAGTGCCGTACAGTCCATGTACGAGCATTAAAATAATTACCATTTGTGGGAAATTCATCTTTGGTTTCATGTAGATCTTTGTGCTCACATTGTGAAATCCTATTCTGAATTTTTCATTTCTCTCTTCATATTCAGACTCTTAAGCCAATAAGTATTTTATCTGCTCAAAAGCATCTTTTGGTCTTTTAAAATTCAAGATTACATTGATTGGGGGTATAAATCTTTTGCAAAAAGAGTATAGTTAAGTTAAATAATAATGGAATATAAGCAAATTGATCCTCTCAGGGTGAGCTAAGTATACATAGTCCTGCTTTTCGGGGCGGGGTGTGGATAATTTTTTGCTCTGCGTATATGAGATATATATTTATATATAGACTTCTATTCTAACATAAATTCAGAGGTGAAGGAGCACTCAAAGCTGCTTTTTTTTATTTCTAATGTGACAGAATGTTATATTTTCCTTTCTACATTTTTTTTCCTTTTCGCTCTGGCGTTTGTGGCGTTTCACTTAACAAAAAGCATTTTAGAAAATTCTTCATCATTAGATCTAGAGAAAATTCCTTGCATCTTGCACTATATCAGGCTCCTCCATAAACCTATAATTCTGAAATGATGCTATTTTTAGTTGTTCTGTTTTTTGTATGTTGGATGTGTGGCAGATGTCTGAAGCTATTTTGCTGTATTTCCCGTAAAAAAAAGCGAGTCGTGACCAATCTGGAAATCATATTGACACATCTACACCCAGGCACCATCTGGAAATGATGCATCTTCTGCTCCAGAAATTTGATTGCTTCTTTGAAAACTAGAAACAATAATGAAATAAGCTCATGGGGTTGTCCTCTGTAGAAATTTCAGTTCCTGATATTAGTCCCTATTCAATTAAAGGGCAGGTGGAGTAGAGATGATATATTCAGTGACTGTCCCTATTTTTGACAAATGCATGTTCTCAGTCAGAAAATAGTGCTTAAGTGACATTTACCCTAGTTACAGAAGACACTTCCTTTTTAAGCTGTTAAAGGTTGTGACAGATATTCTGTTATCTTTATAAAGCACTTCAACAATTTATAACGTTATTGCAATAATAATGCCAGAGCCCTTTCAAAAACCCTCCATCTCTTGTCCAGCTTGAAATTTCCTGTTAGGCAGTACACATGGTGATATTCTAGGGACAGCCTCCCATCTGATATAGTGTGGCCTAGTGTCAAAGCGAGATTGAGTCAAAATGCCTATTTCTGACCATTGCAATGCCTCTCCTCCCAGCATTTGCAGCCCTAAAATGTCTGAGTCACTAGCCTACTTTTAAGTACATCTTCCTGTGCCAGCTGGAGTCTGGAAGGAGACCGACTGCTGTCTTCCTTCAGCTCTGCATGGATCTCTAAAGCGTCTAAGAAATTAAAAATGACAGAATGCTGCATGAGAGATCCTCACATTCTGCCACTATGAAGTGTTTGAGGAAAAGGTAAACATACATAGTAATGTTGTTCTACACATACACATGACTCAGAAAGCCTTGAGCAGGACTTGAGAATCCTGATTCATAGTGGTTTGGTCTGTATTCATAAAAGAATGCAACTCTGTATGAGAGAGAAAGAGACAGAAGAGAGTACTGTTAATATAAATCAATACTCAACTCAAGACTTAGTGGATTGCTAAATCGAATCATAACTACAATCAACAGTTTAAGTTACATAAGGGAGACCTCAAAGTGCACTTTGCAATTATGCACCTAAATTCTACTGCAAGTTATTGAGGTTTATATATTTTATGTCATTTATGCCTTGGGGTATTGTTTCTGATTTGTTCTTCTGTATTGCTATCAGCTTTGGAATACCTAGTCATGTTAGCAAAACATATTATCTGATTTTTTTTCTTCCTGAATTAAGAACTAGTATTCTTGAATCCACAGTTAATAATAATAATAATAATAATAATAATAATAATAATAATAAGTTTAATCTTCAGCTTATTAAAGCCTTGGATCAATTTTTCAGGGAGTGTTTAGGTGAAGCACATGAACCCTGTGACTGTGAAACATGGAAGAACTGGCTGCAGAAGATAACAGAAATGAAACCGGAAGAGCGTAAGAATGGCCATTATGGTATTTTTGTTAATTTGTAGAAATTCTGTGTTATTATTTATTACAGTATATTAAATTATGATTTGCACAATGGGCAGCTTGGCCTCCTAAGAGGAGTGTGGACAAGAGTAAGGGTTATAGCTCAGTGGTAGCACAACTGCTTTGTGTGCAGAAGGTCTGAGGTTCAATCCCTGTTATCCCCAGTCTGAAACTCTGGAGAGCCATTGCTCATTTGCATGGGAAATGGTGAGCTAGATAGACCCATAGTCTGTCTCCTAAGTCAGATGATGTAAGTGATGTAGAGAAACTGTAGTTTCTCAAACCTGCCTAAAATGAAATGGCATTAATAATGCACAGGTAAACAGCAAAGAATTTCAACTGAATTTTGACAAGTTGGACAGAGTTCCCTGTTGTGTATAGTTGTACATTTCCATCTTTGGGGAAGCTGAGCTTCAAAACTGAGAGCATGGAGTTTAAGTTTTTGAGAATGTAGACTTAAAATCCATAGTCACACCAAACAACATTCTTTACGCAGACCTCTGACACTTGACCTATTCCTGTGATTGTAATTTATTATAAACTGTTTCTAATGTTGTATTTTAAATTGTTGTGATCTGCCCTGGGACATTAGGGTAAAGGGCAGGTGTTTAATAATAACGATGAAATAAACATGATGTAGACTTGGTTGATTAGGGTACAAGTAATTTCTAAGAAATTGAGGGAATTTAAAAATAAAATGTAAGGGGAATGCAACATTTCAACTACTACTTATTAATCTGCAAAATATAGTGTTCCTTTCTGGGAGTTGCAGTGATTAGTACGCTTTAATTTTGTGGGATGTTTTATGGAAATAACAGCTTGTTTATAATTAGTGGGCAAATTTATAAAGAGATATTGCAAAAGCTGGCAGTGAAAATGTGTGTGCATCTAACCTTTGGACTGTGCATTATTTTTAGCATTTGTTGTGGATATTTGTAGTACCAGTCCCATAACACTGCTTTATGAAGAAATTTGAAAATCTTTTTCACCCTATAATAAGTGCTCAGGATGAGTTACAGTGTATTTAAAAATAGCCTAATTACATACTCGGAAAATTTAGAAAATGCAATGATGAACTTGCTATTAACACACTGTTACATGTACAAAACCTTAACGTTGTTTTTTCTTTTTCACAGTTGTGGGCGTTAGTGAGGCTTATGAAGATGCTGCCAACTGCTTATGGTTACTCACAAATTCTAAACCATGTGCCAATTGCAAATCCCCAATTCAGAAGAACGAAGGCTGCAATCATATGCAGTGTGCAAAAGTAAGCAAAGAGTCAAAATAATGCTACAGTTCATATAAATATAAGTAGAAATGTTTACTTCATGCAATGTCTTAAAAAGTCCACAATATCCACTCTGGTGATCAGTATTTTGTTTGTTTTTCTCATTAAATTTTATTGAAGCTTTTTCATAAAACAACACAATAAAAACAAACTAATCTAATAAAGAGAAAAAGAAAATGCAGAGTCTTCTCTCAAAGGTAGATCTTAAACCTTGTCTCACACAGAAAGGGGTGGCCCTTCCAGCTCTCACCTTGGGAGCTTCCCTTTCTTCTCCCAGCCTCCTGCTGATCAGTATTTTGCTTTAACAAAAGAACTGCCTTTGTGTTGATTGCTCGATGGTGTGAGAAAGTAGTTTTTCTTGCAGTCTTCACTTTTTTTAACAGGTAACATCCATAGCACCCTCAGTTCTTTTTGACAAGAAGCATTATCTGATGTATTAATTTATCTATTTCGGGTTGTATCCCATGTTAGTCATACTCAGAGTAGACCCACTGAAATTCATGTACCCAAGTTAATTTAAGTAGGTCTACTCTCAGTAAAACTTAGTTGGCTACGAACCTTCATTATTAAATTCCTATCATGCACAAACAGAGATGTTTCAAGCAGCTAACAAAAACAGATCTAAAAATTATATAATCATTTAAAATTCAGCAATATAACAAAATAGCATACATCATTAAAACAGCATATAAACCAGAGCTGCCATAATTTTTAAAAAATGCATTGCAGTCTAATCAGCAGTAAATTTGGAAAACCTGTTGAAAAAGATATGTCTTTGGATGTTGAAGGCAATGGAAGGCACAAGAGATTCTCATCATCTTAAAGAACTGGCTGATTCATTTGAGAGGAGGTAGTCCTTCAAGTATACTAGACTCGGGTATATAGGGCTTTAAAAGTGCAGGCATACCTCAGAGATACCGCTGGTTCGAATATCACAATAAAGTGAGTCACATAATTTATTTGGTTTCCCAGTACACATAAAAGTTATGTTTACACTATACTGTAGTCTTTTAAGCCAGGCCCACTAGCTGCAGGGGCAGTAGGGGAAAAATCCAGCTGCAGCCCTTTGAAGCGGACAGGCTGCCTGCAGCTACAACTGCGTCCTCATAAAGAACAATATCTGCAGAGCATAGTAAAGTGAAATGAAACAAAACGAGGCATTCCCGTAATGATTAACACCTAAAATTGCACTTGGAAACCAACAAGCATCCACTGCCTCTGATACTGTTGCATATGTAGTTGCAGAATCCCAATATTTGGCACTGGTCAAGATTTTGGCTACAGCAGTCTGCGCTAACAGAACTGTATGCAGCCCACTTAACCATAGAACTATGGGGGTTGCATTGAGATAATCCTCTGAATCAATGTTCCACTTAGGGTCAAGCTAGACATGGAGTTTTAATTGTGTGAATGCAGTTAACAGACACATTTTTTGTTATGTAAATAGCAGACATGGAGAAACCAATGCCAATAGGTAAAGGTAAAGGGACCCCTGACCATTCGGTCCAGTCGTGGCCGACTCTGGGGTTGCGGCGCTCATCTCGCTTTATTGGCCGAGGGAGCCAGCGTACAGCTTCCAGGTCATGTGGCCAGCATGACTAAGCCGCTTCTGGCGAACCAGAGCAGCGCACAGAAACGCCGTTTACCTTCCCGCTGGAGCGGTACCTATTTATCTACTTGCACTTTGACATGCTTTCGAACTGCTAGGTTGGCAGGAGCAGGGACCGAGCAACGGGAGCTCACCCCGTCACGGGGATTCAAACCGCCGACCTTCTAATCTGCAAGTCCTAGGCTCTGTGGTTTAACCCACAGCGCCACCCGCGTCCCTTTGAATAACTGATGAAAACACAAATTGTTGTTTTTAACATTCTAGGTCGCCTTTCAAATCTTTTAACAGGGTTGGTTTAAGAAATTGGCTCTCTTTTTCCTTTTCAAGTGTAAATATGACTTCTGTTGGATTTGCCTTGAAGAATGGAAGAAGCATAGTTCTTCCACTGGAGGTTATTACAGATGTACTCGCTATGAAGTCATTCAACATGTAGAGGAACAGTCCAAGGAAATGACAGCAGAGGTAAGAAGCTAACAAATACTGAGGAGATACAGAAGGGTAATTATCTTTGCCTTTCTTCTTAAGCTTTTTAATTTGTGCAATTCATTTGATTTTTAAACTTCAGGTATTTCACTGCTAACCAGAGTAGGTCCAAAAATATGTTCACCTTGGCCGTCACACCTCCCTCTTCTAGCATTCATTTCTCATCTCCAACTTCACACTGTGCTTCAGAAAGACTTGGAAGCACAGCATAAAGTTGGACATAAACTCCACTTCTCCCCTGAGCCTGAAATTTGCACAAGAGGCAGAGGGTGTCATTTACTCTACTTTGGAGACAATGCAATCCTGTGCATGCTTATTTAGAAAATGGTAAATCACATTGTGTTCACTGGAGCTTTCTGCCAGAAACATATACAGTGGTACCTTGGTTCTCAAACTTAATCCATTCCGAAGGTCTGTTCCAAAACTAAGGTGCGCTTTTTCATAGAAAGTAACGCAAAATGGATTAATCCATTCCAGACTTTTAAAAACAACCCCTAAAACAGCAATTTAACACAAGACCATTGATCCATAAAATGAAAGCAGTAAACAATGTACTGCAGTCACACAATCAATCAATCAGTAGCTAAACTGGGTTCCACACAGTCACAAGAGCAAAACAAAAAAGCTGCAAAAACAAAAACGCAAAATAAATAGCAAAAACTGACAGACCTCAGCGTAACACTCAAAATGGAAGTGTGGCACTCAAAAAGGAAGCATAACACTCAAAACGGAGCACGTTCAGCTTCTGAAAAAAGTTTGCAAACCAGAGCACTTACTTCTGGGTTTGCAGTTTTGGGGTTCCAAGTTGTTTGAGTACCAAGGTGTTTGAGAACCAAGGTTCCACTGTACATAGGATTGGAACCTGTTTTCTAAAGTACAGCACAAGGTCCTATCAACCATCAATGGTTTCGTTATATAGTAAAATTCATGTTAAATTGCTGTTTTAGGAGTTGTTTTTAAAAGTCTGGAATGGATTAATCCATTTTGCATTACTTTCTATGGGAAAGCACACTTTGCTTTTGGAACGCTTTGGTTTTGGAATGGACTTCCGGAATGGGTTAAGTTTGAGAACCAAGGTACCACTGTACCAGGAAATGCCTAAGAAGCTTCCTAAAGTTTGGAACCCTTTGTGGTTTTTTAAAAAAATGTTTAGGTCTGCTTCACACTTTCTGGCTCCCATCCCATTACAGCCTTGGTAGCATAAGGATTTGTAGTTCAACATGCAAAGCCAGCAAATATATCTACCATTGCTTCACTACAGAGCTGCGTACATGGCCACTGCAATTTCCCTGGTTAGGGAACCATCTTTTAGTGCCACTGTGATAATGCATATTGCAGTGGTCCTTTATACAACTCCCACGTGGAGCCACCAGTGTATGTACTTGATGCCCCTGTATAGGTGTGACCTAGCTGCAAGGCTGCTGGTAGCTCAACAGGCTCCCAAGAGCTTGATGTACTTCAAGAAAGCAGCATCTTCACCTCACCAATACCTTGCATGCCCCTGCTATGAAACTTCTGAGGGCTGCCTCAGAATGGCAGAAGGAGGGGGTGCACAAGGAAAAGCAGCGGAAAGGGGCTGGGTGGAATGTTACCCACCAAAGGATACAACGTAAGGCAGAAAAAAACTGGCTTAGGAGTTTGACTTAATAACGCCAAAGTGCAGTTTGACTTGTGAGATGTGTTAAGGTCTATTTCCAGCTGGCTGATTTGTTCATACAGTATTCATCACTATGCTGCTTGTGAATAAAGCTCTATTATTCACATTTTAAATGGTTGATTGCCCATTTCCCTTTGCTCATAAATGTTACATTAAGATAAAACTAGCAAGTCGTTAATTTTTTTTATCTTTCTTTCCCGTAATTATTTTCTAGGCTGAAAAGAAACACAAACGATTTCAAGAACTTGATAGATTTATGCACTATTACACAAGGTTTAAGAACCATGAGCTCAGTTATCAAGTACGGTTGGAAATAGTTCTATAAAATTATTTTCCAGCTTTATTAGTTCAAAACAGTGTTTTTCACTTTTTAAAATTTTATCTTACTTTTAGTTAGAACAGCGCCTTCTAAAAACAGCCAAAGAAAAGATGGAACAACTGAGTAGAGCTCTTAGTGGACGTAAGTGTGCTGAGTTTATGTGATACATTCGGGTGCTCAGAATAATGTGTGTACACCAAAGCCTTTCAAAATACAATTGATTTCTGGCCACTGCTTTTGTCCTTATCAAACTGAGCATTTGTGTGGCTTGATTTACTTTGATTAATGGGTGAACAAACAATATATTGCAGTATATGACATGTGCTTTATGTCTTCTAATCTAAATAAAGATATATTTTCTGCAATACCAGCTAGTATCTTCCCCAATCTACTTGTCATACAGTTCCTCTCTGATACCAATCTGTTGCTTCCTTTTCTTCATTTATCTGTGCTGATGCTGAAAAGCAACAAGAAACTTTAGTTTCATGTAGGATTTCTTCTCTTGGGGAGTTAGTTCCTACCCAGCTTTTCCATCCTTGGCTATTCAGATCTGTCTCTTCTCTTGCACACATTCTGATTTTAGTAGATGGTGTTCTATATGACATGGTTTTTCTCCTGTGAGTATAAATTGTCCTCACATGGGACTGCAACTGCCCCCAGCAATTGAAGGCAGGAACACAGAAGCTTCAGAGAACTTTCTGCATCTTACCCAGGGATCAGCAACCTTTTTCAGCTGTGGGCCAGTCCACCGTCCCTCAGACCATGTGGTGGGCCAGACTATATTTTTTTTGGGGGGGGATGAACAAATTCCTATGCCCCACAAATAACCCAGAGATGCATTTTAAATAAAAGGACACATTCTACTCATGTAAAAACATGCTGATTCCTAGACCGCCTGTGAGCCGGATTGAGAAGGCGATTGGGCCACATCCGGCCCCTGGGCCTTAGGTTGCCTACCCCTGATCTTACTTCATCTGAAGCCCTAAATTCCTTCCTGCATTTGCTTGAAGTGGTCTTTAGAGTGCACTGTCCATCTTCTCTGTGTGCTCATGCTTGTATTTTGTAATTTCAGTGGGACTTCAATGTGAATTTCTTTTAATTTGGACTAATGTGACTATGCCGTCTTGTGAATGCAGAAATCTGAATGCAGTCAAACAATGGACATAGAGCTTTTTCTGTTGAAATCTAGATTAGGATTTGAAAAACAATTTTGATTTTGCACAAAACATTATACTCTGTTTAGAATAAGTTCTGCTGTAGCTGAAATAGTTATCACATCAGCAAATGGGAAACAAAATACTCTTTGCAATGCCTGGATTTCTCTTGCAGCTGAAGGAGGTTGTCCAGATACCACATTCATTGAAGATGCAGTACAAGAACTCCTCAAAACTCGTCGCATCCTGAAGTGTTCTTACCCATATGGATTCTTTCTAGAGCCAAAAAGCACAAAAAAAGAAATATTCGAACTTATGCAGGTAAAGGAGGCCCTTGTGTTAGTGGCTTCTGTGCTTAATTTTTTACAGCTGACTAGTTGTATATATTGAATTGATATTTTCTAGTAATTCTTACTTGCTTCCCAGTAACTTCCTCTAGATTTGTATTCTTAAGAGCACAACTCAAAGTTTAAGCAGATATGTACTGTATCCTATTGGCTTCAATGAAGAAGTGTTAGGGTGAAATGCTATGCATACTTACCTGGGAGTAAGTTTTATTGAACTTACTTGGGTTTCTTTTTGAGTGGGTATGTATCGGATTGTACTATTAAGCAGATGTTCTATTCTCCCATGGAAATCAAGGATCCTTAAAAGTGCCTTTAGTGTGTCATATTGTTGTTATCCGTTTTAGAAGTCGTAAGACTGTGTACCAATGAACAACAAAATATTTGGTCTTAGTGTAATGTGTGCTAAAAATGTCCTGCTCTAATTCCTCTCATTCTTCTGAGCAGAGATGGCATAGATAGGATGTCTGGCAGGCATTAAAATTTTATGGACCCCTTCTGGAAGTTCAACTCCCCCCCCCTTCTCTCTCTCTCTCTCTCTCTCTCTCTCTCTCTCTCTCTTTCTCTCTCTCTCTCTCTCTCTCTCTCTCTCTCTCTCTCTCTCTCTGTGTGTGTGTGTGTGTGTGTGTGTGTGTGTCGTGATCTTACCACTCTGGGAAGAAAGCCAGAGATCCATTCTGACTTGTTGGCTTAGGACACCTAGAGCAGATGCTGCAAAACTCAAAAGCTTCTTCCCAATTTACTTTCAGGTTTGCTCCACTTGATAAGGAGCTACTTCAGTGATCTTTTTTTCCAAAAACAACCCACTTTAGTGTATTGTCAGGGTGGTGACCAGGGCAGCCTTCTCCTTTACAAAGCTCTTAAACAATTGAGGCTCCCTTTGGGCAGTACACATTGCTGCAATTGCGTACTCTGTGACTGTAGATGTCACTTGAGGTCCACTTAGTGGTTGAAGGCAAAATCGCTGCTCAGAAGAGAAGGGCCCTTCACAGGGGCCACCCAGCTTTGGAACCCAGTTTTTTATTTTGCCTTCACCAAATTGCTTCCCGTTCTACCCTTTGCAACTCTGTATTTGGTTCAGGCTTTGAGTTTAGCTCTTAATAATTTCTTTGTGTGCCTGTCCTGTTCAAAAATAGTTTTACATTTCCCCCCTACGCTCTGCCAGCCTCAGCTGCAGAGGGAAAAACTACTTTTTCTCCTAGCCCTCATGATAGGGCAGAACTACTTCAAAGCATCCCAGGCTACCCAAGCAGGACCCTGTCGTCTCTGATCTTATTCTGGATGAGGATGAATGGAGAGGGGAATGTGAGGTGGAGGAACCTGACTATTATCATCTCTTTCAGTACTTTCACTATCTGCTCCTCCTGTGTAAATTGGTGGTGGCTCTGGATCTGATGCCCACCCCTTCAACTTCCAGGGCAGCTGCTTTATGTCTGAACTTTTTGCCCAAGACCAGAGTGGTAAAATTAACTGTGTTAATTAACACTGTAACTGAGTTGGATACACAAAAGGCATGTGGCCATTGCCAATAAGTATGATGTGTCGAAGCCTTCAATCATGGCTTGGGCTGCCTGAGTCTGCTTTCTGCATTCATGGTACAGTTTGCCTGAGCTTTTTAGTCATTACTGTTATTTTTTATTTAGAAGATGGTATTATTGCTTGTTAGTTAGTGTTGGCTGTCACTCTCCTCTGTTCTGTTTCTACTTCCTTGGCTTGTCATAATAGAAAATTGAAGGAGTTTTGAGGATTCTCTTTTGAGAAGTAATTCTGCCTTTGACCACTAGGTGGTGGTCAAGTCCCACTTGGGGGTCACCTCTCTACATGCATAGAAATCCTGTTTCCAGGCAAGAACCCAAATGGTCTTTTCTGCCACCCTGTTAGTTAGCCACCTGTATGCAATTCTCTCCCAAAATTGATTCAGCTTAGGCAAGTCCCACTGTTTCCTGGCTTACTCCTGCAGGCCAGCCAGAGAACAGAACATTGGGCATTTACCATTAATGTTCCTTCCAGGGGTTATACAGGAGGAAGCCAGTTCCATCACTGACTCAGGTAGGTAGGTGAGTGCGTCATCTTTCATTCAGTTAAAACTCATCGGTCCTTACATCCTTGTATTCCAGCCATGCTCCCTAAGGAGGGAATTTTATTTTTCTTCAGACTTTTTCTTTCAGGCTGAACATTTTATGCTCCAAGTCCAGCTTGGTTATGAGCAGAACTAGGGTAGAGCCTCAGGAATCAGAATAACTATGCAATGGATCACTATGCAATGTGATCCACCCTGTACTAGGCACCATTAACCCATTTTTCCCTGGTTTGTTCTTTCTTGACCCCATGGAAATAACATGCACAGCAAGTATCCAGAGTTATGGTTTCTCGTCCTGTAAAGAATTTACATGAGTATTTATTTTCTGATATAGACAGATCTTGAGATGGTCACTGAGGATCTTGCTCAGAAGGTGAACAGGCCTTACCTTCGTACTCCGCGTCATAAAATTATCCGTGCAGCCTGCCTTGTACAGCAGAAGCGGCAAGAGTTCTTGGCCTCTGTGGCCCGAGGAGTTGCTCCTGCAGATTCTCCAGAAGCTCCAAGGCGCAGGTAACCTAACAATAACAAAGATCTGTATGGCCAAAGAGGTTCACCTGGCAGCCACTCGGCTTGGTAAGCCTACCTTAAAAACTCTTCTGCTTAGCCTTCAAGTTGTAGTGCAGGTAGTCCTGGTAGGTTTGCTTTGCAGAATTCATTTTTAAAAATCTATTATTGATGCTTCACCACTTCCCACCTAACAGTTTTAAAGGGGCAGCGGTGGGGGTGTGGTGGGGACACAGACATGTGCTTGTGGCCAGAATTGTAACAAGGGAAAGATTTATACATCTTCTAGCTGGACAGAGGTGTGTATGTGCAGTGCTGCTCCTCTGAAATAAAATGCAGGAATAACTTTTTAAAAACACCTCAGCTTACTCTTGTAAGCTTCTGGCTGGCAAAAGTTTTTTTCTTGACTGCTGAACTTTTTACATGGATATAGTAGCATTGTCGGTAACAAGGACTAGCAAGTTCCCCATGGCGTTTGAGAAAGGATGCTCCAGCTGCACTGCACAAAAGGAGATGGTTTTGAGGGAAGGATACAAATGTTAACACCATTGCCCTTGAAGTAAAATTCCAGAAAGGTTGCACAGGACAGCCCTTGAAGCTGATCAAATGAACACATTCATTTTTGTACTCAGTTTGTTGGAGGGGGGGTGTTCACAATTTATTCTAGTATTCTTTAACAAAGTCTGTTTAATTTATAGCTTTGCTGGTGGAACATGGGATTGGGAATATTTAGGATTTGCATCCCCCGAGGTAATTTTTTGCCACTTTTAATTAAAATGTGTATTATTATGGAAATTAAGATGGAATTTCACTTTGCATGATTAGCTTCCTGATGTTGTTGCAAACTGCACCAAGGTTTACAAGGTCTGGATGAGCTTTCTATTTTTGCTGCTTTACAATAGAAGGAAATATATTTAATTTTATATCTCGTGGTAGATATACAAGGTGGCTTACAACGTGGCACCCTAATCCTCTAGCTCTGCTTCAGCTGTGTCCCAGCAAACAGTGTGACAGCTGTCTCAGCTAAAGTAGCATTCTATCTACACCTGTTTGATATGGGAGAGGCATCTTGCTCCATGCTCCTGGTATGCCCCACAGAGGACCTTAAGGTCCATGAATAATCATAGTTTAGAGGCCCCAGGCCCTAAGGAAGTTAGATTATTCTCCACCAGGGCCAGGGCCTTCTCAGTGATGGCTCCGACCTGGTGGAATGCTGTGTCATGAGACCAGGGCCCTGCAGGATTTAACCTCCTTCCGCAGGGCCTGTAAGACACAGCTATTCTGCCTGGCTTTCAACTTGAACTTAGCCTGATCTTTTATTCCCCTTCCTTCCCTCCCCGTCCCCTTTTTATGAAGATTATCTGCTCTGGGATCCCACAGCTAATTCTCCCCTGGTCTCCATGCTGGCCCAAACAGGACTAATTTAGCCAGCTAGCCCTCGTGGTCATCTAATGTTTATTGGATGGATTTCCCCCCTAAATTGATTTTTCAATTCTGAATTTATCGTTATTCACGTTTTATACCATATTTTATGCTATTTTTGTTGCATCAATTAAGTGTTTTAAATTTGTTGTTAGCCGCCCTGAGCCCGGTTTTTGAACCGGGAAGGGGGGGTAAAAATAAAATTATTATTACTATTATTATTATTCCTCCTAAGGGAAGGTCCTACACTCCTCCTCCTCATTGCCAAGGGACTAACCCATGAATAAAGTTTCCATGGGCCTAGAGGATCCATGCCAGTTCTGTAAGACGAAATACCTTTCTGTTCCTCATTCTGAGTTGGCTCTTTAATCAAGGCCAGCGATCAGTAATGATCTATATTACTCTGGTGCTGGCACCCTGTTTTTAATTTCCCTCCCTTTTTCTTTCCTCCTAGCTGTATGTATTTAAGCATCTTCCATTTCAGGGAAATGCAAATGTATGTGAGTGCAGGCTTGTACTTGTAGTGAGACACAGGCATCTAACCAGAGATGCATATCTCTTTAGTTTAAATTTTGTACAAAATTTGTCATCAGATGCAAAACACACCAGGAAGAAATAAGTATACTACTTAAAACCACACCAGATTGATCTGAATAGGTTAATTTTACATTTTGTTCCTTTTGCAGCCTCTGTTCCTGCCTCAAGTATGAAAATCCCTGAGTTAGATAGGTTTTCTAGTGTGTGATGTTTGGGTTTTTTTGTAAGATCCACACATTTCTGCATATTTCCTTTTCTATTGTTGCCGAACAGCAGTATGCTTGCAAGAATATAGCTTGCTTCTTATAGGCAAATGAACTTGCTTGCTTTTCCCAGTTCATCCTATAATACTTGGTTCCCAATAATTCCCAATAATTATGAAAATGACCCCTAAAAATCCTAGCCCCATTGAATTCCATAGGACTTCTTTTTTTTATCAAATATGTCTTTATTTCATTTTGTTACATAAGTAGAGAAAGCAGATACAAACCTGAAAAAGGACAAATAGAACAAGAAAAATTATAAAAGAAATAACACAATAAAAGAGAAAATTAAATGATGCAGTGGAGCTACAGATACCTAGCACCCACACACCTTATTGGAGAAAACACCTGCAAACTAAAATTGTAAAATGTCATACATACCAAGAATCATGGGCAATCGCTGTCCTGTCTCAAAAAATCTAGCTGTGAAAGTGGAGCTCTTCTAATCGAGTAAGAGAGACCACCAGATACCCTCAAACTTCGCATTTTTAGTAAGACCTTTAATAAATCTTAACATGACCTGTCTTTTCCACAGTAACAGTACACTGAGGTGGCATTCTTACTGAGTTTTCTAGTGAACACTGGAAAACGCTCTCTTGCTTTATTTGGCATTAAAAACTCTGACATGTTGTGCTTAGCTTCAATCTCATCTGCCATTTTGTTGTTCATTCAAAAAATGTAGCAATGCTTTTATCCCAGTCTGTTTCTTGTTAATGCCTGTTGGTTTTCAACAAGAATCTCCCAGTTCTGCAAAGAGGAACTTAGTTCACACAAGACAGGGGGGGACATGGCAGGAAAGCATGCTTAAGTACAGTTATACATTCTGTTTAGCCATGATTCTTAACAATTGATTTTCTTGGATAATTTAATGAAACATATTTCAGCAAAGTGTATTCTTGATAGATGCTTTGCAGCTACTTTGAGCAGCTGTGAGAAAGCTACATGTTGATATAGAAAAGTAAATCTTTGAATTGGTGCAAGGCTATACTCTTTGAATTCTTTTTGAAAATAAATTCACCAGGCACAGGATTATTGCATATTAGACTACTTTACTGGGCAAAAATTAGCTAAAGTAAATAGACTTGGCCTTCTTTTTTTAAGGCAATGTTTTGGCTGATGTATAAAACTCATATATCAGTGTTGAAACTATGTAAATAGCTTTTCAGAATTACTGAAAACCTAACAGTTCAGCCCCACAGAAGTAAGTCCTATTGAATTCAGAAGGGCTTACTTTCAGGTAAATGGGGATAGACTTGCAGCCTAAATATGCTAACATTTAAGTCCATTGCTGCATTAATCCTAGTTATGCAGTCCTTATTTATTTATTTATTTATTTATTTATTTATTTAATTAAAAAAACAGGTTCAAGACTTGGCTTTAAAATTAGCCTTGATTGCTCCATTCCTGAAGCTTGCGAGAAACTTCCTTTTTTGTTTTCCTATTACAAAGTTGTAGTACAGTGGTGCCCCGCAAGACGAAAAACTCGCTAGACGAAAGGGTTTTTCGTTTTTTGAGCTGCTTCGCAAGACGATTTTCCCTATGGGCTTGCTTCGCAAGACGGAAACGTCTTGCAAGTTTGTTTCCTTTTTCTTAACACCGTTAATACAGTTGCGACTTGACTTCGAGGAGCAACTCATAGAACGCGTGTGGTAGCCTTTTTTGAGGTTTTTAAAGACTTTGGTGATTTTTGAAGCTTTTCCAAAACTTTCCCGACACCGTGCTTCGCAAGACAAAAAAAATCGCAAGACGACAAAACTCGCGGAACGTCTTGCGAGGCACCACTGTATTTGATATCTGAAAGCACTGATATTGCCACAAACCGTTTTGCCCATAACGGAAACAATTTTTTATTTATCCAGCTTGTTAGATCAAAGCAGTGATAACCAATAGAGAACATGAGCATCTGATTAACACATAATAATTCCCTGTACTGTACTTTTTACTGTACTTTATTGATAAGCACCCTTTTCCATTACATAAATCTTGTTTTCTATACTAGCCTCTTATACCCACGCCTAACTTTATAAAACACCCTAAGTGCATCCTTAACATTTTAAGCATTGCTGAAATGGATGCAGATAAGCCAGTGTTTTTGCCTGAGGATGAGCCATGTGGTATTATAATGTTAGGCAATTGTAAAATTCATCAATATAATACACAAACTTTTTGGGGAAAGCAATTAAACACTAAGTATAAAAATGTATAAATATTTTATATAAGATAAATATGCCTTGGTATTCTTGCAGTAAGATTTGCAAGCAGTTCAGCAGCAGCTTTATATAGTCTTGTTAGTTTAATTTAGTAGTTTGTGTAATCTGTCCAATTTTTCTTTTGAAAAAGCTTGCATGGTATAGGCTGCTATTTACTTTTATGAAAACAAGTGATTTTATAATGCATAAAATCACAGGCACTCTTTTTTTTTTCTTTAAATGTGCTGTTTGTTATGCCCAAAACTATTATTGCATGCTCCCCTGTATTTTGTAACGTTTGGTTTATGCAGGAATATGCTGAATTTCAGTATCGGAGGAGGCACAGACAGCGTCGACGTGGAGACATGCACAGCCTGCTTAGTAATGCTCCAGATCCCGATGACCCTAGTGAAAGCACATTAGGTGAGACTTGTATAGAAGTTCTCTTTACTTTTTTGCTAGCGATATTCCTTCTTTTTAAAGAGGAATTCTGTATAATTGTAGATTGTAGTTTATTTTCAATGAAGCAATTTGTTAGTGTTTGATTAGCAAGCCTTAAATGCCAAAATAAATCATGTGTAGCCTAACTGAATGTGGTTTGGAGTATCTGGTGACGAGATTTCTCAGTAAAATTAAGGGATAAACTTTCTTTTCTTGAACAGATACTCAAGAACCAGGTAGTAACAGAAGACATGGTAATTCCATGGTGAGTTCAGCTTCCATGAGTATTCTTCACAGCTCTTCTCTTCATGACTATACTCCTGTTAGTCACTCTGAAAACCAAGATTCTCTGCAGGTATATTCCTTTGTGACTTTCCCTTTTCTTTTCTTTTCTTTTCTTTTTTCTTTTCTTTCCTGTATCTGTATCTTGCATGCCTCTGCTTTTAGTTAGCTAATTTGTCAGCTAACTCTGGTTGTCAATAATTTGAACACCTAAGCTCCTAAACAGGTTTAATTGGAAGTACCATGAATTTATATGGGACTTGTGTCTGAGTTAGCATCTTTTGGACATTAGTCTCACACCAAAAAAATTACCTTAATTTAAGTATTATGAAATTGTATTCTCTTGAATGCATAATTTCTTCTTGGAAATTGGAAGCTATTTAGGGGGAAAACGCTGCTCTAAGTAAATGATTGTAGATGTGTGCATATAGATATAAATATATTGCATTTATTCTGAAAATTATTCTAATCTCTCTCTTAGGCTTTAAGCTCCTTGGATGAAGATGACCCAAACATTCTGCTTGCTATTCAGTTATCATTGCAAGAATCTGGTTTAGTTATTGATGAAACCAGAGACTTTCTAACCAATGAAGCTTCCTTAGGAGCAATAGGTACTTCATTGCCTACAAGGCTGGACTCTGGTCCCATAAGTATAGATAATCCACGAGCTGCTCTAAGTAGCTCTGAACTTCTAGAACTTGGTGATAGTCTGATGAAACTAAGTGCAGATAGTGATCCATTTTCAACTGACCATCTTAGTTCTCACACCTTCAGTGATGCAAGAAGTGGCCTGTATTCAACATCTAGTGAAGCTGATTCAAGTAGCCAAGATCCTAATATAAATGAAAATCTCCTTGGGAACATTATGGCCTGGTTCCATGACATGAATCCTCAAAGTATTGCACTCATTCCTTCAGCAAGTACGGAAACTGATGATGATTCACAGCAACCCAGTACTGAAGAGGGGTCATTGGAGCAACCACATGTTCCTGATGCAAGACAGGACCCTCTGGAGGAGCATGCACTTTTTGAGGATTCGCTCAAAAATGAAGGTAGAAGCACCCAGACAGAAGAGAGTGGTGCTGTTGGGAATGTTATTACAGGAGAAGCAGTACCACCAAGTGGGGACTCAGCTGGGGAGGCAGCTAGCCAAGTGGATGCTTCAGGAGATGTTTCAAGTCAAATATCTCAGAGCTCAACTGAGTGGAATGAACATGTACATTTGGTGTGAACACAAACAAGCCTGAACACAGAAATTGATTATGGAGCCAAAATGGCTAGGCAGTTGCCAGCGGTACACTATGTGGAGTAAGCATTCTGGAGACTTTGGCCCACATAAGCAGAGCTTGGTTGTTTATCCGTGGTGTGGAGATGGAATATATAGGAATTCCCTTTAAGTTCTTTACGATGGTTATGTGAACCTTTCAGGGAATTTCCATTGCATTTGACAGTGTTCTGTTCACTTTGAAGAGAGAGAAATAGTTTGTACTCCACATTCCTAATACAATGCAGCATCTATTTAGCCTTAGGCTGGTGATCCTTAACTTGAAAGTGTGGATTAAAGGCTCACTGAGCATTTGAATTATTGATTCTACAAAACCATTCTCTCCTCTTTCCCCCTTATTTGAATTGTCTTCTAACAAACCAGTGTTTAGCAGTATTTTTTATACCTTGCTTTTTCATTGCCTTTCCCCAACTAATCTTTAACCTGCAGTGTGAATTGAGGTATACGAATACTTCTCTTCAGTGCTGCTTCACAAACCAAGGAGTGGATATTCTTTTCTAAGTAAAATTGTTTTTTTTTTAATGTCTATTTACAGTACAGATGTGCCAAACTGTAAATAGCAAACAACTTCAACACAAAAAGTATGCAGTATTGCTGTTTTAAAGCGCACCTATAATTATTAGTGATAGAAGGACCACTTGAAAGAAATGCTTTTCCAAATTTAACTGGCAGTTATTGCCATGGTGACTGCATTAACATAAGCTGTACCTTAAGTTAATTAAGCCTAATACTACTGTTAAGAACAGTTATTTTAAATAGTTGATTTAGCAGCAGCTATGCTGTATTGAAAAGACACTTTAATGAAGTGCAATCATATGCCTTTTGTTTTCATAATTAACAATACATTTTATGCACAGTGCAGTTGCTTTTAATGATAATTATAAAATAAAGAAGTTTGAAATTTCTTGACATTAGAGGCAGTCCCACAATAAAGATTTAATAATACATATTACATGCAACATGTTACCGTGCCTTTGCCGAACTCAAATAGATAGTTGCCACAGTTGAATGAGTAGTTATCTGTTCTGGAGTTACTATGCTATGAAGTGCAAAAGCCTCCATAAAAACCACTCATGGCCTTGCCTTTCCGGTAAATAATGACATAGCGTAAAATTCCTCCCTACGCAGGTGTGGTGCTAACACATAGAAGGATCCCCATACAAATCAGCTGAGCCCCATTTCCCCCTCCCAGCATGCATGCCATGGCAGTTCAGGCTGCACCAGATCTGTGTGTGCTTCATCTATCTCCAGCCAAGCCCTCCTGCTCAATACAGTTCAAGTTGTGCGATCTGACTTCTGCATCTTGAGCAGAGAGAGCCTGAGAGTGGAACAGGGCAAGTGTGCCACCAGGGCATGCATTCTGAAAGGGAGGGGAGAAAAGGGGTTCTTTAGAAAAACCCCTCTGTGCAGATCCCTCTATGCAGACACTGTGCCGACACTGGGAAGTATCATACCCTAAATGCTCAAAAGTTTTTATATAAATAATGAAAACACTACTGTGTATTCTTTCAATTGCACAATATTTGTTTGGTGTGTGGTTGCTGTTTAATGTAAAAGGAAGAAAAAAAATTCCTTCCCTAGTGGTGTCCTACTGTGAAGAAAATTCTTGTTGAGATTGGCTTAAAAGCATCAAGACCTCATTGTAAGTTACAGTGATGCAGTTTGTAATTTTAACTAGAAGAAATTGTTTAAATTGCTGTTTTGCTTGCATATAATCGAATCCTAGGATAACACAAGGAAAATAGGTGAAATGTTCCATTTTTATGTTTGACGATATGAGAGATCTGCTGATGTCTGATATAAAGGTTTCTCGCTACTGACTGTGTATAGTAAAGTATTATGATGGGAAATAAGGTTGTATGTATATTGATTACTGTGAGTTACAAGAAAAAGTATTTTAACTCTTTCATTTAAAGATTACTGTTGGAATCTTGCAGTCCCTGTGGCTCATAATACTAAATAACTACATATTAATTATTTACTCCAAAATTAAAAAAATAAATCTGTTTCTTCTAGAAGTTTATTTAGAAGGAATAGTTCGCTGCTCTGTTCACTGTATTCTGTAGATCCATTACATTTTCTAGCTTGGCTTCTAACTGCCCTATCCCGAAGGTATTGATGTTGAACCTATTTTCAGCCTTGAGAAACTATTTAAACAGCTGTCTGGTATAAAATCTTCTTAACCAAAAATAGGACCTGAAGATTCTATCCTCATTAATTGGTTTTAAACTGAAATTAATTTGAGACGCACATACAGCATCCTTGAGTTATAATTTCCAAATAGGACAATCCTCACACAGATTTTGTGTATTGCATTAAGATGTCTTGCAAAGCTAAGAGAAGATATGTACAAGTGCTCTCTGTGACGAATAGTGAAGTTTGTGGGTTCTGGTTTTACTGTAATTTGGTTTAGATTGTGCAGTATACACCATTGTTCCTGTGTTGACTTTATTCTGAGCATGAAATTTAGCATATTAAATTTGTATTTTCTTGGTACTTATTTAAATTTAAGACCACCCCAGTAATTGAATTTGCAATTCAGAAAGAAAGTTTGGCAAGCCTATTTTGTAAACCAATTAATTTTGTAATGTAAAAATAATAATCTTGAAAATGCTATTTGCACTTTCATAGTCTATACTTGATACATTCCCACTTTATATACAGTAGGATATTACAACCATGTAGATGTTTGGCCAAATGAATGCTGTTAATAATATGTAAAATTCTTTGATTAAACATTTATTACTTAATCTAATTTCATTTTGTCTCATTAATTTTAATTCTCTTTAACAAATAGTGGATTGGAGCCAAAGAACTGGGAATAGAAAGAAAATAACATCTGGTCCTATTCTGCAAGCGTTGTACATTGCTACTAAACCAATCTAATAAAGCAATCAATATGCTTGCACAAGCTCTTGTGGAAGAGCATCTGTTGATTTAGTTTCACTTAAGTACTTTTGGATCCAACCTACTATTATGTATTTAAAGTGTCATGTAACATTAAGTAAGTACTGTGTGCAGAGATACTTAAAAAGTTAATAAGGAACCAAGGTATCTACCCAAGTAGCTGAACTGCATGGAGTTTTAAATAATTGGGTTATTTGATATAGTTAACTTTAAAGCTATGGAAAGGGGAAATTATGGGGGGGGGGGGCGGTGTAAAGACAAAGAAGTCCAGTACATCAGTAGGTTTATACAGCTCACTAATCTGGTTAGCTTGATTCTGTTGATACAAGGGGGAGCTGATATGGTCGTTGCTTAATAGTTTACATATTGAACAGAATGTCTAAGTAGACACATCCCTGATCTAGCTAGGAATCAGGATAGCAAAAATACATAAAGAAATAGCTGCTACATGCACAGTTCTCCAACCTGTTCAAAGTTCAAAAATATCACCAATCAGCTGTTCAGGATGGGAATCGGGACTGGATTTAGTCCTCACTTTTCCCTCATCACCAAAAAGTTGGTTAATTAGAACTAGCGAGAACAACTGGCCCAATGTGTAGAGCCCTTCTGTTCAGAGCTTTATGTGCTGCATTCTCAAGTGGGCATTAGGGCACCACCAATGCAAATTGTAGACCTCTATTCTTGAAAATGGGATGTGGGTGGCGCTGTGCTCTAAACCACTGAGCCATGGGCTTGCCAATCAAAAGGTCGGCGGGTCAGATCACCGCAACGGGGTGAGCTCCCATTGCTGGGCCCCAGCTCCTGCCAACCTAGCAGTTCAAAAGCACCCCAAAAAGTGCAAGTAGATTAATAGGTACCGCTCTGGCAGGAAGGTAAACGGCATTTCTGTGTGCTGCTCTGGTGTTGGTGTTCTGTTGTGCCAGAAGCGGCTTAGTCACGCTGGCCACATGACCCAGAAAAACTGACTGCGGAGCAGACAAACGCCAGCTCCCTTGGCCTGTAAAGCGAGATGAGCGCCACAACTCCAGAGTCATTCACAACTGGACTTAACTGTTAGGGGTCCCTTTACCTTTTACCCTTGAAAAGCCAAAGGGGGACTGCCCTCTACAGGAAAAGGATCCCACATCCAAAAAAAGGATGACGTTTTCTGCCTCTTCAAGTGATAACAGTACCCACCTGCTGGTATCCTAGTACCCACTCAGTAACACCCTTCAATGGTACCTTCCATTTCCAGGTTTTCTCTCCAAAACAGCATCCCTGGCTACAGAGAATGCTCATTGGCCTGTTTCAGGTTTTCCCCATTTGGGGTTTCTGGTGGTGTGGTAGAAATATGCTTAATCCCAGCCTGCCACCACAACTCCATTTTCAATAAGGGGCCCTGAGTACCTGCAAATCCTGAGGTTGCCCAGAGCCTGATGGTACATCTCTTGTGCATTGGTGTTTCAGTTTTGGCTACGTAAGTATGAGCATAGGAATAGTCAAATTGGACTTTAATAGGTTCATATTCAATTTTGAAGTTGATCTGTGTCTTTGAGGAGAAGGTCTTTGAGTACTTCATACAAAATTTTGATATCCCATTTAAAATGTACATGCAAGAAATTTAGTGAATTTATACCCTTAAATAAACATTTACCTATTGCTCACTCTTAAAAAAATGTTGTTTAGCTAGCCGATAGTTTTGCTTCCTCAACATATTTCATGATGGTTTTAAAACAACCCCCCCCCAAAGGCAATGCTCTTCAGACTCTTAGGCTACTTCTAAAACAATCCCCTTTATTTATGTGCTTCTCACTTCCTCCAGCCAACAAATTGCAATAAAAATAAAAAGAAAGAAAAGATGTCAATGTAGATGTTCAGTACTGCAAAAATATACTCATTAGGATTCAGACGATACTGGTCCCTCTTTCCGAGCATTAGTTGTGTGTCCACCAACAGATACTTTTTAAAAAAGAAAAAAAAGTCAGTGTATGCTGTCATTTTTATTTTTTTATCCTAAATAACGGCTCTCTTGAAAGCAAATACCTAGCAGAATAGTACACATTGTTAACCTACTTCTCATTGTATCCCCCTAGCCAGTTTCTGATCTTCCTGTATGGGAAAGATGGGTCTCCTTATTAATGTCTTATCTAGGAATAATAGAAGCCACTTCAAGTTACAGAAGTCATTGTTGGCATTTAAAAAAAAAGAAGTGAAATTAGCATGTAGAGTGTGTTTGCTCATAATATAGGATTGGATCCCGGAATGAATTAGTTGAACCCGTCCTGTTGAAATCAGTAGGACAAGTTGGTAAAGATTTTAATGGGACCTAAATGTGATTCACTTAGTTTGTATCCATTCCACTGTTTGCAACGTTATAAACATGAAAGTAAAATCCCACCCATACATATGTTTTAAAATCTGAAACTTTTTGCTCACTGGCTTTTTATCTTGGATATCTCTGATATCACTGTACCTCCAAAACAGGGATCAATTTCATTCTAGAAACTCAAGACAGTTTATTTTGGCATTAAGTGTTTAAGATCTGATTTCAATTAAAGATTCTTCAGTAAACACCATTTTTAACAAACTAATAGATACATAACCATCCACACCTTGTGGCCCTGTTCAGATATCGTTTGAACCATGGTTTATATGACAGTAAGCAATCAGGCTTGAATATTTTCCTTCCCCTCCCCTTTGCATATGAGAAGAGGGGGAAAGAGTGAAATATTCTGTTTTCACTTTAAAACAAACGCTGCTTCCTTGTTACATATCAATTTGGAACTGTGGCTTTTACTCACTAGTTAAACAAGGACCAAAACATGCCTTCAATTTCAAACGTGGATAGAACAAACTTTGGTTCTCTGCTTTTATACACAATAGGGAACTGCAGTCTGGTCTAAAGTGAAAGCTTTCACTCTCTTCTCATAAACAAATGAGAACAGAATAGGAGCAGACAAGAATGAGGCTCACCTCAAGTCATTTCCTATAATTTAACCGATTTAGCATCTGAACCATGGTCCCCAGAGTCTTGTCGTCAACTCAGTGATTCAGAGGAAAATCAGTCACAAATATAGCTTCCCCACCCCGGTCATAGTTAATGCTATGAGTAAAAGTAAGATTTTTGTTTCTCACATACAGAGCATCTCAGTCGATTCAGCCTTCAGTTCCTTTAAGACTTACTATGCTAAAAATTAGTGTTCCAACGGCAGCATGTATTATTCGTAACCACTGCAAATACAGAGCTTACAGTTAGCAGTATGCAAAACCAAGAAAACCGATTAGCACATTGGTATTCACACTGTTACTGTGAAATAGGAAAATGCTAGTAGCAGCAGATGCCAGGGTTGTCAAGGCTGGCACAGAACACAGAGCAAGGTACAGACCCTCTTATTTTGCAAGTGGGTGGGTATCAAGAGTGAATACGTGAAGGCATGTGCCACCTGAGGCAAACAGGAAGGGGTCAAGCCACCACACCTGCCCACAAAATCTGACTGGTGTTATTCAGCTGCGGCAGCTTCCAGCGAGATCTCACTGAACTCTCGCGAGATCTCACCAGAATCTGCAGCAGCAGCTGTACAACTCCGCCAGGGGTGGGCAGCACATCTGCAGGGGAACCACCCCATGAGACTCCTCTGCACAAAGTGGCTGCTTTTGATTTGCCTCATGGTTGGGCAGGCCCTGCGTCTGTGCTTGCTAGTTTCCTGCATGGATTCTCTGTCCTGGGACAAAGACCATTTCAGGCCTATCCAGTGGGCCATTCAACCTCACCAGAGACTGAAGGAAACTTCATCTAATTTCATATGGCCCTTGGCCTAATTTCAACAGCATTCCGCAAGAAATCTGTTCATATCTTTGGCAGGAGCCACCTATCCTTCACCTTGTAAACCGCTGGGTGAAGAAAGGAAGGATGGAAGAAATATGGTCCCTCCCAGCAGTCTTTGTCTTTGTATTTTTCCCCAAGGCTTTCCCCAACATAGAATCATATTACATTGCCAGCCAAGTCTGCCACATAATCCCATATATTTTAGAAGACGAAACACTGGGTCCATTTGGAGAAAGACACCACTGAAAACACCCCACAACAGCATACCCATCTCTCCAAAACAAAATAAAGAGAATCCCCACAACACTAATCAGGTTCATACAGTGCATGGTAGAAAAAAGTAGGCAAACTGTCCCCAGCCCCACTAACATCCCCCCCCCCCCCAGCTCACCACCCACTATTCCAACACACAGCACAAAACCTCCAAACCAACGGTCTACACCGTCTAAAAGACTTCGACAAAGGAACTTCAACAAAGATAAGCCGACACAAGAAATACAAACTAAGGGACACCCGAATTCCCTGGCTAATGCACTAGCTGAAGTTTCTGAACCGTCTTTGGAGGCTGCCCTATGTGTAACACATTGCTGTAATCTCACGTAGAGGTTACCAGAGCATAGACAGCGGAGGTTAGGCTATCCCTGACCAGATAAGGGTGCAGCAGCCTGAGGGTGATGAACACAGAAATGGAGAACTGAGACGGAAAGGGAATTCCTCCAGAGGAAGGTAGGAAATAAATGAGGGAAGAGCTGCCTACTTCCCCAGAAAGGATTGTGATTCTCACATTCAGGCACAATGTGGACCAAGATCCTACCTGAAGACCCTTCCAAGGTAAGAACAAAGCCTGATTGGGCAGAATCAAAAGAACTTGCAGTATAATTCGGAGGGAAAGTCTAGCGCACAAGAATTAAGGTACCTGAGTCATCTTTAAACTTTGGTGAGAGGGGAACCAATACCGGGAAAGAGGAGAACGAAACAAGTTTGGAGGGGATGCAGACAATAAAACACAAAGGGGTTATTTACTTCAAAAAGTAAAATGTTTTACTTACCATTGATTGCAGGATAGCACAAAGACATCCATAAATAAGCAAGACCAAATACAAAATTAGCAGTATTCCTGATGTGATCGTAAGGTCACACTAAAGAAAAAGAAGAGAGGTATGAGCACTTCCTGCCATGCAGATATGATAAGAACAGAAATTTGTGAATGGGGAGGTTCTCCACCCAACCCATAGAATAGACAGTCACCAAGGAATTTTCAGGTGTTAATACATTTTCTTACCCTATCTGCAAAGTATCTCAAGCTCAATACTTATTTGTACTGTATAACATTATTCTTGTTTATAAAACCCAGTAAAAAAAACTTTGAAACATTGAAAAAACACACCAAAGTGTTTGGAATAAGGGAGCACATTCCAACAGCGGAAAAATCCCTCTGTTTCAGAACTCTGTTGATGCTTTACCAGAAGGAAATATCATCTGAAGGATATATCTTAATTTTATCACTTAGGAGGAGAATCTTGTGGGAAATCAAATAAATTTTAACATGGCATACACACGATTACTATTAATATGCCAGTGTCTAGAGAAGATGAAGTAGCCATACATAATATAGTAAATCAGAAAACTACTTTTAAGAGCCAATGCACTTAAAATTACATCTAGCCTTTCAGTGTTACGAGATACAAAATACAGAGAACCATATTATCTGATCAAATTTGATTTCCTGAACCGCAACAAGGTCAGATAACCACAGGAAAATGAACTGCAAGCAATTTTTTCTGTCTTTCTTTCACAACTGAAATTTGGCCTCTTCTGTTGGCCCTTTCCACAATTTAAGAAGGATATTGACAAGGTGGAACATGCTGGAACATTTGGCCCTTTCCACAATTTAAGAAGGATATTGACAAGCTGGAACATGTGCAGAGGAGGGTGACCAAGATGACTAAGAGTTTGGAAACCTAAACATATGGGGAACGTTTAAGGGAGTTGGGCAGTTGAGAAGAAAGAGGAGATATGATAGCCATCTTTACATATCTTAAAGGGTTGTCATATGCAAGATAGCACCAACTTGTTTTGTACCGCTCTGGAGGTAGGACCCAAACCAATGGATTCAAGTTGCAAGAAAGGAGATTCTGACTAAACTTCACAAAGAAATTTCTAATTAAACAGAACAGGCTCCCACGAGAGGTGGTGGACTCTCCTTCTTTGGATGTTTTTAAGCAGAATTTGGAAGGAATCTGTCATGGATGCTTTAGTAGGGATTTCTGCATTGCAGAGGCGTTGGATATTTGGAGAGCCTTACAACTCTACAATTTTATGATTCTATGTGAGCATTAGCTATAACTCTAATAAATATAAGAATGTATGTATCCAAAATCTTACTAATGGAGCAATTAATAAACTCATTTAGACCACATATAAGCAGCTATGCTGTGGCATACAAACAATTACAGTGGTACCTCCAGCTGCGGATGGGATCCGTTCTCTGGTCGGATCCCGAGGTTTCTGAAACTGGAGGGACCGCTTCTGTGCACACACACGCTGCGGTAGAGCAATAACACAGAAATATACTTCTGGGTTTGCCGCTTACGTATCCCGAAGTTTACGTAACCGGAAAGATACGTAAGAGGAACGATTGTATACTCTAGCATCACTATTATGCTTTTGTCAACATACCAACACAGAAATTAATAAATATATACATACAGCGCTTTTTTCTGAGGGGATGCAGGGGTACGCATACCCCTAAATATTTTGTGAATCTAAGTTTGGCCACATTGAGGGGCAGTATTTCAATATGAGTAGGAAAATGAGAGGACCCTAACATATTTTTTAGAAAAAAGCACTACACACACACACACACACACACACACACACACACACACACTGTAGCCAAGACCGTTGTACATCATCAAACAAGCTTGCTTGTCAAGAAAAAATAAAACAAATAGTGAGAGAAATAAAAAAGAAATGCAAAATGGCTTATGAAAGAGAAAAAGGGCAGTACTGTCTAGCAAAGGAAAAGAAAAGAAAAACTAAAGTACAGTGACCAGATTAAAAGAAAATATATCATTTACAGTGTCGTTCCAAAAATTTAAAAACAAAGCACTTCCCAATAAATTTGTTTAATTATTATGTATAGCATTTCTCTCATATTTATGCTTTACCATTAAAATAGTATTTCAGGTTTTCCTTAACCAATCTGTTACAGTAGGGGGAGCTTTTATTTTTCAATTTTTGTGCAATACACTGTTTTGCTGTTGTTAGTAGTGTAGTAATCAGCTGTAAATCGGTATTAATTTACTTCAGAATAAAGAATCAAAAGGAGAGTTATTTTAGGATTTCTTGGAACATCATAGCCTCTACTTGACTCACAAATATTTTAATATGGGCTGTAGACAAAAAAATAAATACATTCAATGACCACTGATATATATCGACAAGAATGATATATGTTCCTAGGTGTCAATTTGTGTTACTGATCTTTCTCAGTATTCTTTCATTATGCCAAAATATCACACACTGATGACATTTTTCAGATGACAGAGCAAACCAATTTTTAATTCTGAATTAGCGATTAATTTATCAAACAGTGGGTCAAGACAGTTAAGAAATGATTGCTTACTTTTTTCTGAAGAGTAAAAGCGGCAAGTCCAAATGTCACAGACGCAGTGGCACCAACTGACCACATAACTGCATCAGCATCAAAGAAACTAAATGCCAAGGAAAGATAACTGTTAATGTGAAACGTGATATGCCTAATTACACCAGTACAGTCAATTCAATTTATTGATCAACTACTTACGCTGCAATTGATCCAAGCAACATACCCTCACAAATTGTCTAAAAATAAAAAAATATAAATAATTATATGCAAGTGGAAACACATTATTATTATAGCATAACATCCTCTCCATTTATTCAGCCTAGGAGGTTCTCCAATAGTGTACAGAATTCAGTGTATAGAATTCCCCTACCTTGCTTTTCCCAACCAACAAACCTAGACGCTTAATAGGGGATCCATCTGGGGATGGGGTTGTTATTGTAATAGTTGCTGTAGCAACTTTGTAAAATGACGCCACATAAAACTGAAGAGTATAACAAAGGAACTTTTAATACGGTGTGGGTTTTGCTACAACTTATCCCAAAACAGTTATCTTAGTTTTCAGTTTTGTATTGGTGCTGCTCAGAAACCCTTCATTCCATGCACCAGTTCATAAAACAACTTTGGTTCCTACTAACCTTGCAGTTAACTTCATACAGTAGCACAGTGCCTCAGCAATTTCCAGTCCAGAGGGCAATCCCATCTGCAGAAGCCGTGAACTAAATCCGGCTGATTTAAACGTAATTTACTTCTAAGTACGTGTCTTTAGAAGGGAATGTTAGTCTTCTCTGAAAGATGTTTCTTACTGGGAATTAGGATGCACTCAAGTGGGATTACGTTCTTCCTATTGCTCAAAAGCAGAAAATGCTGTTGCACCAAAGGAAGTTGTCTAGTTCTCCTCCCCTGAAATCTGTGCTTGCATCTGTCTATGCTGCCAACGCTAAATGTAAGACAAAAACATCATTTCAGCTTTTACTTTTCCCTGTCAAAGGGGAATAGAACCTGACAAATATCTTACCACAGTACTTTGCTAGAAAACCCATGATGCAACCCAGTGCAGGGTGACCTAAATACTGTTGAGTACCTGTTGCAATAGTTAGGGAAATAGAAGTTAATGTGAATCACCTGTACCTTAGTCAATACAGTAGGCAGGCAATCAGCTTTGGCAGAAACTCTTAAGAGTAATTGAATGCTTAAATGGGAGGAACTTGTGTTACTTATATTTGCCTTTGGAAGCCAGAGCTAAGGAAGCCCTGTGAAGCTTCTGCCATTGGGGAAAGGACTATATGCTTCCGTAGGATCTACAGAAGCTAAGGAGAGCTTCTGCTACTGTCTTGATGCTTTCTATGTGTTTGCTCACTTAAGCAACAAAGAAAATTAAGTAAACACCCTAAAGTTTCCTGACTATGCACCTGAAGTACAATCTGACTGCTGGAATAGATTTATGTGCTCCCTATCCTGCAATCAGAGGTAAAATAACATTCATAATGGACAACAATGAATTTGGGTAACAACTCAATACTATAAAATTGTCAAGTTATCTGTGAAAGAAGCATCTCCAGCTAGGTGAAAGAAAACTTCTCAAACTTTTGTGCACTGCAGGAACCTGTGCAGCACCAGCAATCTCAACATTTAAACTGCTGCATAAAGGGACTGATGAGACTGGCAAAAAGTTGGAGGATTCTTCTCCCCCTTAATTAGGAGACATAGAAAGAAGCACCTTCCTGTCCTGGATTCTATTTTTTTAAAAAGTCTTCAAAAACTCTCCAAAAGGACTACCTGTCAAAGAAAGGAATAAAAGTAAGATTATATTACATTTAAAGTATACATTACATTTATTACTGAACTGCCAATCTGTTGGCAGAAAAACAGAATAGCATCTAATTTTGTATCTATCATCCTGTGCAAATCTTAAATCATATTACCTTTTTTTTAAAAAAACAGAGAATTAAGCCCTACTGAAGGTGCATATTCTAGATGTTCCTTAAACCCATGAACTGGGCTCAGCTGGTTAGAGTGTGGTGCTGATAACACCAAGGTGGCAAGTTTGATTCCTGTATGGGATCCTGCAGGGGACTGGACTAGATAATCCTCAGGGTCCCTTCCAACTCTACAATTCTATGAAATCCTGATAAAAATAGGAGAGGTAAGGGCAAAAATGAGCTTCATTAAACAATATTGCTGAAATAAGTTCCTCTAAATCTGACCCATCGCTCCATTATCCATCCTCAATATCCTGATGGATACAATAGGCTGTAAGTCTGCAAATTGTATATGATGAAGTCTGGCTAGTTTCAATTGGGAAGGGGAAGCCCAAATTTGTGCTTGACCTCTAGCCACAGGGTAAGAATTCATATGAGCCCCTGCGGTACAACTTAAATTCAGGGCTCCCTTGGGAAACAACTGACTTTGCCATGTGGGATTACTTTGGCTTTAATGTAGATGCATTCTGAATGGCAGGCTGACAAAACAGCAAGTTAAGCTGACAGATCAGAAAGCAAAACTTCTTCTGCTTAAGTATATCTGCATCAAGCTTAACAGAGCAGAGGTAGAAAGTTGATGCCCGGTAAAGGTAAAAGGGCCCCTAGACGGTTAAGTCCAGTCAAAGGCAACAATGGGGTTGTGGCGCTCATCTCACTTTCAGGCCAAGAGCGCAAGCATTTGTCCGCAGACAGCTTCAGGGTCATGTGGCCAGCATGACTAAGCCCCTTCTGGTGAAACCAGAGCAGCACACAGAAACGCTCTTTACCTTCCCACCGGAGCGGTACCTATTTCTCTACTTGCACTGGCGTGCTTTCGAACTGCCAGGTTGGCAGGAGCTGGGACAGAACAACGAGAGCTCACCCCATCGCGGGGATTTGAATCGCCAACCTTCTGATCGGGAAGCCCAAGAGGCTCAGTGGTGCCCAGTATCAATACATTGGTCTTGGGGTGATGATTCATCAAAACCCCAAAAATCTGCCCCAAGGAAGAAGCAGAATTGAACAATACTTACAGGGCTAGAGCTGGTTCAAGCCCCTCTTCCTCTTCTGATAACCCCTCCTAATATCTCTGTCCTGCTAATGCCTGGTGGAAACTAAGAACAGGTGTTCTGTGGAGTCCCGCTGCAGACTCTGGTTTGCCCATCTACCAGGTCTTTTGCATACCAGATCCAATGGTGGCACTGCAGCAGTGACTGTGGAGATGTGATCAGGCCTCTGGGAGTCTGGAACCTCTGCCTTCTCCTGCCTGCGCCTCTTTTGCTACAGCAGGACCATTTAGGCCGTGTCTGGAATGTCACTATTGGACTCAAAATGATGGCCATGATCATGTGCACCCAAGTGGATGAGAGGCAGCCAGTTGAAAACATCTGCTTTTCACTCTGGCAATGTACACTCTCATGCTCGCAGAGCAGGAAGCCAGGGAGGGAGGCACACTGCTTTAGAGGCACACTTTTTTTGAGGCATTTGACTTATTACCTAATTATGCTTACTATGAAAGGCAGCAATGAGAGACAGAGAAAAAGAGATGGGAAAGGTAAGCAGACAGCTGAAAAACAGACCCCCCCTTTTTTCTTATTTTCCTTTAATAAAAACAAACTTAACAATAAGAACACCAAATGGGAGAACACCGATAGAAGACACTGTTTAAACTGGCAGGCCCTGGGGAAATAACACAAGTTGAAAGGCAAAAACCACTTCAGATCAGGGTAGTCCAAATAAATATATTAATTGTGTATATTAAATAATATTAACTATATTGCAAGCACTTTAATTTACGATGTGGACATTTAATTCAGTGTGTGGCCCACGGGTTCTGTGTCGAAGTACTCTTTCAGCCCACTTGGTCTGAGAAATAGAACCGGCCTGCATTAGAAGCAGTAGCCAAGGGAACAGGGAATGCTGGGATGGGCTGCTTTGAGTGAAGGCAGAAAACAAAACTGATACTTCAAGGGACGGGGGGGGGGGGTGCTGGACATCTTCCTTTGGAGTAACAATGTCTCCTGCCTTTGAGCACTAGAAGGAACACAATTGACTTGGATGCATCCTAATTCCCAAGAGAGAATCACAGTTTTACAGCCCAATGCAATGGAACAGCTGGGCTGCAATGTGACTCTAGCCCAGAGCTTTCCAAACTTTTTAAGTCAATGGGCTTGTTTAGAAATTTGAGAAAATGATGCAGGGGTGCCAGTCACAAAATGGCTATGGTGCAGTGCATAGCATAGCAAAAGGTGGCCATTACCTCTGAAAGAGTAGAAAAACAGATAGGCCAACAAAATGGTGCAGACAAGCCTCACCCAGAAGTCCTCCCCTATCAACGGTAAGCCAAATTCTAGATTGCACAACATGTAACAGGTTGAGAGACAGCCTGTCTGGGGCAACAATGTTACAATTTGTACAATAAACCAGGGTCCCTAGTTGTGGGGGACTTTCATATAACTGATAGCCTTAACTCTAATTAATTCATGAAGCAGTCGAGACCATAGAGTAAGTTGTCCTGCCAGGCTTAGCTAGGTCCTTCTCCATCACCTTGGGAGGAATAGCTATCAAGCCTTTGTTCTTCCCATTCAACCATGTGAACCCTACCAGTAAGGATGTCTAAGCTGAATGCTCCAAGACTTAAGCAAGCAATGTTTGTGTTTCTATACAAATAATTTAGAAATATTTACCACTTTAGAATCTAAGTTTTACTACCTGTCTTTTCTGAAAGGTGCATGACAAAGCACACGATTCAGACTTTTGGAAAGTTTGTAAGTAAACCATTTTAAACTTACCAAATGTGTGGTTGCTTTCTGTGCTAAGGGAAGTACTGAACTTTGCAGGGGATATTTTAAAGGTCTAACAGCCTATATCCCCACACTATACTTTGATTTATATTTTGTGATTTAAAATCTCTGCTGAGGCTCTTACCAAAGAGTACTTGCCCCAAACCTGGATCTTGTCATCCAGGGATTTCTCCTTTTTATTCTTTACCGTATCTATTCTTTTCCCTTTTACCAAATTCAAACAACAAAATGTTGTTAGACTGCAACTGCTATAATCCCTGGCCATTTACTAAACTGGCTGGGTATGATGGGAGCTGTAGTCTAATAACTTATGGGAATCCAAGGTTTAAGAACACTGCCTTCAAAAAATACTTACAAATATTAACAACATAATGACGTCCAGTGGAAATCGCCTGCGGGCTTGATCACAGCAGGCTATTGTAATAGCCAGCAACATGATTAATGGTCTAAAAACAAAACAAAAGCAAATGTTACAGTTTTGCATGGTAAAATGCTCTAATTGCTACTGAAGAGCTTAAATTAAGTTACAAGAGAAATTAACTTAAAACTGCATATTTTCTTGAAACCATGTTGATGTATATAGATGTTCAATCTGTTTGTATACATAATTGATACTACAAATAACATTTTTCCTTGTTTACATACACTGATTTTATAAAACATGTTTGTAAAAAAAAATACTCTATTGTAATTATTAAGAGATTAGATTTGATTTAATTGGAAGCTACATGCACTATACTTACAACATGGTATAGCAAAACCATGGGCGTCTTCGTACCCATATTTTAAGGTATTTCCTGGCCAAAAAAACAAGCAAAAAGCAGTTACAGAAAGGATCCCAATGCAGAGAACTGGTAGTTTATTTATTATTTATTCTAACACACAATTTCTACACTCACGATATTTCATAAAAGCATTTAAAACAAAGCTAAAACATAATATATTTGATATAAGACATATATCAAATTAGAAGCAACCTTATTCAATGATATTATAGTCTAAATCAGGCATAGGCAAACTCGGCCCTCCAGATGTTTTGGGACTACAACTCCCATTGTCCCTAGCTAACAGGACCAGTGGTCAGGGATGATGGGAGTTGTAGTCCCAAAACATCTGGAGGGCCGAGTCTGCCTATGCCTGGTCTAAATAGTTCTCCTTTCAATGTGACTATTCCATAAGCACTAATTTCTATGAAAGGTTGGGGGCTTTCAATACACAGCTCTCCTGACCTGGGCTCAGGGGTGGCACGTCCCGTTTGACTGCTTGAGACAAAGCAGGAAGTGCTTCTCTGACAGAGGCGGCAGAGGTGAGAGGAATGCCTGCGAGGATATAGCCTTGGGGACTTCCACCAGCTGCTTCACTGGACCTCAGGGTGAGGCTGAATGATACACATTTCTTTTTGTGATATGTTATGGCTAGAGACACTCAGCACTAATATATTGTTATGTGCCACCCCAATCTCCAGAGCAGTGAGAGATTCCAGGGGTTCCTAGCACACTTTACCCAGGGTCCGTGTTTCCTTTTGGAAATGAGGCACAATGGAGACTGTGGTGTCTTTATGATATAGGATTTATTCACACACATATGCAACCTGAGCCTATGATGGAGGGGTTCCCAGCATTAGCACTTCCAAAGGTTCTTGCTTTTCCCATAACTGCAGCAGTCTTGTATTTAAACAGACCCCAGCCATGGCTCTAACTCTCAGCAGCTTGCTGTGTTGAACAGACTGCAATTTTTCTCTCCTAGGTCAAATTCCAGCCACTCCAATCCTAAACTCTACTCTCTATTGCCTTCCAAAATGAAGTCTGAGCAGAGGGAGGGCCTTACCATCTGGCACAGCCTTTGCCTTCCTTATGACATTCCTAATGGCTCATTACCTTCCCTTTGATTTTGGTTAATTGCTCATCTCCCAGGCAATTTCCTGAATTTAGGAAGGTGATTTGGCCTGTACTTTAAGATTTTATTAATCCTGTGTCTGGCAACTTTAACACTCTGTGCACTGATTATATTCTAACACCTATTAGGAATTTTGGGAATTTTGGCACCCACAATTCATAACAATATATTTTATTAGAAAACTGATACACTGCTTTCTTCAAAGAAAGCAGTAACTCCTGTAAATATCCCTGTTAATAAAAAGATGTCACAACACTTTATTGGTTAACCACAGTGCAGGAGAACGAGGGGGGGGCGGGCTTTATGAAATCCATAAGTTCAGCCCTTTAGCCAAACCCCTCTAGCTCCCCTGTAATTCAAGAACTAAACATGGCTGGATCTGGACAGCCAGCCAAACAAAGGAATACAGAACCAGAGAGCAGGCTGCCCTTCTCAGCCAGGCTTGTAGTCACAGAAAGATCTGACAAACAGATCAAGGCAGCTGGGTGAGGTGGGATGGGACTGAACAGAAGTACCATATTTTTTGCTCTATAAGACTCACTTTTTCCCTCCTAAAAAGTAAAGGGAAATGTGTGTGCGTCTTATGGAGCGAATGCAGGCTGCACAGCTATCCCAGAAGCCAGAACAGCAAGAGGGATCGCTGCTTTCACTGCGCAGCAATCCCTCTTGCTGTTCTGGCTTCTGAGATTCAGAATATTTTTTTCTTGTTTTCCTCCTCCAAAAACTAGGTGCGTCTTGTGGTCTGGTGCGTCTTATAGAGCGAAAAATACGGTAGATGGTAAAATCATGGCTGCCATGTAGCCAGTGTGATGTAGTGGTTAAGAGCGGTAGTCTCGTAATCTGGGGAACCGGGTTCGCGCCTCCGCTCCTCCACATGCAGCTGCTGGGTGACCTTGGGCCAGTCATACTTCTTTGAAGTCTCTCAGCCCCACTTACCTCACAGAGTGTTTGTTGTGGGGGAGGAAGGGAAAAGGAGATTGTTAGCCGCTTTGAGACTCCTTAAAGGGAGTGAAAGGCGGGATATCAAATCCAAACTCTTCTTCTTCTTCTTCTCTTAACATAATAGCTGGGGGCATCATAAAAGGTATGGAATACCTCCCCCCCCCCCATAGAAGCAGTGGTTAAGATACCAAGTTTTGCCACAATAGAACAAACATGCAGCTCACCATGTTGCATCTGAAATCAATCAAAACTGTGATTACTTAGCTATACTTACCAGTAGACGAACGTGCAAATTATACCAAGGGTCAAGCCCAGCTGAAGTGTAGACATAAGATATAATTTCCTGTAGAAAACTAGGGAAATGGTACAGGTTATATGGGGTGGGGAGAAGAATGGATTAATCCATGGGTGTAGCCAGGATTTTTGTTAGACTTTGTTGGGGGGGAGCAGAACCAACGTGATTGGTCAGTTAGTTAAGTACTGTATTTATATTGTTTTACTTGATTATTGTTTTAATTGATCGGGGGGGGGAGCAGGTGACCCCCTGACCCCCCCAGCTACGCCCATGGATTAACCTAATCTGGTTTTGATAAGGAAGGAACCCAGAAGACAATGCAGCTATTTTAATGGCTTGTCTGGCTGTTTTTAAATATTTTATTAACATTTGCATGCTTTCCCATTACTTCTCAATAAGTATCTGAAAGATTTTCAAAACTCCAAAGTAAGTATTTATTTAGGGGTTTTTTTATAATCCCAGATATTAAAAACACTACTCCAAGGAGACCAAAGCTACACGTTCTGTTTTTACTAAGTTAAGGAGTCTGTATGCATCTGGAATTATACATGCAGTATTAATCATTTATGAATGGGCAACAATTACAACTAAATGTAGCAGTGAAACCCAGGATTAACTACCTCTGTGCTGAACATGGACTCAAGCCCTTCCTACCTATACAAATATATTGTATTAAAGAGAGCAATCCAAAATCCCAGCCAGGAACAGCAGATCAACAACTGCATCCAAAGTATTGCCACTTGTGCCAGCTAGAATGGAAAAGGGTGGGAGGGGGCAGTGATTGCCTACTTTTGCAGGCTGCAAATAAGGCCCCTTTCTGGGAAATGGACTAGCTTTAGAGGCAGTAGCTCGATCAACCGTTCCTATAGCACCCTGTCTGGGGGGGCTTATCATAGAATTGTAGAGTTGGCAGGGACCCTGTGGGTCATTTAGTCCAACCCCATGCAATGCAGGAATATAAACTAAAGCAAAATGATGCAGACTTCTACCTTATCCTAATCCAGTGCAGATCAGGGGTTAACACGACTGTTCTTACCTTTAAAAAAATCTATTCCAAAAGAATCGGTTCCTCAGCATCAACTATGTTGTACCAGCCACTGGTCTTGACCACTTCAAGTTAAATTTTCAACTAAAATTCCCATTATGCAAATTGCATTGAAATAGTAAAATTCAAAGTATTTTTTCCAGTACAATAAAAACCTACACAGATCTGTTATCTGTTTAAGAATCTCCTATTAAAGGGCCTAATCATTTCCATTTCTAACATATTACTGCAGTTTAGCATCCTTACTGTTTTTTAAGTGTTCAGTTAAGTTTACCAGAATCTATTATTGAAATATCTATTACCTTAGAATGCCAATTCTAATCTAAAGGGGAGAAAAGCAAAAGGGATCTATTATTAGAATGAAATATATTCTATACCTGACCAACAATGCAAGCAATTACTTTGCGCTCCTTCCTGTACTCTCTCATCGGAAGTCCTTGGACAGAAACTGTTGTCACTTACCTGTGCAGACAGCTCTGTCAGAAAATGGACCTTCTTCCTCAACGGCTGTCATGGGTCGCCGTCTTTTATGTGATGACCGTGCACCTCTTGGACGCCTGTGTTGTGACCGAGATGATTTTGCTCTTCTTACTTTTGTTGGATGCTCCTCGAGAACAGGGGAAGGTTCTTCGACAGTACTTTCCTGATTACTAGAAGGTGGAGGTTCTGTCTCTGCAAGCAGTATTACTGAGTTTGTAACTTGTGGAGAATCTTCACCAGAATGTTGGTATTTGAGGCATAATATGCCTCCACAAAAAGCTTACTGGTAGATTATTCTCCATCTTGGATAAATATATTCGAGTTACACCTTCAGATTAATACCAAGAAACCTTCTAGTCAGTGCTTTTTGCAGGTGAAGCACAATGCCAAGCTCCTTTACTTTGAATTCAATAGGGCTTGTTCTCTAATAAATGTGTTGAGGATGATAGTCTTAAAAATAGAAGAAAGCTGTAGAAAAGCACTGGGAAATATGTGGCCTTCCAGATGTTTGACTCCCATTGGCCATTTTGGCTGGGTGTTGGAGTCCAACAATGTCCGGAGGGTCACAAATTCCTCACCTGCTTTAGAACGAAGTGGTGACATAGGGGGTGACAACTTTCCTTTATATTATTGTTAAAATACCAGCGCCACTGAGAGGACTACCATAAAAGAAACTACAGGAAAATACTGTTGAACAAAATGTATATCCTTCATTTTTAGTGCACTCTTATATTGTTTTGGGGACCACCTAGAGGACTTTGTTGAATAAACCAACTATGAACCTAGAGAACAGTGGCTAGAAGTACTTCCTTGTTGATCAGGCAAGAACAAAGGGCCAGGTTCCTGATATTTATTTCTTACCTAACCATTTGAATGTGCTTGCCTATCAAAAAGCTCAACCACAAACACCACTCCCTGCTGCCTGAAAGTGTCTGCAAGCCCTGTGTGCATTTAGGTCCATAGGGCTCATCACCTAGAGTCTATCCTCAGTTCCTGATATATGCCTGGTATATTCCAGGTCAGCATCCTCTGACATCTGCCCATAACATGACAGTGGTACCTCGGGTTAAGAACTTAATTTGTTCTGGAGGTCTTAACCTGAAACTGTTCTTAACCTGAGGTACCACTTTAGCTAATGGGGCCTCCCGCTGCCGCCATGCTGCTACCACACAATCTCTGTTCTCATCCTGAAGCAAAGTTCTTAACCTGAGGTACTATTTCTGGGTTAGCGGAGTCTGTAACCTGAAGCATCTGTAACCTGAGGTACCACTGTATATCTAAGACTCCTACTCCTTTCACCACAATACCTTGCAGACAGGTATTGGGATAGTAGTGGGAAGATAGCCAGCTATCAAAGCTGTTCACCTCTCAAGGAACTAACCCAGCCTTGCATGCTGTGTTTGCCCTCAGACTGTATTGGCTGTCATGGTTCAGCCAAGTCAGGTCCTGCTCCCATAGCTGCCCAAAATCTGTGTGGAAGTCTGGAACTCAGCCCATATATAGGTGTTTATCCTCTTTATAGGTGTTTCCACAGCCCAAGGGTGTATAGCAAGTTATTAAAAGAGCCTCCCTTTCTCTCAATGGGTCACAGTCTTCTACACACTATATATATATATATATATATATATATATATATATATAGTTGTGACAAAAATTAAGACTACAGAAACTATGCACTGCTTATATCTTGTTCTAAAGGATACTCCAAGGAAGATGAAAAAAAAAAATCCCCAAGTCAATCTGGACAGCATGAAAAAAATAATTCCTGGTTTCCCATAGCATGACCAACTATAAACTGAGATAATCCTGAAACGAAGGAGGGTAGGCTTCATCACCTGCCTGCACAGAATGAAGCCAAACTGATTTGGGAGAAGCCATCTATAGGCATCCCAGTCCCACAAACCTCACTGTCAAATCTCGTAAGGGCTGGAAATCCAGATCTCACAAGATCTTGGGCTCATGCTCTTGTGACCCCCATGACTGGCTATGACATCTATGAAGATCTCCCAGAAACATGGCTAACTGGGAGGGACTGTCAGCCATCTCCTCCAGACTTTCTTACATATTTCCCTTATCACTACTATTAGACTTACCCATTTTTGCACTTTAGATCGCAACACCCTTGCGCAATAGCCTTGTGTAACCACTTCTCATTCAGAGGGCTTCTGAAGCTAAGGGATTAAGGTAATGAAGAAGAATAAAACTTTTTATCGAGTTAAAAATATGTTCTCTATTTACATAAATTGTTCCATAGAACTATATTTCTATAATTAGTTTTTTTAGGCTTTCCTATGGAGCCCCTGCATTAAAACTGATCTAAAATGGCTCTCCAAGGAATATCCTTCCTTGTCATCTAAAACTTATCTAAATCCAAATCCAAATAGTTAGAGAAGAGACTGATCCAAAATATGGCAACTTGTCATTAGAGGTAAAGGTACCACTACTGTTAAGTAGTTTACTTTCTAATAATGAACAAAAGGGAAGAAAAAAGCTTTGCAGGCAAGAGGTGACATAACTGGGCTCCTGAGCCCCACAGGGGTGCCATATAAAGTTGGTTAAGTAGTTGGTCAGGGAAGCTGTGGACTCAAAAAGGTTGAAAACCTCTGCTTTAATGGACTGTCAGTATTAAAAGGTAAGGCAGCATTACCCACCAAAGATATAAAATAATACTCTGTGATAACTTAGTAAGGAAACTATGGCAACAAGGCATCCAGAAGTTTCAAGAAACAGAATTCTAAAAGTGACAGTTGGCAAAAGAGAGCTCAAGAGGATAGCACAAGAATAGATGAGAGGGGGACAAGACTGGCCCCTTTCACCACTTGCTATGGCCATACCCCTGTGACCCCATGTTAATTCATTTTTTAAAAAATTCAAAACATTTTTCAGCATCCCCCTCATCCAAATGAGCTCTAAGGCAGTTTACAATAGGCATTGGAGTGGGGAAACTGTCTCTAATTTTTCCAGTTGTCTACATTAATGTACAGAGTATGGGAAACAAGAAAGGCAAATTTGAGCTCTTAATACAGGATCTAACAGGCATTATGGAAACCTGGTGGGGTGAGACTCATGACTGGAATATAAAAACTGAAGGGTATAACCTATTCAAAAGGAATAGACCAAAAGGAAAGGGAAGGGTATGTACACTTGTGAAGAGATACGTAACTTGGAGCATGGAAGGCAGATTGAGAGTATAAGGGTAAAAATGATAGAACATCAGTGACCTTACTGTGTGTGTCTGCCATAGACCTCCAGGCCAGAATGAAGGCTTGGATGATACCTTCCTAGAGTAGATTACCAAAGATTCAAAAAAGGAGAGATATAGTAGTCATGGGAGACTTCAACTTCCCTGATACCTGTTGGAACTCAAACTCTGCCAAAAATGTAAGGTCCGACAAGTTCCTCCATTGCTTCACTGCTAATTTGATGTCCCAGAAGGTGGAAGAAGTAACAAGCATATCATCTATCTTGGACCAGGTCCTTACCACCAGGGATGAACTGATTGATGAAGTAGAAGTACTGGGAACCTTGGGAGGAAGTAATCACAGGTTTCATTATACAGAGGCAATGGAAAGCTGGGTGTAGTCAGACTTCTACTCAGGACTTTAAGAAGGCTGATTTCAAAATGTTTAAGGAACTACTGGGTGAGATCCCATGGTCAGAAATACTCAAAGAGAAGGAAATCCAAAATGGATGGGAGTTTCTTAAAGGTGAAATATTGAAGGCAGAAATGCAGACAATTCCAACAAGAAATAAAAGTGGGAGGCAACTAAAGAAACCAGTGTGGCTGCATAAGGAATTTACAGATGAGTTGAGATTTAAGGTCTATAAGAAAAAGGGAAAAGGGGAAATCATGAAGGAAGAGTATATAGGAGTAGCCAACAGCTGCAGGAGGAAAGGCAGGCAGGCTAAAAAGCTCAGAATGAGCTCAGGCTTGCAAGAGAGGTTAAAAACAATTTTTAAAAATGGTTTCTTCAGCTATGCTCAAAGCAAGAGGCAAAAGAAGCAAGTACTAGGTCCTCTGCAAGGAGAAGACAGAGAAATGCTATTAGGTGACAGAGAGTAGGAACTGCCCAACACCTACTTTGTCTCTGTCTTCACCCAAAAGGAAAGCAGTGCCCAACCTGATGATAACAGAATAAACAATGCAAGGAGGGAGCTGCAGCCCAAGATAGGAAAAGCGGTGGTAAGGGAACACCTAGCTACCTTTTAGTAAGCATAATACACATTCAAGATGACTTACTTCATTTTAAGTAACTATTTTTGTTTCATTTTATGTACTTTATTACTTCCCTTCATACTCTTTTTTGTGGGTGAATTTAGAGTTTATGAAAAATATTGGATTGACAACCTTGGATTCTGAAGGTCATTATTGAGCTACACAACAGTACGAGTTTTCAGTTCTGTCCTTAAAGCAGATACCATAGGTGCCAGAGGGAGGGGTATTATTGGTTGTGATGGCATCTTCCTTATTTCAGTTTTGTAGGTTGCTTTATACATTTTCACTGCAGTCTTTGGGTCCTTGTGATGGTATGGTAGGAGGTGCAGGAGACCTCCAATTCAGAGTGAACACTATTAGAAGGCAATTAACTTGTAGCTGTTGGTTTTAGTGATTAGTAATGTTGTTTTTAGTTCTGTGTAACATGTATTTTATATTGTAAACTGCTCTGTTTATTACGGAAGAGGAATGGAGCCTACAAACATAAATCCCCATGTTTTATACACACACACCCCCAGCAAAATCTTGTCCTTAACTTTCTTCAGCTGCTTTCTTGTGATAGGTACAAGTTTCCCTAAGAAATTTTTAGAAATACAGCTATAGCCTTCTATGCAGCATTTTGTCTTCCATCTACCCACCAGCACCTCAATAAACTGACGGGGGGGGGGTGCATTTCTGAGTAAACAAGTCCAGGATTCAGATGGCCCATAAATTTAGTATAATTTCACCTGCTGCTTTTCGAGGCCGGCCTTTATCACATCCCTGTCCCGTTGTTGAGCATTTTTAATATACTGCTCCAACTGTATGCATACTATATTATTTGCCCCCTACTTTATAACGTCCCTAGGCTAGACGAGGTTAGCCAGTTATCCTTGGGCCCGAGGACGAGAAAGGGCTAGTCTCGTGTCTGCTCGGTTGACTACAGCCGACCTCAAGGGCCACTCGAGGCATTGGGGCTCCCGAAAAAGACCACGATATACCGCCCGTGTGTTCCCCGCAAAACCGGCCACCTCGCCCTGGGTCGCCAGTCGGCCTGAGGGCGGGAAGCCCCGGCTTTCCTCGTTTGTCTCTCCCCCTCAGGCCATGCAGCCTAGTGGGCAGCCAGCAGAGGGCAGAGGCCCCTCTTTTGCGGCGCTTCCCTTCCCGGCCGCTCTGCTCTCCCCCCCGCCGCTTCCTCAGCCGCTCCGCTTCCACGCACAACATCCGTCGTGGCGAGCGGGCTCGCAGCCGGAGGCCGAGCGAGCGAGCGGTCCCCCGGCGCCAAGATGCCGCTGGGCCTGAAGCCGACGTGCAGCGTGTGCCGCACCACCTCCTCGTCCATGTGGAAGAAAGGCGGCCAGGGCGAGATCCTTTGCAACAACTGCACGGGCCGCCCGGGGCCTCCCGGGTCCGCGGGAGCCGCCTACGCCACCACCTCGGCGGCTGCGCAGCACAGCAACGGCGGCAGCGGCGGAGGGAGCGGCGGCGGGAAGCAGGTGAGGCCAGTTTCGGGCTGCGGCGGGTCCCTTGAGCGCTCTTGGGGAGCAGGGCCCGCCGCTGGAGCAAGTGGGCCTCCTCGGTCGCCCTTCTTGAGCTGGCGCGGCCAAGCCACCCTCCCCAGAAGAGGCCATTGAACAAAAGGAGGGAGAGCTCAGTCTAAAGAGCATCCCCACTGAAGCAGGGGGTTGGACTAGATGACCCCCGTGGTCCCTCCCAGCGATACAATTCTAGGTCTAGGTCAGCTGTGTGACATCGGACCTCCGTGGGTCACGTCGCGCTCTTTTCGTTCTGCTTCAGATCTCTTTTCCGTTCTCCCCGGCGCCGCCCAGCTCTTCAAGTTAATAGGCATTGCAAGGATAAAAGCTCAACAACTTTCAACCTTACGGTGCACATTCAAACTTAACCTGATCTGAGTTGTGCCTCTAACTCAGGGGTGGGGATTCCCTTCTTGGCCAGCCTTCCGAGGGGTTACATGCCAGTGGCGGGTGCAGGCAAAAGTGGGTGGTGCAACTAGTGCACATGCTACCTATGTGTCGGGAGTGGGAATGTGTTTGGGTTGTTGGAAGTGAATGGTGATTAGATAAGAGTTCGAAAGGGAGTTTGAATGCTGTTGGGAGGCAGTTGAGAAGTGAGTTGGGTTTTGGGAAGTGGGTGGTTAATTGGAGTGAGAGTTGGAAACGGAGAGTTTTGATGGTAGCAGGGTTGGTTTACTAGAGCAGGATCAGTATTGTTAACTAGCTACGTTTTTATAGAGAAAAAAGTAACAAATGATACCATATGCTTCTGAACCCTGTGATCATCAAACCCTTATTTCTGTTTTTTTAATAAGTGCTGTATTGCACCACATGCCTCTTGACTGGTTATGTTAGAAATGAGAACTATTCATAATATTATGTCTGGTGTGGAAACAAGAAGGAAACTTCAGAAGTACCTATCAGAAACCCAGTTTTCTTACAAAGAATGCTGCGGTGGTACAGGGGAGCTGAGGGGAGTGCCAGAACACCACATAGCTTAGGCATGACACTAGCCTACTCTCAGATAATTCTATATTGGTTTGCAGCCTTAGGCTGAGATCCCGGGCTCACTTATCTGAGAATGTCCCATTGAATATAGTGGGAATTTTGAGTAAACATGCATAGGACTGCACTGTAAATTCTGCTATGATTTGAAATTATTTCCGAGTTGCTGAAACACTCTAGATTGATACCCATTCTTTCATTGTATAATGTGTTAGTTTTATGATGTTAGCCGCCCTGAGCCCAGCTCCGGCTGGGGAGGGTGAGGTACAATATATATATATTTTTTAAAAAATTATTATTATTATTATTAGCTGTCCTGCAGAAAAATTTTTGAACAGTGTTTAAGCACTTGAAACAAAAATATTTCTGTTGAAATTAGCGGCATGTACTTTTTTAGTAAATGTGTTTAGAATAGGTGTTTCATCTCTTTCTGGCCTGGGGCAAGTGGGTCCTACTATGTCCCCCCGCCCTATGAATAACTATATATATATATATATATATATATATATATATATGTCTTGTTGTATATTTGATCATGTATATACTAATGAATTCCCACTATTTCTTACTTTTGTACACTAGAGTAAGCAAGAAATTCACAGAAGATCTGCTCGATTAAGAAACACAAAATACAAGTCTGCTCCAGCTGCTGAAAAGAAAGTTTCCACTAAAGGAAAAGGGAGAAGGCATATTTTTAAGTTAAAAAATGTAAGGTGATTATGGACTCCAGCTACAGTTGAGCACTTTCTAAATTAAAGCAGTGTGGCAGGTGCTGTACTAAAAAATAGTAAGGTTTACAAAAGGCTGCACCAAATATAAATATTTTCCTACATGCTTATAAAATTATATACAACTTTGCTACATTAGTATTGCTTTCCTGAAGAACCATAAGTATTTAACACATAAGACTATGCACATTATTGCATTGAAATATATGTTTTTAGTATGCTTCAGGTCATACTTGTTGAGCATAATGTGCGAAATGACTCTTGAGCAATGTCTTAAGAGACTTTTTTTTCATTTGTGTATAATATCAATATTCTATGCATTTCTGAATGTGAAATGCTTCCTGGTTAAAACATGTAACAAATATAGATGCATTTTGTCAAAGCTTACTGATAATGAAGGTATTAATTTCTTGATGCTTTCATATATAGTGGTCCAAAGATTATCAATTTTTCATCCAAATCTCATTTACAAAAAATGCATTATATTTTAATTTTGACACTGTTACGTTATTTGTGCAGTTTAATCATTATAACCTTCCTTTTTCAGCCCATCAAAGCTCCAGAGTCTGTAGCTACCATTATTACAGCAGAATCTATCTTCCATAAGGTATGTTATTAGAAGTTTATGAACATAGGAGTGTTTCAAAAGTTAATAAATATTTAAATGAGTACTTGGTAAGAAAATTTATTGGACTGTGACTCAGACATACAGTATGTATTTAGTGTTTTTGCAGTAGCACTATAAATCTGCACTGTAATTTGCAATTTTTCCTGTACATTGTTACTGAAGTTTCCTAAACGTATAACTTGCTAAGGATGCTAGCATGTTCATGACTGAACTGAGACTTTCTGATGTAGTTCATACTCTTCAAGAGCAAAGTAGCTGATATTTTCAAATTGAAAAACTCCATTAGTTACTATCAGATCGTTTGCTATGACATAGCTTGAAACTGTTATATATTTATTTATGTTACTGTATTGAAACTCTAACTTACTTATTTGGAGCAGCTTGACAGCCATTTTATCAATATCCTTATCTGTCTCTAAAAAGAAATGAAATTATGTTTTTATTTATTTTAACATATTTATGTGCTTTTAAACCCTTAAATCAGCACTATTGGCATAGAAGTGCATACTAAAACTCCAAACAGCCAAATTTTAGGGGAAGGAGAAAAATGATGCAGGCACATTGTTTCAGTCCTGTTTGTTGTCAGGGAACACTGAAATTGCCCTTAAACTTAGTACTGTAGCCTCACTGAAGGAAAAATGCAAATATGGCTTTCTGCAACTGCAACGTGGGGGAAACGGATAATGTACATAGACCAGCTGGGGACCAACAAGGGAAGAAGGATAAGAGCCTGGGGAGTGGTGGTGGGACAACGATGAGGGAGAAGACTGGGAAGAGGAGGGGTTAGAAGCTGAGGAGGTAACAGGGCTTTGTGAGCTGGGAGAACCTGTGGAAGTTCAGAATCCGAGTCAGAGGCTGAAGCCGAAGCCGAAGCTGGCAAGTGGGAGGATGGAGGCCAATAGAGATGAGGCAGGCTGGTGAAGGGTCAAGGGTGTGCCCCCGTCCTGCTGCAACAAGCTCCCCTTCTCCCAGAACTAGAAGAGGGTTGAAACAGGCAGAGTGGCAACAGACTTCATGGAGGTGTAGCCTCCAATTGCTTGGGGAAAGCCCTGGAGAGGAGGGGACTTAGATGGTTGTGGGGAGGCAGGGACTTCCAGTCTTGGCAATTGATTTAATGGGGTAAGACCTACTGGGGATGAGCTGTTGTACTTGTTAGGCCTGACACTCAACAAGAACAGTATCTTCACAGACTTGGTTAATAACAAGTTATCTCTGGTGTGACTACTGGCCAGCTCACTCTGTGACACCAAAGCAGAAACTATTATCAGTTTAGCTTTTTAAAAAATTAATTCTAATGATCTATATCTTTTCTAGGGAGTTTACTATCAGATTGGAGATGTTGTTTCAGTGATTGATGAGCAGGATGGTAAAACATACTATGCTCAGATTAGAGGGTTTATTCAAGACCAATACTGCGAAAAAAGTGCAGCTTTAACATGGCTCATTCCTACTGCAGCTAGCCCCAAAGACTGTTTTGACCCTGCAACTTACATAATAGGTAAGTTCCAAGGCCCAAAATGTTAAAATTCTACCTGTCCTGACAAAGCAGAAAGTGCTACATGTGATACAACTCCAGAGTCCTAGATTTCTTTTTATCCTGTAGTACAAGCTAGTTAAGCAGCATTGCCTTTAGACTTGCTCATGAATTGCAATTCTGGCAGAGATGTATATTTGTGTTGGAAATGAAGTTCAGAGTTGTATATTTGACAGCAACATGTTCTCCTGGGAAGCGTGCTGATGTTGGAGTGTCTTTATCGGTTTAAATCAGTAGTGCCACTAGATAAAACTGTCTCCTAGCTACTTTCAGTGGAAAGAAGTTGCTATGGACACACAAGGTCCTCTACACGTGAACCTTCTCTTCTTAGGCCCAAAGAAACTGGGCTGGAGGGCAACATGCCTGCTACAGAGATGCAGCATGCTGAATGCATGACCCTCTTCCATCCTCATCAATAGTATGGTTACTGTCAGCGCTGCCTCAGGTCCTAGCTCACAGAGGACCAACGCCAGTTGCTCTTTATAAACAAAAGTCTTTATTGTGGTTCATTGTTGGTTTGACATCCGTGGCGCGCAGCGCTACGTCTGAGTCCTTAGACCGGCGAAGCTCCGTCTGACTCCTCCCCTCCCCTACACCAGTTCAAGACCCGAGCTTTGCTCCACCTCTTCCTCTCCTCCTTCTGCTCCTTTCTCCTCCGGGTCCTCCTGTCCTCTGGGGTTACCTCCTTCCTACTTTCTTCGGAGGCGGATTCTTCTGACTCCTCCCCACCCTTCCGGCGGGCTTTAGGACCTGGCTCCCAATCCGGGTTTTCTGCTGGCCCGCGCGCCTCCACATTTGAACTTGGCGCGCGCGCCCAGCCGCCTACTTTCCTCCTAACGGCTACACTGCTCCCCTCACTGCTTTCTCCTTCAGGGAGGCTGGCCGGACCTGCTCTTCCCTCCGCCCCCCCACTCTCTGACGGAGGCGTGGTCAGTCCAGCCTCACTCTCTCCTCCTGCAGGAGGCTCTTGTTTTAATCCTTGGGATTCTTCCCCCCCGCTACGCTCTGGTGGGGAAGCTACCCCTGATTTCCAGCTGCCGCTTGGAGACTCCCCACTGGCCCCCCTTGCCCTGCCTCTGGGGGCCCCCTTCTGGGAATCCTCTGATTCGCTGGAGAGACTCATGGAATCTCTCTGATCACTGGCATACCCTCCTGAGCTCCCCTCAGATTGTTCCCCTTCGCTCTCCATCTCCTCCTTCCCCTGTGGCTGAGCCCATGACAGTTACACAGCCTCAAGCTGTGCAAGTCCTTCCTTTCCTCTGCTGTTTGTTAGTAGTGTTGTTATTGATCTGAAACCAGCTGAAATTATTTCCTAGGAGGAGCAAGATACCAGGTATCCTTGTGTTGCTGCATTTTATACAATTCTGTGTTTTGCCCTTACTTTGGAGGATGGAGGACTTCATATTAGATTCTCCCATCTAATGTCTTTTGGAGAACACTGCAGGCCCAGCTTGCATAGCTTTATTTCCTGCATAGAGCTATATCCATGCTGGGGAAAGAACCTGTCTTGCTAGTGATACTTAATGAGAAATATGACAATGGCCAACTGGGTGTACCATAAAGCTCCAAGTGGGGGGATAACCAACTAACTTTTTCATTTTTTTTATTTAAGGGCCAGAAGAAGATCTTCCAAGAAAAATTGAGTACTTAGAGTTTGTTTGTCATGCGCCTTCAGAATATTTCAAATCTCAGTCATCTCCTTTCCCTACCATTCCTACTAGACCAGAAAAAGGTTATATCTGGACTCACGTTGGACCTACCCCAGCAATTTCTATCAAGGAAACTGTTGCCAGCAGCTTGTAGTGTGTCTTGCTCTTGAGAGACTCCTTTTTATGTATATTAATTTTCACAAATGTTTATGTTTTAGTATATCCAGCTAGGCCTATGAGTGACTTTTATTTATTATTTAAATTTGGGTGCCTTTTTCAAAATCAAAATTTCTTCACGTTATTTGAAACTTGTTTTTCTTCTCTTCTGTCAAAAGTAACTTCTCACATGCTTGTTGAGTCTAGTGAGAAGCTGTACATTTTGTATTTGTTAGTATTGCTTTATACAAAAATAAAGTTATTGACTACCTTTCTTCACAAAAAAAGCCTGTTGTTACTATCACTGTGAAAAACTTGTGTATCTGTGTGTTCATTTACAAAAACCATTGCATCTAGTAAATAGATTTTAAGTTCAGTTACTGTAATGATGGGAAGGCATAATTGCAGGTGTTCATTTCCTCCCCACTCCAAATTACTATATGCCAGGGATGGGGAACTTGCGGTTGTTATAGTACAACATACATGGAGTCCTACTCCTATCAGCCGCAACCAGCATGGCCAGTGGTCAGGGCTAATGGGAGTTTTAGTTCAACATCATCTGGATTGTCGCAAGATCCCTATCCTTGTTCTTTGCCCAAATAAACAAATTTTACTACAGGATTATGCTGTTAATTTTCTGAAACTACAAGAGTTTCAACTGAGCAGACTTTTAAATAGCTGCTTGCCAAAGGTTCATAAGAATTGTCTTATTGTGTGCCAGGTAAGATGTAAAGGGAGTAAACACTGTTAAGAGAGGGGGCAGGTACAGCCACATTGAAATGTCCACTTCTAAATAAATCTTCATTGGAGAGAGGGTATTCTACCCACCACTAGTTGCTGTTATCCTTTTCCTGCGAAAGATGCTTAAGCGTATGTTTGCTAGGCTATATATATTCTCTTAAAATTATCATGGATCTGGTTCAGTCTAGCTTCAGACTTCCATTTGACCCCAAAACTACTAGGATGACCTATGCTAGCACAACAATATAGTGATCCACACAATTCTCCTTGGCTTCTCAGTAATACCATCAACCATGGTATCATTTTTACACCCACTAGTTAGTGTAGGAACTGGTGGCTCCATGCTTCAAGTGAGTCCATTCCTATGTAGCTGAGCAGGCCACTTCAGAACATAGTTTGGGAGCAGGGAACTACTGCCCCATAATACTTGCACTTTCATGCTTAGCAATTCTATCTTTGGGGGCCTTTCAACACCCACCCAAGGAAGCTACTGCATGCAATATACTGATGACACCTAGCTCTACTTTCCCTTTCAGTAACAGATAAAATGGTGGAAAATGTTGTGTCTAAAGTCCATATTACATCACTTTAGAATGTATGTGGAAGATGATTGATAAATAACAATAAACTGAACCACAGTCCAAACAAAATAGAAATTTGGTTGATAACTGATCCATCTGGAAAACCTGTTCTAGGCAAGTGGTACTCCCTCTTAAGTATCAGGTTTGCAGCCTGGATTTGCTGTTAGATCTGGTGCAAGCTCTAGGCATCTATGCAACACTTCCTTAAAATTTCAGGCTCATTTCCCAACTGCAGTTGGGATCTACCTTTCCTCTATCCAAGGTGTAACACCTACAGAAAAAATAGGCAGGCTTATTGCTGTACTGCACTAGAGCCAAAGTAAATTCTGCTCTTGTCCTTGCGCAGCTGAAGTAGGACAAACATTGGGCAACAGCAGTTGTGGCTTCAGGTACTAACCAAAATCCTAGTTCTATTCTGGCCTGTAATTTAATTTTAAACTGCAGCAATAAAAAAATCCAGGGTTTTCTTTTATATAATCACAATGATTTAAAAGCTAGTAGCTGTGAAAGCAGCCCACCTCATTGGTGACAACGTGTGTAAACTGTATTGGATCTTAAATTATACAAATATCCTCGCTCCTTTCCCAGTCAGCACAACCAAGCATATGTTTTTTAAAAAATATTTATGTTAAGAGTGCAAAACTGATCAGAGAGTGCAATGATTTTGCAAGAATGATATGCAACAGCAAAATGTATAAATAAACCCTTTTCAGCAACAGAATGAAAACAAGATTTAGACACTTTCTTAGAAAGCAGTTACAGTGATAATACCCATATAGAAAACCCAAGCTTCTTTGTTTTAGATTACTTCCTGTGCATTATAAAAACAGTCTGCAAGTTGGCAACTAGTTATCAACAGCCAATTATCAACTGAGTCAACATTTTCTAATGTATTTACATTCAAAGTATATAGCTTATGTCCAGTGGACCAATGTTTAGAATCATAGAATTGTAGAGTTGGGATCCTGAAGATCATCTAAGTCCAGCTCCCCGCAATGCAGGAATATGCAACCATTCCACACAGTGATTGAACATACAACCTTGGTGTTATCAGTGCCACACTCTAACCAACTGAGCTATCCATTGCCCTGTATGAACCAAGAGATATATGCAAGATAATGTGCAAGATTCAGCTCTATTCTGCAGTTTGTCCATGTTCAAAGCATCAGTCACATGCTTGACCTGAACATGAATGAAATTCAAATACTTGAAAATAAGATGGTGGCGTGACCTAATTTGAATTCTATAAAGGGGGAGAGGAGGAGGAGAGTGGCCTAGTTTCAACTCTGTGCATATAGCTTAAGCATGGTCAGTATTACAGTATCCTGGGGACAAATGGGAGGTGCTGAACCTCTCCCTCCTCCAATGATGCTTCCCTTGCACCTTTCCCACCTATTTTTGTCCTAACAGGGGTTACCTTTAGCCTTGAAATTCCTCTAGGGGAAAAACAGCTGGTAGAAGTCACTGTTGCATCTAATTTGGCCCATAGTGTTCTGAGGAACAGAACTAAGTGTTCCAATGAGGAAAATATAGGACAGAAAGTCTGCCAGGTTGCAAATAAGTAGAATCTCCATAGTCAAATTAGTAACCATAGGTTACAACAAAATGTTAATGCCTGCCATACTAAACAAAACAAAGGGGAGTCAGAGTTACAGTAAATATAAATATGCCATGCTTTGTTTTAGCATTCAGGTTCTTAGAAGACAGCTATTTTCTTCAAGTGTGAATATCCTTCTGAGACATCATCCACTGATGTATTTATGTAGTTGGCTGAAGTTTCATCATCTAATTCAATATGCTCATTTTCTTCATGAGATGAAGCTATAGGTTCATCTATTTTATCACGTAGCATTTGCTGAAGTCTCTGAATACCTACAAAAAGGAAGCAACATAAACATTTTAAAGACATAAGATATTTCCTAAATGTCTGCTTGTATGCAGTACAGAACATATTGTAAGGCTGTATATATTCCTTGATGGCTTGAAAGTCTATGACAGTGCATATAGCTGAGTGAAGGATGAGAAAGGAGAAAGAGATCAGATAATAATAATAATTTTTATTTATACCCCGCCCTCCCCAGCCAAGGCCGGGCTCAGGGCGGCTAACAAGCAATAATAAAAACAAGTTGAATGAATACAACTTAAAAACAAGATTAAAATACAACATTAAAATATTGAAACATTAAAATATTAAAATGCAGCCTCATCACAGGAGGAGAAAGAAAAAAGAAAGAGGGGGAGGGAATCAAATTGGCTCCAAGCCAAAGGCCAGGTGGAACAACTCTGTCTTACAGGTCCTGCGGAAAGAAATCAGATCCTGCAGGGCCCTGGTCTCATGAGGCAGAGCATTCCACCAGGCCGGAGCCAGTGTTGAAAAGGCCCTGGCTCTGGTTGAAGCTAATCTAACTTCCTTAGGGCCTGGGACCACTAGGGTGTTGTTATTTATGGACCTTGAGGCTCTCCGTGGGGCATACCGGGAGAGGCGGTCCCATAGGTACGAGTGTCATAGGCCGTGAAGGGCTTTAAAGGTTAAAACCAACACCTTAAATCCTGTACTCCACCAGGAGCCAGTGCGGCTTCAAGGGCAGCCCCGCGTAGAGCGAACCCTTTTATAGAATTGAAACTTACACAAGTAGATTCTGTCTATAGAATCTGAGAAGACCAGCCTAAACCATCCAGGTTCATAACAGCAAAAGGCTTTCCCAGGACTAATGAGCAGCTTTTCACCAAGAATTTTCCACCATAAATCCATTTCAGCTTCAAATGTCTGTGACTTTAAGAACTAAGAGAAAACAAAAATACATGTTAACTAAATGCCACATTAGCGAACAAAGCAGTTGACCTCCCCACTCTCAAAAGAACCAAAAGATCAGGTTTATCAAAGCATCTCTTGAGTTAAATTGAAGCCTTGGTGCTCTATTATTTTTCTTGCTTAGCCAATTACTCAAAATATTATTTAGGGCCAGATGCTGCACCATTTATTTATTGTTTGGCATGTTATGATTTAATTCAGTGGTTTTCAACCAGTGTGCTACAGCATGCTGGGGCACCTTAAATGATGGTCAGGTGTACTGCAGGGAGCACCAGCCTCCATCCCTCCTTCCTCTGATGGTTTAGGACCTTAACTATGTCCAAAATTAACGAAAAGTACTTTTTTCAAAAGCCTCTTTTAAGGGTGCAGGGTGGGGAGCTCCAAGGTCTTGTCTTATCAATAATGAAAACCTGGTGCACTTTGAGACTGTGCACGTACAAGGGGCAGGGGACTGGTCCAGTCGCAGACAAGAAGTGCCGGATAGCACTGTGATGATGCATTCTTCCGACTGGGTTTGCTCATAAGCCTATGACCTCTCAATGTCTCACTGGGAGGGGCAGGTCCTATTTTGAATACAAAGCCCGGCAGGAAGGAAGGAGCTCACAAGACCAGCCACAATACAGCCAATTGTATTTATATCCTTTAATCCACCCTCCCTGAGCCCTCCAGGTCCTCCACGTACTTTTCTGAAGTCAGCCCACACATATAATCCTCCTGAGCTTTTTAAAACAGGTATTCCCATCTCTGCAAGACCATCCACAAGAATGTTCTGTGCTTCCTTAAGTCTTCTTTTATTGGTTGGGAAAAACACATTATCTAGCCATTCTGCCAAAATAAGAGAACAAATCAGACCACACTGTTCCCCCCCCCCCTTTGTATTATTCAGTCTTAGTAGTACTTTGACAAATTAAGGAGTGGGGAACATTGGGAACAGCAGGCACTCTGTTAAAGGGATCCTGCATGGCAAATGTAAAGTGTAAAAAGTAGCTTATGTGATTAAGAGAGTTTTTGTTTGCAGTATTATGAAGTTAAGAAAATTCTTATTCCAGGTCAGACTATTTGTTCATCCAGCCCAGCACTGTCTACTGTAACTGGCAGTAGTTTTCAAGGAGAGAGGCGTTTCACATCACCAGCTAAACGAGTTAACTAATCTGGAAATTCTGTTTTGCTGGCATCAGTCCTAATAGTTAATGATGGCAAGGTAACTACAGGCAAGCCAAAGCAAGATGAGACAGGTCCTGTACAGAACTTGTTCCCTGGTTGCTCAGATGGTAAAGGTAAAGGTAAAGGGACCCCTGACCATTAGGTTCAGTTGTGACCGACTCTGGGGTTGCGGCGCTCATCTCGCTTTATTGGCCGAGGGAGCCGGCGTACAGCTTCCGGGTCATGTGGCCAGCATGACTAAGCAGCTTGTGGCGAACCAGAGCAGCGCACGGAAATGCCGTTTAGCTTCCTGCCGCAGTGGTATCTATTTATCTACTTGCACTTTGATGTGCTTTCGAACTGCTAGGTTGGCAAGAGCAGGGACTGAGCAACGGGAGCTCACCCCGTCGTGGGGATTCAAACCACCGACCTTCTGATCGGCAAGTCCTAGGCTCTGTGGTTTAACCCATAGTGCACCAATTCAGCCACTTTACACCAACTTCAACAATATATCTAATAAATAAAAATGAATGTAGTTCATAAATAATTTGAAACTGAGGAATAAAGCTGGCTAGATCATGGTTTAGCCAGGCACAGTGAAAAAAACAGAGCTGGATTTTTCTGGTCTGCAGTAACTACATAGTGTGAGGACTGGTGTTCATTACTTGGAATCAGGGCCATGTGTGTTTGTGCACTTTCAAGTTTGCTAACCTCTGTCACGAAGGAACTGGCTGAGAACATATTGCACTGGTCCAGGACAACCATGGAAAACAGCCAGCTGATTAACTGCTTTCCTGACCTCATGATTTCTGGTGTATAATACTCCAACTCTGATGCCACACATGCCAAAATCCTTGAAAGGGAAGGGGGGAAAGTTTGTAATTAAAAAAGTCTCTCTAAAATGTTAATTCATACACAAAGCTCATTTCTATCCAAATTAGCATTATCCAATGAAGGCTAAATAATTTCTGATTCTTGTAATAAAATATAATTTCTCAAGTTTCAAAGCACTTAACATTCTATACAAAATGTTTTAAAGTCCATTTACGTATTAAGAAACAAAAGCAGAATAACTGATTTGATTTGCATAAAGTATTTCATTAGGTTAGAATTTTTGGCTGAAACCCATATGATGATCCCTGAAGTCTAGTTTTAGATTTCCAGTGTGGTAGAACAAGTGAAATTATAAACAATATGTGGCACTTGCATCCACAAAGGGTCCTGGCTGTTTACAGCCAACCTTGCTTGGCCCTCTCAAACCCCCTATTTTTGTAGCAAGCAAGGAACCTGTCACTGGTTGCTAGAGTTAACCAAATCAACATGTAGTTGCAGCTCCCACATGGTGAGAGGTTATAAATGGATATTCTGCAGCCTAAGCAATCAGAAGCCACCCTAAGGGTGCAATTTATTTATTTTGGAGTAGAATTTACATTGAAATAAACATCCATAAGGTTTGCACTGCACTGCAAGTCATATCCTAAACTATGGAAGAGCATAAAGTAATTCATAGTCTACTGGCCAGCTTCTGGTGAGCCACCTAGTTGCCGGATAGTTCTTGGGATAGTTGCAAATGATACTGAGTTTATAACAGAATACCATCTTCCACTAATGGATAGACCCGCTGTACAACTGTGGCAGAGGCAAACATTATAATCCATGATTACACTGTAGGTTTTAAGTTCTGACATACAAGATTTCTTTGGAACAATGCATTGGGTAGATGAAAGAATTTGACAGTTTCAAGAATTCAAGTACATTTTGAAGAAATATTGATAACAACTATTTCTAACCTACCTTACTAAATCCCCACATAAAGTGTGTCCGGTCTGGATCTGGTAAACTAAAGAGAAAGATTTCAAGATAATTAATGTCTTACATTTATTTGGGGTGGGGAAATCAACACTTTTCAATCGTAAGGACAATGGCAATTTACCCTGACCCAGCAAAATATTGGAGCTATAGAAATCCACAGAACAGACAGCACATGTTCTGTGCTCTCCACAGAAATGAATGCGAATCCCTGTGTGCATGTGCATTGAAGTACATACAGAAATCTGGATCAAGGAAGTTCTAATTATGTTCTATTTATTTTTTATGTTTTCACCCCAACCTTCCTCCAAAGGAGCCCAAGATGGAGGGCACTGGATGGCAGTCTCCCCCCCATCCACGCTAAAGAAGGTATAATTTACTTGCCACATGAAGGAATACAGTCAATAGTCCCGCTTCTTCAGCATGTGGACAACAGGGTGCAGATGTATTTCGCCATAATTTTATACTTTCCTGCTACCCCTGTGATGGCTGCAGCCCTGCTGCGCTGGGCACATTACTTGCAAAGCAGGCTCTCTCTTACTTCACCAATGACCAGTTGCTACTCAGCTCCATCCCACTCTCCTCAAAGCATGCAACATATGTAAAAGTCCAGAAAGGAACTTGACACTAGATACTTCCAAGTGAGACATGGAAGAATTTTGGCTTGCACTAAGTGACCTAACACGTTACAGCATGCATGCACACCGGGCAGAGTTACAACAGACTTGTATGAGGAGCCCCTGGCATGCAGAGGAAGCATAATAGCCACAATAGTAAAGGTAAAGGGACCCCTGACCATTAGGTCCAGTCGTGGCCGACTCTGGGGTTGTGGCGCTCATCTCGCTTTACTGGCCGAGGGAGCCGGTGTACATGTGGCCAGCATGACTAAGCCGCTTCTGGCGAACCAGAGCAGCACACGGAAAAGCCGTTTACCTTCCCGCTGGAGGTACCTATTTACCTACTTGCACTTTGATCTACTTTCGAACTGCTAGGTTGGCAGGAGCAGAGACCGAGCAACGGGAGCTCACCCCGTCACGGACATTCGAACCGCCGACCTTCTGATCAGCAAGCCCTAGGCTCTGTGGTTTAACCCACAGCGCCACCCGCATCACTACAATAGTAGTTAGCATTAAATTCACATATGAGCAATGGTCTGCTTAGTCCTAAATCAATTGACATGTAGGATTTTGTCGGAGAATGGCAAGACAAAAAAGTCTACCAACCCTTGAAAATCATACATATGCTACCACATCACCAATACAGTAATTACTTTGAAATAATAATTTATGCATACAGTAACTGGTAGATTATGTGTGCATATATAAACAAGCAGAAGAGATTTGCTATGTTACTCAACTAAAAAGCTGACATTATTTTTTTCTAAAAAAGCAACAGGAAGGTACACTCACCTCTCCAAGCTAAGAATGCTTGTGAATGTGGTATCTCCATATACAGACAGCATATAAATTTCATCCATTATTACATGTAATTTATGTCTATGTAAAGAAAGACACACACATAAGTCATTAAAGTTTATATATATATATATATATATATATATATATATATATACACATTCATTACTGCAATTGCTGCTTAGCAAATTCCTTAGAAAGCTGCATATTCTGTACTCAATCCAGTTGTTATCATTATTAATTAAATATGTTTACTGCCCTTCTTCCAAAGTTTAAAGGGAAGTTCACAAAATAAAAATACAAAATGAAAACATAAAATACATAATAAAACAAAAACAAAAGCAACCAATAACTCTCATCCCACAGACACATTTAAAAGGCCATAGAATGTTAATCAGCCAAATGCCTGGCTGAAGAGAAGCGTTTTTGCCTGGCACCCGATGATATGTGATGAAGGTCCCAGGCGAGCCTCCTTGGGGAGAGCATTCCACAAACGGAGCCACTGCAGAAAAGTGTTTCAGTGTTGCCACCCTCCAACCCTCTTGTGGAGGAGGCACCGAAAATACTGCTACTTAATATAAAGCAAAATGTTTTTAAAAACTGAATAGTGATATATAAAAGCGGGAAGTTAAGAACCAAGTATCCATATGTAATATATTGCACAATTAAGATATAAAGACCAGAAAACACACACCACACAGCTTATTATATATGCATGCACAAGCCAGAAAACACATCAAACTGAATTCTTATTCCCAATATTAGCAGGCATTCAGAAGTATGTGACTGACAGAAAGATGCTTAAATATCACAAAAGTATAAGTAACCAATTAAAGTGTTTTTTTTTTTTGTAAAAAATTAAAAACATCAGATTCTTAGTTTTCACCTTCAGACGCAGACTGCATCCCCAAGTCTCATGCAGTGTCATGCTGAAGTGAAAAGAATTGTGCCATGTTTTGAGGCTTACTAAATATCTAATAACCACTTTAGTTAGAATCATAGAGTTGGAAAGGACCACAAGGGTCATGTGGCCCAACTCACTGCTATGCAGGAATCTTTTGCCTAACATGGGGCTCAAGTCCACGACCCTAAGATGAAGAGTCTAATGTTCTACTGACTGAGCTAGTTGTTACCTTCATTAGAAATAAGCCACATGTAAAAAAATTAGCCCATTTCATGTAGATTGGTGGGAAGGGCAGGTATGCTAGAAAATGGAACAAGCAAGGAGGATGGAGTCCTTACGCGGATAAACTAAGGAGGAGGAAGGGTCACTGAACATAGTGAGACTTATGTCCAAGTAAGTGTACATAGGATTTCAGAGTAAGCATTACAAGAATGTGGCCAAGGATAAAAAATAGACATTAGGTGGAAGTATGAGAAAATGTATTGAAATTTAAAGGAAACATTAGGGATCCTTCTTTGAGAAAGATAAAAATAATTTATTAATTCATGTTCCATATAGAATTCTACAGACTGGACGGACAAGTTACAGATTACAATAATGCTTCATTTCATAAATTGGTTCAAACTTACTTTTCAAATCAACGTATGTATCCATATTAAACACTCTTACCACTACTTATTTTGGTAATTACCAGTTCTCATATTTATGACATATGTTTTAAAGAATCAATATAGTCAGGCTTTACGCATACAGGAAAAAAATTTTAGCGGCACGTAAAGCCATCTCCACCATAGTTATACGTTCAGAAACGAAGTTTGCCAATTTAAGAATTCTAATGTTTTTCAACGCTACTAATAACCATAGATGACTATTACCATAAATGAATTTTCTGAACAAACCTTCTTATGGCCAGATGCCAAATGAACTAAGGAAATTACCAAAATAACTTTCAAAACTAACATACTGCATCATAGAAAATTAAAAGCCCAAACAAATAGCGCTAGGACCCAAACCTGTGTGCAAAGTCTAGACATTCTTTCAGTAACTGTGCTGGGTAAATGTCCCCTAATGGATTGTGAGGGTTGATCAGGATTAAAGCTCTGACTCTGATGCCCTGAAAAAAGAAAAACTGATAGTCGGGGACGCCATCATGACCTCAAACAAAGGAGTAGCGAGTCTGCAAAATTGCCATCCTTTCATAAAGTGCCAAGTATTGAAGTTTCTTCACTGAATATGAGCATACATATTCCTTTATAACCCTAAAACATATCCCAGTATCACATTTTCATGGCATCACATTTCATTTTCATCACAGCATGGCATTTTGTTATTTAGTTATGATTTTAAATTTCATCTGCTATAATTCAAATGACTTAATTTACAAAACTATAGATTTGATGTAATACATTAAATGATTGTTTTCTTGAAGAAATGTATATATAACACCAGTGTATAGAAAGACTGTAAAACTAGGATTCTTTTTAAACTAATGTTACTAAAACATGTTTAAATGGAAATATATTCAGGTAGGAAATAAAATTTCTTATGACCAAATTATTATGTAAATTCTGTAATTTCAGCGTAACTAAAACATACAGGGTTAGGTCTAGACTGTCATGCTTAGAGCAGACCTACTGAAATTAGTAGTACTTACATTAGTCATGACTAACTTAAGTCTTGTCGATTTTGATGGGTCTACTCCAAGCATGACAGTTGAATCCCATTCACTATTTTCAGTACATTTTCTCCTGTGAAAAGATTCTGTCACCTAGTAGCTTCAAGCTACTTAAGGAAAAAACCAAGAAACAAAAGCAGAAAAGATGAACTACTTTGAAAATCAAGGGAAGTAACTAAAGCAGTTTGTAAAAGGTAAGTATTAAGTTTAATATGAATTGCTCCATTTATTACTTGCAAATATTTTAATGGGCTCACATAAGAACAGGAAATATATAATTTAGGATTCTAGTTTCATTCTTGAAAACGATACATTAGAATGACATGACAATCTGCTTTTGGGCAATTTGTGCACATGAAAAGAAAAAGGAGATTTATCAATTTACATTTCTAATAGGATATATTTCACTGGAAAGTTGATAAGGAAGTATTGAACCGAAAGCACAATAGTTGGAGTTCGGTACAAAATATTCCTACCTGTTCTATGGCTCTCTGATGTGCAGTTTCTAATTTTTCAATAGTTAACTGAAATGGTTGACTTTCTTCATTAGTCACCTGCATAAACATTTCAAAAGGTGTTCAAAGACAGAAATTCAGTAAAACAATGCAATCTGCTCAGAATACCTATTTATTTTCACAAAGTGTTGGTGCTGACCTTTAAAGCCATAAACGGTCTTGGTCTTCTGCCTGTTCCCTTGCTGTGAGAAGTGAAGTTACAGGGAACCAGGCAGAGGGCCTTCTCAGTAGTGGCACCCGCCCTGCGGAACGCCCTCCCACCAGATGTCAAAGAGAAAAACAGCTACCAGACTTTTAGAAGACATCTGAAGGCAGCCCTGTTTAGGGAAGCTTTTGATGTTTAATAGACTATTGTATTTTAATATTCTGTTGGAAGCCACCCAGAGTGGCTGGGGAAACTCAGCCAGATGGACGGGGTATAAATAAATAATAATAATAATAATAATAAATTTAATTTGAGGGGGGAAACAGCAAAATGCACAAGCAAGTTATGGTGGATGTGGCTTAAACAGTGATGGAGCTTTCATTTTCTTGTTTGTTGGGATGAACTCAATGCAGACACTCCCTTTTCAACTTGTTCTGGTGGAGGTAAAAGGGAGTTCAAAAAACTCTACGGTTCTTTGAGGATGCTTGGATCAAGGGCAGTGGTGACATTATGTCATCCCAGGAAACTGTTACTCTCTGAAAATGATGATTAATGGATAGACACACACACACACACACACACACACACACACACTAAAAAGACTGAGTAAAACAGTCAAGACTTCTGTAGGACAGTTTGTTGCCACCTCTGCTATATACACACTTGTGTATGAGACAACATCCATAGTAAACTTATTTGCCAAAACATATAGCACAGTCATACAAGAAGGGACATGTCTACAGTTTGGTTTCCATAGTCAATAGTTGTTTTGTTGCTTGGGCTTTATATAATTGTGTTCATTCATAGACAACATATCAGTATTTATAAGAAAGGGAATATTTAGTAAATATTTACCTCACTGAACAAGGGCACATGGACAGGTTGCATTCCACCATACAGCCACATTTTGGAGTTTATTCCACCATAATATGGGGTAGGAATCAGATACCCATCTATAAAAAGAATAAATAATGGAGGTTTACTTTCTTTTTAAACAAAGTATTTTACTAGTTTGTTAAAAAACAGTGATAAATTATTTTGCCTTCATCTTACACACATCTTCAGACTACTACTTTCAAAATCTTTGTACATAATCACTGTGCTGCCAGAATAGGAAAAAAAAACATTGTGTGAACCACTTGCAGGTCTGTGCTATTCCTAAATGAATACGCTTACTAGCATACTAAAAAAAGTGACACAAATTTCATAGTAGAGGTTTTATCCCATTCCACATATAATTTTATTGTCATTAACCAATTGTTAAGACTCTGCTATAATATATATGGCTACTTAGAAAGGGGGGTGCAGACCAATAGTTTCATTCTGCTAGTATGTACTTCACATAATTTAAACTATTTTTAGCTTACTCAAAGGGCACATAAAATAAAGCAATGAAGCAGTTCATTTTCTACATGATTTAGCCCAGGCTTCCTCAACCTTGGCCCTCCAGATGTTTTGAGACTACAATTCCCATCATCCCTGACCACTGGTCCTGTTAGCTAGGGATCATGGGAGTTGTAGGCCAAAAACATCTGGAGGGCCAAGGTTGAGGAAGCCTGATTTAGCCATTATCAGCAGAGTGAACAAGATTTTATACGTTCTTTAAGATGTTCAGGCACTAATTACCACTAAATAACTGCTACAATATGTGATACATATTCATGCCCCCTTACCTCCAGGATCACACAACACAGTTGAAAGTGTAGCAAAGACGGCACAGCAGCCATTCAAAACTACAAACTAGAAACAGAAGACAAAATAGCAAGATACAATTAACAAAACTACAAAAGCAGCTAGATTTATTTTAAGAAATTAAAGACAAGTCTAAGGCAAGGATATCATATACAAATGTCAACAACTCAAACCAAATTTAAAAATGAACCACTGTAACTTCAAAACAACCAACCCTTAATTCCTCTTGTATATTTGAATTCTATTGGCTGGTATCCAATCAGTCATTGAAAAGTTTTGTTGAGCTATAATGTAATTGAAATTATGGGTTCAATGGTCTATTATATATGATATAAACACAGACCAACAGAATATCCATTAATTATGTACCATTTAGTAGCTCTGATTTCCAAGTGGTTGCCTAGGTGTATGTCCCTGGCAATGACCATCTAAGATGGCATTGGAGTGAGTAGGGTATGTTGTTTGCAGAGTCAATGTCTGAGAAGAGTGCTATGTCTGACCTCCTCGTTTTACAGAAATAATCCAAGCACTAAGTTTAGCAATCTGCCACTTTTTAGAAGTGTAAAGAAGGAAAGTGTATATAAGTCAATTGATTTCAGTGGATCTATTCTGAGTATGACTTAGTTCAAGGGTGGGGAACCTCTAGCCCGTTGGCTTTATTAGGCCTGGCATGGGTCCTGATTTGGCCCATAAGGCCATTTCCCCCAAATCATGCTCACCTGCTCCACACCTGATACCATGTGATATCAGCTGTGCAGCAGCCAATCAAAAAATGGGACGCTTAAAATGCACTCCTGTTGTTGGCAAGGGAGGCTGGCTTTCACTGTCAATCAGCTGACATTTCATGACCGTGCTAGAGGAATCCTCACCAGAGGGGGGCCTGGTACTCCCTGGAGGGAATCGCACAGACATTCAGGTGGGGTCAGACAGCACCAAGGCTGAAGCAGGACTATCAGGCAATGCCACATCCCAGCAGCTGCTGTATCCTATATATAGAGGGTTGAGAGGCAGAAGCTGAGTCATCTCCAACTCTCAGAGAGCACTGACAGATGAAAGGGCAGGACCAAGCAGTCCACCTGACAGCCAATACCTCCTTGAGAATGATAAGTTACTTGTGAGGAGCTGCTTCCTCATGAGTAGACCCAACACTACTGAGAGTTCAATAGCTGAGAGATCAACAGCAGTGCCTACCTAGGGTGGGGCTTAGCAGGCTCTTGGATAAAAGCCTTCAGTCGCTTGGAAAAGCTACAGAAATAATGTCCTTATTCTAGCTTCTTGCTGAAACTGTGCAATGAGCCTCTATGCGTGGTGTTTTGAAGTCCTGACGATCATCATCTGAGGGCAGTGTGATATCAGGTGATTGACATGTGGGTAGTAAAATGTAAGTGGTAGGGGAAGTAAGAATTTGGTTCATTAGCTGAATATTAGATATCACCCAATATTTTCAAACGATTTGCCTTTGTATCTGAATGTATCAAAGTTGAGTGTCATTATTTGAAGACAAATGGGTATCTTAAGCAAAGTTATGAGCGCTCCCTCTGATAAATTTCTATTAGGTACTGGCTTTAACATAAAATTCTATCTGCAATAACAACCTGATACATTCTCAGTGTTGCAGAGTTTCCAAAATGATTTAAAAGTAGTAACTTTTGCTATACCCTCATTTCAGATCTTATGAAAGATTCAGCAAAGTTTCACAAAATTAAAGGAAAGGAAAGCAACGTGGTTCCTTACATGATCTGGATCTAGTGCTGTTGGAGCTTTTGCATATTCCGTAAGAAACTTTGCAATTTCTTCTCTAAAACTAAAGTTTAAAATTAACACAGTCAGAAAATTTGCATCAACATATTCATATATAATGTTAGTTCTGGAACAACTTTAACTTATTCTTTTTATTAAATTCAATTGAAATTTTGCTACTGATTTCTTTAGAAGCAGGATTGCACAGAACTTATTTTAAAAGTAAACATATGTAGAGGATCACATTTTTAAAAATGCCCCATTTTTGAAACTTGATTTTGGACTGAGTCCAGAAATCTGAATTCTAGAACTATCAAACAACACTGTAAATTGAGGGAAGCAATACCAAACAATTGCATGAAAGAACATTCATTTACGTACCATTGAACCTATTTCTATTAAATGTGTTCAAACAACAAGTAGACATTTATGCAGTGTTATAAGCAGTCTCCAAGCACTAACAGTACTGCCTCAAAAGAAAATACGTCTGTAAGCCACAACCATTTATTTTAAGAGGACCTCTATAGAATAGCTTAAATATCCTGCACAATGTCAATTTTAGTTTTTGAAATGTTTAACTGGAACTAGAAAAACAGGTAGCTGTTATAAAAAAATAGATTGAAATGCTAAGCAAATTTTGTTACCTTTTAATGCCTTGTGTATCTGAATACTGAAGTAAGTGTGGTTCCACATAAGCCATGTCAGGTTTTACGAGCTGTCATTTTTTAAAAAAGAGACAATTAAAGTTTTTAATTATATGAAAGGTAGTTAGATTCACACATTGCTATTTATATTTCCCACAGTTTATCAAAATTTTTCAAGTTAAGCTGTCTTAGCTGATCTTGGATGAAAACCAACCCATTTCTCAGAGCTGGGCCTGATTTTGGCTCCTCAGCTGCACTAGCCTGGAGCCGGAACAGCAAAAGGTATCACAGTCTCTCCTCACTTTCTGTCCTGGTTGGAGTAAGCCAACAAGGTTTAAAATGCAGGGGCCGATTTGCCACTCTGACCTGTTGGCCCAGTCCAGGGCTTGCACGCTGCATGGGTAATGTTATTAAACATAGTGCTTGATTATTCATAAGAAATGATCATGGCCACTAATTAGTACTACCTACTGATCACAATTTCAGAACTAGGTTGCACAGTTCATGTGGGAAGCCAAACTTACCCTTTCCTGTATTAAATCAAAGCAAAGCTTGTTCTCACTTGTTCCAAAATTCAAAATGCCCTGAAAATAGAAATGACATTTTAGATAGCCACCACCACTAATGGTAGGGTTGTTTTTTTAAAAAAAAAATTTCTGTTTACTTTTTGCATGGACCCTCCAGTCAGAAAACTAAACCTAGTGTCTAAAGGTCAGTATGAAAATAAACTGCCACCATTATATATTTTTTCCACTATATAAACAAAGGAGCAACAATTTCATACTCTCTTTAAGGCACCTTCCTATGTTCCCAACTTAACCACCATTTCTGCTTCTTAAGGACTGAAGTCTTCTAGACATAGATTAACTCCACATTTTAATATATGTACAACCACTTTGTTTTAAAAAACAGGTCTCTGGAAAGGACAAGACTCTCTTACATAAGAGTACAGAAAGCAACTATGTTCACACTCAGCTGTTCTACTGATCAGACTGCAGAAGTTGGAAGCAGCAGCACCAACAACATATTTCTAGTAAGGAGATTTCAGGTCAGGGGATAATGTAACTGTCCCATGCTGGAACAAACCAGATTGAACTACTTCTGCTTGGACCCAGCTGGTACTTTGCCATTGGAGCCTAGACTGAAAAGCAGCAGTACAATTTCTGCTGCCACAACTTCTCCCCCTCTCCTCCAAAGTATCCCCTCTGCTACATCGTATGCAATGAACTGCATCCTTTGCTCCTGAAGGCTGTTGCAAAACTCTGACACAAGGTTTGGAAACTTCATATCTGCACAGTCTTTAAGATTGCCTCATTTCCACACCTTCTTCCATACAGTGTTTTATTACCACACCTCTTTCTCCACATCTCCTTGTTTTTTCTGCAACCCTCACACACATCATTTCCAAGTGTTTCTGCTCCCCTTAACCTTTCTTCCATGCCCCCCTCCTCCACAGCACAACCATTGGTGCTCAGCTTTCGGTATTCATTCTTGTGTTGGATGGGGGTGGGGGTTTCACATTGTTAGCTGACTTTTTGGATTAACACTTTTAGTGTATTTTTTAGTCTTAGATTCGGGACTCCCTTTTGGCTGTGTGAAGTGATAGAAGTTTAATAAAATAAACCAAGCCATTTCTTCACTCAGACTCAAAACTTCTCATCTCCATCTCCATTCTACTTCACCTCATCTTCCCACTATCCCCAACCAAAGGAGTGTCAAATGCCAACTTGAATAAAAAAAAAATTGGGGGGGGGGGGGGGAGGTAAGCCCTGGCCTGTGTAATTGACACACACACACACACACACCATTTGAAAGGCAGTGCCCATCAACTTTGCCCCCCCCCCAATATTTTATTGGGGGGGGGGAGAGACTTTGGCCTCTAGGATTTGGCTTCTATGAGTCCAGCCAAGCTTCTCTTTCTGGTCCTCCAGACTTTCCCCCATCATACACCCCTCAGCAGTTACACTTCACACCCTCCTTGACTGCTTTTGCCTGGCTAGAACATCTCCTTCAACTCTGATAATGCCTGCTGCTTGCATGAGTGTAGGAAATGTGTATGAGTGTGGATGGAAATTACCGGTAGTTTATTATTATTACTGTTGTTGTTGTTATTTACTGATTAAAGCTCAAATTTACATCAGTTGCCCCACCCACTTATGCCTCCGACCCCATTCACCATACTTCCCCATAATAAGTGGTAGATCATGGGCTTTGCATGCGGAAGGTCGCAGGTTCAATCCCCAGCATCTGCGGGTAGGGCTGGGAGAGACTCCTACCCCAAACTCCAGGGAGCTGCTGCCTGTCAGTGCTGACAATACTGAGCTTGACAGACTCAACGGCCTGTCTCTATATAAGGCAATTTCGGATGAATGCGGGCGTTGGGCTGGAAAAGGTTGCCCTACCACAATACCTTTCCATTTAAAAAACCCACCCACCCACAAAAGCCTCTGTTCTCACACTCTTGTCACAGGCACTTGACTTGACTCACCCATGGCTCCATGTTTTATATCCTGCGCCCTATTTCCTTAATACACTAGCAGAGAAGTCCGTCCCCCCCCGCACACGTCCTGCCCCACCAGCGGCTTCTTCTACACCCCCCTTGCAAAAACCACCAACTCTCTCTCTCTCTCTCTCTCTCTCTCTCTCTCTCTCTCTCTCTCTCTCACACACACACACACACACACACACCCTACCTGAGGGTTGTGAGCGGCGTCGAACGGATCTCGCACGTACATGTCGAAGCCCTTCTGCAGCAGCCCCTTTGCGCTGCCGGCAATGCCGGCTCCCCGAGCTGAAAGCCCTGGATCAGGCGCCGCCGCCGCCTCGCCGTCCGCCATGGTGCCGCCGCGCGCGGGGAAATCTGCAGTCCGCCCGCGGCCGCCTTGCGCTGAGGGAGCGGAAGGAAAAGAGGCAGCGAGATGCGAAGGGAAGAGCAGCGAATGCCGGGAAGGGGCGGCGAAGACGTGCCTCCTCAGCCGGAGGAATTGAAGGATGCGCTTTTGGGGAGCCGGTAATATAGTGGTGTGCCCATGCAGATCACCAATTGGTCAGTCACAGGCGGAGCCACAGGCGGGCGGAGGACACGCACACACACGCAAACACACACAAGTGCCCCCTCAAAAAAGCAAGGAGCTCACCCCCACTTGCCCCTCCTCATTTCTGAACTCCTTTTTATCATTTTTATTACATTTTCTGTTTTACTGTTTAGAATACTCATTTAAACATCATTAAAATATCAGTGACCTCCCTTCTTCTCTTTCCATGGTTCATTTTGCATGTGGTAAACTCCTGCATATTTTACATAAACTAAACCATTCAGTATTCGATTATTACATCCATCCAAACTTACTTGCACTTATTTGATTTATCTTAATGCTGCCAACATTTTTCATTTCTGAACTCCTGTCATTATACTGTGTTTTTTCTTTCTTTCTCTAGAACTATAATTTGCCCCTCCTGTGACTCACCCCCATCTCTCCATGGGATCCAGAAGCTGAGCTGGTGACGGTGACCAGGGCTGCAGTTTTCCCCTCAGAGGACTGACTAGATGGGGATTTGTCTTATTTCTCTTTTGGAGCTGTTAAAAGCCCTCTTCAGGCAATATCGCCTAGACAAGGAGTGGGGATGTGTCTTTAGCCCAGCCCCCTGAAGTAAAGCAACCCAGTTACCATAATCTGCCGAGGTTTTATGGGAGGGTAGTACCTCTGGTGGGGGACACATGTGCTCCTTCGGTTGTAGTTTGTCCACCTTTGTTCCCCCATCCTGCACTCAGCTTCCACCTGTGGTTCTTAGAAGATGTCAGCGTGTGACAGCAGCCACATCCCAAGAACAGTAAACTGGCTGGCTAAACCAGGCGAGGGCAGCTGATGAGTCTTTAAACCTCAGTGACTTAGGGACTTCCCCTGCATGCAAAGACAGGCTCTGGCCAATTGAGCGGATAGGACTAATAGTGGGTCCAACAGTCAAGAAGGCGTGTGCCATAGAGGGAAGTGAGGGGCAGATGGGGCTCGCCAACCTGGGAAGGTAGCCCACCGAGAAGGAGGAAAACTCTGAACCTAAACCTCCGCTTTGTGGGATATTTTTGGGAGAAGAAAGTGCTAAGGAGTAAATCCTACAGAAATCCGGAGTGGAGTCCCTAAGGCGGTTGGATGGCACCTTGTACACTGCCTTCTGGCAACTCCTGCAGCCAAGCAGGTGCCCAACATATTGCTCTGCTTTCCTTTGGGCCACACCAGAGAGGCTGAGAATGGGGTCTTGTCATCTGGGCAGCCTAGGGCCTCCATACACATTGCGTAGGCTTGCACCCAAAGGAGGTCACTTCAGTGCTGCTAATGCAGTGGTTTGACTTCACCCCCAAGAGACACCCTCCATTGTCCCTCAAGACAAAAGGGAGCCAACAACTGAGAATGGGAATAGTGTAATTCATAGTCCATGTTTTATGTCTGTCTGCCAGTATGAGTAATTGTTAATGCAAAAGTCCATCCCACCTGCCTTCAGTTCCTGATCAATATAAAAGGTTTGTAGAGAATAGTATTTTTTGGTTGGTTACTTCGGTGTGTTTGTTTCTTTCCTGCTGCCTGTTTTGTCGTTAATATTAATTGCATTTATATATCACCTTTTTCTCCAGGTTCTCTTCCTTCTCATTTAATCTCCACAATAACCCTGCGAGGTAGGTTAGTCTGAGAGGCAGTGACTGGCCCAAGGTCACCCAGTGACCTTCCTGGCTAAGTATAGCACTCAGGCTTTTCTTTACATGCTTCACTCAGCAGAATGAACACCTCAAGTTCCTGACCTACTGCCTTGGATTGGTAATGATGAATTTTATTCTCACTCAAGATGCTAGGGAACTTAGAACACGTGTTTTACAACTAGGTGGATTGGAGGAAGCAGTTAGGTGGCGGCTTGGGACCAAACTGCCTAAAAGTGTGCCTTATCCATTATCAACTAGGTGGAGGGGCAGGATATAAACTCAATAAATAAATCCATCTCAGATCCTACAAGTGGCAGGTAAGGCCTTGGTGCTGTACTAGTGGGGAGTACCCACTTGATATTGTCCTTTTCTATGGTGGTTTCCCATTTGTGAGATGTGTCTACAGTGGTGCCTCGCAAGACGAAAAGAATCCGTTCCGTGAGTCTCTTCGTCTTAGCGGTTTAGCGGATTAGCGCTACAGTATTAGCGGCTTAGCGGGCTTAGCGGATCAGCTGATAAGCGGCTTAGCGATCAGCTGTTAAGCAGCTTAACGATCAGCTGATAAGCAGCTTAACGATCAGCTGTTAAGCGGCTTAGCGACCAGCTGTTAAGCGGCTTAGCCGATCAGCTGATAAGCGGTTTAGCGGCTTGGGAAAAAGGGGGGGGGAAGGAAAAAAACCCCGCAGGAACTCGCAAGACATTTTCGTCTTGCGAAGCAAGCACATAGGAAATTCGTTTTGCGAAGCACCTCCAAAACGGAAAACCCTTTCGTCTAGCGGGTTTTCTGTCTTGCGAGGCATTCGTCTTGCGGGGCACCACTGTATTAAAAAATAGGACACTAAACCGGCATAAGAGCCTAAGAGCCTTATTTCACTTTCTCAGAAAGAGAGTTTTACAGACAACTGTTGTCAGGTCAGAGCCATTTTTCTTTTATGTTAAAGCAAATTGAAATAGACAATATTATACAATAGAAGCTAGGTCCAGACAACAATGCTGCAACTGTTAATTCCTCTTCTCAAATTGTATTCATAACTGACGTGCATAAGATTGCTCTGCTTACTCAGAAGTAAGATCCACTGAGACTTACTCCTGGGCAACGGTGTAAGATGGTTGTTGCTACCTTGAGTAAATTGGGTTAACAGAAAATAAAATGGTTACTTTTCAGATAACTGTATGCATGCATCTAAAACTGTGAATTATACCAATTCTGATTGTTCTTGTGTTTTTCATACTGCTCCACATCAAATAGAGAACATTTATTTATGGCAGAAGTACACAAGTTAAAGTGAATACCCTGTAAACAAAAACCAGCGCAATATTCTGGTTACATATTTACTCTACTGTAAATGGAAAAAAACCTGTGACTGAAATTTTCCCAGACATAATTTATGGGCAGCTCATCTATCCCTCAATGTGACTGTGTCTACCCGTGTTCACTCTCTCTCAAGGAATCTTAAGATCTATTCCAGCTGGAGCAAGCCGCTGATTTGCTTTGCGAGGTCAGTCAAGGATAATTGCTATGTGTAAACAGACATCTATCCTACAGACAGACTGTTATCTAATAGCAAGCTAATACCATATAATGCTTGCATAATAGCCTAGGAAACATTATGCTAGGAAAAGTCATAGGAGTTCGGAAAGAATCTACCCTGTGAAAAGAAAAGATACCATATTCTTATCGGTACATAAAAACACTTGTTAACACAAAAAAGTATCAAATCACTTTTTCTTCAAACATTTATTGAGAGCAGCTTTCTAGATTTGTTTGCTTCTGTCTTCAGTTTGGATTAGGAACTTGATCTGATAACAATATAATCAAAGCAGAAAACAGCTTTCCGTTACTTTAGGTACTTGTATGCTAATACTGCATGGAAGTTTCTCTGAATGAAGAAGCATGCAGTCACATTTTTCTTTAAAAGTGAAATATTAACATAAAGTACCCTCTTCTTGGCATTTTGATAAAAGCTGTAAAAAAGATCATGCGCTGTATTTTTATATTGTAAACAGCACTGTGATCCTACGATGAAGGGTGGTATAGAAATTTAATAAACAACACATATTATTGCTGTTTTTTATTTTTTTATTGTATTGTTGTTGTTCCCATAATCAGAGAATAACTAAACACAACATATAGTGGGTGTCAATAAATTAAGGTTTATTCAGAGTAGATCTATTTAAAGTAATGAATGTGTTAGGTCTACTTTAAGTAAAAATTGTTTGAATAGCACCCAGTGCCTTCAAACCTGAATCCTCCTAAGTAACATATTTCCAATAAAATATACTTCAGCTAGTATTTAGGAATTGGTCAATGACTGACAGTTGTGTAAAATAAATCTGACAAAACTGCATCATCAGCTGTTCTTCAGATTTATTAATGACTGAATAAAATGTGACTGGGGTATATTTCTTCTCATGGGAACATCTCATGCTACAGCCAATTGTGACTAAGGTACTATAATTTGATGTAGCTGAGACTGCAGTATGTATCTAGTTTTTTCGAAAACAGTTACACTGCTGGCTGATCCATTCACCTAGCTTACCCTCTGGAAAAATGTTAAGGGATTGGGGGGGGGGGGAGGTAAGATCCGTCCTGCCACCTGGGTGTGTTACAGGCATGCAAGTCCCGAAGGTGACTGGGTCTTGAAGCAACATCCCAACATCCCTTAAGTGTATGTCCAAGTGGGGAACACAGAGCTCATCCCTGATTACCCCTGGGATGGATCCTGCCCAATGCCCCAACCACCACAGGAGGGCCCATCTTACCCCTTGCCAAACAAAGGCAGCTATAATTGATCTTAACAAGCCAGGTTAAGATCCTGTAGTCAGATGTCATTGCAGAATGCTGTTTTCAGCTACAAGAAGTGGAAACTAAGTTACTGTCATTTGATAGATTTAAGACCATCGTAGGTTACTACATTTTAGAAGCAGTTATATGGCATTATGTAAATTAAACACTTGCTGATACTGCCAGACATGGTTACAGTATATATACTGGTTCATATGACAGTTTGGGTTACATCAAAGGAAGGTCCTGATGCTACTACTATTCAGAATAGTTTGACACCTGCTTATTGCTAAAATGGTAATTCCAGATACTAATCCACAAAGTGCAAATTTGAGAGTTTATATGCTTCTAAAACCATTATTTTCTGAAATAATTATGGGAAGGTTACTCAAGGTCTGTTGGATAGGTCAACTGAGAAGACCATCTGACAACTCATATGCTGTTAGGTCAGTGAAAGGAAATGTATCTTGAGTTGTCAGCAGGTACAGTCTGAAATAAATACTGAGAAACTGAATTAAGGTTTTAACATACCACATCGGCAGAGTGTGATACTATGATACTGAGATGAATTCTGATATTTGCAGAGGAGGGCAGCCAAGATGATAAAGGCTCTGGAAACCAAGTCTTATGAGGAATGCTTGAGGGAGTTGGGTATATTTAGCCTGGAAAAGAGGAGACTGAGAGGAGATATGGTAGCCATCTTCAAATATCTAAAGGGCTGTGGCATGGAAGGTGGAGCAAGCTTGTTTTTTTCCTGCTCTGGAGGCTAGAACCTGAACCAATGGATTCAAGTCATAAGGAGATTCCTACTAAACATCAAGAAGAACTTTTTGACAGTAAGAGCTGTTTGATGATGCAATTCCCTCGGGAGGTTGGATGGCCATCTCTTAGGGATTCTTTAGCTGTGATTGCTGCATTACAGGGGGTTTGACTAGATGATTCCTGGGGGAACTTCCAACTCTACAATTCTATGATTAGTGGTGTCTGCCAGTCTGGGGCTGATGGGAGCTGTAGTAAAAAACATATGGAAGAAACCAGGTTGGCAAAGATCAGCAATAAACAGAAGTAATTGGCTCCCTATTTACAAAAAGATACTGTCTCTGTTTACATATGTGGAGCTACAACAACTATTGCTGTCCCAAGGGACACTGACACCACAACCATTCTTTTTGAATGTCTAAAAGACTAAATATAAACTGTTAATCCTTTAGAGATTGTATGAAATGAAAACCAGGGCACCTCCCACAGGCCACATTGAAGACATATCAGTGTCATGGGGAAAATGGGAACAATCTGATAAATATTTTAAGCACGTGAAGCTGAACTAGGTTGCAGAACAGTGTTAGATGGCAGCTTAAAATTCTTTGTAAATTCTGGAAACAAATAATGGGATCCTCTCATCTGTACAACAACATGCCTAAGAGTAGATAAATCCAACTAAATTGGTAGCATCATCTTGCAAAGCACCTTCTCCCTAGCAAGGTGGTCACACTGGGTGCTACCCCAAGAATACATGATGCACATCTCCTTTTCCTCTTGAAGATAATGGTAACTTAATTCTGATACTGATGCTATAAGCCTACTATGAACAGGAAGGGTGAATATGACTTCATACAGTTTTATATTTAGTTTTGGTGTGGTGGCTATCAGAAATGAAGCCAGCTAAAGCTCTAGGCAGTCCAAGATGATAGCTTAATCTAAATAGGAAATTAAAACAACTTAAAACACAAGGCAGCCAATAATATCTCAAATATTTTATTATAGGTTTGTAAGAGGACATAATCTGAAAACTAAAATTATGTAAAACAGTTTTGCAACAATTAATTTCAAAAAAATCTATTATTTTTCATCTCAGCATTAACATACCCGCAGGTATATATTTTAATATGATTTAATAATGAAATACTTTACTTTAAAAATTATTTTGGGATAATCACCATAAACGCATTAAACAGCAATTAAGCTAATGTCACTTTTTGTCCTGGTTTGAAACTTGCTCCACTGGGCCCTTTCCTCTTTGGATTGCGAAAATTATCGTAGCTAAAAAACAACAATAGTAGTGCATTACCACCAGAACTATGCTTTGTAAGAAAAAGTATTCAGGTGAAATCTAAAGAAGGCCAAACTCATAAGTAAAACCAGAAATACCTAAGAGGCTTCTTTGGCATAAACATTTAAAAGTAGAAGTTAACGTTTTTATTAGCATTATTCAACTCCTTCTTCCCCATTCAGGAAAACTTAACAAGCAATAAACAAATCCATTATAGTTAAATAAGAATTTTAAAGTAATAACAATCAGAGCAAATAACCTGTAACTAAGAAAATGTTTAACGTCCACAGAAAACTTTTTTACAACATTTGTTAACAATCACTGGCAAGCTTTGGCAGACTTCTCTTGGAAGCAGAAGCAGCTAGCAAGCCAATGTGGCGTAGTGGTTAGTGCTGAACTAGGACCTGGGAGATCAGGGTTCAAGTTCCCACTTGGCCGTGGAGCTTACTGGGTGACCTTGGGCCAGTCACTGTCTCTCAGTCTAACCTACCTCTCAGGGTTGTTGTGGGGGATAAATGAGGAGAACTGTGTATGCCACCCCAAGCTCCTCAGAGGAAAAAAGATGTGATATAAATGCAATCAGTCAGTCAGTCAGTCAGTCAGTCAGTCAACAGTACAAATTGCTGCCACTACTAAGGGCAACTGAGGGAGATGATAAGCATATTCCTGGATGTCACAATGAGGAACTGGAAGCAGGAGCTGTGAGGCTGGAATCATACAGCAGCACAGCTGCTGGCAGGTCAACATGACCATGACTTCAATAATCATCCCTGCTTAAAAAGGTATTTCAAACATTTTACAGTGATAGCAAATGGTGCTCACACTGACGGGATATAATTTCAAGCAATTTCCCCTCCCTCTTGCAGCCCCACACTTCAAATCTGTTTCAGAGGTTCCTCCAGCACTACCTTCCCCAAGCAGATTTTTTTTGGGGGGAGCCTCCCCTTTCCGCTGATGGAAGTCTTCTGCCAGTGGACAGAACAACACTGGATACAACATTTAGGGCCCACCATTGAAAAGGAATTTAAAAGAAATTTCATATGCATTTGATAGAAAATCTCCAGCCATTTTAGACGAGTGCCTATCAGTAATCTGTAAGATAATAAAACTTATGTTTCAGGCTTTGGTAGCACAGCCTCTAGGGCTCCATGTATATACCAGCTTCTTTCTCATACAATTTCACTGAAACCTCTCGCCACACTACACTTCAGTAAAGTCTTCAGGATGTGTAGACACCTTAAGACAGAAAATGGTATCTGTGTGGCAATAGACTAATAACAGCAACTGTTCCAGAACATGTGTGAGCATATTTTTAATATTAATAAATAATTTGTGTGATTTCCTTGACACAAGGTACTTACAGTTCAGTAAAATTATTCCAGTCGTCTTGACTAATAGATGGCTTTGTGTTTCCAAGTGCAGTCATCAGGTGAAGCTGAGTAATGCTTAAAGTGTTCTTGCTGGGTACTGATGATGGAGGCGTGACTTCCTCCTGAAAAAAAAAATTACATTAAGGGAAAGTACTATAAAATACTGTATTTCACTCCCTGAAATTGACAATGGCCCAGTTCATAAGTTGGGGCTAACTTCGATTTGCAGTAACCATAGACTAGAGACCAGACTACAGTGTATACACTTATGTATACAGGCAAACCATGATTTAAGCTGTGCTTTTTCTTCCCTGCCTTCCCCAATATGCTATCCTTTCTGCAGGTAAATTGGCATGTGTTGCTTGGTTACTATTGTTTGGCAACCCTATGCAGTGTGTGTGTGTTGGGGGGGGGGAGATAGTGAAGTCTAGGAACCTCCAGCACAACTGACAACAGGCCAATTATGCAGAGATCCCCACTCCATGGCATGGTGACCTGAAGAAGAAGTGCAACAAGTGTAATCACGGTTTCTCAATCAGAAAATAATACCAAACCACAGTTTGCAGAAACCAATCTGGATGTCTTGACTAACCATAGTTAAGGTCTGTAATCTATAGTTTGATGTATGTCTTAACTGAGCCAGTGAGTTTGTCTGAATGCTTCAGGACATTCTCTGAGGCTATGTTTCTTTTGAAATAGCAAAACTTTGCAGTAGTTACTATTACTACTTCTACAACAGAACATTTCTAAAGATCAAAAGAATTAACAAAAAAGTCTTCCATACCCCGTTTTTGCTTCTGTAGTTGGCCTTGATAGCATTGATTTCAGCCCTGAGTTGCTCTATCTGTTCTTGATTAAGTTCTTGATAACCTTCCTGTAAGGCTGTTCTTAGAATTGGGGGCTGATAGGATACTAAATCCTTCAGAGAGATGCTAGCTAAATCATGATTTATGGAGTTTGGTCCCGAGAAACACTGAGAACTCTGTAGAGACAAGTGGGTGGGTGGTGTAACATAATACCATTATTATTATAGTCAGCAATTTTGTGGTTACAGTTACTAATATTTCAGTAATGTTTTTCACAACAACAGTTACATTACCAAAATTATTTATCAAACAATATAAGCTTTAGGAAGTATTATGTTGATCAGATAACTTATTAGTAATATGAAAGTTTAAGTATGAGTATGTTTCATTTCTAAATACTGCACATTCATAGGGGATTCTCCCTTGATCAATTCTCATGGGGGTGGGACAGGTTCTCATTGTTTTCCCAAAAAGAAAAGGACTTGTTGCTGCTTTTGGTCAAGGAAGAATGAGTTCATATTTCAAGTTTATGTTACTCAGAATTTATATCTTTCACCCAGTACTGACATAGATTGAATTAGCACTGTTTTTCCCCAATTACATTTAGATGCTAGAATGTTTCCTCTGACTTTACAGCATCAATTAAGCAAAAGCAGCCAGCTACCATTTCTGAAGCAGTTCCATTGCCGAGCTCTGATTCATAGGAGCTGCCAAAGTAAAGACGATAGATGTTGGACCTTGGATCTTCTGGAAGCAGCTCACACATCTCAAGAGAAACTAGAGATTGCTCCAAGCCTCCTTCTCCATCTCCAGCAGAATCATCTGATCCACTGCTTTGATTTAAGAAAACCATCGATGATAGACTCAGATCGCTATCTGAGCTAGAACCTATTTCCTGCGGATGGAAATTAACAAAATTAGAATTTCCAACTCCGTAGCACTTCCCTCATTCTGGATGTCTGTGTGGCTCTTTATCTTCTGGTCTTCTGGCAGGGAAGAGCTAGCAGTGTGCTGAAGTTAGCCGTGTGCTCAGGACTGCAATACATCAAGGACCATGGCTCACCATATGAACAACTCAGGACCCTCATCACCTGAGGCCCTTCTTCGTGTGCCTGCCCCACAATAAGTTGGGAAGGTGGCAACACAAGAATGGGTCTCTTCTGTGGTGGCTCCCTGTTTGTGGAATGCTCTCCTTAGGGAGGCTGATCTGGTGCTTTCATTACATATCTTTAAGCACCAGGCAGAAACATTCTTCTTCTCTCAGGTTTTTGGCTAATTAAACAATATGTGGCCTTTTAAACCATGGGGGTTATTGTTTTGTTTATTATGTTATGTGTTTTTGTGTTTTTTAAATTGTAAACTGCCCTGTGATCCTTGGTATGTAAATTTGCTGTTCAAATAAAAGCAGTCATAAATCCTTAGGCATGCTAAAATTCAGATCTTTGGATCTCATTGTACAACAATATCACAATCAAATTGCTGCACATCACCATAACATTTCTAGGCACCACTCCTGAAAAGCCAAATTACAGTAATTGGAATATTAAGTATTTTAGTGCCCAGGTTACCAGTTTCAGATTGTGGCCAAGCTACTGGACTTCCTGCACTTTAAGATCTGCTTCAGTGTCTCCCCTGGTATGCCCATCCCCTAGATTGCTAAGCTGAGTGGCCACAAGGGAAAGAATCTTCCCATGGACCTGCATCGAATTTCTATGTCTCAGGATTTCCAGAACGCCATGAAAAACTATCTTTCTCAACTGGCCTTCCATGCATGATGGTTTGGTTGAGTTGCATTATTTTTGGCTCTGTTAAAAAAAAAAAGAATGTTGATGAGTTTTAGTTTTAAGTCTGAAATTTTATATTACTTTATTTCCTTTGGATATTTGGAATGCAAGTCATTTGGGATTTGTTATTTGCCTGGAAAAGCAGCCTATAATTATTAGTGAGAAATAATTTTACCATTCAAAAATGTTATGGGTAGCAAACTCTTAAGGATTTTTAAGGAAATCCTTTAAATTTCAGTGCACTTACCTGGGGCAAAGTTGAACCAAAATTAGCATGCACGGCCTCCAATTGTGCATTATACAGTAAAGCTTTTAGGTCTGCTCCTGTGAAATGTTCTGTTTTTTCTGCCAAATGCTGAAAATCCACATCATGTGCCAGAGGGAGAGAATGACTCAGTGCTCTTAAAATTTCCAATCGGGAAGCCTAAGGAAATTAGAAGTAACCCTGTTAATAAAATACTGATTTCTTGCCCTTAGACAGTACTTAATGTTTTGTTTTTTAGTCTTCCATGTATTTTTCCAATAAGGAAAAGGGCACTGGAGAAGCTAAAACAACATGTGGGAAGGACCCAGTGATGTAAATATTATTTTGAATTTTCTATACATTTTCAAGCATCTCTTCTCAACCATAAGGACTTGCAAACTTGCTTTTTATAATAGCACGATGAGATTCTTTGGAAGCCAGATTCTGTACCCACTACCACATTCTGATCTCTTTTTTTTTTTAAACACACCTGTAGATCATAGAATACACACACCAATGCCTACAGACGACAGCATCAAAGCTAAGATGAGAAAGGCCTGAGAGAAATCATTAGACTATGCAAAATCATTGCCTTGACATAGAATTCTACCACCACCAATCTAATGAAAAAATAAAATAGAATCAAACTTGAATCTGTTTCAAAACGACTTCATCTTATGTTCATGGAAACTCAGCCATCAATATCATGGAATGGACATTAATCCACATAGAAGTGAGTCTTCCTTTCAATATTTGGTACAGTGTTTTGTTTCTTACCTGATCAGGATGTGGACAATACAGACACTTATCCAATCGGCCTGGTCTCAACAGAGCAGGGTCAATCAAATCAGGGCGACTAGTGGCCGCTAGTACATAAACTCCTTAGAAAAAGAAAGTGACTTTATTAATAAAATGCCACCTTAACCTTTTCCTGGAAGAAACAGAGATGATTTGATCATTACCTTCTAAGCCTTCTACTCCATCTAGTTGAGTCAGCAGTTGATTAACAACACGGTCAGTTACACCAGTGTTATCATGACCTCTTCGAGGAGCGAGGGAATCAAATTCATCAAAGAAAAGTATGCAAGGCTTGGCTGCCTGTGCTCTGCAATAAATACAACACAATTAGGACAAAAGGAATAAACTGACCCTGCCAAGATTGGACATGTGATATCAGCAAGTCTTGTTATTTCACACCTCCCCAACATACACTTACTAAGCCTGTTTCTTCTCCACATTACAAATCCAGCATCTATTTTCAGCACTACTTACAAAAACAGAATCTATCAGCAACACCATAAATCTGGATCTAACCTGTTAAATACATCTCGAACTGCTTGTTCACTTGCTCCAATGTATTTGCTGAGCAGTTCTGGTCCCTGTAAAAAAAAAAGAGAGAAAGAGAAGAATACTCTCTGCAACCTGAGCTATTTAATTAATCAATACTTATAAAGTAAAGTGTATAAACTGTGGCATAACATACTGTAATAAAGTACTGTTTGGGCTATGGCAATTACAGACAGTTTAAAAACATTACAAAACATAGGTTTCCAAAGGAACATACCTTGAACATTAGACTGGTCCAGTAGTTTCTACTTATGATCTACAATACTGGGATCACATTAACACTGCTTATTAAAGAGCGGGCAGGAGGGGGAGGGGGAGAACAAACACACAGAAGGACAGAAAGGAATTGAAACCCATTAAGTAGTGCGCCCAAAAAAAATCTATGGCAAAAATGAAGCTACTTTGCCCAAGGGTTTAAGGTTGCTGTTTGGACTGTATTGATTTGGACTGTAAAAAATTGGACTATTTTCTTTAGGTTAAATACCATGGGTCATAATCCAGATATGTTCATATGCCATATTTATGTGTGCATCACAAACACAAAAAATTACTAAAACATATGAAAGCTTCTGAAAGACAAACTGTAGCATATAATTTTTATCACCTTATTGGATTCTGACTTATGGAACACATCTTAGTATTTTCAGTTACTGCAATAAATTCTGAAAAATCTCACATTCTTACCTTGATGCTGATAAAATTCATTCCACTTTCTCGGGCAACTACACCTGCTAACAAAGTTTTCCCTGTTCCTGGAGCCCCATATAGTAAGATTCCTCTTCTTTGTCGTATGGGCAGGTTTGCAAATAATTCTGGATACTGAAAACATATGAAGTCTTTAGAAATTGCGTCTGCTTTAAAAAGTATATGAGGTTTAAGAACCTCTGAGCAGGGTAGCTAAGTGTGAAAAATTGGATTCAGCCTACAGTATGCTGAAGAGGCCAGAGATCATCTTGGAAGTCTCTTAGTGCAGACAGAGGTCATGGATCCTGAGCTTCCATAACCACCACCCACTAAGAACCACCATTGGCAGGACTGGCAGCAGCAGCAGCAGATATGTTCTATGCTTATTGGTAATGTTTTATTATCTTGCTAATGACGCTGCTTTAAATGTGCATTTTATATTGGACTTTCTTTAGCAATGTTTTCTTTTGAAATGTTTAAGATTATTATTTTTTGTTAACTTTGCTGTGTTAAATGTGCACTATGTCATTGACCTCTTTTGTAATGTTTTGTTTGAAACCTTTAAGGTAGTATTTTAATATCCTGTTAATTACGTTGCTTTGAGTGTATACTTGCTTTTCTTCAGTAATGTTTTAAATCAGAAATGCTTTATTCTGGATTGTTTTCTTTGATGCGTCAATGCAGATTGTAAATCGCTTTGAGATTTTTTTTCTTTAAAAATATTACCATAAGTGGTATAGAAATGAAATGAATAATAATAATAATTCATAACCCTAACCCTATTATTATTCATGTAGTTCCATGATTACTATTATGATATGCTCCATAATATCAATTTTGGCAAAATCCATCTGTGGTGGAACCAATGAGTCACCATAACATCTCTATGCTTATTTTGAAATGCGACTAAATGCATCTATATATAGACTAACATTTGCATGAGTGTTTTATCAGCCACAGGTGTTGGGTGTTTTTCTGCATTTCCAGGCTTCAGTTTAGTCTGCTGGGGCATGAGCATTACGAAACAGTCCAATAATGATCAAAGAGCCATATGCATATTATTGATATAAAGGTAAAGGTACCCCTGACCGTTAGGTCCAGTTGCGGACGACTCTGGGGTTGCGGCACTCATCTCGCTTTACTGGCTGAGGAAGCCGGCGTTTGTCCGCAGACAGTTTTTCCGGGTCATGTGGCCAGCATGACTAAGCCGCTTCTGGCAAAACCAGAGCAGCGCAAGGAAACGCCGTTTACCTTTCCACCGGAGCGGTACCTATTTATCTACTTGCACTTTGACGTGCTTTCAAACTGCTAGGTTGGCAGGAGCTGGGACTGAACAACGGGAACTCACCCCGTCACAGGGATTCGAACTGCCGACCTTCTGATCAGCAAGCCCAAGAGGCTCAGTGGTGCCCAGTATCAATACATTGGTCTTGGGGTGGTGATTCATCAAAGCCCAAAAAATCTGCCCCACAATACCACCTGCGTCTCTATTTTTGTCTATTATTTATATAGACAAAAACAAAACACACAGAGTTTTATTTCTGTGGTCTTGTTCATAACTACTTCAAATGTGGTGTGTACGGATCTCTGCACATATAGTGGTATACCTTCTCTACCTCATATTGTCATGTTGGCTATAAAAAGAAATAGTCTGCATTCAAAGAGTCCAAAGAATGCCCCATAAAATGGGAACTTTTTTTAAAAAAAAGATTGCATGGACTTGGCACACATAAAAAGTATGCATTTTTTCACCATGCCTGATGCAAGGCAGCTGAAGATAAGGAAAATACACCCCTAGCAGCCACTGATGAAGAGGGGTGCCATTATTAACCTGGCCTCCTGGGAGCAGCACCACTGCTATGTACCAGAACGTAGAAGGGCAAGGCAGGGTGATGCGGGACACCCGTATGGCTTCACTGATGTGCCCACGCTGCCCTGCACTGTCCCTGGGCCTGGCTGTCATGCTGCTTACAGGATGCCAGGTCTGTAGCACCGCTGCTCCCTGCTGGCAACTCTGGATAACTGCCTCCAACACTGTGCATAGTCATTCAATTATCTGAGGTAGATAAGCCACCCAGGCTTCTTCGTGAACCTTCCTGCCTTAATAATCCTCAGCTGTTGCATCTTCATTCTTTCCTCAGCTCTGCGCATAACCGTCAGGGATGATCTTCTAGTTTATGCCCTTTAACATACCGTTGCTGAGAAGCTGTAACGTTCTCCTCTCCAGCTTCTGCAAACTTACATATGAATGAGAAATGGCTGTACTATGGGTGCATATTTGTCCATTTTGGTTTAAGAAGCTGTCACCCCCTCAAGCCAGAACCATCAAAGGTCTGTGTTCCTACAAACACCTACCAATGACAGACACAACTGTAAGAGAAAAGTACCTTGGCAGGCAATTGGATAGTATCTATAAGCACTTGCTGTATCTCCTTGAGACCACCAATTCTATCCCAGCCAAACTCCTGAGGCTTATGGAGGTTAACGTTTCTCAAAGATGTTGGAGTAAAACCTTCTAAAGCTTTTTGGAAGTCTGATGTTGACAGAATCAAATCTGTTAAAATGGATAAACACATTCACTTTATGATTTTTTTACACCGAAATATTACATTATATTATACACACTTTTTTCTGAATACTTCATAAAATTATTATACATACCTTCTTTTTTACACGTTCCTTTGGTAGAAACACATGAGTGTACAGCACGTTCAACTAACATTGTCAGATCTCTAGCTACAAATCCTTCTGTTTCCTTTGCAATTAGATGGAGATCAAGATTACAAAACTTGTCTATATTGGAGTCAAGTTTATTTTTTATTATGGAATGAAGTATTTCACATCTTTGTCCCTGGAAAAAAAAATACAGCAAATTTATCTGTAGCCTAACTTCAAAGAATTGAAGAAAAATAGGCAGACTGGCCAAATTTCAAATTAATTAAAAGGGACAGATTCTGAAGAAATAATAAAATGCAGATCTGTGCATTCAACATACAATATCACATTTTATACCGAGATCTTAAACAAAATTACTGGGAATTAGATTGCATGGTTTTAAGATGCTTTGATTAAAACATAATTTATTGCTTTTACCTGATTTGGAGCCTGGATATGTTGGAAACTCTGAAATATGTGAATTCCTTGAGCAGAAATCATGGAAGAATGTAGTGACTGTTCAGATAGGCTTGTGGCAATGAGTGCGATCAAACTGTGCATGGAAATAACTTCTTTTATCATATCTGTCAAAACTAGAAACAGAAATACAAATCAATTCAAACTTCATGGATTGATGGCCATATAAAATAGCAGCTACCTCTCAATTTTAGTGTTACAGAAACAGCATCTTCTTTTATTTCAGTGCATTGTCTGTTCCAATAAAGTTCCAGAAGCTTGTAATTTTGTTGGTATCAGCTGTTAATAACCTAACAAAGCACATTCCCACACTGTATCCAGAAGTATTACAGCACAAGCATATACTTATCTACTCATAAGTAAGTCCCCTGGAATTCAATGGGTTTACTTCCATATAAAGAATTACAGCTTTAATATAAAAGAGCAAATCATAACCTTAACCATAACACTGTACCAAATGCTGAATATATTGTTTATAACCTGCAAATACACATACACTATGTAGAGTTGTGCTAATTACTAAGATTATGCAAGTGCTGGATTATGCTGTTTCTTTCAGAAACATTCAAAAGCTAAAGATCAATATTACTTGGGCCAGGGCACATTCCCAGAGGTGGCTATTCTTTTTAGCATGGGGACTGCATGGCAGCAGTGGGTGTAGCAAAAAGAACAGCCATGGCCATTGCATACTCTTTCACACACATATCAAAGCACATCTAAAAACAAGCAACAGAGCTCCCCATTCTGCAGTTGATCCGTTCAGATCAAGAGGAGAAGGGAATGTGGTTTTCTCCACATTGCGTGGAAAATTCATTTCAAAGTTTAAAATATTGCTAGCTTTCATGAAGCTATGAACAACACATTGTGATTTATTCAGGACCTTGTCATTTATTCAGATGTTTCCAATCACAGGACAGTTAAAGCAAAAACAACTCAGTAATGGTTGGTAAACCATTACCATGAGCAAGGCGAGTACTCTGGACAGCTTCAGGACTGTTCTCATGCTCCGGAGCAAGGGGTACTCCAACTATGTGATCAAGGTCATCTAGCAAAACAACAGATGGTTGTTTCCATCCTGCCTCTAGAAAAACTTCTTCCAGTTTTTTCCGTATGTTTTCTAATCTCTTTCCTGAAAAACAAATATAGTGATTAGAACGACACAGAAGAAAAATGTGCAAACTTCCAATACAATTTATGATTTGGCAAGATTATGCGTCAGAGACTAGCTTGTATTTGACTTTTTCATTATACCAAGAGGTCTTAAAACTACCCTATTGTGGATCTCCTTTAAGATATTTCCTATCTTCTATCTGCTGAACATATAAGGAAAGCTGGTGCAGAATAATATAATTCCCTCTGCTGCCATAAACTCACAGAATGGTCACAGGCAAGCCATTCTCTCAGCCTCAGTCCTCCATCAGCAACATGTGATGCTGCTGTATGCTTCATATACAGACAATATTCTTGATGCTGCTTTTGAAAGAGATTTTGTAAAACAGGAAGGTTCTGGCTCCTACCTGCTTATGTGACCAATCTAATAACAGCAAGGCGTAAAATGTGAATATTAAACCAGTGGGGAGGACACAGAGTTTGGGCATAAAACCCAAGTTCAAACCTACTGGGTCGCTACAGACAAGACACATTTTCAGTATAGCCCAAACTCTTACCAGTTGTTGCTATGATTAACAAAAACACTAGGAATAGTATTTATTTATTATAAATATTATAATAGTTGCTTTTCTCACAAAATGACCCAAAGCAACTTACATTAAAACCAAATAAAGAACTTCCAATAAAAATCTAAAAACAAAGCTGAACAGATAAAACAGATCAGGACTTGCTGATCTCACCCAACTAAAAGGGGCCACAATGCTGCCATTAAGAAAAAAGTACTCACCTGGTGCCCAAAAACAGATAAGGGTGGTGCTAGGCATGTCTCCCTGGGTAGAGCAGATCACAAGCTGAGAGTCACCACTGAAAAGGTCTGATCTAATTAACTTGGTAACTTACCCTTTTAGTTTAATTGTATTCTGAAAATCCTACAAGAAGGGAGACGGTTGTACCCATACCTCTTAAAGCTTTGCAGTCAACTACTTCCACGTGGGCATCCAGTCTATCAAATGCTTCTTTGCAGATGGCTTTTGCTAAAGTTGTCTTGCCACTTCCCTGTAAAATAAATCAGGGCTAAAAACTCCTAAAATAATACCCAGATTGAAAAACTATCAAAGTTTGCTACTATGGTTTTCTGTTTCTGTAATATTTAACCTGGTGGTGTAAAATCATGCAGATTCAATGCAATCTGTTCAAATCTACCAGAGCCAATGTTTATTTATAGCCCTTGGAAAAACAAAGCGTGTATGTGTGCATGCACATGCACAATTTGCTTTCTTCCCCTCTCTAGGGGTAAGGGGAAAGTGATCCAAGGGTGGAGGGAGAGAAGCATGCAGCTGGAGGAATCTCCATGGCACTCTCTCAAAATTCTAAATGTACTCACACGCTCAGAAAGATTGACAACCACTTGAATTGGACTAATGATAAAACCCAGAATTTATTGGGTGCTAAAACAAAGAAATGTAAAAGTTTTACCTTTGCTCCAGTAATCAGAATACCTCCACTGCATAGTCCTGCAGATATGGGAGCTAGCTTTTGAGACAGTGGTCGTTTCAAAAGGCTGTGAGATACATGCTTCAAAGAAGATACTGCTAAATTATCAACTCCTCTGCAAAGGAAATGTTAACAGAATTGAGTGCCTTCTCATTGTACTGTAGTCAAATTAAATCATATAAAATTAAAAGCTTGGCTATTTTAGAGTACTCTCTGTCTCGATTATTTATAGAACTGTAGCCAATGACCCAGTTGCAATATTTGCTACTGTACTGCACACACTGGTGGCAACTGCAGAATAATGTCTGCCATCAAGTATGTCAAACATTCATTTTGCAAAAAGTTTCCACGTATGTGAAGAAATAATCCTGCATACGACTGCACTATTTGCTGCACCCCATTGTATGTGTGTTCAGATAGACCAACCACACCAGCAAAACCTGTATTAGAGGGCACAGGTGTGCCAAATACTTGCCCAATTTCTGAGTCATGTGATTAGAAGAAGAAGAAGAGTTTGGATTTGATATCCCGCCTTTCACTCCCCTTCAGGAGTCTCAAAGCGGCTAACATTCTCCTTTCCCTTCCTCCCCCACAACAAACACTCTGTGAGGTGAGTGGGGCTGAGAGACTTCAAAGAAGTGTGACTGGCCCAAGGTCACCCAGCAGCTGCATGTGGAGGAGCGGAGACGCGAACCCGGTTCCCCAGATTAAGAGACTACCGCTCTTAACCACTACACCACGCTGGCTCTCTATATGTGATTAGAACTATATGTGTGTTTAAATCTTGGGCTAATCTAATGTTCTCTTTAGCTACGACGTTACTGACATCTAAAATGCTTCATATTTATATTACACATTTATTATTTATTTTTGCACAGCTTTTAATTGTTGATTTTTTTATTTTAATTTGTGATAGTATTAAAATGTCTCACCCTAAACAGTTCAGACCAAACCATGGAAGAAGTTGCTCACAAGAAGATTGTGCACCACTGCCATTGGCTACTGAGGTCATAGGATGTACCAGAACCTACACAAAAGAAGACAGTCACTATTTAGACGTGAGGGTGTCTTTTTAGAACATGCTGTGGGGGGGATGGGTAGAGAAATACTGAATACATACTCCAATAAAATTCAGAATGGGATTTTACTGTAAGAGATCACATAGAAGAAACTTGTCTCCCAAGAAGCTCAGGATCGTAGTGGGTTTGTCCTTTGGATAAATAGCCATAAACAATTTTTAAAAAGTATCTAATTACTACACTACATTTAAAATACCAAGTGATTTTCAGATTTCCTTGTATTCCAAATCCATCCAGACTCTATGGCAGCCTTCCCCAACCCAATACTCTCCAGAAGTTTTGAACTACAACTCCCAGCAGTCCCATTCAGCATGGCCAATGGTCAAGGGCAGTGGGACCTGTCGTCCAAAACATCTGGTTGGTTAGTAGAAGCAGGAAAGCTGCTGTACAGTTTTCACTCCATCAATTCTACAATGAAAATTAAAGTTGTCATTACAGTATAGAAAACTGAAAATTAGAAAACAATAAACACACTTCAAAAATCAGGAAGTGAGAGAACTACAAGCTTGCTTTGGAAGATGGGGGCAGGTTGCTGCAAAACCTTTCCTTAATCTTCTTAAGGGAACTTGAATTTATCATCCAATGATGTTCATTGTGACTGAATTTATGTACAGATTATCATAAGAGTCTCCTCTCCTGCAATGCTTCATGTACAATGAGTCAAAAACCAAAACAAATACAAAAGATACCCTAATAAACAGAATTGCACTGTTGATATAATTTAAGTTATTGGATACCTGAAATAAGTGATATTTACTTGCATATTTGTCTTCTGCAACAAGCTGGGACTCAGGATGTAAGTATTTTTTGCCTTCTCCTCTTCAGAAGTAATGACACTGAGAACAAAGTCCTCCATACCTTTCAAAACATAATGGACACATCAATTTGCTTCTGATACAAAATAGTAAATTTTAATACCTTGTAGATCTTGTATTATACACTGGTAAACCCTAGCTCATGCAAAAGTGTTTCAATGTGTATGTAAGTATTTTTGTGGCTAATTACTTTGATTCACTGGCAAAGACCCATTTAATGGTTGACCATAGCTGAGAATATGGATCTTTATTTATTGAGAGCACCTTTATTTAAATACAATAGTTAAGTAACATATTGAAAAGACAATGATGAATAACTCATGATTTTAATTGATTTTTTTAAAAAAATCAAATATATTTTCATAATTGGGTAGAAATATATTCACAATCACTGCTAAGGGCAGTTCAGCTTACCATCTTTAAGAGCTAATTGTATATCATTCGTGCCTGCTATTAGCAAAGGAAGTTTGCTATAATCCTCTATCCACAAATTAAAGGCATTTTTAATTTCATCGTCACTGATATCTTTATTCTAAAATGAAGGATGAGAAGCATTGTTAGTTCAGTAAATATTCCTAACACTTTCACACAACAGACATTTGCTCATTCAAGTATACAAGGGTCAGAAGTGCTAAGAACTGAGGCAAGTCATTATCTGAGGATTTACTAATGGCCCCAGTTTTATCCAAAATATGATTACCTTCTTTATTATTTCCTAAGGAAAAATCTATACTGAAAAAAAAGTTTAAATATTTGATTTGATAGTGTTCAAGCTCTTAATTGTATCTACAATAACCATTTTTGTTCACTTGTCTAAATCAGGGGTTAGTAACCTTTTTCAGCCGTGGGCTGGTCCACAGTCCCTCAGACCATGTGGTGGGCCGGACTATATTTTGAAAAAAATAATAATGAACTAATTCCTATGCCCCACAAATAACCCAGAGATGCATTTTAAATAAAAGGACACATTCTACTCATGTAAAAACATGCTGATTCCCGGACCATCTAAGGGCTGGATTTAGAAGGTGATTGGGCCACATCCGGCCCCCGGGCTTTAGGTTGCCAACCCCTGGTCTAAATAAACTCCTTATATTCTTATGAAGAACTGGTAATCATAGGTTGATAATGTCTTTGGAAAAAATTGTCTCAAATAATAGCATAATGCAATATGAATTTCACCAACTTGTAAAGACACATGGAAGCAGCTTAACAAATAATTACAGTCAAGAATGCAAACTCACTAAAGATTTTTTGGGATACAATCTAATAGATGATGGAATTTTAGGATCCAAGTTCACTGATGTGATTCTGACAGCTGAATGCATTTCTATGTGTAGTCTCCCTCTCAACCCTTCTGGTATCTGAAATAAAGTTAAGAAAAAAAAGAAATATGAAAGAATAAATGCTGAAGACTATTCTACACATTTCACACTTCAAAGGTATATCCACCAGGGTTGTACTCAGAGTTTGTATAACTTAAGAATGACTTAATTTTTTAAGATTTCAAATGTACCTGAAGATTTCAAATACCCTGACTGTCCATCAAATGTAATTTAAGACTCCTCAGTTTCAGTTAGTAAGGGAGTATAACAACTTCAATTAAATGGTTTGAAACTGTATGTTGGGCTCCACCCAGAGTGGCTGGGGCAACCCAGTCAGATGGGTGAGGTACAAATAAATTATGAATTATTATTATTGTTGTTGTTGTTATTATTTTCAGAATAGATCCTATTGAAGTTAATGGAACTATTATAAGACAACTATTGTGGCTTGGAGATGGTACCACTGTGATCCCAAGGATAAAAAAGGTAAAGGTAAAGGTAGCCCCTGCCCGTACGGGCCAGTCGTGACCGACTCTCGGGTTGTGCGCCCATCTCGCTTAAGAGGCCGGGGGCCAGCGCTGTCCGGAGACACTTCCGGGTCACGTGGCCAGCGTGACGAAGCTGCTCTGGCGAGCCTGCACCAGCGCAGCACACGGAAACGCCGTTTACCTTCCCGCTATAAAGCGGTACCTATTTATCTACTTGCACTTAAGAGTGCTTTCGAACTGCTAGGTGGGCAGGAGCTGGGACCGAACGATGGGAGCTCACCCTGCCGCGGGGATTCGAACCGCCGACCATACGATCGGCAAGTCCTAGGTGCTGAGGTTTTACTCACAGCGCCACCCGCGTCCCTATGTCTTTATAAATAATCCACTATAATCTGTAGATCTTATTTCCAAGTAACCATTTAAAAAGATGTAATATTAAGCAACGATTCAACACTTGACTTAAAATCTTTAATCTTCTGTAGGCTTCTGAAATTGGACTAACCCAAACTCTTCCGACATGCAGTTGTTCCATGTTGTTATTACATATTATAGCACTCTTTAGATCCTCAAATCCATTCCATATTATTTGTACAATAGATATCTCATTGGATTCTTGACTTTTACTAGGGCTGGATTGCTTTTTGTCTTCTCCATTGATCATCTGTTTTTCTTTCTTTGACATTACATTCTGCTTTGACTCTTGATGCTGCTGTCTTGGAGAGAGCAGTGTAGTGATTTTCCCGTAAGACACTTTAATATTAGCTTCTAAAGCAGGGAATTCTAGATTCCATGGAAATACATGAATGGCGTTGCATTTCTGAAATGTACATGTTGCCAATGTATTTTGCACACTGGGGGGCTGAATCTGGCATACTCTGAAAACAGAATCCATGTGAATCAAGTTTAGCAGCCCATCTTTGGCAGCATTCAGTTCACCTGTGTCACGAGAAGCCTCCTGTTCTTTGTCAGAGGAGAAAATGTTCCCAATTAAATTCCATATGTTTGGCAGGACACTTGCAGTTAATGACGCCTTTGCATCTGGCTTAGGCTCTTGGACTCCCGTATTTAAATTAGTTTCTTTGGCACATGATTCCTTAGTTGTTGCTCTTGGATCCAACATGGTTTTAGGAACATTGTCCTGTAAGATGTCACTTTTTGTGGAAGGCAGCATGGTGGAACTTCCTTCATACTGACGTACTTTGGGGCGTATGAAAAGCTCTGTACGAGCTTCCAGTCTCCCGTAAACAGCAGCAGGTTTTAGAGTAACTGGAATTAAAGAGGGGCAAGTTAATACATATGCCACCTTACAATTATTCCTGCAAAGTTGTAGGAAGACTTGCATGAACACTTACCAATCTGGATATAAATACAAGTGTGTTGTTCTACCCACACTGGGAAGACAGCTTTGGGAAACACTATTCGAATTTGGTCAAGAAGATGGCTTTCAAGTGAGAAAGCATGCAGCTCCTACAATACATTGCAGAATGTTAGAAAACATTTCATATTAGAACTCATTTGTGTTTCATAATGAAATTTGTATACTAAACTGGATCTGAACCAAGGAAAACAACAAGAGGAAACACTCAGAAAAAAACAGTAGAAGGTGGGGGGAGTGGGAGAGGACAGGAATGAAGAACACCACCCTGTTTAAAAGCATTAAGAGAGCTAAATAATTTAAATTTCTGTATTACCAGAATCTCCCAATCATCGGCTGAGAGGGGTTCCACTTCTACTTGCTGACAGGACAAGACTTGAGAACAGGGCTCGAGGAAGATCTGCCAGACAATAAACCTTTTTGAAAAAATACTCTCAATATATTTACATAAACAATGCAGTGGAGATGAAGTGAGTCATGGAGTTGCTGACAATGGGGGTGAACCACAAGCACTTGAATGTAACCAAATTGCATTATAAGTTTTTCACCATTTATTGTTCAGCAGTGTTGCTTGCTCCCCTTGGAAAATCAACAAACTATTTCCCAGCCTTCCTTTAAAAAGCAGTTTGTGACTTGGTTCAGGACATTGTCAAATGCTAAAAGGTTGGATAGAAGACACTTTTACATGTTCACGTTCATGCATCAATCAACTCACTAAATATGAACAAATCACCCTTATACAGAACAGCTGTAATTCATGCATGGAAGCAGCTCTCAACATCATTATATATTTCTTGATTAGGTCCTGTAGAAATAAGTGCATGCTGTGCCAGGCAAGGTAAGGGGAATCTCAGCTTTTAGAACCAGGGGTTGTGTACATAAGCTTTCAAACAAGTACTTTCAGTTCTGATAAACTTTTGGGGAGAGGGAAGGCTGATTCCAGTCACTGCTGTTTCCCATCACAGATCGTAGTTTTGCCACAGATCGTGGCAAAACTAACAGTACTCTCCATCTGTCATTGAGATCTTTGCACACAGCTGCCTTTGCACAGCTGAATACAAATAACCTGAAACTGGGGCCTGCATATTTTGCAGATACAAGGAAACAAAAATGTACAAATGAATAGAAGCCATAGAAAAAGACTCATTTCCAAAGTTACTTGCTCTATATTTTTGTCCCATTTTCAATGTTACCCTAAATGTTAAACACCAGCTCCTGCAATTCAGGTTTGCTGAACCCTTATTTACTAAAAAGAATTTTGACATTACTCAGTAGACAGATGGAGACCAATGATTATGAAATATATTTGCCTAGTTTAATATTCTAGTCCAGGCAAGAAAATAAAAGTCAACATTCCAAACCTGTTGCCCATCTTTGATGCCAAGTTTCTCTGCAAGTTGTCTGTTCATTTCTACAAAATTTCCAGCATGCTGACCACAATGTCTGATTTCTGTCCAGCCCAAGAAAACAGGCTGATTGCCCCAAGAAGCTTTCACAGCTTGATCCTGTTAATGCCACAGAAAACAGATAGATGTCAAATAGCATAGCAGCCTGTAGTACCCATAATTCTTTTTCCAGTTATCTATTATGTGAGTGTGCAAATAGCATCAAGAATTATTCAGCAAAGGGGAAGTTTATGTAACACATTTCTGTACAGAATTCTTATCTACAGGATACTGTATTAATCTTGTAGAAAACATACATTATTTGGAACACTAATGTGATTAGTGTGTCTTTCACGTTCGAGCAAATAAGTAAATGCAAGAGCTGTTCGACAGTGGAACAGACTTCCATGACAGCTGGCGGACTCTCCTTCCTTGGAGATTTTTAAGAGGTTGTATGGCTATCTGTCATGTATGATTTAGTTGAGATTCCTGCATTGCAGGGGGTTGGACTAGATGACCCTCAGGGTACCTTCCACCTGTGCAATTCTATGATAAAAAATTGATTTTTGGGGAATGCTAATGAAATTAGTGCAGTCCTGTGTTTGATTGGATGCATGTGCAGAGCTTTTCTATGAATGGGCTCCCTCATCTACTTCAATTGAGAAAATGACCCATGTCTCCAAAGAGATGTCTACAGTCAGATACCTCTACTGAAACAAATGGAAGAATTGCTGTGCTTGGTGGAGTTCCACAAACTCTGAAGCCTTTGTACCCAAACTGCTGAACCAGGCCAACAGTCTTGCCGTTTGTACACAATTTGGTCATACTCATCCTGTAGAAATTCCAAATGCTTTTCAGCCCTTATTTCATACGAACATGTACATTTTATACAAGGATTCACAACACGAATATAGTGCAATGGCAAAACAACTAACAATGCTGCAGCAGCTTAACAGGCAGGTGTTAATGACAAGAGAACATTGTGAAACTGTGCCTTCATCTACAAAGATGTATGTACAGTTCAATTCAGGGGTGGGGAACATGAGACTCTGCCTAATTTTATGCAAGCGGGAGGTGACTGGAGGAAAGAAGTGTGGATGGAGTGGCAGGAAGAGAGGGAGATAAAATGGACAGAGTGATGGAGTGGGGGAACCCTCTGCAAGTAAACAGTTCAGACCTCTGGCAAGGGTAATATATATTGGGAAGAAAGATGCTACAGAGGCCACTAACAGGCAACAGTGAAGCCTAACAAGCCATGAATCAAGGGTGTACCACTAAAAGTGCATTTGTTACTTATATATTTTTTGGCTACTATTGATTTTAATAACCTTTTAAACTGTTTTTATTGAGAACATTTGTTTAGACACAGAAAGCATATTTTTGTTCCTTTATGAAGCAAGCAGAGAAATTCAATAAATTGAGTTTTTAATTAATTTCAATGTCAGTAGTCCATTTCAAGAATATCTGCAAGATGGAATGGAAAAATCACTTCACATAATTCTTCTTTGCACTAAAGTTAAGAGTTTGTTCCACTAGTGTTACCAGGACCCTTACAGAAGAGCATCTCCTAATTTGATGCAGTAGCTGCGGTACCCTATACAGTATAAGGTAAAGCGGGGAGAGGATTCAACTCTCGTGCGCATGTCTGTGAAAGAGAGCAACAGTGTCAGATATGGGACACCTGTTCCTTCACGAACTGTGGGAAGCTAAAGGATGGCAGGTTCTCTCACGCCTAAAAGCTGCAGTGGCGACATAATGAGCGTGACATAACAAGAACCTTTAATTTTGTATCCTTCTACCTTCTGCCCTGCGAATAAAGTCTCTCACGGGCCCCATTGTATCCTGAACCCATTCACCTGAGAACCACACCCCATAGCGCCAAGATGCTGGAGGGCAAACAGGATTCCCCCGAGCCCCCCATTCCCCACTGCTGCCATAGCAACGGGACGTCAGGACGCTGGCAAGGCTGACGAGAAAGAAAGGGGGCGACTGAACGTCGCCAGAAGACGACGAGGAGAGCAAACGTGTGAACGAGACGGCTGCCCACGTTACCATAGCGACATGACATTGGGGGGGGAAGGCTGGCTGAGGAGATAGAAAAGGCCCTCAGAAAAACGAGCCAGGGCGAATTCCCATGATCCTCTCTGCCCGGATAAAGCCGCCCTCCCCCGCGTTCCTGTACCTGCTGCAGACGGAGGCTGGAAGCCAGCCCAGGCGGCAGGTGCAGGAAGCAGTCCCGGGCGCCGCTCAAGGAGACGCTCGCCGTGGCTGCCCCGGGGCCTCCCACCCCCCACATGGCAGGCGCCGGCCCTGCGACCGCGCAGAGCCCAGTGCGGCTCGCGCTAAGGGCCGCAGGACATGTACTTGCTGCTGCTGCCGCTGCTGCTGTTCCTTCCTGCTTCTCGAGCGGCCCACCCTCTTTGCCCGCTCGCTGTGATTGGCTGAAGCGGTTCGGCCCCTTGTTTTGTTTCCTGGCTCGGTTCAACTTTCACCCCCTTACCTCAGCCTTCCAATGAGAGCGCGTTACCTGATTTAGCTCTACCGGATTGGTTGTTTTTGTGGGAGGGGGGCGGGGAGACGGCGGGAGGAAGACGAGTGGCGTTTGGAATGTGCGACAGGAGCGGGCGAGGCGGGTGACGGGAAGATGGCGGCGGCCGGTAACCAGAGCGGCGGAGGCGAAGTCGGCGGCGTCTATCAGCACCACGCGCAGCAATCGATCTGTGCCTCGCGCGCCAAATATCGCGAGGGGCGCAGGCCACGCGCGGTGAAGGTAAAGCGGGGGCGGGGAGGACTCGGGCCCGCCTGCCTGCGTGTGTTTGCGCATCTCCCTTCCCCTTGTCTTCTGGCATCTTCCTCTGGAAGGCGGTATGCTAACACAAGTGACCGACAAAAATCAGTTGGAAACAGTGGGAGATCTCTAAGCGGCTGCAGGCAATCTAGGGGGGCGCATTGGGTGCTAGTTGACATGACTGGACTTTGTTGAAATAAACGCAAGCCCCATAACTACACCGCAAATAAAGCAAGGGATGGATCCTGAGAAAGTCAACGAACCACGTTGACAGGAGGAAATGGCCCGCCGAATGAGACCGAATTCCCTTCAGCATCTTGTTGAAAGCAGTAATGCTTCTGAATACCAGTTGCTGGAAGCCACAGGAGGGGACGAGTGCTCTTTGTGATCGAATCCTGCGTGTGGGTTTCTCACAGGCATCTGGTTGGTCAACTGAACAGGATGCTGGACCAGATGGGCCGCTGGCCAGATCCAGCAGGCTCTTGTTATTTTCGTATGTTTCTTCTAATGTCCAGCCGAATGCTCATGAGAGCCGCGAGAAAGGCATGCAGCTTTTCCTCCTCCAGTGACTGCTGTTTATTGATATACAGTCAAATGAATCAATTTATTTTGGTCACTGACCAGAGTGCTTATTGATATACAGTGCTGCCTCTTGAGTGTGGAGGCTCCAATTAGTTCTCATGGCTAAATGAAGAAGACACCCATACAGTTGTTTTCTGTGAAATTGTCTAATCTCCTTTTCAAGGGAACTAGGGGGTAATTCCAGCTCCCTTATAGATTATGCTGGTGATTGGCCACCTTCTGTAGTAGCCCCTACTTTGGAATTCTTAGTGTATAGCAAATAGTTTGCTTTATGAAAATACTTCTTTGCCAGAAGAGCGATTTGTTACTTGCAGTTTGGCTGTCTTTCTTAGAAGCAATTGTGTACTGTTAGGATTATTTTCTTCAATTGTCAAATATAAATTCAAGTATAGGTGATGCTGTTTCTCCCTACATAGATCATTCTATATCCGTATATGATGAATAAACTGTAGCAAATGCAGTTCTCCAAACTGAGGGATTGGCATGTATTTGTTGAGATGTTTTATTGTACTTTTATGCTGAGGTTGGATGTAAGCTCACTTCAGTGTCACATTTTCCTAGTATTCTAGGAACTCTCAACTGTAAGACGTTACTAAATTATCCTAATTATGCATTATTGCTTAAGAAAATAAGTATCATCTTGGATCAGAAAAAGGTACAGCATTCTTTCAAAGAATCTCTGCACCAGATATCCATTGATATTCCCCCACTATAACTTGTTTCGGTGTTGCAAAAAATGCCACACACATGCACAAAAGTTAGAAGAACCTAAGTGCCCTACTGGATTAAAGGTAAAGGACCCCTGACAGTTAAGTCCAGTCACGAACAACTCTGGGGTTGCGGCGCTCATCTCGCTTTACTGGTCGAGGGAGCTGACGTTTGTCCACAGACAGTTTATCCGGGTCATGTGGCCAGCATGACTAAGCCACTTCTGGTGAAACCAGAGCAGCATACGGAAACGCCATTTACCTTCCCGCCAGAGCAGTACCTATTTATCTACTTGCACTTTGATGTGCTTTTGAACTGCTAGGTTGGCAGGAGCTTGGACTGAGCAATGGGAGCTCACCCTGTTGCGGGGATTCGAACCGCCGACCTTCCGATCGGCAAGCCCTATGCTCAGTCGTTTAGACCACAGCGTCACCCGCAGTTCAGCATCCTGGCTGCTCCCCACAGTTGCCAACCAATTATGCCTATGGGAAGTCCAAAAGCAGCATATATGATCTATAAGGTGACATATAACCATCATGACCTTTGTAATTCTGTAGTTGGTGAAATATTTTCAATTTCTGGATGCACAAGGGCCATCCTAAGGGTACTTACCAAGTAATTAGTTTATTAAAATACCTATTTATTTACATCATTTGTATGCTGACCGATAACTAACATTTGCTCAAATATTATATAACCAATTTAGCTAAAAATTTAGGCTTGTTCTTAGCATCTTGGCCACAGTTGGCAACCATTATTAAATGATCACGCTCTGCTTCTCCTGTATAGTGCTCATACTAACTGAATTGCTTTACATTAGAGCTGTCTATGGACGATTGAGTTCAGAATAGTATAACACTTAAAAAGCATATTTTAACAAGCAAGTACTTGAGATTGTAACTGAGACAAAAAGTATTAATGTGGCTATGGTTTTTCAGGTTTACACTATCAACTTAGAATCTCGATATTTGTTAATACAAGGTGTGCCTGCCCTGGGTGTTATGAAGGAATTAGTTGAGCAGTTTGCATTGTATGGAACCATTGAAGAATATAACCCACTAGATGACTATCCAGCAGAAGAGTTTACAGAGGTTTACCTGATCAAGTTCCAAAAAATACAGAGTGCAAGGTATTTGTAATTTTTCAAAAATAGCCCATCTTCCTTTCCCCCATGACCCATAGTAACTCAGTGTTGAATTTTTTGTTAAGTAATATTTGTGTGTAAGTTAAATGGATTTTTGTGATGCCATAACTGAACTTTGTTTTAGGATCAAACAGATTTTAAAATGTTTGCTGCTGTAACTGGATAGTGTTTAATGTCTGACTTAACTTTCATCTTTGTTAGGATAGCCAAAAGAAAACTGGATGAACGGAGTTTCTTTGGTAGTTTGCTGCATGTGTGCTATGCTCCAGAATTTGAGACTATACAGGAGACTAGAGAGAAACTACAAGACAGGAGGAAGTATATAGCAAAAGCAACTAGTAGCAAAGGTTTGTGTCTGTATACTTCTCTAAAATTAAATGTCTTGGGTTTGTATGCTTAGTTAAATTTGAATTCATTCTGTATTACTCCACATCCACCACAGTATGCTATGCTACAAGGAAAGAGTAGAGGCAAACAACATAACCAGTGCCAGAGATATATGCAGGATGCAGTTTGAATAATAGTTTATTAAAAATCCTATGCCTTTAACGGATGTATAAAGCTGTAAGACTACAAGCATACTAGCCACCAGTCTGACAGAACTATTGCTCAATTGTCATATATAAAATATAAAGGAAACCCTATCCACTGGCTACTTAGTCTAGTAGAAAAATGTTTTGACTCTCTTGTACTTAGCCATTATTATGATTTAATTTATATCCTACTCTTCCTCCTAAAGAGTGTAGGGTGGCAAGCACCAACTTTATAAAACAAACCTGGCTCTTTCATTGTGATTTGTTCCAGGGTAAACTCAGGGCCAAACTAATGTGATATTTAACATACCTTTGCATTTAACATGAACTTTTTTGAACTGTAAATTGGTGCCATATGCCTCTTCCCAAACAAGCAGGATTAGGTCCACAACAGGTGGAAAGTTTAAACAGTTTTTCTCCTTGCAGTGTTTGTGGCAACACCTCTACTTTGGGAGGAACATTTCCATTTTGCCAATGAATTTTTTTGAGAATTAGCATAGTAGTTAAAACTAGTACAGTGGTACCTCGGGTTAAGTACTTAATTCGTTCCGGAGGTCCGTTCTTAACCTGAAACTGTTCTTAACCTGAAGCATCACTTTAGCTAATGGAGCCTCCTGCTGCTGCTGGAGCACGATTTCTGTTCTCATCCTGAAGTAAAGTTCTTAACCGGAGGTATTATTTCTGGGTTAGCGGAGTCTGTAACCTGAAGCATATGTAACCCGAGGTACCACTGTACTTGTCAACTCTAAAATATGAACGTTGAATTGTGCCTCCAGTGGCACAGTGGGTCAGTGCATCTGGCTGTGAACCAGAAGGTTGGTGGTTTGAGCCCATCCAGAGTCGCTGTGAGCAGGATTTCGGCATTGCAGAGGGTTTGACTAAATGACCCTTGGGAACCCTTCTAACTCCTATGATTCTAATACAAATGCCAGTATTAAAGTCAAATTATTCCATTGTAGCGCAGTTGTACTCAAAAGTATTTTTGTGTAAAAATATTAGGTAGTCAAAATGTTAACTGCTTGTGTTTTATGTTTAAGATCAACTGCAAGCAAAGAATTCCAATACAAGTTTTCAGAAGGCTGTGCAGCTAGATGCTTCTGGATCTTGTACATCTCAGGCAGCCACTAGTAACTGGAATCAATCTGTACATCTTGGTGATCCTCAGCAATCATCCTACTATGAATTGCCACTGAGAAGCGTAACATCTCCTTTAGGACAGCAATGTCAGAGTATGTTAGCAGCACCTCGGAATGTTAGTGACTGTGCTGAAGCAACTGAGTGTTCAGGCCAGAGGATAATAATGGCTCAGGGCTTGCAACAAGGAGTTCACAATACATTAACCCACTGCAACCCACAAAGAAAGGTTCCTTGTACTAATGGACTTGGCAGATTTATGCCTCGAACAACTCAGCTGCAGGAACGAAAGAGGAGACGAGATGAAGACAACAAACTTGCCCTTTTTGGAAAAGACATTAATAGTGAAGAAATAATTATTGGTCCAAGGTTACCAGAAACACCTAAAATAGACATGGAGGATGAGTCCTTGAACACCTCAGCAAACTTGATTCGTAATAAACTAAAGGAGGTATGCTATATTTTCAAAATCTGTGGTCTGTAGTTCTGAAATTGGATAGCAGTTGTTTATTTAAGGTGATAAGCTGCCCTTCTATGTCTTATGTTGATTTCTTAAGCATAGCTACTTGGGAGAGGAATGAAGGACAAAGGTGCCTCATATTCTTCTTGCATTAGAGAACTTTCATTTAAATGTTAATACTGTGCAGCTTAAGGGAAGGTTTGTAAAGTTGACTATTTGTGTTACTAGCTTGCTGGCATTTCTGTTATGGCTGTAGATTGGTCTAAAAATTATTAGCAAAAACAATGTTTCTTTGTATCCTAGGGGACCTCCTTTATTTTGGTTCTAAAAATAGTGACACAATTTGTAGGGTGAAATGTAAATCGAGAAATAGCTACAAGTCATTAGAAAATTTGCTTATTTGACTCCCTGCTGTACAGCTAGTTCAGTTAACTGTCTGAAAGATCTAGCTAGAGTAACTGCTTAATGAATAATTAAAATGTACTAAGTTTAGTTTCCTCTTTCCATATTAGGTTGTGGTTCCTGTTCAGACTCCAGTTCAAACTCCAGATCTGTCTGGTGGAATATCAGTGAATAGTCAAGCAAAGCCAACATTAAAGCAAAGACGACGAATATAGTTCTTACTAGAAAGTATAGCTTGATCTGGCAGAATTAAAGTATTTTTGTACATTTTATTTAATAAACTTAGCAATTATGCTAAAATTCAACTAAAATGTATGTTGTTCCATTGTTTTTGTAGTCCTTATGAATGTATTGCTTTACAAGAGTGTAGACACATCAAAATATTTTCCATTAATGTCTTACTGGTTTTTCTAGCCAGTATACTGAAATGAAGGCATTATGAAAATAGAGGAAAAGGTATAGAGAAAAATATTTCTGACTTGCCTTTACAAAAAGATTAATGGTATCCTTTTCAAGGACATTTACATAGTATAAGTCATTTGTAGAGCTACAGATCGGGACTATCTTGGAATGCTTGTGATTCAAATGCCATTCTGCACTGTAAAGTAAAATGAGAATGTTTTTTAAAATAAGTATTTAATATATGATTAGTCTTACACAATATAAAATACCTCTGAAGCTTAAAATATTAACACTATACTTTAACAGTAAAATTTTAATACTTTTCTCTTATATCAAGGAATCTTTATTATGGCCTATGCCCAGTGGGATTTCTGCTCCTTCCAGTGTGAACAGCAAACTCCCATGTCATATCACAACTTGTTCTCGAGGTGCCCATCAATTAAAAAAAACAAACCAGTTTTTTCGTGTTACTTGGGAGTTTCTGGGCTTGTGTTTCTCAAAACACCCATACCAAACTTCTTTCTATCCTGATTTTTCACACTTAAAAAAAAAAAAAATACTGTATTTTGAAATGTAGCCCTATGCCATGGCCAAGTATGACCCCCAAGGCACCTAAACAGAAAGGTGTTAACAGTGTTTGCAAACTGTTAAACAGTTTGTAGAAATGTGAACATGTTCTTCAGGCTCCATACAACTTCCTCCGGGACAGCATTTATTAAGTTTTTATATAAGTACAGTGTGGTATTTTTGGGGGAAATTGGAGGCATTTGTGTTTCTTTTGAATCACTTTGCCCAGAGGCCAGCAGTAGTCCCAAACTGCAAACTTGGTTCTTTGGGGGGAGTGCAACCTTATCAAGAACTAGTTGTAGACTTCCATCCATGGTGGTTAGCATCCCACCCTCAACGCCTCTGAGAATCATTGTCACCACAGCTACATTCCACCTATGTCAAACCTGGTCAGCTAAACCACCCAGAATGACACTATGGTTTATGATATTGCAAGCCTCTGAGGTTGCAGAGAACTGATAAAGCTGTGTCTCCCCCCCCCCCCCATATTCAGAAGAACGAAGGCTGTTCTTCCCAAAACCAGGAAGAAAAACTGTTTGGAATGGATCTAAATAACAGCGTTATCCAGTACTGCCTGGAGTTGTCCAGCTGTCACATGCACCACCACCTTGCCCAAGAATAGAATATTTAAAACAAGGTGGTAGTTCTCCCAAGAAAATTGGTTATTTAAAAGGGGATCCTACTACTGCGTCTTCAAGGGCAGCAGGAACCAAATCATCTCAAGGAGACATTCACTACCTCTACAAACCCAGCGCATGTCTGGCGGATCTCAATAACCAGGAAAGGCAACAATCAAGCAAATGCCTAATAAACAGTTTCTCCAAGCAGATTGTGTCAGCATATTGCACAAGATGAAAAGGATCCGTAACAACATGACTAGGCAGCCCACAAACTTCACCTCCCTCTGATTGTATCAACTCTGGCATTTATAGATTTCATAAATACCTTTATATCAGGTAAGCATGGTCCAAATGCTTCTAAAAGGAGGTTTTCATCTCTCACAGCGTTTTCGAAATCCGCATAAGAGAGTTTGCCGTCATGGTCATAGTCCTGCAAAAGCAGGTATTTTTAGTTAATTCAGTTGCATTTAGGATGCACGTACATTTAACTGAGAGTAAGCCTCACTGAACCCAATGGGCTTACTTTGAGTAGAGATACAAATGTACTGTCAGCTTGCTAGCATAGTATAATGAAATGCTTTTGGCTACTATTGTATATGTTTCTCTGCCTTGCTGATGCCTTTAGAAGTACTTTGCTCCTATTCTTGCAAGCACTTTAACCTGGTATTGCCAGTTAGTATAGTCAGGAGATGGTCTGCTGAATTATCTTTTTAGGTATTCTTGAGAGAGATTGAATCAATTTGTGCTTCTTTTTCGTCTGTAAAAATGTGGGTGCAGAGCTTCTCTTACCATAAACCAATAGTTCATATGAGCACATTATAGATACAAGCACAAAAGCTACAAAAGCATGAGAAACTATATATTTACATTACAATACTTGCCATTTTCTTCAAAGTTATTTCTACTAAATCTTTAATTCCTTCATCAGGATCTTCTTCCGATGGCTGCTTTAGCAGGCTGTTCTTCAGCATATGAAACATTTCCTCCCGTGAAATATATCCATCACTGTTCATGTCATAGACCTCAAAACAATCTTTGGAAAGGACAAATGATTTAATGGAAAGCAGGCATACATATCAAATAAAGCACTTTTACATAATGAGAGAGCTTAGCTGATACTAAATTATATACAAAGTAAGTAAACCAAGAACTGCTCTGTTGAAGCCAATTTTTTTGAATTCCCCCCCTCCCCCAAATAAGATGCTGCATATTTATAGTCAAATATCATAACCCTATCCCTATGTTGGCTTTAAATCAACCTAACTCTATACACTCCCAAGCTAGACACTTACTTCCTGTTTATTCATACATTTACTTTTCTTTTTCATTTCCTGCAGGACCACCTACCTTTTGTGAAATATATGTGTGTGTGTGTGTGTGTGTGTGTGTGAATATGAAGTGGATCCTAAGACTGATAACAGGAAACATTATATCTATGTGCCTTATATATTCAGACGCAATACCAGATTTTGGAAAGCAAATTCTTTGAAAACAAACTCAGTATTACGATAGACTGGCCATTCCCAAAATGATATATACTCTATAGTAGTGCAGGCAGTATAGTTTGTGATAGAATACATGACAGCAAGTACTTTGTAAAAACAGTTGCAGAAGGAGTGGCTATAAGAGAGGCCTTCTCATTCTTATCTAAAGGATCTAAACTACAAACTAGGATGGTTCATAAGATCTGGGTTCACAGTCAGGGAATTTTGTAGTGTAGGAATTAAACAGAGACGATATGGGTTCAAATCTCTATTCAAAAACAAAATGTCTCAATATTTCCCCCCATTGATTTAAAGGATTGATTCTTATTGTTTTGTTGTACTGTGTTCTCTTGAGAATTTGTTATGATGCAAATAACAACATTGTGAAGCAATGTTGGTTCACAGCTGGAAAATGGATCATCATATAAACTAAATTAAACTTAGGGCCTGTCCTAAGTTTAATTTGGCCTCATCTACTTACAGGGTTTTCAACAGTAAAAGCACAAGACTGATGAACCACATATGCCACCTGAGCACTTCGAAAGAAAGGGAGGATAAAAATGTAGTAAAATGAGTGATGAAACATTCCTATTTTTAAAAGTAAATCGCTCGCATACTTTAGCAATACACTTGTCATTTAAATTGTCTTAGATTTGAAGACTAGCGTAAAAACCTGCTAATGGTACGGAAACCTTACATTTTATTTTTTCCTCCAGTGTCCCCCGAAGAAATATTGATAAACCTTCTACCCATTCTGTTACACTGACACAGCTGTCATTGTCTTTATCAAAAGCACGGAACACTGAAGAAGAAAAGTTATGGTATATTTCAAAATACTGTAAATTATTTGCAGCAAAGTAATCGCTCACCCAATGTATTTGTGTCTTACAAACTATATGGTTCAAATACACAAGAACTCCTTTAGAAATTTCAAATCAATTCTTCATCCACAAGTTCTTTGGACCCAGAGGAACTTTAGATTTGTAGCTCTCAAAAAAACAGCTTCCCCTTTCATATAGCTACTTGTATTTGAAACGGAGAGGTTTTTCAAAAGCAGCTTCTGATGTGGCATACAGAGGAGGGGAGGGGGTCTTTCGTTCAAAAGAAAAACGAATCCTACAGGGCCCGTGACCTCTTTGTAAACCTAAAGTAGCATTTGGATCCAAGTCGTAATGCTGGAACAATTCTGTGTCACCAAGTGGGAGTTTTAAAAACACAGTTATGTAATTTAGTAACCATAGCTTCTGATGACATTTTAACAGATGTAGTGTACTTTACACTTTAACTGCTACTCATCTAAATTGCCTCATTAGAGCAACAGAAATGTACTTGTCATGCTACACAATGCTGCACAGAGCAAGGACTTAGACAAACACTGACTACTGCTCAAAATGAGTTAGTATAATGTGTCTAATGCAAATGTCTTCACCATTCTATGCCAATAAACTGATATTGGGGAAAGATTGCTACTCTGAACAGACATTTTTAACAAACTAGAAAAAGCTGAATTATTGCAAGTTAATGTTTGGAGAAACAGTTAAGAACTATAACTTGAAGCAATTGTTCTTGAGCTTGCGTTTCCATCCTTCCATTTCTTTTTCTTTGTGTGCCATATCTTTTTGAATTGTGAGGTTTGGCTTAGTACCAATTTCTTTTAAATAGCTCTTATGGTTTTGTTGGCTAAAGGGCAGGGTATAAATGCCTTATGCTGCTGGCAACCATCTGTCTCAGGAGACAATGGAGGAATGTGCCTTTGGAGGTAAAGTCAAACTGTTGGAAGGTTACAGTGCCCGCTGTGGCTATAGAGACCATTACGGGAGAGACACTGTCCAGAAAGATCAACTCCTCTCTTCCCTCCCCGCCAAACTAGACTCGAAATAAGTTAGAATATTCTTTGTAACCCTAATTGTTGGAGTGGGGGTGGGGAATGTGCATGCGAGTGGCAGTGGAGCATGCAAGCATGCACAATTGCAGTGAATGTGAAGCATGTGTGCATCAATGACTGCAGTGTATGTTGTGCCCACAATAGCTTCTCAGACTCCCAAATGTTCCCCCACTGTCCCAAAAAGGATGGTGGTCCCCGAGCTACATAGCAACTTGTATAGCAATACTTGTATTGGTGCCATTTTTGAGTTGCTCAAAAACCACATTATAAATGGCAAACACAAACAGTACTCCCAGTACCTACCTATTACTCATGCGTATTCATGGGCTGTTATTAGTAACAAACAGTAAAGCATTTAATGTAATACCAGAACAATTATTATCATGTGTCCTATTGATGTTGTGAATAACCATAGGGTACTGGAATAGAAATGTTTTCAAAACTATGTGAGATGCTATTTTAATAGATGTTTTACATATATCACAATTTTGCAAGAATGTAATCTCACCTCTGTCCATAATCATGTCATCTGTCATACCAAATGTGACATGCAGGATATTTCGAAATGAGTTACGATCCAAACCAACAGCAGCATGCCGGTCGCTGGGTTCCACCCCCAAGTTGTTGAAAAGCTTTATGAGACATTCCACTTCAAATTTATTGACTATGAAATAAAATAGAAGTTATGGCAATAAGCAAGTGGTAAAAAAGGAAAAATCTCCACAATATTTATAGCCTGCTCTGGTATGCTTTCCCCAGGAAGTCTTGTCCAGAGTGGAATCCTTTTGGCATCAGATACAGACCTTTTTATTTGCTCAGGCCTCTTTGACATTGCAGATCTTTCTGAGTAGGCATGTCTAGGATTGTGCTGTATATCTTCATAACAATAGTACATTTATTGAAATGGGTTCAGTCACAACCTGGTCTTTAACATGGTTTTGAAATTTAGTTACATCTCTTGGGTAGCTGCAATGTGGCAGACAAACTTTTTTTATACACACACAAACACACTAACAATTCTACCCCACTTTCCTTCCCAAAGGAGATATTGAAAGCAGGTAACAAAACATAACAAAACCCCCACATTACCTCTTAAAAAACTAAATATATACCAAACACAATCCAAGAGGGGGAAAAAAGCATTAAAGATAGGGGTTAAAAATAGGGTTCTCAGAGCCAAAATATAAAAAAGCCATAAAACGGAAAGCTTGTTTAAAAAGAAAAGGCTTCAGACACCAGGGGAATTGAGCTGAAAGAGAAATAGGATCTAACCTTGCAAGACAAGACATTCTGCCTACAGGGCACTGTGTTGTCACCTAACACATCTCAAAAAGCAAGAGAGCACATTCACCTGGGAGGAGACCCATGTAGATATGGTGACAAATTAAAAAGAACAGCACACAATGGGCATTGGAAAACATGGGCTCCTCTGAGCAACCAAAGGAATACACTGGATTTCTAGCTCGATGGTGGAATCCTGTGCATGTCTACTCAGAAGTTATCAATTGGGAAAACACCCACGGTAGGATTGCAACCTGAAAAAGAAATTTTGGGGTTGCTGAATGCTGCCTTTCTTGGGAGTTGCTGAAACTGGCTTACCAGCCAATGTTGAGGGCCATATCCTACACAGCTAAAACTATGTGTGGACCTTGGGCCCCGTGTATGCTTTCATTATTGCATTTCTACGCTGCCTTCCTCTGTGGAGCTCAGCGGGGCCCTGCTTTATCCGCTCAACAACACCCCTGTGGGGTAGGTTAGGTCATGCAAGCTACCTCACAGGGCGCACCCACGAACACGCGTGTCAACCCGGGGCTCCCTGGTGGCCTCGCTCCGACGCCTGAACGACTGACCGCGTGTAAAAAGCGTAAGGGCAAATGCTGCGGGGACAGCCATTTTTTAAATTTTTTTTTGGCGGGAGTGGGGAAGGGAAGGCCCGCCTGCCACTCACAGTGCCTCGCGGTTCTGCACAGAGACTCGGCGAGCTTCTGCTGCTTCTTCCTGTTCATCTCGGGTCTCCTCGGGCGACCGCGGACGCCACAAGTCGCCACGCGGTGGCCGTGGCAACGGAGGCTCCGCCCGGCCGGCCGCTCCCGACGCGGGAGGCGCAATGGAAGGCGGCGGTCGCTCCCTCTTTGCCAGACGCTTTTAAGGCTCTCTTTAGGCTGGCAACGTTTGCGGCCCTGGGGCTCGCCCTTCCCTCAGTCACTCTGCTCCTTGTTTGTGGCGTTTTTAGGGTCCGAAGTGAACCAAGGAGGAAAAGCCCGAGGCAAGGAAACTCAGGGCGGAAGGCGGGCTTGGTTTGGTTACCGTGGGGACCATGGATACTGAATAAAAGAAACTGGAGGAGGGAGACTATATGGGACGGCATATATAGCGCCAGACCGACATCCCCGCCCCAGTCCCGTCCCACTGAATTGTATGGGGCTAGGATTAAGCTGTAATTAAGACAAAAAAGAGAGCAAGTAACTTATTTGTCCTTGGAGCCAGCTCCTCCCACCATTCTTTCTACTTGGCTGTTGTCAAAATGCTGCATGTTTCAATGATGCTTTCATGTGCAAGGATCCCCAGGTCCAAATTCTCACCTGTAACTCACCTGTAACAATTCGCTTTCCACCGATATCTAAAGCTGTTGTGAGCCTAGGTGTGACGCAGCATGATTTTGGCCAGATGTATTGGGCTCATTTTTAGTTTGCAAGTTTTGGGAACGCACCTTGCAGTATAGAGTCTAGAACTGTGGTTCCCAAGGTGGGGCGCACACCCCACAGGACGGCAAGTTGATTTTAAAGGGGGGAAATTAGAGAATGAGTTATTAACAGTGAATGGCCTTTTAGGCGTTCTCTATGTGAATAGGACTTCACTTTTTGAATAATAATAATTATATGTCACGGGGGGGGTGCTTCAGGATTTTAGAGATGCTTAGGTGGGGCATGGCCAAAAAAAGGTTGGGAACCACTGGTCTAGAATCTCTGTTCATCCTGCCCTATGGCTAGAAGTGGTAAGCAAACACTGTTTTTCAAGGAAGCTGTGCAGTATTATGGTTATCTTCAAAGAATTCAATGATAAACTTGCAAGTAAACCTCATGCTACACATAGTTATCTGAAAAGTAATCTATGCATAGCCTACACCAGTTTTAGACAGCCCAAGATCACTTTACGTATGTATGACTTTGAGTCAAAAGGAACTTAGGATTTCCCACAAGATAGTACACCCCACCATAGTACTGGATGCCTTCTTGACAGCAATTTGCTTTTTTTAAAAAAACTTCTGCACCACAAGAAACTGGTGGGAGGAGGTATCCAACCTTGAGACCCACTGCTTTTCTCCGTGTTCTGCCATAATAATTTGAAAAGGCTAACAGGCTTTCTGAGAACAATAGTAACAATTTACTTTCTATCTTTGCAGTGACCCAAATTAATACAGTGGAAGCTCGGGTTGCGGACGTAATCCATGATGAAGGCACGTCCGCAACCTGCAGCATTCGTAACCTGCAGTGCCATGTCTGCGCACGTGCGTGACGCGATTTGGCACTTCTGCGCATAGTGCGATTTAGTGCTTCTGCGCATATGTGAGCGGCAAAACCCAGAAGTAACCCTTTCTGGTACTTCCAGGTTTCCCGTTGTCCGTAACCTGGAAACGCATAACCCGAAGCATCTGTAACCCGAGGTATCACTGTATTTTTCTGCTCATCTGCTTAACAAGCAGCTGAGGAAGGAAGCATTACTCAATCTCAGGGCTGGTCCCTATGGAGAGGCAAATTTATATAGCTCATTGCGGCTATTCCTGTTACCATAGCATGCATATGATGCTACACTTTATTTCTGAAAAAAATAATACAGTTGTTTGGACACACTCTGTCTCTCCCTATTTCCGGTCCACCTGTCTGACACACACAGAGACAATGCAGAAATGAATAATTTTTTCAAACATTATCTTTACTAAGTGTCTGGCAGTAATTTTGAATACCAAGACATAGTTGCATAACAGGTCTGCCACGGAACTTGTGTAGAGTAAAATCAGCTTCAATATGAAGCTGTTTGATATCATCCCCTCAGCTTTTTACATGCTAAATATCTTCAGCAAGTGTGCATTTAAAACATAGGCATGGATGCAATAAAAATCTGTAAGTAATGCTGCATGTGAAACATAATTAATTTTTTAAAAAATCCCATCGATTACAACTGTATTTCTCTATTGGTTAATTTAAAAATGGGACAAAATCATGCAGAACATTAATTCTAAATACCTTAATGACAACACAAATAATAATAATAAATGCAACAGTGTTTGCTGGGGGGGGGGGGAGAAATCAATTAACTCAATGCCACCTCAAATAATGTTAAGTACTCAGTATTCTTTTGATTCAACAGGGGTAAAATCCTCACTTTTGGGGCGTCAGCTATGCCACATTAGGCTGGAGTTAGGACCAGACTAGGTGGGACCAGACAAATCACATTTGTTGTTCACATGCCTGTTCATGCATAAAGAGGCAGGGAGAGGAGGGTAGGGTCTTTTTTAAACAGCAAAAGTTGGGGGTAGCCTCTCTTCCCACCCACCCCACCCTCCTGTGTCACCTCTCCAAGTTTTGTTGCTCTATGCACCGTTCCCCTGGCTCAGCTCCAATACCAGAAGTGAGCTAGACTAGGGGGGAACAACGAAGCAGAAATGAGAAGGCTGCCACATTTCAGCTCTCCTCAGTCACATGTGCTTTTTGTTATAAAAATTAGACACTCCACACCATTATACGTGAATGGGGTGGCCATGTAAATTAACAAAAGCGACTGTCCCCAATCGCATCTAGCTTTTCCATAACCAGTACAACTGCTCTTCTGCGGGTCCTATTTACTTTTCACAAGGAAAGGTCTTCTTGGTGGAATCTACCCCATATTCAGAAAGAAAAATGGCTACTTAAAGTACCCTTGGAAGCACAGCAACAGCATCAGCAAACACTGGTGCTGCTTGCAAGGATTCAAAATAAGCTGTCTGATCCAAGAGAACACAAACATCCAGGCCCCCCCACTTAAAAAAAAAGAGAGCAAAATTATGATACATACACACAAACTGACATTTGTACAGGTTACTGACACATTCCTGTTTCAAAAAATGGCAACAGTAGTAATGAAATGTCACAGGAGTTGCTATGCTGTGTTCATCTTTGATAATGAATTTTGCATATTTGTAAAAAAATATAATGAAAATTTAAATTTAACCACTCGTTCAAAAATAAAAACACCCAAATTCATTGTTTGCTTTATGGGAAGAGGTGCACAGGCAGGGTGTCCCGTCCATAAGGGCTGGCCCAGTCATTACAGTAAACGGCTGATCTACATGCACAGTTGTTTATGTGTGTGAATCGGGGCCTTCCATTAATTGCAGGGGGACCCATGGGTGCAGGGTGCACATACAAAGACCCTGGAATGGGCAAACCCTTTTCTTGTACCAACCCTATTTTGCACTGCTGTTACATCATTAAACCATGTGCAGGGCTTATTTTAAAACATTTAACGCCAGTCACCGGGGCCGAGGGGAGTGGGAAATACTACATATATTTAAGCATCAGGCAACAACAATGGCTATTTCCAGCCCAACTGCACTGGGCAAACTGAAAGTTTAGAATATTGTTAATACACAAGAGAACTCATGCAGTTTGGTAAAGTTTTGTCGTAATTTTCACAGTTGCAGTTCTCTCTAGTCTCATTGCACTTTTGATAAGAAGGTGTTGGGGGGAAGAGAGTCTTGACTGAAGTTATTCTGAGTAAGAGCTTGAGCTGGCTGTCTTCTTTTTTTTCTTTTTGCCATGTTTCTTGTGCTTCTTCCGTTTTTTTGTTTTATCCTTTAAGAAAATGTAAAATATCATGAATGCAGTCAATTCACTCAAATATAGGCCCCGACTAAGCATAATCTTTCAAAGGAAAGATTAACCAAAGCTATTCTGAAATTAAATTAAACCAAATAGAGAGTAACACCTACTAAGCAAAACCGTGTTTGAGGCCCTAGTGTCAAACCTGGGCATATCAAATAAGTTTGAGAAAAATCTAGCTAAAAATCCAGGCGATGTTGTTTGGAAACCTTTCGCCAAGCAAGCACAGTTGGCAGCACTGTCTTTAATGATCTGATTCAATGCAAATTCATTGTTTAGGTCCTTATTTCTGTGCCATATACAAAGTCAGGATAAGTAGGATATAAAGCAATGCAGCCAGTCAGGTGATTGCCACCCTCAGCGCATTTGGGAGAAAGGGGAGGGATGTAAATTTAATCAATCAATAAAATTCTGCTTTCATTTATGCCAGTCTGAAATTTAAAATCAGTTTTTGTTGGAAGTTATTTGACAAGCAGGAAAATTGCTTACATTTTTCTCTTTTTCTTCACTGGTTTTCTTCTTTTTTGCTGGTACCTACATGGAGAGGAGCAGAGTAATATTTTCAAATATGCTGAAATACACATACAACAGCAAAATACCCATATTGTCTAGTACTGCTGTGGAGAAATAACATTTCCTGTTCTCTCAAATATGCAGAAATCTTCATTTTTCCCAACTATAAAGTCTGCTATCCTGTACACAGCTTCACAATTCTTACTTTTTTTCAGGTATGGTGTGTGTGTGGCAATTAAAAAGCAACCACAGAGGCCCATACTAGGAACATCCAGATGGGAAGGATGTCCTGCTCATATGATTTATTCATTCACATTCACCTGGAATGGCACATATGGCAAAATGGCTCCCATATCTCTGAAGGGACAAGTTGAACAGGATGTTTATTTGTTGAATTCCTTTGTTTTTACATTAGCTTTTGGCTTTATAGGCATACCAACCTCCTCTGTGTGTTCTGAGTCTGATGAGGACTCTGTCGATAACATGCCATCCCCACGATCTGCTTTTTTTCTTTTCCTTTCAAGGCTTTTGGTATCCTATGAAAGATAAAAGCCACATTTTGTGTACTGAACAATCAGAGGAATATACAGTGGTACCTCGGGTTACAAACATTTTGGGTTACAGACTCCGCTAACCTGGAAGTAGTACCTTGGGTTAAGAACTTTACCTCAGGATGAGAACAGAAATCGCACGGTGGCAGCGGGAGGCCCCATTAGCTAAAGTGGTACCTCAGGTTAAGAACGGTTTCAGGTTAAGAACAGACCTCTGCAACGAATTAAGTTTGTAACCAGAGGTACCACTGTATTACGAACAACTGGCTTAAAATTTATGCACCAGTGTTTGCATTTGAACATTTATTCAAGGGCAACGAGACTTCAAGCTAAAAATTAAAAGTTAAAAACAGAGGACAAAATGCATTCATGTATTCATAGCAGTGACCAGAGGAGAAATGACTGCTAGGAGGAATGCAGAGAGAAGAAGCGCCATGGTACATCTGCAGCAGCACAACTGGACACCTTTGTCTGCCCCAGCTGCAACAAAACATGTCTCTTCCATATCGGTCTACAGCCCCAGGATGAGCTGCAACCTTCTAACAGCTTGGCTTCACCCCCAAAGGCGCATTTCTCTATTGTCTCTGAGACAGACAGATGCTAGGCAGTATAAGAAACCTGAAAGTTGCTTTATACAAATAAAGGTGCATACTAACTAGCCATTTTGATAAGTAATGGCAGAAATTCACTGACAAGAAGCGAGAATTGCACCACGATTTTCACAAACAGCCCAGCCCATTAGAACGCTCATTGACATTCATGGTTCAGAAATGTTTGCCCTGTTTGTCAAAGTCTTATTTCCAACAGTGAAAGAAGCACTTATGAAAATCTGGATAATCAAATTCCAGCTGACAAGTACTCTGAATAGAGACCCTGAGCTTCTACATGAATCCTAAGAGTTGAGGTAGTTGTTTTACAATTTATGAAAGTATTTTACCTTTTCTCTTTCATAGTCTTCCTTTGCCCTTTTATTTTTTAAGCTGTCCTAAATAAAGAGATGAAAAGTAGTTATGGTATAAAAGATAGTAGTTACGGTATAAAAGATAGCCCTTGTGCTGTCAGTGGTTATAAAATCAATGCTACCTGAAGTCTAAACATTTCCTTTGATAAGAAATATGCTTATTGCACAGTTAACAATTTATTGGTACTCTGGAAGATGGATGCTCATAACAAAGCTTCCAGTCATGCAGAAACAGCTGCTGTATTATTCTTACAATACAGGCTAAGGCTGTTCTTAGTTGGCCAGCAACTACATTTGCCAGTAGGTGAATCTAGACAAAAGGACAGAAGGGAACAGCGCACTCCCTGTGACATGCTATCACACACCCACGACGCGCCACCCACCCACTTCTAACTGATCTTGGAAATATCACTCTATGGAAAACAAAAACCAGGGATATTAAGATACTGCATCTGATGAAGCGGAATCAAGTCCACAAATATTACTATTTTTGCCATCATGAACTATTTGTCTTTAAGGTGCCATGAGATTCTATGAAGTTTTAAGGTATCTTCAGTAGCAATGTGTATGGCGGGGCAGTAGGATCTCCCACCAATCCGCTTCTCTCGCCAGTGCCACCACATGGCACCATCTTCACTGCTACTCCACCCCAGCACCGTCCAGGTTAACAGTAGCAATGCCACCAAGTGTTGGGTGGTGGGCTCTGTACCACTACTCACACCGCTGCTGGGTATCTTAGGAAAATGTCAAGGTGACTAATACAATAGGACACTTTACCTTGCCGTCCGAGTCAGAATCTGAACTAGAGTTTTCAGACGATTTCCGTGAGGAGCGGTGCTTCTTCTTTCTTCTCTTTTTCCCTTGTTTCTTATCCTAGCCACAAATATTTTAAGAAAACGGTTTGATTTTTGTTCATGGCAAATCGTTATCTAAGCATTGAGCTTGGATCATTTTGGCATCTACTGTACTGCTACACAAGGATGGCTGAAGCTTACACAGGCAACTTGATTTTTTAGTCATCAAGATTAAATCCAACGGCTTTCTTTGTCCAACCAAACACTACAGTTCTTGCTTTGTTGACTCAAGTTTAAACATCCAGAAGGTCATTAGTGTAATTTTTCAGTGAAAAATTAAAAGGGCAGATGCAGCCCATAAAAGTACACTGACAGCTGCATAAACACCTGTCTAAAGTCCCATTGAGTTGAATGGGGATTTGCTCCCAGATAAGTGGATATAATATTGTATCTATAGTATCAGTACAAAAAGATACATATTCAGCTCAGACTAACTTGAACTATTAATGTACTAATTATTGCAGCTCAGCTAGTTTGGATCCTGTTTTTCTTACTTTGCAAAACCTTGAAGGGTTCTGCTGGAACCCTTACCAGAGACTTTCCTCAGCACAGTGATTTGATGTTTTGTCTACTAATGCTAATCATTTTATTGTTGTTCTGATTGCTGTTTTTTTATATTTTGTTGGATCACTTGTCTCTGGAAACCATGGAGTGGATTGGTCTCAGTTTCCATTCAGAGTGCTTAAGCTTTTAAAACTCCCTTGATGCCTTTTTGCATTTCTCTTTGTTGAACAACAACACTGAACGCATTGTTTTGGCCAAGGGCTCGCTTTGTACATCACAATTCTACTCTGTGACAAGCCAAACTGAGGCCAGAATTACACTTTGCGTGGCCATCTTGTGTACTGAAGAGCTCAACAACCAGTTCTTTTCTGCCAGGGAGCACGAGGAGGAGGTGATCTGCAAAGAAGAAGCTGGAAGCAGAGGAGAGGGTGCCTACCCCTCAACATCTTTCCACTAAGATTCCTCCAACCTACTTTTCACACAGCTGGGTAGCGATACCCACATTTCTATCTTATACAGGACTGGAACCTAGGTTAGGGGGGAAAGCAGGTTGCAGGAGACAAACAGCAGGTGGAGAAAGGTAAACATCCACTCCAGTAAATTGCCTTCTCTTCTGCAAATTACTCCACCTGATGCCACTTTGCAGACAAGAAGCAGTCACTGGGGCTTTAATACATGAGATGGCTGCCTAATACACAGTTTTGGCCTGCACAGTGTTAATTAGGACACAGCCGTTTAAGCTTTTGCAGCACTCCATCTTGCCATCTTCAGAAGAACAATGCATGCTAAACATTTAATCCTGCAACAATGCTCAGAGCACATTACATTTAGGCACACCAATACTTTAAGGGCCCTCAACAACTTAATCAATGCACTGCCTCGAGGTAACATTTTCATCTCTTCCACACACAGAATGTTCATTTTTGCTGGCTGTTTATTTAACAGCCTGTTTCTGCTCTTCCATGTAAAAATAACATAAGTAGTTTTGAATTGGGGAAAAAAGCAAGAAGTCTCTTACTCCCACATGCTAAACGCAATAGTCATTCCCTTTGAAGGAGCACCACAGACATTTTACTGACTTTATCGAGCTGCAGCTCCCTCTCCTCACCTCTGATGGGCGAGTTTTCAAAGCCTCTACCATGTTATCTAGTTGAGATGAACTTGGAGAAGACTAAGGAAGGAAGGACTTGGGAGAGTCAATAGAAGACCCTCCCCAAAGATGAGAGCCTTTACATGGATGAAATAGATGAGATCTACTTCTGAATAATGGCTGGGAGCCCACAATCTATGCATGGCGACAACTGAGCTTCTTCCTCCTAACAGCAGCCTAACCCGAAATTCAGGAGCTTGTTAAGTATCCTGACACTCCTTTCCTATGGGTATGGTTATCTGTAGGTTTTCATTAACAGATTGGACTACCTTTTCCTTCCTCTGTTCAAATGTGCAAGAGCCTGCAATATAGCAGAGGCTTCCGTGTGAGGGAGGGGAAGGGAAAGAGGCAAAATTATTGATTTTCTGCTTTCCACTGCAGCCCCCACTCCCATTCCTTCAATGCAGTTCCAGATGGTCTGGAGCCGGTTTCCAGGGGGCTGCAGGAGACATGGTCAGAAATCCTTCCACCACCCAGCCACTTGTACCAGCAGGAGCATCCCATATGTAGTATCCCATGTACAAGAACTCAATCCAAGCCAATGTACTTAGGATGAGGGTGTAGAAGACTTGAAAAAAAACCTGTTCCTGACAAGGTTGCCTTCCTCCTGATCAAAATGACACACACTGGAGTTTTTATTTTCCCCTACATTCGAATGCAAACATATTAAAATAATTGAGATAAAAAGGGGGAACTGGCACAATTTCACAGAAAGGGACAGTTTCAGTTAACAGCATTCTTACCTCATCTTCAAAATCAGAAGAACTACTGGAAGAATCAGAGCTTGATGAGGAAGAGGAAGATGGAGACAACTTGACCAAAGACAACAAAACGTAAATTTGTGAGATGCAGAATTTGTTAGATAAATGCAAAAATGAACAGCCCAAGAAGATGGCCCCTACAATTACTCTCTTGACTGCCAAACACTGATATTAGGATACATTCTTTAAATAAAGATGCGTCATTTGGGTTTAAAGCCAAGATGAGGTATTAACAACACATAAAACAGCTTTCAAAAACATTTTTTCTCCTTAAACCAGCTTTCCTGTACACTGGAACTCCAGATACTGCTGGACAAATGCCCATAATCCCCAGCCAGCGAAGCTAATTGTCAGGGGTGATGAGATAGGTATATGATCTAAAAACACCTGGGGACCCAAGGTTGGAAAAGAATGCCTTGCACCTGTGTACTTAACTCCCTTAAGTTAAAATGTAGATCAACTTGTACATTGGGGAAAAACACCCTGAAATCTTTGCTCACCCTACTGGATTTCTTCTTCTCCTTTTTCTTCTTCTAAAAGGAAATAAATGAATCTAGAATTAGTATGTCCATGTGTGTGTGTCACTGATGAAGTTAAGGTTCTACATTCAGTGATGTGTTCTTTGGTAGGAGTTGCATTGCCGCACTGCCAAACAGCAAAGGCTATCCAGAGATCCAGACCCCATTGCCCTTGAATAAATATGCTAAAAAATGTTTTACCTCTTTCTTCCGTGAAGTGCTCTCACTTCCACTTAACAATTTCTCCCGGTGTTTTTCGAGTTCTTTTTTCCAGTTCTGAAAAAAAGCGTTGGATGTAATCAGTTGTAATTTCACGCAGAGCAGGCAGTCAGCTTCTCCCTTCAACAAATAAAACTCAAAGCCATGGATATGCAAAGGCTATTGATGGAGAATTTCCAGGGAAAGCTCTGTTAAGACTTGCTGGAAGAACTACACAGAATCCTCTGGGACATTTATTGTGGTTGAAGCTTCCATGGAGCAGGGTCTGCTAGATGAAGTGGTCTCGAGTCCATGAAAGCGTGGGCCACAATACATTTGTTAAGGTGCAATCCTAGACACATCTGTTCAGGAGTAAGTCTCATTTAGTTCACTGGGACTTACAGGTATAGGGTACCCACATGCCTGAGTGGAAGTCCTAATGAACTCAACAGGAGTTATGCCTGAGTAGATGTGCACAGAATTACACTCTTAGTCTTTGAGATGCCACAAGAGGCTTTGTCATTTAAAATGGTATGGTATGTCAGGCCTTGAATTTTTTTCCTAAAAAAACCACAAATATGATTAAAAAAAAGCATAACAAAATAGTAAGACCTTAAAAAAAACCCTAACTAACCATAAAGCAACAAAAATAACCAGCATTTTCTCCTAACAATATCAACAATACTAGCATTATATAAAGGGGTTGGGGCAGTCTGGAGAATATTCAGCCTTTCTCTCTCCTGAACATTTTTCTTAAAAAGTTGCTCTCACAAACTTTTAAAGCTATATTATTAAGAACTTGGAGAAAGTTACATAGCGTTCCACCCATCCTAAGAAATGCTGAACATCTAAATCCCTTGGTGTCACTAATAAGTCTTCATTCTCTAAAAGGTCATTATTCTAGTGTAAAAAACAAGGCTTTGTCCTCACATACTGGGCTACAGCGGCTGTTCCTACGAATGCGTACCTATAAGTGCTATGTCTCCCTTTGCTCTTCCCTTTCTCCTCAGTTTTTAAGGCTTCTGGCAAGAATTTTATGTTTGCTGGTAGTGATCGCTCCTTCGTGGGCACTATGTTCCCGTAGCACAATGGCTCCTAATAGCTTTGTCAGAGTTATCTGAATACATTTCAAAGGTATTTCAAGGTCTGACAGAGCTTTCCATTTTAGCTCTTGCTGAGCAGAACAATCTGCAGTTTTCACAGTGGAAGCTTGCAAAATGGAGGCCTTACAAATTAGATGTTATCATTTCCTGGGGAGGGGGAAACAGCATTTAGCAATAATATTGGATTGGCAAGGGATGAGATAAGCAACAGTTTCTATCACTCTGCTACAGTTTTAAAGTAATACAGTAAAAGGGCAGGCAGATGGCTGGGGTGGGATAACAAGACAATTTCATTATGCTTCTGAGAGTAGAGCAGGAGGGGGGGAAATCTAAGTAATCTATCTACATAAAGTTAAACCAATAACAAACCTCATTCATCCTTTCTTCAAATTCTGCTAAGGCTTTGGAACCCTTCTTCTTCTTTTCTAGTTGTTCTTTTACTTCTTCCCTTTAACGCAAACAAAACAATATAAAGCCCTGATTTATGAAAATCTTCAAGGCAGCCAGTTGTTAATTCACCATATCTGATACAACAGGATTGGACCCTAGTTAAGTTAACTTAAGGAAGTTGATGACCCCTGAAAATCTTCTCCAGAAGGTAGTGTTGGTGGGGAGGAAATCCTGAAAAAATATGGGATGGGGCACTGTGAATGACAGGAGGGAGGTGGCCATGGGAAAGTTACCTTTCATGAATTTCCTTATGTTAACTTATGTTATGATCCAAGCTATCTATCTATCTATCTATCTATCTATCTAGTCTGGGCAACTGCCTTCAAGACAAAACCTACTGAGGCTACTTAGATCATACACCTCCAAACTCTGCCCTCTACATGTTTTTGGGACTACAATTCCCATCATCCCTGACCACTGGTTCTGTTAGCCAGGGATGATGGGAGTTGTAGTTCCAAGACATCTAGAGGGCAGAGTTTGGGGATGTATGACTTAGATGCAAGTAATTATTCCGCAGGATTCACTTGGCCTATTATTGGCTGCACTGGCATGTGATAATAAACTACACTTTGTCCCTGCTCCTCTTTTGGTACGACCACAATAAGGAGCTTGGGAGCATTTGCTTCTACCTTCAACTAACTGTAGTCTGTTGTTATGTCTGAACCAAAACAAACTGTGATTACTCTAAACTTTAGTCTGTCTGAAAAAGTTGTTTTCGTAGTTAACATACTTGAATTGTTTGGATAAACCATAGTTAAAACCAACATAACACTTGGCTAAGGTTAAGAGTTAAATGAAAACCAGGTGATAGCCTTCGGAACTGAAGTCCCATTCTCCTTCATAACACAAGGGCTCTGGAAAAGGAGGGAAGTCATAATGGCCATACATACCATGTTGGTCTTGGTCTGTTCAAATAGTCTTGTATGGTAGGTCCTGAAGATGGAGCAGGACCTCGTGATCTAGCCATTGCTATGGGATTCATATAAGCCTAAAAGATTACAAAGCGATAAATTCAAAGTCATTCCACTTTGCTGACATTAAAATAGCACGCCAAGCTCCTATTTATAGAGAGAAATGAAAGCATTTTTAAATTAAACAACAACAACAGTCTTCTTCAGGCACCTAGCAGATTCTTAGAAGACAAGTGCACAGTCTTCCTTATGGGTTGATTTTGCTGTTTTATCTTTTGTAAACCACATACAGAGTTGTTGTTGTTTTACAACCAAGCAGTGTTTAAGTTTTATGGAAATAAAATAAATAAATAAATATTTAAAGGTGACAACCACACCATACATTTGAAGCATATTTAAAGCACATGACTTCCCCCAAAGAATCCTGGGAACTTTAGTTTACCCTCACAGAGCTACAATTTCCTTAACAAACTACAGTGCCCAGGATTCTTGGGGGGGGGGGAGAGACACGTGCTTTAAGTTGACTTTAAATATATGCTGTGGCAGTGACAAAATTCTGAGGGGGGAACCAATGCTTTATTTTCCAAGTCCAGTTGCTCTCTGACTATCAAAGAGTGTTGATTTTTAAATGGAACACATAACAAGCACTAAATAGTCATTCATTTTGCCTTTTCTCTCTCTAGTCTCATTTTCTGGCAGAAGCTGTGTACACTCAGCCTCTGGAAATCATTCTGTTCAAGAAACACTGGCACACAATCAAGGCTGTAGAAATTAGTGATAATATTTATAGCCTGGGCAAATTTTGAGAGCACCATACAACTCAGTAGCACTGAACATTTGGCCCACAGAAGTCCCTTATTTATCCTCACAAGAAGCTGTAATATAGGTCTTTATTATTCTCATCATGGAAAGGTTCTAACTTGCTTTAGGCTACTGAAGGACAGACTGGCTTGGTTCAGACATAACCTAGTTTTATTCTCTGCCCCCTGCAATGCTCCATTCTCCTCTCCCCTTCCCTGCTCCTTTCACTCTTGCCCCGTAAGTCAATACTTGAAGGGTTTTTAAAACCACAATTTCACATTACATCCAAACTGTGGAAAACTGTGATTGAAGGAACCCTGTAAGTATTTAATTATGGTACAAAAGAGAAGGAGAAGGGATGAGGAAGTGTTCTGACACAAAGCTAATTCTGAGTTTGGTTTACTACAAGAATGGACAGGTTTCAAGCTTGCAGGATCTACTGGATCATGCCTCAACAACAGAACATCTGCTTTGCACGCAAAAGGTCCTAAGTTTAATCCCTGGCATCTCCAGGCCGGGCAGAGAGAGACTCCTGCCTGAAACCTGGAGAGTCACTGCCGATCAGTGTAGACAAAACTGAGCTACATGGACCAAAGGTCTGAATTGGAATAACACAGTTTCCTAGGATTTCTACTTCATTTTTTGCTAGTGCCACCAACTGGATCATGGTACAAAAGACCTTACACTAAGAATTAAAGAATTCTGAGCCAGCCCAAGAATTGATTTTGAGTACCAGAACAAAAATAACCCTGAAACTTTCTTTATTTCAGCAATATAATTTTGAGTTACCTCAGCAGCAGGTATTCTTCACCATTTTCTGGTTTAAGTTTTACAGCCCCAATGACAAGCCCTTCCAGTGGTTCTCAACCTGTGGGTCCCCAGATGTTGTTGAACTACAACTCCCATCATCCCTGAGCTCTGACTTTGCTAGCTAGGGGTGATGGGACTTGTAGTCCCAAAACATCTGGGGACCCACAGGTTGAGAAAGGCTGCCAGAGTTTTTGCATTTGGACAGTGCCTAACTTGTACAAAATGAGAAATCAATTGAGATTGCCATGTTCTTACTATGCCCCAAATCACATATATAGCTTTAACACAACCCCTTAAGGGATAATAAATAAATAAATAAATAAATAAATAAATAAATAAAATAATATCATGAGCACAAATAATAAAAAATGCACAGTAAGGAGGATGTCTGGAGGGGGCCTTAGTTACTTGCATCTAACAACTTCTAGAGGTCTGTACAAGTAAGGTCCCCTCCAGACATTCTCTTTACTGTGCATTTATTATTATTTGTGCTCATGATGATACCCTACTTTCAACATTCTTTGCATATGCAATAGCTTTGGGGTAGACATAATGCTTCATTTCCAAATAGCGCACCTCCCTTGCTTCCTTGTTGAAATCCTGTAATTTTTTTATACCACAAGTGTTCCAGTGTGTTTGTTGCCTGCTTTTGTTGCACTATAGTGCAAGAGTGCTTCTCCAGATGGTAATAAAGCAGTAACAGTGGGGAAGCATTTCCAAACAGCTAATGAAGTGGAATGATGTGCTGATGGCCTTGTATAAATCCCCCACAAATACACCTTATTGTGTCAATGACAGGTTTCAGAATACTGTACACCTGCCAACAAAAAAAACACCAAAAAAACAACAACCTGGAGGGGGCCTTTCAGCATCAAATCTCAGAAAGAAACCTTAGCTTGCTTACAGCTATCTGCCTTTACCCAACAAAGGAATTCTATTTAGCAGAGATCACTAAAACCTCCTTCCTCCCCAGGCACTTCAGAACATTTCTATGCTAATGCACAAAGTGCGACCGTTCACATTTCCAATCTGTGCTAATAGCAATGAATGGCCTTGGTACAACTTGAATACAATTATTATTTCTTTGCTTAGGACAGCTGCAGATATCATTTAGTCACTCCTGCTTTGCCTTTAGGTTTACTTGGCCAGCCTCAAAACATCAAAACCCTATACCCATATGGTGAAAAAGCACACCAAAGAAAGCACCGGAATTACGTATTCAAACAGGATCACAAAAGTGGAAGTGAAAAAAATCGGAGGGACTAAGAAAAAGGGTCGCAATCCTTAAAGCAAAGTCGCAAAATGCCCTGTACGGTTAAGTTCCTGCCACATTGCAATTAGATCTGCCCGCCCAACAGATCCCCTGGCTGCCACCTGCTACTTGCAGGAGGAAATCATGTTTTTTTAACCTACGTACTTCGGAGACACTCCAAGTCCAATGGGGCGCAGAAAGGTCCCACGATCCCCATTAGGGTATAAATATATAAATATATATATATTAATGACCGCCTCCCCATCCCGGGGGGTGGAGAAAGAAAGACCTGCCGTGTGCATGTCTGGCACAGTCCATCCCAACATCAGGTCCCCCCCCCCAAGAAACTTCTCAGGTGATCGCCAAACCATAACAACCTCCCTCCCCTCCGCCCTGCACCCCAAGTCTTTCACTCCCGGGTCCAGCATCTCCACCCAGCCCAGGAGGAGCCGCCGTGGGGCCTCCTTCCAAAGCCTCGCCGCCCCCAAGAGGCCTCCCCTCCAGCGCGGCGCGACTTACTCACCACCCGGTTATCCCTTTTGCCCATGGCGTGCAAAGAAACCTGCGGCGCCCGGCGCTCGGTCAGAACCGCACCGGCCTAGCTGAGCTCCCTTTCTCCGCTACCCGTCAAGTTGTTGGTTTTTTTTTCTTAACCATCGAAACGCTACCGAGCATGCTCAGTGGCATCCGAGCATGCTCAGTGGCAGACCTCGAAGCGCCCGTGCCCTTCCTTCCTTGCCCACACTCGGGAGTCGGGTTGCAAAAGCGCGCTGCTGGGAATGGGTGGACGAGTTCGGCGCGTCTGAATGAGGGACTTGGGAGGCTGGCGGGTCGCGCCGCAGCAGGAATTGCTCGCCCGCTTGCACTTGTGAGCAAAGACCGATTCTGCAAGCAAAAACAGCAGTCTGGTTTGAAAAGGGGTGTCTGTAAAGGTGCATCAAAAGAGCCTCAGATTGAGGCAGGGTCAGGCTGCGTCACATTTACCTTTCGTCAGAAAGAACTACCGGTAACTGCAAGGGAGGGGATGGGGGGGCGGGCGTGGGAGAAAGGGAGCATGAAGGAAAAAAATATATGGAATAATGCAACTGCTTAAGGGAGAGGAGGAAACACACTCTCCGCCCTATCCGCTTCAGGTGTTCCTCGCCCCCTACCCATGCCTCATGCACGTGATTGTGTCCATACCCCAATACAGGGAACGAAACTGGGTGCTGTCGTCAGGATACATCTCCAGGTCTTGGAAAAAACACACTCCCTGTTGCAGCGTCTGGGGGGAAGAGGTTCAGAGGGCCTGCAGTGACTGCCGAGCAAGCCAGCGGGGGGGTCTTCCCTTAAGAGGGTCCCAGGCTACATAGGCCAGCCTTTTCCCAACCTGCTGCTCTCCCCATGTTTTAGGCTAGAGCAGGGGTCAGCAAACTTTTTCAGCAGGGGGCCGGTCCACTGTCCCTCAGACCTTGTGGAGGGCCGGACTATATTTTGGAAAAAATATATATGAATTCCTATGCCCCACAAATAACCCAGAGATGCATTTTAAATAAAAGGACACATTCTACTCAAGTAAAAACATGCTGATTCCCGGACAGTCCGCGGGCTGGATTTAGAAGGCGATTGGGCCAGATCCGGCCCCTGGGCCTTAGTTTGCCTACCAGTGGGCTAGGCTCATGTCAGTCGCAGCCCGCAGGCCCCTCTGGAGGCTGCAAGCTTAGCAATACTGTATGCATGGAGTAAAAAGTACAGCCAGAGGAATGATTTGGAAGCTGCAAACTGCAAATTGGCAGGGGACAAGGATGTCTGCAGAGACGAGTAAAATAAGTAGGGCCTATCAAAGGCAGCCTTTGCTGCCTGAGCCAAATGAAAAGATGATGCCTCTCTGCCCCCCCCCCCTTTCCATATGGGAAAAAACAAAACTGATCAGATTGACAGTTTGAATCTTACTTCAAAACTGACAACAGAAGTGTTTTTCCACTGCCTCTGAGGAAAACAGACTAGCTTAGGGCACCTACAGTAGGCCACAATCCCTCTAACATCTTGGGCACAGCCACACCATGACTTTAAATCTCTGTGATACCACTTTAAATAGTCAGGGCTTCCCCCAAAGAATTCTGTGCTGAGAGTTGTTGGGGGTCCCCAGTTTCCCCACAGAACTACAGTTCTCTGAGTTCCCTGTGAATTGGATCGCTGTGAGGGGAATAGGGGTCTCCTAACAACTCTCAGCACCCTTAAAAAACTACAGCTCCCAGAAATGTTTGAGAGGAATCCATGGCTATCCAAGTGGTGTCAGATAGATTTAAATGTATGGTGTGTGTGTGTGCCTGCTCACCACCATTTTATATTGGCCATCCAAATCAGTATGAATGTTCATTGCAATATAACCAGTGCTTTTCTTCTAGGGAAAAAAGTGCCGGTACTGTGTACCCTTGAGTACCCCCGGAAAAAAGCACTGCATTCATCCCATAAACAAATCAGAATGAATGCTCAGTAAACACTGGGTGTAGTATAAACACTGTGAAAGCTTTGCACGCTCAAATTGGGATGAATGCTGAACAAACAGGTGGTCTGGAGGAGTCCATAGTGTATTATGTATACCCGACTGCTACTGTTTGTAACTCTTTGATGTAACTGGATATTGGAAAACTAGAACATATAAAAGGAGTATGAGATATATCATGATGATGTTTTTCAGTGTATGTGCAGTGACCCAAAGAAGATCAGAACAAGCTCAGTGAGAAGCACAAACCATTTTAACCAGCAGCGAGTAAGCACACGGAATCCACACATTTTTGAAAAGAAAACTGTAGTCCGGGTAGGCTTGAGAGTGTCAAGGGAAATTGATTTTAAAACCAGATGTGGCTGAAGTACTAAGTATGAACAGTGAGCTCATATTATGTTGCTAGGTAAGGAGTGGGGCATGTCAAGCACGAGGGAAGCCTTTCTAACTGGCTTTTCTCTCTTCAGGTCGTGTCCCTCACAGGCCTTCCTTGAATGCTTTTGTCAGCCTGGAATGTGTCCTTAAAATGTGATAATACATATTGCTTTCCTGAATGGAAGGTGAAGGAGTGTGTGTGTGTGTGTGTGTGTGTGTGTGTGTGTTCAAACCTCTGGCCTTTACAGGGATGGAATGTAGTCTACTGTACAAAGGAAAGTCATATCCACTGCTGTACCCATTTTTGTCTCTGGTCTCTCCTTCCACTGGCATGCGGCCTCCAGAAAGTTGCTTATGAGGGATGCAGGCCTCAGGCTGAAAAAGGCTCCCTCCTGCTGAAAGTCACGCAGCTTTCAGTTAGTTAAACATTTAACTGTGTGGGATGAAATCGTACATGGGAGTTTTACATACAGTGCCTTGGCTAGGATAGTCTACTTATTCATGTCAATTGCTACAGTTCCACTGACTCATATCTAATGGTTTGCATTAGCTGCAGCAGCACAAAGACGTGAGCTGTTGCACATGAAATAAGCTTGGCACATGAAAACAACTGTCAGGCTCTGCCTGCTTGCAATTGAAAAGCATTAGCTGGCAATTATTTCTCCACACGTTGCACCGAGAATCTCAAGTTTAACCTTTCCATCTTTAAGATTTTTCTCAGGAGGCTGTGAATAACTCTCACAAGGAGACACATGCCGGCTTTGTGTCCTCCCCATTGTACCCCATGCACTGTTGAATTAGTGCAGAGGCTCATAGGGTCACTCACTTCATTTGTTTACACAAGATGAGCACCAGGCTCACAATTTTTAAAGTGGTGCTCACCCTTGTTCAGATCATATTCTAAAATTATCTAGGTGAGGGCCAGGGAACCTGTGGTTCTCCAGATGTTTTCAAGTGGAGGTAGGATGGCCATCTGTCATGGATGCTTCAGTTGAGATTCCTGCATTGCAGGGGAAGGACTAGATGATCCTCTGGGGTCACTTCCAACTCTACAATTCTATTTTGCTGGACTATGGCTCCCATCATCCCTGACCATCAGGCATGCTGGCTGAGGCTGATGGGAATTGGAGTCCAGCAAGTTCACCATACTTGCATCTAGATTCTGGTGTTTCCCCCCCCCCCCCCAGCTGTCAGGAAATTTCTCTGATTTATTTTAAGAGATACTATGTTGAAGACCACATTTATATTACATTGCTTTTAGTTTAGACAGATTGCACTAAAGTTGATAGGGAGCATCTACTAGTGAAAAATAACAATAATAATAAATCACAGGAACCAGGTGATGTTAATCTGTTTTTTTTTAAAACACCATATCATTGTACACCAAGGCTTTTATAAATTCACAGGTATTTCAGATTTTAAAACAGCATCCCTTACAAAAAGATGTCTCTCAGAATATGATGAGTCCCTGCTGCATTGCAGAGTTACAGGAAATTATTCAGGGCATCAAGTTCAAAGTACACTTAATATTTGTTTGAGAATGACCCAAAAACTCCCATTTTGACACTTGCTAGTTTAACACCCCCCCTTAATTTACAATGATTAGTATCTTGGTAAAGAATATCACAAAAATAAAGATAAAGCCATTTAACAGCAAATCTCACCATAATATGTTCCCCCAACCATTCGCCTATACAAGGATACACATAATGAATCAATATTTTGGTAGGCATGAACTCTTGCAACTAAGCCTAAACCATGAAAACGGTACTTTTGAAATACAGACTTTTATATCCAGATGCCAATATTTACTTCTAACTCTGTGGCTTTCATTTATGGTTCAACAATTAGGTTGCCAGCATTTTAATCAGCGGCTTGATCTACAAGCATTAGCCAGTGATAATGTTCATCTCAGTGATGAGAAAGGGGTCATTTGCTGTTTTCAGCAAATAATGCCACTAATAAAGAAACGGGAGCAGGCTAGTCAAAGCTTTTGTGGTAAGCTGGCAATCCTATCAATAAACACAGAATACTTTGTAAGCCATAGTTAAGAGAACATAACAAGAGCCTGGTGGATCAGGCCAGTGGCCCATTTAGTCCAGCATCCTTTTCCCACAGGTGCCTGTGGGAAGCCTGTAAGCAGGATCCAAGCACAACGGCCCTTTCTCCTTCTGTTACAAAAACCTTTATGTACAATGATACCTAAGGCTTACTCTAACGACAAGAAATCAGTGAAACGGCTTTAGGTATCCGTCACTGACTAGTTTCTAGTGACAATGTCAAACCAAAACACAGAAAATAAATCAAGCTCTTTTCTTCTAATTTTAATTTCCAGCACGATCCTTTTCCACTCTACTGTTCTACATGTACATTTCGCTTTACCAAAACTTTCAAGTTTACATACATTTTAAAAAAACAAAACAAACAAATGAGACCTAAAAAATACTACGTCCAATAAGCTTTCTCTCTTCAGTTGCAAAATGCAAATATTATACTATGCGGCTCACTCAGATTATGTACTTTATATCCTGTCTAACATTTAGTCCCTACAATCAGATTAGCAGCTTGCATATCTAAAACATTTTAAGGCAACCTATATTGTAAAAGCACAGACCTTCTACACTTGCAGCTACTGACACATTCTCTAAAAAGGCTAGTAATATACTACACTTGTTTTTTACTCTGAGAAGCCAATAGTAGTATCCGTTTTAGTATAGAAAAGCACACATCAATTAAAATAGTAATCATTTACATTGCAGATAAAATAACTTGGATATAAATGTCCATCTTTTCAACAAATGTTGACCCCAACAATTGGGTCCAAGTGCTGTTACTAACCATGTGTCCTCACTGCATCAGTCAGTTACGAACCAGGAACCTGAGACTGCAAACACTCCCTTGCAATTGTAAACACACTTATTCCCAAGTAAATCTCATTGGTTTCAATGGAAGATGTTGAACAGCAACTATGCTTAGGGTCGAGACCCTGAAACTGTCGTCTTGAAATGACTTGCACTGCAATGATCCTGTAGAAAAGTCAGTTGACTTCAAGAAATGTAAATGAAACTACTCGGGGATAAATGGGTTGAAGATTGATATTTTATTCTATTCTTGTAACAGCCCAAGCCAGCTGAGCTAGAGGAATTGACTTTAGTAGGATGATTTGTAGCCCCGTCACCAATATTTGCACTGGCATATCTGTCTGCAAAAATGGATACAGCTGCATTTTGTATCATGGTACTTGGGATGCTCAATCAACAAGATTTATTTGGAACAGTAAGTTTTAGGATCACTCCATTAGTCTAACTGAAGCATGGGAACTCTACATGCACACATACTCTTATCAGTATGGGATAATAGGATAGCCCAGTGCTGCTCCCATCTATTCAAGTGAATGGGGGGATCCATTTACATGGGAGCTCTGCTTACACATCTGAGCACCCAGAGTTTAGAACCAGGGGACACGGTCCATAATCTAAAGACCTGCGTGTGCAGAACCTTCCCGTTCTCTTCCATGAAGGGATCCATGCATGGACAGGAGATTCTTGTCGTGTACAGAGTGATCTCCTTGTGCTTAGATGTGAAACTCCATGACCATGACGTTCTAGACTTCCATTAGAACCATTGGATTAAGGCTATTGCATAGAAGTTAAATCCCACTGATTACGATGGAGCTGTACTTGAGACCACAGCTGAAACCAACTGAAACATTTAGCTTAACTGCAGGCTACAAATTATACCGCCCTTGTATATTTGCATGTTCAGGCCCTAGGACTGAAGGAATATTAACTTGTGAGGAAATAAAAATACATGACTAAATAATAATAATAATAATAATAATAATAATAATAATAACTACTCAATGGCACATGTACAAATGAAAACGTGTTTTGATTCTAAGAGAATGCACCATATTCCCCACATTCTGGATTTCAAGTTATAAAACAGGTCTTTGAAGCGATGATTTTTACATATATATATATAATATTATATGAATGCTCAGGTTCTCAGGAGGGCAAATTCTGCCCCAGGCACCAACCTTCTGTGTTTACACAGTGAACCCACAGACACACAGCCTTTCACACAACTCTCTTTAACAGGAGGGGGGATATTATAACAGGGTCTAAACAGCAGGCGGCTGAGGTGGAATGCAGGTGTTCCCCACCATATACGCTATTCTGACATCAATATGTGGCAAAAGCAAAGGTGTAATGGCTGAAGGGGAAGGCATTTTAGGTAGACCACTACAATATGGCGTTGAGGGACACAGTGTGAGATGCAGAGTCAAGGAGAACAGATTATTACCGATGGCTCTTCAGGAAGGACACGCCAAATATGTGGAGAAAATGGGGGCCTCAGTTGGTATTTGATCTTGCTAAGGTGAACACATCATTCAAAAATAAAAAGCAGTACTGGATCAGAAGAATAAAAAGTGGAGAAACTGTGACCTTCCACATGTTGCTGGACAAATGCGAGTTGGAGCCTGACAACATCTGGAGAGCAACCCCTGTCCTAGTAGATCTAAAGAGCATGGGAAAATGCAAGCCCCCCGCCATATAAATTCAGCCCTCCTGAATGGTACTATGTGATTACCAGTCAGTGGCAACAGGATTTGTAAGGAGGCCACTTTGCAGGGTGGCGAGTCATGGTCGTGGCCTCTCTGCTGCTGACTCCACCGTCAAAGTGGCTTAGGCAGGGCTTTAAGTGCTTTCCTTTTTAGCTAGGAGAACAATTTGTTGGGAACTTACAAAGGTGCCTTATTCTGCTTCAGACCATTAGCCCATCTAGCTCAGGATGGTCTACTCTGGCAGGCAGCTGCTCAGGCAGACTCTTTCTTGTTCAACCACCTACGGTTCTTTCAAATGAAGATACCCGAGACTGAATTTGAGACCTTCTGCATGCAATGTGTTGCCTCTACTGCTGCACCAATACTCATTTTGCTGTATATCAGAACCTACCAGGGTATACTGTTAGCATCTGGGCTCTGAACAAGGTGTGGAGGGGTGGGAGCCTCTGGCCCTCCAGATATTGTTGCACTTGAACTCCAATCAGTCCCAGCCAGCATGGCCAATAGTTAGGAAAGCAACATCTGGAGGGTGACAGGTTCCTTTCCCTCGCTCCAGGGAAAACAGGATTTCCTCCTGCAAATGCAAAAACCAGGTTAATGAGAGAACTGAACACCTTATGTGTTTCAGGTTTGACCTGAAATGGCTTTGGACAAGCTCATTCTAAAGTGCCTTATGAAAACGCTTGAAATGCTGAACAGCACCAGTCAAGACTATTCATTGGTATCTTCCATTAACTTATACATTGTGCTAGACACAGTGCAAGTAGGTTTAAAAACATAACCTACAGGTGAGCCTAATCATGCTTACTCCCAGGTGAGGGAGGGTTAGAACTGCAGCCTTAATCTAGGATGCCATTATGCTTTTACAGCGAGGAAAAACGAACCACTCTGTATGAAAGTTCCAACACACAAATTGTATTAATATGGAAGTGTCCCTGGGTTTTGATTCCATGTTGTGAAATACTTTTAAAGTTATCATGTCGCACCGTGCAAGAAAGGTAAATTGCTATGGAATTACTATTGTTACTAGATCCAGAGCTTATATAAAAAAATAGTTTGAACAAGTCATGCCCATGGATTCAGTCTCTTTTTACCATACGGTTTTTGCATTTATTGTCTTAGAAATACAGCTGCTCTGCAGGTTCTTAGGCAGACTCTTTCCTTGTTCAACCACCTATGATTCTTTCAAATGAAGATACCCAAGACTGAATTTGGGACCTTCTGCATGCAGTACAGAAATACAGTCTTTTTCCCATTAGCACCACAATTTCCCATAGCCTTAGCATCCGTTAATCATTAGCTTTCAAAACGTACTAAAATCCTGCTCTATCCTAATGAAGGTTTACCCAAGGTTTTTGCTTACTTGGCTACTTTTAAGTTTTTATAAATGAGTTCCTCCAAAGTTATATGGAGTTCTTGTACGCTTGCTTGGACATGCATGGCTCCCCTCGCTCCTACTTTACCTCTTCTGCTAATTGTCAAGAATTAACTGAACTCATTTCCCAAAGTGTGCATTGGTGCCCCTTGTGGCCACCCATTGGAAGTGATAGAAATCATGTTTGGAGACACAGCACCCCTCTGCTTGCAAGAGATGCCGTATGTATCGAGCTAACTGCTGGATAAATCCCCTCGAGGAAAAGCAACCCAAATGCATTGGGAACAAGTGATTAAGTAATAAATGCAGCTTGTCTGCACAATACCTTGTGTGTTTCTCATTATTGTACTTGGGGAAGGGCTATAGCTCAGTGGTGGAGCGTCTGCTTTGTTCCAGTCCCCAGCGTCTCCCAAGGATGGCTGGAACAGACCGTTGTCTGAAATGCATAAAGGCACTGCTGAGTCAGTGTAGGCAATACAGAGCTGGCTGCACCAATGGTCTGACTCAGTATAAGGCAGCTGTCCATGCTGGTGACCCTCCTTTCCTTGCTCTTGTGGTGAGCCAATTTTTCTCTTCCAAGGTTCCAGCATGGGTCCTTGCAGGCAGCCCATCAGTTCCTCCTAACCCTCATTGCTTTCAGTTGCTTCCTGGTCAGGGCTCTCTTTGATGTGACAACAACCAAATTCTGGCTCTGCTATGTGGCTTTGTAGCTCTCCTCCTAAAGCAATTTTTGTCACTATTCTTGGGTCTCTCTGCCTGCCAGTCTTCTAGCTTCCTCATCTGCCTGCCTTTCTTTTTACTTGTTGCTCCTACCCAATCTTGCCCAGTGAACTGTTCCCCAAACTATGCTCAGCTATACCTCTGCTGTGCTACATTTCTATGGCTCTTGCTTTCTACATTCTGCCTAGGCCCTCCTATGGGATTTGCCCCGGTGCACCATCACAACTCTAGCCTCGGTCATGATGGGACTTCTACTTTCATTTGCCCACATGCTTGGCTACCCATAGCTCAGTACTAACAGGACTTGCACAATACTGTTTTTGCATAAACAGGTTATATAATTTCCCTGCACGACCTCCATGCACTTTTCTACATTATGTTGTTCACAATATAAATACTAAGAGGCGTGGCTTCGTGCTAGTGTGAGGAACATTTTTTTAAACACCCTGATCCTAAGCACAGTACTTGGAGGGGTTTCAGTGGGTTGTAGTTGTGCTTAGGATTAAAGTGCTTGACCAAATTCAGTAGCAGGAATAGCAAGTGACCACTACAGAGCAAAATCTCAAAAAAGTGTGAGGATTTACCTCTCCTGAAGTCATCACAAAGCCAGCAGTTCTCATTGATTCATAAAAGAGGACCTTTGCAATTGTCTGAACACCATTGGTTCAGAGCAAATGAATAAAAATGGCAAAAAGGTACATTGCTGGGAATTTGCAACTTAAGCATTCATGGACTAGAACCTGTAATCGGAGGGTACCCCAAGAATAGTCTTTCCCCTACATTTTGATAAAAATGGGTTGGACAGAAGTAGCCATTTTGCGAAGAGCCCTTTGCTGACAATGAAAGCTTGGAATGTTATATGCTAGGAAACTGCTGAACCTCACTGAACTGCTGATTCTCACTGAACCACACATTTGCAAGCATTTGTGGCAATATGCTGAACAATATTATGAACAAGGGAAGTTGGCAACATTGGGCAGAATGCAGAGGGAACGAGAAACACAAGCACAGAGTTATGTGCTAAAATCTTATTACTCACCCATTCTCTAGGTATACCTACTGTGGACAATGTTCCGTGCCTTCCAAAGCTCTGGTCTCAACATTGTATCTCTACAGATATAGAATACCTGAAATTATGTCCCAATACCAGTCAATGAAATTGAGCGGGGTGGGATGGAATTAATTAACACCCTGTCCAAAAGCAGAATATGAGAGAACATCTGACAGAAAGTACTGGTAGAGAATTTCTAATCCACATGTTGTACTAGCGAATCTCATCCAAACTTCAGTTCAAACAGAACAATACTAATTAGAAAGGTTTCACATAGCAGACACCGCAAAAGCACTGCATGCTTTTGTATTCACTTTCATTTAACACAGCAAACACAGTTAAAATGCCTAACCTTTTAAAGCATAATGTGCATTTTATGACCGGTATGTATCTATATAGAAGTCCTGATAATGTTTGTAAGTTTGCAGGGAGACGTTATCTTTTAACTAGAAGACTATCACAGCATATCTAATTATTCCACCCTTTAAAATAGGTATTGTTTCTAGCAGCCAAGAGATCTGTCCTTTGTACAAATAAAACATTATTCTAAAACAAGTATCTCATATAAATATAGAAATGGAGCACAATACATTAGGCAACATGACAATAGATTTTGGCAAATGAAAATGCAGGTGGACAATCCAAACAAGGCTGATCTATGATACCAAACAAAGCAAAGGGCCAGTCTGTGACTTCTGCTAACCCAAGCAGCTGAACTAATTGATATGAGAGCTTCAAGGTATTACCTTCCAATGGTGCAGAGGATGTTGGTGTACAGTACAACATATCCTAGGGCTTTATGCCTCGGATTGCACACTGCACATGCTTAAGTAGTCAGAGCCTGTGTTGACCTATCCCACCTGCATGGCAAATGGCAAGAACCATGTAGCTGATGCAATATCCCACAAAATTCATTGAATGGTCTGGGTTCACAGGGATGTCCTATCCTGCAAAGTATTTTTTTCCCCCACAGAAGACTCCTCCTGAACACCCGTTTTGGTGCTCTAGATCCCAATCCAGAGAGCTGTGTTTGGTGGGCTTGGCGTGTACAGCAAGGGCTGATTCTTTTCCATCTCATCACAACTGCCTGAAAAACTGATCCTCAGACACCAGGGAACCGTCCAATGCAGCATAAGGAAATGCTGCCTGAAGTGGAAAAAGCAAGGGGCCCCACTGGTCACCCCAAGCCCTTGTGCGTTCTAGAGGGGCTCTCTGGATTGGGGCCAAAGATTTTAACTGGAGGCAGGAGAGCTTCCTATGCAGAGGTGCCCTAAGCATTTATAGTTCCATTCCTGTGCTGAATGAACAGATATGCACAAAGTTACATATCCTAAAGCTTACAGAGGTCCATAACTTATATTTTGTGGCACCTGGTGTTGCGGGGGGGGGGGGGGAGAGACACACTTTAAAGGGGACAGTCAAACAAAAATATAAGCAGCTGAATGACAGGATTAATATACCAGTAACCGGGAGTACACTGGGAAGTATGAAAAGGTTCCTTCTCTAATCAGCGACCCAGGAAACAGCTTTATACCAGGTCAGGCTATTTGTCTATTTAGCCTGCTCCCATCTGTGTTGGCTGGCAGTGCTCTCCAGAGTTGCCAGAGACTTAACCAGAGACTTTCCATATGGGAAGATCGTGCTCTGTCCCTGAGCTGTGGTGTCTCCCCAATCCTCTCCTGGGCAGCTTGGTTACACCTCAAACACGGCAGCAATTTGGGTAGATTAGAAAGAGACTGAGGTTGGCGACTGGTCACGCAAGGTGCTTTTGCATCTATGAACTGTGAGATGGTGGGACCTGGCATGACCTAAAGTCATGACGTCGCTCTGCCCTGTGACTACCATAAATCAACTATCAGCAGGTTAAGTTTTAGTGACATGCTGTTATGGGTACTATGACAAATGGTTGATTTCAGCTTCTGGAAATTAACTTTTAGATGTGTTGTTAAGTGGCAGAAAACTTTCATAGCATAGCATTCTTTTTTTTTACAGTGCACCCCCAATAGTCCTTCCCAGATGCAGGTGTACTTCAATTACGGAAAAATTACAGGTCCTGGAAAGTGCTAATTTAGGCTGTATGCAGATAACATTTTTTTCAGAGATAAGAAAAACAGTATCATAGAAATAGTGGCATTGATTGATTTTTGTAAAAGGTCTTTTGATCATAGACCTTTGGCTTATAGGAACATAAAAAAGGGATGCTTCCTTCAAAATTCTGGAAATGTGCACCACCTAGTGGCAGCACTCAGAATAATTCCACACCTCGCCAATTGCATCAGTGGGGCATATGAAAGGATAGTTTGGTCCTGTGAGCTTAATTTTTTATAGTTCTGAATGCCATCTGTATGGGGCAGGGTGTGATCAGGCCTACAGTGGGGATTTTTTTTACCCCTTTACTCTTGCAATGTGATATTGAGTAAAATCAAAACCCCACCACACAGTTGTTGTTTGTGTCAATGGCACCGTCCCTTGTGCCCGAAAAAGCAACGGGGGCCGGGAGGGCAATTTTAGTCAGGATCACACCATGGGATGTTGGTGGTAGAAAAGGGTCATCCCCTCCCCTTGCTCTGACTGGGCATCTACGTGCCCACTACTTAAAAGACTAGGAAAATTAAGCATGCAAAGTGAAGCTACACACTGCACCTAAAGCAAACCTTTTGTGCCATGCGATGCTCAGGGCACACCCAAAAGAAAGCTTTCACTATACTTCATTTGAGGCTTTAGGGCAAAGGATGAGCAGCAGCACCTGGGGGGAAAGTCCACCGCGTTGGAGAACTTTTGCACACCAACATCCTTCCATTTCCCTGCTGCTGCATGGAGAATGCACCAGAAAATGTTGAAGGAATCTCCTACAAGTGAACATGCAAGGACAAAAGAGAGTGGCTGATACAGTTCAGGGCCAAATTACAAGTGACCTTACCAGCATAGTTCTGCCCTTGAGTATAGGTCCTCATTTCCAGTGCTGGCCTCCCTATTCTGATTGGCAACCAAGCATGGGGCTAGTGGGCTTTAACCCTATGTGCTCTCATTCTGATCTGGAAGGGGCTTCCCTGCACTTGTAATTTGCATTACAAAGAAAGGTCCCATTTAAACAGATTTGGTGTTTGTGTGTGGGGGGGGGAAGAGCCCCACTCCAGATTGGTAATGCAAAGGGTTAAAGCCACCTGTCCCCATGCTAGGGGTCTAATACTGGTCAGCCTGTCCCCTGGGAGAAAATTGCACCCAAGGACAGAACTACCCAATTGTCCCATAGAGTTCGACCCCCAGTAAATTGAAACGACAAAAACAAAAACAAAAGGATGGGTTAGCACAGCAATAATTATTGTGTGTGTTAACAGTACTAGCCATCAGTTATTTCCAACAGCACCTATCCCTCTGGTTGTTGCTGTTGTTACAGCTGTAACACATTTGGGCAGTATTTCCCTAGAGTTACATCTGGATCACTACAGTAGAACCAGGCTAGGAGTACATCTTTCTCTCGTGGATTAAAAATATTTCATCAAAACCATACTACAAAAATAAATTTTCTTTTTAAAATTCTATTTTTTTTAAAAAACAAAAACCCTTAAAACTAAAATATATACAAAATTTAATGTAACATTTAAAGTATCTGTGATAAGGCAGCTAGGTGAATTACTGAATAAAGCTGGCTGGCATGTTTGGCAGAGAAAGCAGAGCAAAGCGATCAATCTAAACGGTGATTCAGAAGGGCTCCTCCTGCTTCACGGTGTAGAAAAATAAAATATCCTAAATTACATGAAATGTAAAGGATCTGAGGTTGATATGCAGGGACAATTCATGCACTCCAGTGCCTGAGGTTTATTGTGGGTGGGGCGTTCAGTGTTTGTATGTTAAGCAATGCTGTAGCGAGCACTTGCCTCCTAACAACACAATCCTATGCATGCTTCCTCGGAAGTCAGTCCTATTGTGCTCACTGTAGCTTACTCCCAGGAAAAAGCACACAGGACTGCATCCTTGCACTATAACCCTATACCTGTCAGTTCAAAAGTAAGTCCCATTGAGTTCAATGAATCTTACTTCCAGGTAAGTGACAATAGGATTGTGAAGTCAGATTTGTTCTCCAAAGACAGGGAAAACATTTCAGCATGTGCTTTTCATTGTTCGCTGAAAATAATATGGAGGTAATACTAAAGGAACACTTGGTTTTTCGTATACCCATTTAAACATGTTAACTGGGCATGATAGATGTTGGAAATGTATCACTGCTGAAGATGTACAGCAGTATCATGAAAGGATGAATAAAGAAGTTACACTTTGCGATGACTGACATAATAACGTCAGCAGACTAGAGAAGTGATCCTTACATTCTTTTTTTTTAAAGAAACCCCACTTTTTCCCTTTTCCATATGTGCACAATCTTGTTAATAATACCCTTGTGCATTAAGCTAGAGACACAAGTTATTATGAGTAGCAACAAAATGCTGTAATTATCATCTCATGTTTCCTATCAGGGAAGGACATTCCTGTGTGATTACAATAGCCAGATGTGTTTGTACACATTTCTCTTAACTGCAGGCTGTATAGAGGTTCAGTATTTTCAATGTCATTCTTTCAAATATTGCTTTTAAGGAAGTAATTTTCTGAAATCATTTTTTTAAGCAAAGCAAACAGACTATCACCGTTAACTCCAAAGGAGTACCAAATCAGACTTCAGCACCTAGACACCGAGGTTAAGTCAGGTTTTGGTAGTGAGACTGGATTTCTCTAATCCACGACGGCACCATTCAATGTAAGGAAGAAGAAAATGGCAGCAAAAACTGGTCAGCAGCTTCTCTTCACCTGGTGATCCTCAGGTCAACTAAACAAACATCAAGCCACAGAGGGAGTCATTGGAAACCTTGACTCTTGCATTTGCTTTGATGAAGGCAACTTGGTCATTTTCCGAGGACAAGCAGGTCATCATCCCGAAAAAGCACTCAGACAACGCATAGAGCCTCTGGGGAATAACCTTCAGTCAGACAGCTATGGTTTTTTTACCCTCAACGGTGACCTTATCATCTACATTTTGTTCATCTGTAAGTTGGACCTCAAGCAGCCTTATGGTGTAGTCATCTCAGTGGAGTTTTGAAGGGATGACAAATCAGAGTCTGTATTCTCCTTGCATTTCTCCAGATCATGAAAATAAGGGTGAGATAAGGCATCGTAAGCTGATATTCTCTTTGTGGGGTTGAATGCCAAACATTTCTGTATGTAGGGAAAATGAGACAATTACAAATTAGAAAGCACTGTGGAGTCTGAGACAACAGCAAGGCTCATCTTATGATACTGTCCCTTAAAAGCTTAGCAAAGAATGGCAGCAGTTTGTTTATTAAAGGAAAATAATGGGAAAACTGAGGTTTTGTGTCCTTGCTTCCAACCCAGCCACAATACACCATGAGGGAGAGAAAAAAACCTATAATTATTAATATCCAAAATGAGCAGGAAAGATTTTAACACACTTCATTTATGGATATTTTTAAAAAGATATAATCAGAGGTTCTGAAATTTGCACCCATCATCACTACTCCTATTAATTTCATATACAGTGGTACCTCGGGTTACAGACGCTTCAGGTTACAGACTCTGCTAACCCAGAAATAGTACCTCAGGTTAAGAACTCTGCTTCAGGATGAGAACAGAAATCGTGCGATGGCAGCGTGGCAGGCCCCATTAGCTAAAGTGGTACCTCAGGTTAAGAGCAATTTCAGAACCTCCAGAACGAATTAAGTTCTTAACCCCAGGTACCACTGTATAAAGCATATTGCTTTTTGTTTGGGTCACGTGATACTGGCAGCAGCTAGTTTCTAAAGCTTCAGTGGAGCAGACACTTACAAGCAGCAAGTCTTTGCCTAGTTCGTCAATATCTGTTACGAAAAGCTCAATGGGCTGCGGATCTCTAGCAGGAAAAGCATTCCTTGGGAGGGCAACGTCACTGGGCCAGTCCTCTTCTTTGGGAAGCCCAATTGCACTGTGCAAGGAAGAAAGGAAGAAAGAATCAGGCATTTAACTCCAAGAAAAGCACCACTACTTCCTGCTTCATTCACACCCCTGCACTTCTTTTTCACTATCTGATGACATATCTCACCCACTTGAAAAATGCACTTTGTGCCACACCCTGGCACTATCCCTCTAAAGCACACTTCCCCCAAACTGGTGCCATCGCTGATGCAGCTGATGCTAATCATGTGAGATCTCGCACACTCAGCAAGACCTCACACGATTTCAGCTGACGCCGGCACTGCTTCTGCGCTGAAGCAGGTGGGGTGGGTGTCCGCAGGGCTGTTGCCTTGGGGGCTTCTGCTGCCTGAAGCAGCTGATTCAGTCTGCCTAGTGGCTGAGCCAGCTGTGCTCCCCAAAATCCTCCACCCCTCCACTCCCAAAGTTAAAAAAGCAAAAGCCAATTAGAATTCAATGGGGATCACTCCAAAGCTAGTGGGTTAGGACTGCAACCAGAAAAACCTCAATGTATCAGGATATATCAGAGTTTACTTATTATCACTGTTCTTATTTTTCAGTGGCATTGCAGCTTATGGCCACATAAGGGGAAACATACAGGTGTCTGTACCCAAAGAGATTAGAATCAAAAACAGACAATGTTGAAAAGCAACTGAGAGAGCGAAGAATGGGAGATCCTTGCCTGGGAATGTAGGCAAATGCAGTTATACATACTGTACCTAAAAGTTTGACTGCAGCTGGGAATTATGTGGACAAGGCAGAAGGTTTAAAAAACAGGGCTGCAGGCAGAAAGCAAGGGAAGTAGGGATCCCTGATGGATGCCTCATTGAGATATTCAGCTGTCATTTCATACCAGATTATAAGCAAAACTGGCATTTGCAATTGGGTTTAGTATTCCTTTGAGGCACAAAGCCACGTGGAAGGCCGGGAAACAAGAAGGAAATGTGTGTGTTGCGCCACAAGGTGGCAGCACTGCTCTAGTTTCCCAGGAACCGTTCTTTTAGTGAGCATGTCTAGTGAAGCTGTTACTGTATCTCAAGGTGCAGGATTCTGCAGGGGTCAGGAGTGCTGATTTTGGCTATCCAATAACCACAAGGCACAGGACAACTTTGCAGATCCCTCCTAGTGCTGAAGACCACCCATAAGCAGGTTGATTTTGTTGTGACCGTTGTGCAAACTCATGAGACTTGCATGCATGGTTTACTATCAAATTAAACGTACAGTCAGAAATAAAAAAAATAGCTTTCAACTTCCTCTGTTGCAACTGTCTTTATCATAGCAGCTTTATTTATGTCAGTTTTTTTAAAAAAATTCAAACCTACACTAATGCAGAAATTTCCTCGTGATATTTAAAATTGCTCCACGATGTAATATAAAAACATCCCAGGATAGCGCATAACATCAACTGAATGTCCTTATAACAGGATTAGCTGAGAGGCAAAAGAAGCACAGGGAAAAAACCAGAGGATACAAAACACACTGGATGCTGGTATCTTATTAAAGCCCAGCCCAGATGAGAGAGGCTGCCTGGGAGGCACAGGTGAACTGCTGGGAGGTTTTGAACAGGATATAAGTGAAAATAAGTAAAAATGAAATCAATATGAAATGAAACAAAACTATAACCACAATTAATGAGAGAGGAAAGGTTGTATTCAATGCATTTTCCCCACCAGAAATGTCACAAATAGTTTACAATGGTCCAACTCAGAGTAGATCCTTTAAAATCCATAGGCACAGATAACAGTAGGTATTTCATTATTTTTATTTCATTATTTTATTTATTGAATTTATATACCACCCTGTCAGGGCAGTCTACAGAAAAAAAATATTCTCTGAATAAAACTTAATTGAATACAACCCTAATACTTTATCAGTTTATTATTTTATTTTACAGTAGAGGTTGAGCAGGTTTAGCATATAAAGGCTTAGGTATTTGCATATACATTAACTGTGGACGCCTAGTGATGACATTATTTATTATTTGTTTTCTTCTTCCCTCTCCATTCTTCTTTTGTATTGTATTTCACATTCCTATTAAGATTTGAGTTTTTGGACGGGGACTGTCCTGTCTTTTTTTCATTCATTCATTCTCTCTCTCTCTCTCTTACACACACACACACACACACACAAACAGTAAGTGCCTAACAATAAGAATACTTATTATTATTAGCATGTATTCATCATGTATTTTTTTTAGGTGTCTGACAGTGAGTTACTTCAGCTTCCCACAACTGCTGTTTTTCATTATCACACTCCCAGGACTGACATACATGATGGCAGCTACATGCATGTATCCCCGAAGTGTGGGGCAATACAAGATTATGCAGTCAGCATATAGATAGCATGCTGTAAAGTTTCCTACAGATACACAAAACACATGACCTAACTGCAATTCATGTAAATATATATGACTCAACACTTTGAGAACTAGTTACAAATAAATAAAGAATATAGCAGTAAATAGTGATGACGAGTGATGTGGGCAGGACACCTTTCCAGCGCTTACTTCTCCACAGAAAAATTCCATGTTTCATAAGTTCATTAGTCACAATGAATGGTTGTCAAATGCAAATACAGTATAAAGTGAGGTTGGCCATTTCTAATTATTTTGCTATGCTTACTAAATGCAAGTAACATCAACATACTAAATCAGAATATACTCTAGGGGATCTGATAATTTTTTCTGATGCAAACTGAACATTTTCCCATGCAAATTTCCCTATACAAATTATCCTAATGTGCATTCTAATTTCCCACTCAAATTATCCCAGAAAACCAACATCACTGATGATGTCAACACCTATTGCAATGGAAATTGCTTCCAGTCGAATGTGCTCAGGACTGCAGTCCTGGTATTTTTACAACACTTTTCCTAGGTGCTCAACACATTTGGTTGTTCAGCTGCCCTTCTGCCCATGTATGAGAAAAATAAACAAAAGGTATGGGAAAGCAGCAGATGTATGGAGGGATGGTCCTTCATCACAGCAGGAAGTTGGGTCAGATAGCCTTTTGGTCCAGCCCAGCCCTAGGATTCTATAATCCCAAATGAACTTTACAATTACCCTGGGAATTACAGCGACAACTCCTACTTGCTACCTCTTGAACTACTTGGTGCACTTCCCTTGGTTCTATAAGCAACATCACAAAAAGAGCAATGAGAGGCGAGGCAGAAATGGCTCTCGCTTAAAACGTTGCAGGAAACTGTAGGGCAAGGAGTTGAAACAGCACAGACAGCATTACACAACAGTTTGTCTCGAGGAGGTGGATATATACAACCAAAGTGGAAGCTCTGTTTCCTCTCACATATCCCATTGCAAAGAGAAAGGAGTTGCTTCTTACCTTATGCTTTGCTTTATCTCTTTTTATGCATTGCACCTGTGTAAGCATAGTATTTCCATGGATAACATACTCCAGGGATGGGCAGGCTTTAGACTTGCAGAATCTACTTTTCCCCCCTAGAATCCCAACCAGACTTGAGTGCTAAAAGCACTTAGAATTAAATTATTCGGAGTCCAGAAATTTGTTTTGAGCACCAGAACTGAATCAAAGGCACAGTCCTTCTGTACAGAATTCTATTCCTGCCCCCTCTCTTTAGAAAGCGTTGTCGCCATTACTATTTACTTATTTAAAAGGTTTCTGCTCTGCCCTTGATTAAAATGATCCCAGAGTGAGGTACAATATATAAAAGGAATGCATAATCAAACCTAGGTTATATAAATCAATATAACATTAAAACATCAACATCAATATTTGTTAAACAGCTCCGATTCCGGAACCCTTGTCAACATACTTCAAAGCACCCAGAGATCTACCACTTAGAGCCTGATCTATCTTCTGCCCATTCCTGGTCCTACTCCAGTCCGCAGAAAACAAATCGTGATGTATGTGCCCACTCGGAGATGCAAGCAGCATCTTTGTGCTATCAATTAGATTTTTGGGACTGCCAGTTGTGGAAACAGGAAAGTGCTACTAAGCTTATTCTGAAGCAAGAGAAATGCTAGAAATAGTAAAGTACAGCTGGAACAGAGACTTGGACATTTCCTTGCCGCTGCAAGAAGACTTGCAATAATGAATGTCTTGTGGCTGCTCAAGTTGGCATAGCATTTTCTCTTTCGGATTCATGGGGAAATTCTTTTCCACACAGGTAATTGCACCCACTAGAAACAAATAGAAAAAGCTGTTTTCTGGCTGCTCAGCCATGTCCTGGCTCATTTCCCCCACCAGAAATGTCATAAATAATTTGTATTCTTTATTTTTTTTTAAAAGGATTGCAGCCATGCTTCTTATGCCATGAAAAAACGCACAGTGCACATATCAAAGCATTCTTTATCTAGTAAAGCCATATATAAATGAACTGAAGGGATCATTCCCAGCGCCAAAAAGACCAAACCACTGAGGGCTGACTTTTTCTAGACTGCGCAGGAAAAGCTATTCAGGGGCATGACAAATTAGCCATGCTGATGAGTCATATACAGCGGGGCAGAGCACACAGGAAATGGAAGCCAACTTGGTAAAGACAAAAACCAGCTATTGAAATCTTGTTGTCCAAAATAAAAATCTCCAGAAACAGATATGATACAGTTTTAAAATGGGCAGTGATAAGTTTGGCAAAAGCACTGTTTGACTCTTTTCTAAAAAGCTCTTTGAAAAAGTGGCTTTTCAGAACTGAATAAATTGGTCTGGAGAAAATAAGATTTCCTTTCCTTGCCATGATCTTCCAAAGGTGTAAGGAACCTTTGGCTCGCTAGATGTTTCTGAATTACAATTCCCATCACCCCTGGGTATTGGCCATGCTTGCCTAGGGCTGACGGGAGTTGTAGTTCAGCTGCCCAACCATATGCCCATGGGAAGCCAAAAAGCCAACAACAAAAGGCCATAAGTGTCCCAGCATTCTTCCATTTGTATACTCCAGCAACAAGCATCCAGAAGCATGCTGCCTATAGTACTGGAGGTAAAATCTAGCCATCATGACCAGCAGCCATTGGTAGCCTTAAAAGGTAAAGGTACCTTGGGTACTCTGGGGTTGTGCACTCATCTTGTTCTATAGGCCGAGGGAGCCGGCGTTTGTCTGCAGACAGCTTCCGGGTCACTTGGCCAGCATGACTAAGCCGCTTCTGGCGAACCAGAGCAGCACATGGAACTGCTGTTTACCTTCCCGCCGGAGCGGTACCTATTTATCTACTTGCACTTGATGTGCTTTCGAACTGCTAGGTGGGCAGGAGCTGGGACTGAGCGACGGGAGCTCACCCTGTTGCGGGGATTCGAACTGCCGACCTTCTGATCCGCAAGTGGTCTGTGGTTTAGACCACAGCACCACCCGCATCCATTAGTAGCGTTATCCCCCTGCAAATCTGAAGCCATTCAAGCTGGTTACTGTCACTATATCTTGCAGCAGCTGCTTTCCATAGTTTAGCCATGTACTAGATGAAAAGAATGTCCTTTTATCTGTCTTGAATGTTCTAACATGCAGCTTTGTTGAATGGACCCCGGGTTCTACTATTATGAGCTCTCTAGCCAATTCCTCAATACCATGCATTGTTTTATGCTAAATAAATAATCAATAAATTCAGATATCTCCTATTATGTCCCCCTTTACTTACCTTTCTCTAAACTAAAGCGCCCCAACATACTGTAGCCTTCCCAACATACTGGAATATTGCTGACAGAATATACAGAATATGGCTAAAATAAAAATGTTACTAAACTGTCAACAGTAAGAAATAAAAAATGTAAAACTGAGGTTGGGAAGAATATGAGCACAGTAAAGAGCAGGAGCTTTTTCTCCCTTTCACCCTCTTTCTTCAATGCATTCAGTGGGCATCTACCAATCTGATGCATGCTGTAGAAGTCTGCTGCATGTGTGGATCCGGAGCATTTATGTTTTAACTTTTAAAATATCCTGTGTTTATGTTACGTATGGGCCACTCTTTTTTATTTTTAAAGGTTTGCGGTGATATATCGCCACCCTGGGCTCTTTTGGGAGGAAAGGTGGGATATCAATTTAATAACAAACAAACAAATCCCCAACAAGCCAGGCTTCCTTGCTTGATGGTCAAAAACAACCATTGGTCATGTTGCCTGGGCTGGTGCACATTCTAGTAAGAAAGACTACATAAAAATGAGCATAAGAAACGGAAAGGAGGGAACGAAGAAGTAAAAGTCAGTGCTTAGAGGCTTGCACACTAATGCCTAGCAGCAGCTTAAGCTCCCTATTAATACAGTGTTTGTTTTTATTCTCCATCCTGAGTTTGCCAAGCATCACTTCTTTACCGTTCATGTCTGCATTTCATGCATGCAGCCGCTCTTCAAGACTGATGACCTATGCTATCCCTAGCTTGGTCATTCTTCCACAGCTGAAGAAAGGGTTTCCTAAAAAGTGTGTTAAAAAGGCATCGGGAAGTCTTTCTTTTCATTTCTGCAGGTTGTTGTGCCAAACAACCGAGAACTCTAAGTAGCGGACTAGAGCAGAAGCTACTTGCCACTCAATCCCAATTTTTAAAACACTATACTGACTTAACTAGGGGAAACAAATAGAATTAGGATTTTAAAATATGTATAATAAAGTCCCATTTTGACTACAATGGTATCAAGCAGCGGACCACTGCAGTGCCAAAGGTGATTAATTTAATTTAATTATTAAAATTGTATCTTGCCCTTTCTCCCAAAGGAGCCCAGAATTTCTATTATTCAATAGGAGCAATCCTCCGTAAACTGTCCCAAGACTGGGTACTCCAAACTATTATCTGCACATAAAGCAGTGATGGGGAACCTGTAGCCTTCCAGATGTACTCGGACTCTTCACTTTCCCAACCCCTGACTACTGGTCAGGCTGGCTAGGACTGATAGGAACTGGAGTCCAGCAACTTCTGGATGGCCGTAAGTTTCTCATCCCTTACATAATGTATGCACAGGAGACGGCCTGGCTACAAGGGATGAAGGACCAGCCAGTATGCAGCCACCCATCTACCCATCTTTGCAGGCAAATTGGCTCACATCAATTTAAGTGTGGAGACGGGGGAATTGCCTTCAGGTTTACAATCTAAAAAGGCAAGGAACACAAGGTAAGGAGAATGGATGGGAAAGGAAGAGAAAGGAGACCACATCACAGCTATGCCATAGTATGAAACAAAAGCAAAGAGATTTGATGGATGATCCAGTGCTGCCTCTGCATAGCAGGTTAGGGTACACCTAGAAAAGAAATACACTATACAAAAATTCCTGAAATTGTAAGGCACTAGGTGGAAGCCTTGCCACTTTCTGAATTTAAAAAGCAAGAAGACTCAATACAATTGTAGGATGAACATTTGATTCCAGAATTGTGGCACTTCTCATGGAACACAGAAATGGAAGAGACTGCTAACATGTTTGTTCTTAAAAAAATGAAATAATAGAATTTCACTAAGTGGGGAGGGGGATTTGCATTGCTGTCACCAACATCATTAAAGACAATAGGCAACAGACGCTGGTAACATTCCTGTAGTGACATTCTATAGAGCAGTCAATCTGAAGAAAGGGATTTGCCCCTCCTATAAAATATGGCATAACTAGTGCTTGGAAAGTAAGATAGAAGTTTTATTTAGAAGGGCCGTATCTGGACTCGGTAACAGATGAATGATTCCTGTGCACTTATTGCACTAAAAATTAATTATGTGAAAAAAATGCAGGAAGCTATTACTTACTCAAAGATTTTTCCTAGCTGATCAACATCCGAGTTTCCACGAAAAAGTGCCCTGAAAAGAAAAACAGAAACACCTTCTGTAATTGAAGTATTTTTTTTAAACATCCTTCATCTAGCTTTCCTATGTATTTCCCAGTTTTGGCTGCTTTAGCTTCTTCAGTGTCTGACCAACCAAAAGAACACATTTTGAAATCCATCCAACATATGCTAGCTGCGGGGTTTGTTGGACCCTTCTGACAGTTCAGTTGCTTCCCACCACTTGGAGACTGTAAAAATCAATGCTCACTGAGAGAGAAAAAGCTGGTTGTTAGAATCTACTCTTCCCAAACCATTTCCAACATAATATTTTTCTCCCAAGTGAGAGCTGAAAAGTCTTTTTAAAAAGAATCTCTATGTGTGTCTCATAAGACTAAAACAAATGCTTTGGGTTTAATAGTGCCACTGACAGCAACTCCATAAGTTGTGCATTTGAAATGAGTAGAGCTACATTCCATGTACAAGCCAATATGAGGGCTATTCCTTATCCAAACAATAGAAACAAAATTAATTGTGAATATGAGGAACCTATTTATGTCTTCTGCAACAAGGAAGCCACATGCATTAAAGGTAGAAAGCCTATTTTTGCAAGCCTTATACTTAGTTCCTTAAGAATGACTCATCCTGAGCCAGGCATGAGTATCAAAGCATTTTCAACAGATTAACTCATTGGAAACCACCTCACAGCATGACAAAATCCACCAAGTATGTACAATAGGAAAGGGAAACTAGTGTTTAGGAGAAAAACAAGACCTCCCATTTCTAATCCAAATACACTACGGAGAGCCACGTGGGACCCTCTAGAACTGCCAATACAGCAGCCTCAAATTCTGGGCTGGAAGCCAGAGATGAAAACCAAGAGAAATAACTTTCAAACACAAATATCTGGATTCTGTCACTGTTAGTACAGTATAGCCAGCTAAGATGGTAGCTACCTCTCGTGATGTTCTTACTTTCTCCACAATCCAGCATCAAATATTTTCGAAAGAGCGTTGCAAATTCACTCATATCACCCAATTAAAATGTCTGCTTGTGGTCATCAACCTTCCAATATTTTTGTCACCTTCAAGGAAATGACAGGAACTCCATAACAGCAATCTTTTTTTTTAAACCCACCACAGTCCAATGACTATGTAAGCAACTCACTACACAATTGTAAGATGGAAGAATTTATAACATTTTTATTGAGGAACAACTGCTTTAATTTGCCAAGATGTGTGTGGTTCTATTCTGTGGTCTGTAAAAAAACAACAACCATGTTACTAAGAGGGTGAATTAGACAGGCAGCAGTGGGGTTGGCTTTTCTCTATTTTTATTTCCCCCTCCCTCCGTGAACAGCCGTCTGATCTGGATATTCTCACCCCAGGACCAGAGGTCTCAATACTGCTTGCCTTGGTTCCTGGCCCACCGCCAGACACCCTGCCAATCACCCCCAGGGCCACAGGATTAGAGGAGGTGACACTCCAGGCAGGAGCTTCAATGCCACCAGCAAAGTTCTCAACTAGCTACTTGAGAGGTGGGAGAAGCATGTGTAAGTCAAGTCCTGACAAAGAACCAGGAAGGGGTGGAACCTCCAGCTCCTCTGATAAGCTCTCAGTCTGAACAGGTTTATTACTGAAGCAGTAGCTCCAAGCTCAACCTTCCTGAACTGTGGAAACCAACAGCAACACAATGAGGAATGATGGTAATATGACAACTGAAACAAACCAAACCAAACCAAACCAAACCAAAACAGAACAGAACAAAACAACAAAACACAGTTTTCTTAACTAGCTCTGAGGAAGACATCTTTGGGATCAGCTGCTACCTGACCTTAAACTGGTAATGCCTAGAATTGAACCTGGAACATTCTGCATGCAAAGCATGGGCTCTACCATTGAGCTATGGCCCCCCTCTACTGGATCAGTCTAGCCTCCATAAAAACAGTGTTAAAATTGAATATTTAAAACTGAAACCTCCCATTATGGGGAGGAACCACCAAGCAGAAACAGATGTACCAGACAAGGGGAAATCATATTTTCCCAGCAAACTGCAGCTTATATCCTGGGAACATGTGATTTCCCTAGAACTGATACGCTTACTGAATGCGGGTGTCTGGATCTTCCACAAAATTAAATAATGACAGCACAATGTCAAATACCCTAGTTTGCTTTCCAGTAGTAGGTCTTTGTGTTTTGACCCCAGGGAGTCCAAATGGCAGGCAAGGAACTAGCAGATGTCACAGCCCCAAAGTGAGATAATCTCACAAAATCCCTCTCTAATGTTGCTTGGGCTCTCCTCAGTTCTGTTTTTGTGCTGTACACAAAAATGCAAAAAATGCAAAAGTTGGAAAGCACCCTGCAGAATACCTGTAAATAATAATTGGCTGAAATGTGAGGGATTGCTTTGAAAATAAAATCCTCAATATTTTCAGCATATTGAGATACAGCCTCGTTTTTACAGCTCTAACCAACCATGGGGAATTTTTTTCACAAGCCACAGCTGACAGCACTGCATAATTTGGACCCACTTTGAGTTACTTTTAGTCAAATGCAAGCTCCTGTAATGAGCTCCGCTTGGCTCCTGGCTGTCTCTCTGTGAGCATGAAACTTCTCAGTGTGGTCAGATACTTCTTCCTCTTCTTTCCTTTCAGTTACTATGTCTGTGCAAGTGGATGTGAGACCCAGTGCAGGAGGAAGTTCATCTGAATGTCGCTATTAAGCATGATTACAAGCAAACGTTATTTCCTTACCAAAAATAAAAAAGAATGACTCGGCCACAGCTAGATGGGGGGAAATTTCTATTGAATGTGTGCTTACTTCTAGAAATAGGCCTACCATTTTGTAGGTGTCAATATGAGTTTAATCTGAAATGGCACAAAAAATTACCACAACATCCAGCACACTGAAATGGCAGGAATTTGATAGTGCTAAGTTTGCATCTGAGCCCAATGTGACCAAGTCCAATTGCAGTAGAGCACAAAGCTGGAAAGTATCATAGAATTACGGTTAGAAGAGACCCTCAAGGATACAACCCCTTGCAATGCAGGAATCACAACTGAAGAATCCCTGCCAGGTGGTCATTCAACCTCTGTTTAAAAACCACTAATGAAGTTCACCACTCCACCACCTCCCAAGCTGGTTTCTTGCTTCTAATGTCTTTAAAGATTTTTGGTTTTGGTGGTGGTTATGTTTTCAGTGATGTGCTTCCAAAAGTCAAATGCACAAGGCCTGCTAACCAAATCCCATTAGGTAAATTTCCTTGGCAGACATGGCTATTGGCACAACCCTGGCTGTAAGGCATAAAAGTATAGGTAAACAGCCAAAACAACCTTCTCAATGCCAGGACCCTTCTTATAGATTGTGGAACATTATGCTATCACCCAGAAATGAAGTATTATATATCTGTTACAGATAAATGTTCAAACAGCAGAAACTGTCTATGATCCCATTTGCATCTGGAGAATGTCTGAAATTATGGACTACACATAGCCTAGTGTAGGTCTGCACTTTGGACATTCAACAGATGCATGAACAATTGTCACCCTTCCTTTGGATTGGCTACAGCCTTCACATGTTACTGCAAACGTTTAAAAACATTCACTGTTAAGATATACACTTTATGTTTGCCTTTCCCCCTACATATACATATATAAGCGGAAGTAGAGTTTATAGCAGATGAGCTGTTGCTGGAACAGGAAAGAGTTGTCTGAGATACTATTATCCAGAATAAAGTGAATGTTGATACATACCCATGAGGCATACATGCACAATGTCTTTCTGAAGCATGATTTATAAATAATAACAACATAGTGCATAGTTCAGAAAGCTACCTCAGCCATATGTAAAAAAGCTTGGAAGTATCCAGTGGGATTCTTGATCCTTCCCTGTGAGTTTCAAGAGAGGTCTACAGAATGGCTTCAAGCTCAAGAAATACAAGACTCACTGGGGCACAAAGTGGAGTTATTACTGAGTTATTTCCATAAAAAAACAGATATTGGAGCCATTTAATAATGGGAGGTGGTTGGAAGATACATTCCAAATCAGGGATGAACCATGCTGCCTGGAGCTGATGAGAGGTGGAGTTCCATAGCCTCTGGAGGGTACTATGTTAGGACTCGTCCATGCTTCTGCTTGTCCTGTGCCTAGAACCACTTGTCCCGTGCTTTCTAGGCATGGTTCCAAGTAGTTTTTCCCTTCCCCCACTGCTTTCCCCCAAGAAACCTGCTCTTTAGCGCTAAATCAGAATCAACAGCAATCTGCTGAAAACTCAATTTCCATTTGTTTTGATTCAGCACTAAACCACAGGTTTACTCCGGGGAAAGTGGTGGGGCAATTGTGGGTGTGGATGAGCCCCTAGTTACATCTGGACATCTGGACCTAATTTTACTACACAAAAAGCTGCAGATCTGCAAAGGCTCTGGTTTCAAGATTAAACCTCTTCATGAGACCCACATACTCAAAGGACTGTCTTGCCACACATGCTCCATATGAGGCTATACATCTATTAAGATGGGGGTGGTAGCCCTGAGCACTGTCTGATCATTACAACTGTAGCTAGGGGAAAGGCTTTTTCTATGTGGAGTGTCAGACCGTGGAATGCACTGAGGTAAGAAAGCCTGTTTTTTGGAAGATTTTGGAAAGGGTGCAATACATTTTTATGTCAACAGACAAGTGACTGACTGTGATTCTTAGTGGCTATTCTGGCTCAGCTGTGTTCTATTTAATTTTAGTTTTGCTCTTTGATTTATACTGTTCTCATGCATATAGTTTGTATTCTTTCTTGAGCACTCTGAGCTGTTGAAAAAAGTGGCTTATAAAAAAAATAGAGACAGACAGACAGACAGAAAGGTTGATTCACATGGTCAGATGTGAATCAAATCCGTCTCACTGGGTCACTCCAGTGTTTTGTTTGGCTTGTTCTTAGTTCAATTTATACTGTGGTGTGCTAGAAAATGTACAAACCTCACTGCATGCTGACTGGTAAGTGGAGAAGCTAATGCAGCAATCAAACGACGGCTTTACCGGGCATCCATTTTATAAGGAAACATTGGGGTTCTTAGCTCTCATTCTGCCATTTGCAAAGGGTCATATGATTTGTTCTAGAGAGATCAGTGTGGGAAGCTGGGAGGTGACAAAGAATACAGACACTGTATTTTTATGTCAACCCTTTCAGTAGGTAATGAACCTTGAAACAAGATAAGGAATCCATGAAGATTATAGTCAAGTCTGCTTAGATTCCGCTTCCCTTCTAAGGGGGAAAAACTTTTTTTAAAAAAAAAATCAAAGAGTGAGATTACACACCTTGGCCATTATCCAAATGAGCTATTTACATGCGCGATAAGGAATCTTGTAAAGCTGAAACTTGCTTTGTAGTTTTACTGGTGCAGCTCCTAGAGGCCGATGCAAAAAACTGTGATTCGGTTTTCAAATCTTGTTTGCCTTTTCACCAGGTAATACGGAAAAGAAGGCTCTAGCTGCACCTGTGGTTCCCTTACAAGTATGCAATGACTCTTCGGCGTTACGACCTCATTGGGAAGGGATGGGGAACATGTGGTTCTCTGGATGTTGTTGAACCCCAGCTCCCATCATCCGTGACCATGGGCCCTACCGGCTGGACTCCAACAACATGTGGAAGACCGCAGGTCCCCCATCCCAGTCACAGAGTGCTTAACTGTGCTACTCGGTCGTAGCAAAGCAACTAAGAGTCTTGATGAGCAGTTTGTGCCAAACTGTGTTAATCCCTACATTAGTTAGGACTGTTTGTTCTTTTGGTCTTACAGAGATGAGCAAAATTTTAAAGGTTTGGAACTTTTCACAAAGAAGAACTTCACTTTACTATGTAGCGCTTCTTTTACCAGCTGACACTCCACAAACTCTGGCTGGGCAGAGAAGTCCAGAATTCTAAGAATTAGCTGGAAACAACAACAACAACAACAACAACAACAACAACAACAACAACAACATTAGAGGTTCCTTTTGGATGGTTAGAGGAAAAAGAAGCACAATTAAAACAGAAACAATTCAGAAATGAAACGTAATGTAAAATTCTACAGATGATCAAAGTATGACATCCATTCTAATTCAATATGTTAGCCAATGTGGCTACTCACCAGATGTTGTGGACTATAACTTGTGTTAGCCCAAGAAACTACTATCTTATTTTTGGGTTCTCCTATTTCACTTGCAATCTGATCATGGGTAAGGACCACTTAACATCAGCATTAAGTGAATATGATGACAGCTGTTTTCTTCTTTCACTTGGAAAATGTGCTGTACATCACCCAATGATTCTCAGATAAGCATGTGAACTGCTTCTTTTGAAAACAGGGCCAGTCCAAGACATTTTGCTACATAATGCAAAGGGCATGAAGGTGCCTCCCGTTCCATGCGCAAAGGCCAATGTTATTTCAAAACTGGCAATGGGACAGCATTCAGTTTATCTGAATGGTCATTTGTGGAAAGGGATCTGGAATGACCATTTCATAAATTTAAGTCTTTAACCACTGATCAGTTCACTGATCAAAACATACTTGTAACAGCAAAAGAGGGGGTGCCAATTTACTATGGAGGGGCAGTTGAATAGGAGGCTGTCAGAGTGATGTATAGTCCCACCAGTTGTATATTAAGACCATTCATTTCTAACATACTAGAATGTTTTTTATTTAAAAACACCTAGTTCTACCTTCCAAGTTTGAGACATATTTGCTTTGGGCCTCACCAACTGAAAATATTTCTAATCAGACTGCTATGATGGGAAACCTTTGAACAGCAAATGTTTAATGCCAGTAGGTCAGTTTCTCATGGAATAAACTTTGCTTAACCAAACATACTCCTACTTGTATCAGCTGAAAGCCTTTGCACACATGAATGAAAGCATGAAGGAAGTTAACTCTTACCTACTTGAGGCCTTTCTAACACCAGAGCAAAAAGCAAATAGAAAAAAAAGAAACAAAAGCAGTCAACTTATTGGTTACCTCAAATGTTACAAGTACCTTGTAGAAGAACAATTAATACCATCTTCTGTTTCTATCACTAAAACACCGGTGTTTGTAAAATAGAATTAAAAACTGTGCTAAATGCTTTATAAGCAGCAATGAATCATGGATTAAGCCACGCATGCTGGGACAATGCAACACAGAATCTTTGGGGAAAGGTTTCAAACTCCCCAGGGCATTCCCAGACCTACTCAGAGATGCCTGGGATTGAACCTGGGACCTTCAGCATGAAAAGCAGATGCTCTACCACTGAACTATGGTCCTTCACCTTTAAAGGCAGATGTTGTCCATGTAACCCTTTAAAAAACCAAAATGGTCTCTTGGGTTTGTCTACTGTACTTTTTATTAGGGGGCTGAGAATGCCCTTTTGCTGCCAGAAACACACAGAATCCAACTGGTCTAGCAACAGAATCTTAATTGTATGCTGGTAATGGGGTAGCATCCTCCATCAACAGCATTGATCTTTCCTTATTCTCTACCACTTCCTTTTAAAAATATATGAATTTTGCCACGAAACAAAAATAATGTAACCTAATTTAAACAGGCATAGCTTGAGTAACAGTGTGAATGCCGGATTCGGTTTTCCACTGATGTACATTTTTAATTTGCCCAGCTTGTTGATCAAGGTATACTTGGTACCACCTCTGTGGCTTATATCAAGCGATAATTAATGGCTCACAGTGTGGCCTGCACTTATAGTTAAAAACCAGATAAAGCGAACGTTTGAAATTATATCTAATGGAACATGGGCGATTAGCAAAGGGCTTCAGAAGAAGGTTAGACTTTCAAAACAATAAAAGCATCGGAAACCGTTACAACACTAAATACCATGCTATTATGCAGCACAAGGTGAAATTTCAACTTTTATACCAGCTGTCTGGGTTTTGGCATAAAAGCCATGAAAGCAAGATGAGGTAAAATATATAATTTGGAGCAGCTGCTTTGCCTTATCAAAGCTTACTAAACACGTGCAGAAGAAATTAAGAGCTCTCGTGACAGCAGACAGAAAATTGATATTTTGTACATAGTATATACCATAGTGATTTGAGCTCAAAACAATACAATATACAGTATTCAGCAGGAAGGACTAGGCAAATGTGTTGAGTTCATCCAGTTTGGCTGCTCTGATTTAACTAAATCAGTTTGTTTGACAAAATTACATGGAGTCTGATTTCACATCAAAATTATGAAGTACTTTGTTATTGTCTTATATTGAAACATGCATACAGGCAGTGACAATTTTGCACACATCCTGTGGGACCCAGAAGGGGGCAGAACAGGGCAGGCTTATGCATGCTCCATTGATGGGGGGGGCAGGTAGGAATGGAACCCCCACGCAAAATGGTCACTGCCGCCTGTACGTGCTTTTAAAAATACTCCTTAGATATACCTGAAGTGCCTCAAGAAATAATGAGTTAAAGGGGGAAAAGAATGTTAAGTTATTTACATGCCTCTATATGTATTTGAAAAGCCAAGTGATTTTCATCTAAGGGCTAAATAGGAGCCACCTGTTTTCAAGATGCAACTTCATCCTTCCCATTCTCTTTTCCATATGCCTTCGATCTGCTGGCTGTTGCTTTTCTTTTAAGCCTGAGCACAAGGCATTGTTGTGAGTGTTAACTAATGTGTCAGGCACTCTGAAATTAATGCATAATGATGATCTCAATATATAGGCAGTTTTATTTGTGAGACGCACAGCAAGATAAGAATAGCTCGTCACTGAGTATTAACATACATTCTGACCTGGTCATGATGACCAGCTTGCTGTCATGGAAAAGGGAAAAAACTGCTCCAGACAACTATGTCTGGATAATAGTCTATTATCATGGAGCTCAAGCACACCATGGTAAGATAATTGGTCAATGCAAGAAATTCTGAACCCGAGAATCCCCAATGTGTCCAGCCTCTCTATGAGGACCTTGAGTGAAGGTGAGCCCAACACCCCTCAATGTAATTGGTTCCATTCTTGAACTGCTCTTGCCATCAATAAATTTCTCCTAAGGTTCAACCAATCTACCCTCTAAGAAGGTTAAATGAGTCCTCTGGATTAGGCCAATGGCCCATCTAGTCCTGCTCTCATAGTGTCCAACCCAATGTCTACGGGAAGCCCAGAAGCAGGACGTGAGTGCAACAGCACGCTCCCAACTTGCGATTGCCAGCCACTGGCATTCAGAGGCAGAACACAGCTATCATGGCTAGTAGCTTAAGCCCATAGAATGATGAACTTAAGTCCACATATCTAGTCATGAACTATGGATCAGCAGAAAACAAAACATATGCCCTATGGGGAAAGGTTATAGCTCAGTAGCAGAGCACATGTAAATAAGTGGCATTTCCAGGTAGGCTTGGAACAGTCTCCATGCCTGAGTTCCTGGAGAAACACTGCCAGTAAGTGTAGACAATACGTACTGTGATAGATGGATCAATAGTTTGACTCAGTAAAAGGGAGCTTCCTATATCACTCTTCTGAAACATTCCATTTCTGTCCTCTTTTCCCGACCACCTGCCCCCAGCTGCTTTGGAATATTGTGAGTTACTCCTAGATTCCGCAAAAGGGTCTGCAATAACACTGATCTACAGACTATAAAATGTTCTCACAGTCCCTCTGGCTGAAACGATGTGGCGTCTACAGAGGTAGCCAGTATCAAAGGAGCTGTGATGTGCTTATGAACTGGAAAAAATATATAATTCTTTAAATGTCTAAACAGCATCAGATCCCACACTGTGCTCCCTCTCATTCCCTTTGAGCAAATCTGGCTCAGGATTGTAATTACTTGGTACAAGATGGCAAAATATTTCAGAGTTGTGTTATGTTTTTGCCTCGGCTGTCAATGTCCCGCTGTCCTATCTTTTTTCAGATATCTATTTGATTTTCCACTTGCCTGAATGTCTATTAACCTTATGCTTTAAAATAATTTTAAAATGAATAAAACAAAAAGCCTTGATGAGCACAGAGGGAGTTGCTAAGACAAATCTGATAAAGGGGGGCAACTAGTAGATAGATTTATACCTATAAATATAAAATTGCCTCTTTTAACCTATGTAAACAACTTTTTTTGTTTAGAAAAACTAAACACAAAGGTGCATTTTGAAATATCTTCAGTTTGAATTAAATGATCCCAAAGTGGGAAGAATATTCTGCACTCCTGTCTGGAATTTGAAACTATTTTGTTGGCAGCTTCTTGTAAACTGGAGAACCATATATACATTTTCATTACTATACAGGATAAAGTAAGATGTTTCTTAATCAGCTCAAACTAGCATATAGATATAGATCTATATAGATATAGATATGATGGACGAAATTATTTCCCTAAGAGCTGGGTCTCTGACCTTTTAGATTTCATCTTCAAACAGTCTCAGATGTCAGCATGACATACAAAGTGTCAAAATATACAAAGCTTTATCTTTTTAAGTAGGTTAGATTTCACTCCAAACCTAAGCACATTCATTGATTTTAGTGAAGTTTGCAGATTCTAAGCAAGTGTAGTTAAGACTGCAGACTTATTTTCATTTGTTATTTTCAATATAACTTCCTTCAACAAAACAACAGCTCTTAATGTACACAACAAATTTATCTCTTCAGAAAGGTACACTTTCTCAAAAGATCTTAATAGAATCTAACAGTGCAATCCTACACACATTTACTCAAATGTAAGTTCCACTGAATTCCTTGGGACACACTACCAGGTAAGTGGGTATAAGATTGCAGCCACATATAAAGGAACTGAACTCAATGGGTGAAACGGCCATTCTCCCATGAAGCTGCCATTCATTCCAATAGAATTTGTGCAGAGTAACTTCCTAGCGGATTGCCTTAAATCTATACTTAACAAACAACCAATTGGAGCTTTGAAAACAAAAATCTTATTTACAAAGATCAAGGCTATCAGTTGAGGATTTTGTTTGTTCGTTTGTTCATTAAATTTGTATACTGCCCTTCATCCACAGGGTAGTTCACAACATAAAAATACAAGCTAAAATTAACAAAATACATAAAAAGAACAAGACCAAAAACAAAACAAATGAATAAACCCCCTTTGCTCCCCACTTCTCGCAAACACATTTATTTATTTATTTATTTATTTATTTATTTATTTATTTAAGCTCTCCTGCTCTCACAAAAGGTTTGATGCTGCATCATTTCTAGCAAATGCTGCCTTTGTGCTTAGCAACACAACTGAATTCTGTCACTGCTTTGCGTTTGTTTAAAATATTTCTCTCTCTCTCTCTCTCTCTCTCAAAAAAACACACCCTGTCTGCCAAGCTGGCGTTCCCCCTCCCCTCTTCGCTTTTGTTAGGGCAAGTAACAGTTTTTGGTTTTTATGGTTTATCAACGGTTTCCTTTGCCCATCATATCTACTATTGTGACAAAGCCTGGCATGATTGGGAGCTTGAAGAAAAAAACCACAACTGAATAAGCCTGGCATCCACTTCAACACCCCTCTCCAACCACAGACAGATACAGTTACTGGATTTGACTAACGGTTATCAATCAGCTCAACTGTAGGCCCTTGGGAAGATAACAAGCCAAAAAACAGAAGGAAGAAGGAAACTAATACGAAATATTTTTCAGTTGTTTATATAATGAAATGGAATTATTAGCCTCATGGAACTCTTTTCTAACTCCTAAATGTTTCACACAATAGATCTGGTTCCTCAGGGGAGCACCACACATTATGACAGCTATAGGAAGTGTTAGTGTTTCCTGCAAATACATAAAATGTGGACATCATATATATGCATACACATATCTTTAATCACCCATTCACCTGCATCTAAGAAACCTTGTTGAACTAAGCTGTTTAGAAGGTAACATTGTCCACACATAACAGATTTGCTGAGGGAAGCACCAGTTTAAGACCAAGACAGCAACAATCATTATACAATCTAATTGTATTTAAATGTTTATTGCTAAGAATGAGAGCATATCCCGCAGACATATCAGACGTGCAATTCTGAAGGAAGAACAAGAGTAGACCAATGAGTTGAAGCAAAAATAACGCAAGACGAAAGGGTGCACTTTTCCCAAACATGCTCAAATGGAAATAGGACAGATTCAAACAAACAGTTGAAGAGATTAAGCCCCATGGGATGATTTATTTGGGAAGATGACTGTTTGACCCATCACAGACATATGACAAGAGGTTTACCACCTGTTGGTTCACCACCCCACGGTTTATGAGGTGGTGAACTAAAGCTTGGCCATGTGCTATGCCAGAGTATTCACATGAAAAGTAAACATGACCGAGACACAACTCTCATGGTGCCTTCACCACCTCAGCCAACACCAAACTTTTCAGCTGAAGCTGCCCCTTCATCCCAATGATTTCACTGCAGCTTACTTAAGTTTATATATTTATCTATTTCATTTATGAAGCACTTCCCATAAACCATCCTGAAGTAATTTAACAATAAAATCATCAACAGTGAATCATATAAAAACACAGTTTGTAGGCAACTGTGGATTAGAGAGCAGGCTGAAAGATCTTCACTTAAACAAGACAATCCCTCACTTGAAAGAGAATGATCTTCAATAGGCAGCCAAAAAATAAAATAAAAATAAAGACAGTGTCCCTCTGGTATATGGTGTGAGAAAGGTCTAAAGGACAGGCGCTGCCACACTAAAAGTCCAGTTCCAACATTTTATGGAATGGCCTTCATGGTGAGGTGGTATCTGCAGGAGACCCTCTTCTGCAGAGCACAGGAATTGATTTGATCTAGAAGGGATAGGACAGTATTTTAGGTATCCTGGATCCAAGCTGCATAAGGGTGAATTTAGCTTGGTAGTTAATTGACAGGCATTTCAAGTTTTTCAGCAATGACAGAACCTGATGGTGACATTCTGCCCCTGTGAGTAGATGAGCCACTTCATTTTGCACTAGCTGCAGTTTCTGGGACACCTTATGGGTAGCCCCACAAAGAAAGCATCAATTTAACCTAAGTTAAATGCACTTAGGTGTGAGGTATAATTTTTGTAGTGAAACACAAGACAAAAGTTGTACTGTGTTTTTACTCTTTTTTAGCTCTGGGCAACCCAGTCAGATGTGTGGCATATAAATAATAAAATATTATAATTATCATTCCTGGAGCTAAGAAAAAGAACAAAATAATGTCCCAATTTATCTTATTGGTTTTTGTAAAATATGCATAGCAGAAAAATGTAAATACAAGGGGATCCCACCATTTTCCTATTAATTCAGAGAAAAAGTGGCCATTTTAATATTCTAAATCATTATCTATACTGACTTCAGATCTCATTTTACTACTACTGACCCAAAATCCCTTGTAACTGAGTTGGACCTGGTGCTATCCATTTTCAAAACTATTTTAGTAAAAGTAAGAAAAATTTAACCAAGAGATGTTTCTAAATGTTCAGTACAGTATAGATTATCTACTCTAGAAGAGCAACCCTTCTCCTGAGAAACATCTAGATCCTATTTTTTTCTGTGTTTAAGCTCATCCCCCAACCCTTTGTTCTATCTTTCATGGGCATATAGATGCATTGGAGGCTTCTAGTACTTTCAAGCTAGTCCTGGTCTGAATTTTAATTCATCACCGGACAGGTGGCTAGCCTATTAGATTGGTTATTTCAGCTTTTCTTCTGGAGTCTTGGACTCATACCATCAAGGCTGAATGAACACAGGCCTCTAATTTAACCCAGTGACCTCTCAATGTAACAGAATAACAATGACAGCTTGAATCATGCTTCCTTACCAGACAAAAGGGCAGCAAGGCATACAGGTCTGCTGAAAAGCGATATTTTTTTATTCCAAGTCTTTGCCCCAGGATGCACAAACAGAGCTAAAAGCAAGGTGTTTCAATTTCAGAAATATAACTTGAATGCAGCAGAAATTTAATGTTTTCTGGATAGCTTACGGAGACACATTTGTCCGTTAGCATCCAATATATCAAAATAGCGTGGGCTTCATATAAAAGCATATATGAGGTTCCTTGGTTATTGCTATGACATTGACTAATATCAGCCGGTCACCAAGCTCCTACTATTCCCAAACCTTTACGAGTTATGATAAATAAACTAGTCTGGGAAATTAGGCTCTGAGAAATTGGCAGCACAAACTTGCTACGCTAGAGTATTTCTGTCATGGTGTATGCCGAAAGTAACATACATAGCAGCCCATCTATGTGTAAGGAGGAGGCCTGCACACCTGGCTTCACCTGGAGGAGCTCTACAGAAATGCTGACAGATTGGGGGGGCACGTCAGCAACATGTGCCAGTTATGGGGTGAGGCCACACCACCTTCTCATGCATTCTTTCAGTTCATGTGGTAGTCATCTCACCAAAGAAAAGCAGCATGGGCCTTCCTGATTGGCTGAGCAAGGCTTAATTCCAAGACCCTGACCTTTTGTTCAATGCCTAGTCAATGGAGTACAGTAGAACCTCAAGTTGTGGACGTAATCCATCCCGGAGGCACGTCTGCAACTTGAAGCATTTGCATCCAGAAGCACCGCATCTGCGAATGCGCATGGTGCGATTTAGCGCTTCTGAGCATGCGCGAGCGGCAAACCCAGAAGTAACCCATTCTGGTACTTCTGGGTTGCTGCAGGACGCAACTTGAAAAGACATAGCCTAGAGAGGACGCAACATGAGGCATGACTGTATTTCTTTCCCCAGTTTCTAATTCTCCCTGCATACCTTTGCCTTCTCCTCTCCTCCAGTCTCTTCTCATATCAAGCTTCTCTTTGCCTCGTTCCCATTCCTGCTTCTGATTGCCTTCTTGGAAACCTGCTTTTCAGCTCTGCGAGTTCTCTCTCCTCATTGGCCCTACATTCCCTAAAACCAAGGGTGTGGTGCCTCTGGCCTGGTGGCCCTCAAGGCCTCTCTATCTGGCCCTCAGGACTGTCCCCAGGCCACACCCTCTCCTCAGATACACCAGTCACCAGGTATACTTCACACCTTCCTTGAGTGTTTATGCCTGTCTGGCTAGAGGTATTTGTTGCTTTACCCACTTTTGCTTCAGGCCCCGCCCACCACAGACATGTGACCTCCAGACAGTTACCCAGATGGAAATGCACCCCCTGGTCTGTTACTTTAAAAAAAAAAAAAAAGTGGTATTTTTTGCCTGAGGTGGACACAATGCAGTTCTGGAGTTTGAACATTTAGCATTAAGGAAACATTAAAATGGCTTGCAAAAGGTGGCAAAACAGCAAAGTCTCTCATGCATTGGCCCTCTTGAGTATACGCAGTTCTACAGAAATTCTTATCCCACCAAAATGGCTTCAACAGCAGCATACCAAACAGTGGGAAAGTACAGAAGAACAAAGCCACACCTGAAATCCTTTAAATAATGTGTACAATGAGGAGATGAGAAAAAGGAAGTATAAGTCACCATGATAATAAAACAAACAAATTCAGTTTGTTTCAATGTTGACCCAACAGGCAAACTTCCATCCTAAAATAACTAGTCAAAAGCAGCTCACGATAAAGCTAACAGAAGTAAGAGTTGCATTTAAATAGCCACTTCAGAAACAATCCATGGGTGTTTGCAAAACTTCACAGTTTATTGATACTAAGACTATAATATTGCAAGCTTTTTGTTTTTGTTTTCTTGCAACGTGCCTTTAGAGAAATAACACATCTTAGGCCATAGCTATTGCAAAACTATATAAATACAACAAACCGAGTTGAAAATATTCAACGCGGTACTGTGACAATGTCTGTATATCAAATAGTTAACAATGAAGTTGTAGATTACCAGGGTATGAACGTGGTTGGTAGCTGCCCAGTCAACTGCACTTCTATTTATTTCAACCATTTTCTCCTTGGTTTTAAGACCAGGATCGTAAAACTATTTCTGGAAGCTCCAGAAGATAGCCTATTTTTATCTAACTCTGTTTCACATACAAACATTTGCACTCAAGCCTACTTGAGAAATCAGAGTTTTACTTTATTTTTAAAAAAAGGAAAGCAGACTATTCCTAAATTAATCTTACAAATGTTGAATCAATTATTGAGTTAATCAGATTGATTCACCAAAAATATTTTGATCAACTAAAGAGGTACCATCAATTAATCAGATAACATATTTTTTTTAAAAAATGATCATTATTTTTAATATAAAGTTTTTAAAAAGTACAGATGGCAACAACCAAGAAACATTTACTCTCCTCTCACTCAAATGAGTGAATGCTCCTTTTAAGATGGTACCTGCTGCAGCAAACAATAACAAAAGGATTCCTCCCCCAAAATTACAGTTTTATTCACATGCAACATATGGTCAATGATCACTATCACCTGTGAGGTGTTATGTACTAGCATTTGTGGAAAGGACTTTACTTGTGCTAGACTGCACTGTGCTCAGACTTGGCTGGCAGTTGTTTTCAGTGGGCTTAACCCTAGCAGATTCGTAGTAAGAACAGATGAAAGTTTCCCCAAGCAGATGCAGAGTGTATTTTTTCCACTACAGAGTAATTAAAGAGCCACTATATATTTTAAAAAAGGGAATGTTGCCTAATCAAAAGTTGGGGTTTCCAATCAAAAGAGAGCCCTGCCATTTCTTTTTCAAGATATTAAAAATTTTGTTCCATGCAGGGAAAAACGACCTTCAATATTCTTTCTAGAGTTCTACAAAGGTCCTCTTTATCAACATCTCAGCAATCTAGATTTACATATACCAAGAACAAATCAATGGGCAGGAACAATGCTATAACAGAACAAAAACTTTAAAACAGATCTTCAAATCTCGGGGCTGGAACCAGGTTTGATAGGGCAGTGGGCCCCCTGCTTTGCTGCTGCCACTGCCCACTGCCCCACCTATTCCCCCTGCCACTACCACACGTCTTGCCTCCTCCCCCTCCACTTCACCTTCCCCGCCTTGTTTTGCTGCCATATTTGTGTCAGCTGCAATGGTGTTTTCTCTCCCTCTTCCCTGCCTTGCAGGCATCCTGGGTGAAGCAGCTTGGAGTTTCTGTGCCGTTGTTGAGGCTAGAAATGTTTAAGATTAGAAAAAGCGTAGTTCTAACAACCTTTCTAGCCACTGCGGCAAACCACTCTCCTGACCACCTCACCCAGAATGCCTCACTCTGATAAAACACCCTTTAGCCCTCCTTTATAGACACTAAAGCAAGGCATGGAGCCTCAATGAGCAGGTAGGCAATGAGCAACAATAATGAGAACTTGCCAAGTATCATGAGTTACCGTATTTTTCGCTCTATAAGACGCACCAGACGATAAGACGCACCTAGTTTTTGGAGGAGGAGAACAAGAAAAAAAATATTTTGAATCCCAGAAGCCAGAACAGCAAGTGGGATCTGGCTTCTGGGATAGCCTCTTGCTGTTCTGGCTTCTGCGATAGCCGCCCGAAGCCTCTCCAGGGCAGCGGGATGAAGGCTCCCCGCTGCCCTGCGGAGGCTTCGCGCCGCTAAGCCAGCGCTCCCTCTCGCTGTTCTGGCTTCTGGGATAGCCGTGCAGCCCGCACTCACTCCATAAGACGCATACACATTTCCCCTTACTTTTTAGGAGGGAAAAAGTGTGTCTTATAGAGCGAAAACTATGGTAAGCTAGTCCACTGCCTGAAACCCTCATGGCTGCATTCACCACCATCTTCTTTATTCCCAACATGTGCTTGTCAGGTACGGGGCCCACAGGCAGTGAATATGAGGAAGACAGACATGGCCGTAGCAGCCTAACCCAGCACATCTCTTTACAAATGGGCTTTACAAATGTAAAGATTTTAAAATGGGATGCCAGCAACAGCTGTGGCAAATCCTTAGCATTTGTCCCACCATGATTAAAAAAATTAAAGCATTTCTTACTTTCGACGGAACATTTCTGCAAATATGCAGCCAACGCTCCAAAGATCGACTGGCGTTGCATAACTGGATTGAAGCAAAACTTCAGGAGCTCTGTACCATAGAGTGACAACCTGCAAAACAAAAAACAGAGTGGGATTCAGCAAAATGAATATATCTGAAAGAATATGTGTGATAATTACTAGGAGAAGGAAAAGACTCATTTGCTTTACCGTCCTGGGCTACTGGCTAAAACAAAAATGCATTGCTGGACTGGAGACTTTCAGTGGCTTGTAGCTCTTTCATTTTTATAAGTGCGGAGGTCTAGGTGCTGTTGATTTATTTTATATATTTCAAAAAACATTTTTATACTGCTTTATATTGCATGTATCCAAAGCCGTTTACAAATATAAAAACATACAAAACCAGCAAAACAAAACTATACAGTAATTACAAAATTTAAATGAAAATACCATCTCAAGCAATATTGCCCCGTGACAGACAAGTTAATACTGGTGAGGACAGACTTGGGTGAACAGATATGTTTTTAGTTTTCTGGGCAGTTAAAATTAAAACAACATTGTTATAAATTTATAAATGGAAGAACTTGGAAATAAAGTTTGTTATAGTTGTGAGATATACCAACACTTAAAGCTACTAGGGTGAAAAGGAAACTATTATCGGAGCTTTAGAGAATGTACTGCTAAGATTTAGAAATGAATGCTAAAAGCAGCCTTCTTATTATAATAATGACATGAGCTTTCTGGAAGACTCCTCCTCTCACCCACATCAGCTTAATTTGCTGGTCAGACCCACCTGAAATCAGAATAAACATACAGAACATATATAAAATGGACATGTTGAAGGGATAAATGAGGGGAGTTCAAGGATATTTACACAAGTGGTCAAATTGGTTAAAAGCCCTTTCAGCACTTTGATCTTACAACATCTGTTTTAGGAACAATTCAATAAATTAAGGGCAAAAGAAAGCTGAGACTGTTGAACTTTTGACATAAATGACCATCTAAACTGGTGTTGCAACAGCAGGATGGTGTAACTATAATCCCATTCGCTTTCTGAGCTTGGAAGGTGTTAAATTAGTGATTCTTTAGGATGATTCAAATGACTCTTTCATGCATGAGGCTGCTTGGTAAACTTGTGTTAGCTCTCTGAGCAGGCACACTGCCACTGATCCACAGCATTCAGCTTTTGTCAAATGACTGAAGTGGTGTTACACATTGGAGCGGTGTCTGTGCCCACAACTGGTTCACACTAGGGATGGGAGAGAAATTCAGCCCAGTTCACTTTTAAATGCACACCTACCTAATTCGCCCCCCCCCCCGAAACAAAATGCAAACCAAAAGGCAGCCATTCCAAAATTCACACTTCTCCAAATTTTGCAATGCACTTCTCCAGCTTAGCAAAGTGTACAAAACCCCATATACTAAGGTAAATTGTACATAAAAATGCATATATTCATGAAATACAAAATACAAAAATACATTATAATGTATTAGCAAAATTGCATAAAAATGTGTATTTGGGAACGGACGGACACTGAAATGCTGAAGTTCCAAGAGGAATTTTGCTTAAAAGAAATCACAAACTGATGTGGAAATCTGGAGAATTGAACTTCGGGCTGGAAAAACAAGAAACTGGGAGGAACCAAAACTGACAGATTTGCTTATCTCCTTATAGTTTGCCTATTCCCTTTATTGTTTTCAGGGAAGAAGCAGAAAAAATTGTGTCCCTTTCTTCACGAATGGGACAATGTGAATGAATGTTATACTAGTTGATGTATCACAAACTTTTGTGACAGTCATGCTGCACCCCTTTTCTTTGAGAGGAAGGCCACACAGTAAGCAGATACACTTTGACTACTTTCTTCTTGTTAGCATATACAGTCGTACCTTGGTTGTCGAAGGCCTTGGCACTCATACATTCCGGCTCCTGAACGATCGAAACCCGGAAGTGAGTGTTCCGGTTTTCAAACGTTCTTTGGAAAGCCGAACGTCCAATGCTGCTTCTGCTATTGTTTCCGGCGCGCCTGCACAATCGGGAGCCCATTGGAAGCCGCGCTTGGTTTCTGAAAATTTCGGAAGTAGAATGGACTTCTGGAACGCATTCTGTTCTAAAACCAAGGTATCACTGTATGTATTTTCGAATGTGTTTCTTTTTAAAGAAAAGGGGGGAAGGTGCAGCTGTGATTTCTGTTCCTACAATCTTCCCACGTTATTGTCACAACACTCATGTGAGTTACAATCATGTCCCAGTTGTATAGTATTCCATCTATGCAAACAGATTCCATGGGAGGGGTGTGTGTGTCTTGCGGCAGAGAGCAGCCATGATAATGTTCGCAGTACTGAAGAAGAAAAACATTCAAAAGCAAGGTTGGGGGCCCTCAGGCCCACAAGCTGAGTGTGGCTCTCTAGCAGACCAGGTAGATTCCTGAGAGCTAAATAGGCTCTATCTAGGCACCTCCCCTCTACCTCGTCAGGCCATATTCCCAGAATGCACCACTCACTGGTCCTGTTTCACATCCTCAGTTCTGGCTGGATGGAATGCATCCTTGAACTGTGATAATTTTAAAACAGTTCACAAAACGCGATGTGAACGGTGAAGTTGTGTAGTTTTTTACCAGTGATGGCATGGGCACCAGCCTTAAGATGCCAAAGACATTTGCACACCTTCATTCCACACAGCAATTCTTGTTGCCAGCATGAATCTTTGCGGGGGGGGGGGAGCATTTCCCAGAAACCAGCAGCGGCGTAGCGTGGGTTGTCAGCACCCGGGGCAAGGCAAGTAATTTGCGCCCCCTAACCCCTAACCTGCCGCCGCTGCCAGCTTCTTCTTGCTGCTGCCTGGTCTGGTCTGGTGTGGTTCTCTCCTGCGCTCAGCGCTGCGCTGGGCGGCCACTGCACTGTCCCTCCCCCAGATAGTCCCTCGCTCTCTCTCCGCACTGCACGCCTGGCACCCACCCACTCCACAGTGGGCGGCGACCCAGCGGCTCGGCTCGGATTCGCACAGCCAGCACTGCAGTGAGAGAGAGTGAGTGAGCCAGGTAGGGGCAGAGAGCTGCGAGTGCGAGCGTGCCCCCCCAGATGTTGCGCCCGGCCCCCCCTGCACCCCCCACGCTACGCCACTGGAAACCAGTGCTGCAATTTGAATGTCAGGATATGTAATTTCCTTTCTTTTAGAAGCATTACCTCAAAAGAGATAAAACCCTGGAAAGGCCTTGCATTGCAAGCTTGCTCTTCCTTGTATTTTATATATTTAAATACATGTTATAAGGTGGGTAATGAATTAGAGAAGCGGGGAGGCAAAAATTATTCATTTGGAAATTGCACACAATTTTTACAGGGAAAGAGCAGGTTGCATTTCAATTATCAGATTTGCCGTGCTTCAGTGTAATTTTTCAGTGTGGAGGGGTCTCTCAGGGTGTGTAATCTGTATGTTAAGAATGGTAAAATGTTTCCGCTTGCCTTCAAGGAACTTGCATGCAAAGAATAACCACAGGATATTTTTCTCACTTAAAAAAACAACAACCCCAAACAACTCAGAGTGATGCAATGAATCTGCAGTGACTGATTCATGAAGACCATTTCCCTCTGCCTTATCCCTTTTTCACCAGAGAAACCAAATAAATATTTGCAGACATTCCATTCACAGAAACAGATAAGCAGAAATGGAAATTATTCTGAAGGCAGGATATGGTGAGCTCAACACCAGAGCAGAACTTCCTCTTCTGCATTGGTTTTATTTCTATTTTTCACTTACAAAAGTGTTTGCTTAGGTAAGCCAGAAAAGAGGTATGTTTCATCTCTAAAAGAAAACAACGGCATTGCATCATTATGCAATAATGCATGTCCTAGCACTCAGTGCCCCTGAGTTCTAGGACATGCTGAAGGAAGGACAAACCAGGTGCCCTCCTAAGAATAAGATTTGTTTTTAAATAGTAATACAGTTGTACCTTGGATCTCAAATGCCTTGGCTCCCGAACAAATTGGCTCCCCAACGATCAAAACCCGGAAGTGAGTGTTCCAGTTTTTGAACGATTTTTGGAAGCCGAACGTTCGATGGGGCCTCTGTGGCTTCCTATTGGCTGCAGGAGCTTCCTGCAGCCAATCAAAAGCTGCGCTTTGGTTTTCAAACGTTTTGAAAGTGGAACGGACTTCCGGAACGGATTTCGTTCGACTTCCAAGGTACCACAGTACAGACTTAACTATACAGGTAAGCCAGAGCCAAACAGCAAGGTTGACAATAGCACAATCCTATACCTAGATGCTCAATGGAGCTTATTCCCTAAGTAGAGGTGTTTAGTATAGCAGCCTAAAGGTGCAATCTAGTTCTGCTGGAGTCAGTAGAAACTCTCTTATTAGCTTCTTAGGATCTCAGCTGCAATCAAAATGGTTAATCAATTTTTTTCTGTGCCTTCCCTCTGTGGTACGAGTTTGCATTGTTACATAAACCCAAAGCTTTAGGCTTTAACATTACCCAAAACAGAGTGTTGACGTACCTGGTTAGCATGTTTAATTCATCACATGATTCCATTTAACTTCATGGTTAGATTAGAGAGAGAATAATGCAAAAGTGTGACACCAGGCATTTGGCATTGAAAAGAGTATTTGGGGAATACCTCCATTTAATGTACGACAATTTCATATATCACAAACATAAAAAATAAAAGCAAATCAAAAGGATTTCCTCATATAGTTATCCAGTTGTTCCACAACTGCTAATCAACAACTGATCTACCAAATCATGATCATGGTGCTGATAATACCAAGGGTTGCAGGTCTGATCCTGTATGGGACAGCTGCATATTCCTGCCCTCCAGAGGTTTGGACTAGATGATTCTAAGTGTCCCTTCCAACTCTGCAATTCTATAATTCTTTATGATTCCTCTATGATGCAATTATCTTGCTGGTTTTTTTAACAAATGAAAGGGCTCTATACAAAGAATAAGATCAAAACAAAGAACAGAGGCGTGGATTCTTTCTTGGTTTACACTTCTTCCTTCACTGATGTGTTTTGTTAATGCTGTACCTGCTTTCATGTTATGAGAAGATAGCACTGTAAGACTTTGTACGCTCAAAAGGAACATTTTGTGTCTTGTCAACTGCTCTTGACCTTTAGGGAGGATAATGCATTCATGCAGTTAGTCTATATGGTTTGGGGCTCTTTGAAGAATGAATTCATTCATAAAGATAGCCTTGTACATAAACTAGACTCTAGTCCAATGCTGTGCCTGCAGGGAACCTGTGGCTCTTCAGATGTTGTAGGATTAAAGGTCTCATCAGCCTAGTCAGTATGCCCAATGGTCAATGATAATAGCGGGTGGGGGCACATCAGCATCAATAGACACCTGGCATCTTGCTAATCTCAAATTCAATTATACTTCTATTTGAGAAAAGATGATTTGCAAGGGTTTGTAAGACAGCAATCCTAAACATTCTTACTAGGGGGAAAGTATCATTAAACTCAGCAGTATTTATCTGAACAACCATGTTCAGATTTTCACTAATAGGACTAAAATTACTATACTTGACAGTTTGCTTTTCCCACCTCTCTGGGATATGGAAAACCTTTATATTTCCTTAACTGTTCCTTGCACCATCTTCACCACAGCAACTAAGTTCTAGGACTTTTTAACAAAACTAAAATAATTGTTTCTGTACTTGGTAACTTTCACTCCAAACAATGTTATTAGAAAGGATATTTTCTAATTATTAGTTTGTGAAGGCAATCCCACCCCTGACATTACTTTTGATTGAATGGGGCATAAATTACTTTTAAGGTTCAGTGTGTGAGAATTATTTTTTCAACTGTATTTTCTTATTGTCTTCCACAGCACTTCCAATTTAATAAGCACAGCTTTATGTGTTGCATTAGAACATCTGAATCTTGAAAAGGAAAGAAAAATTGAACAGCTATGAGAGTTAAATATAAGAACTATTTGTTTCCTTTGATGGTTTAACCAAAACACTAATCAGAACTTTATGCTACATTTCTAGGAAGAACCACATCCCTAGAATGTTGGTGCTGTTCTAAAGTATTTCTAGGTATCTCAATGCACATGAACATGTGTATATATAAACACTAGCGGAAGGCACTTCATCTCGATATAGTGATTTTTTTCATCAACTCTCATGCATTACGGACGTGTATGCAATTGTTACTAGACAGAATTGCAGTTTAAATTTTCTAACCAAGCCCTGATTACATAAGTAAGACTACCAGTATATTTCAAAGCTTGTATTGCACTCATTTCTAGAAAATCTAACCATTTTTAATAGGAATGCATTTTTAAAAATATATGTATAAAAATTAGAAAGCCCGTTAAGCAACTATATATAGTTCATTCACGTTTCTTTCTTTTCTGTGGTGTGGAATTGCCATGATAACTCTTCCTAGCAGAGAGGTTACTTCTTGAGGTCTTCATGAGAAAGGGAACACTATGGGAAATTTGAGGGGAGAAGTATGCATTCAAATAGCTTTCACAGTTTACTCTGCATAAGGCAAGTATATTTACCTTGGCATTCCTTGCAATCCATGGTATGCGGTGTAATGGATAGTATTAGGTTAGTAATACTGACTTCATCTAGATGGTGAACTGGGGCAGGTCACAATATAGTGAAGTTAGGGGTGGCCAGATGCAAAACAGGAGATGGCATTCCCTATTTTACACAAGTAGCCAAGGGGCAGGTGCCCTGCTCTTTTTTTTTTTTTTTTTTTTTGCATCTGGCCACCCTAAAGCCCACATAGCACTGGTCACCAAAGATTTCTCTTGCTAGAACCAAGAGCGAGCAAGCAGAGAGGATCAAGTACACTGGTTGGCCAAAGCACAGCTAGGCCTCACTTCCTCATGTTTATTCTTGACCACACAAGCTTCATTTGTGAGGGATGCCATCTCTGTTGCCTTTTCAGCACATACTGAAGACAGGCCTTTTAAAATAGACATATTCTGTATTGAAATTGTTGTTAGATGTTTGATCGCTTGTGTGTTTGATGCCATGTGTTCCTTTGGAAGGAAAGACAGGATATAAATCTAATCAAATTTAATCACCATCTTCTGCATCTTCAGCTAGAATTTCCTTTTTCTTTTTTTAAAAACCCATACTCTTGTGATTTAACAGTAGACTGATCTACAGACATTGGTAGATGATAATGCATTCTATCTAAAGCCACAGAAGCAGGCCAACACATTTATTTCTGGTCCACTGTCAAGCCTATCTGAAGCTGTAACACCCACAGTCAACTGTTAGATACCACATACTAATTCCAAGCATGCCTTAGAGACCTTATTGGTTGCTCTTCTAAGTATTTTGGAAAGTGGTTTGTCTGTCTGTGCATCCAGATGCTTCTTGAGATATTATCAGCATATGTGGCATGACAGTTCCCAAAGATGGAGGAGCTGGTTTTTGCCTATGTTTGAATACTGTTTAACACCATTTCGAATCAAGATGATAGACCTAAAAGTTCCAAACTGAACCAACAGTCGCCAAATTTAGCAGAATGGTTCCCAAGATTGAGAAGCACAACTGAGGGGTCATGCACAGCCATATAAACTATCAAACCACACTATTCATTTACAAACAAACAAACAAGTTTTAAAATTAACAGATCAACAAAGACAATGAACAAATTATGAGGGAAAAGTTGGAATCCTAAAATTTAAAAACCCACAAGATTCACTTCCTGACTCCCCAAATTTTAGTCAAATCATAGCTTCCCTCTAGTCTTTTAAAAACTGTAACAGACAAAAATTGGATTAAATTAGTTTTAATATGGCATTGATGTGCTAGAAATTTGGAAAATGAATAAAAATTAATTGGCAAAAAAGTAGAAACAGTAACAGGGGCCATCACAAAAAGTAAGGGGCCAGGCCACATCTGGCCTTCCTTCTAATTAAAATCCTGAAGAAGTTTTCCATCACAGCTTCTGATATGTCTAAAATCCAAGTTGCAACCATTGTACTTGAAATTAAAACCTGTTTAGCTACGTCCGGAACAGGCTTGTTTATTATGCATTTCGGAAAAGCACCTTCTCTTCACATGCTGAAGGGTCAATGACAAAAAGGCAATGCCAAAGAAAGTTCAAGGTAATAAGCGCTTTCATGTTTCTAGTTCTCATGTCCGAGAGCATAACATCCAGCTAAAGGGCAGCAAGATAAGAATGATATTGCTAGTTACTAACAAACACCAGATAAAAAGGGCTCTTATGGCTACTGATAAAGTGACAGCATTCTACACATTCCTCCAAGTTGAGGAAGTTTTCGAGAAAGGCAGCTATGTTACATGCGAAGCACCACGAAACAAGCCTATCTCTGTGCTTTCAAATTCCAGCATAGCGATGGCACATTTCTCTCCCTTTCCCCCACAACCCCATCTCTTCCCCTGGAACAGAAGTGTTCTTAGGACATGCAGAAATAACTCTGGTGTGTTGCAGTTTCCATTAAAACCTGTAACCATGTATGCTGGCAGGACAGAGGAGTTCTTTAGAGCGCCCTGGCTGCAAGCCAATGTTTACAATCCCCTGGGTGGGAAATGCAGGGTCAAAGGCTCTTGATGGCAGGCTCCACAAGCCTTTGCTGTTGCCGCCAATGACCTTCTGCCTCTGTTTTCAAAGTAGCTCCCCTGTTAACCCTTTGGAGACTGTGGGCACAAGAGCTTTAGGAAGGAAATGCCTTCCCGTGGAAGCACAGTTGCCCCCTTCCGGGCATAAACCTGTCAGGCTGTGGCAGCTGTGGAATGCTGGGATAACAGCAGACTCCCAGCAGACTACCAGGGTCACAGGAGAGAGCTCCCTTTCTCTCCTCCCAAAAGGTCACTCCAGCCAGAGGTAGATGGGCAACACACTCCCTCCCCCCCCCCCTTTGCCACAAAGCGTGAAGGTTCTCCCAAGAGCAAACAATGGACTTTAGATTACAGGGTTGTGAAACAGCATATTGAGTCTGCAGGAGAGAAGGAAGCATCCAATTTAGGAAGAAATGCTTTCTTCCTGCCTAGCCAATGAGCACTGCTGGAACTGGTGGTGGTGATTCCTCCTCCTGGCATATTCTCACTAAAGGAATTGGTCTTGAAATTAAAGACAGACTGAAGCAAAAAGGGAGGATTCAACACAGAGAGGAGTTAGGTGCACCTCACAGATTTCAGTTTCTCCTTTTTTGGATAAGCAAAGCAGAGCAAACAAGTCACCCTTCTATTCCCAGTTTGCCTTACACATCTGCTGATTGCTTTCCTCAAACGTTTATGAAATTTTACTTGCTAACCAAACTTGCTGCATATTCTGCAACCTTTCCCAACTACAAAACTTGATGGGCACATTAATTTATAAAGCAATCTAACTTCTATAACCTCCATGCTGTGGCTTCCTCCCCTACAACCCCCCTGCATGTACGGCTGCAAGGGTTGCCAATGTTTGGCTGCATTGAGTTTTCCTATAATTTAAACTTCCAAGCCAGCTACAGCTTCACCTGTTAGATGCCTGCCTGTCATGCTGCTCTTAAAGATATTTGAAGCCCTGCAAGGAAAAGACTGGCATTCTTTACCTCTGCTTGGCTCTTCCCCCTTCCCAACTTCTACAGCCCACTTTCCCAATGGTGTTTCATCATTCAAGGTTAGCATAGGGGTATGAAAGGAAGAAATGAAATGAAATGAAATGAAAGGCAGTCAGGCTTAGCAGGCAAGCACTTGCAAAAACAGCCGTTCCTTGCAACAATCTAGATGGGACAGGACCAACACCTTGTGATACTTGTTTGTGATTTCAACCACCCAAGTAAGTAACATCTCATAATCACGAAGCCTACTTTTCCAAAATGTTTTGCCCATTACCTTTCCTTGGTGACAGCCAGAGTTTTGGTATGGAGGTTGCTGGCTAAATGCTCAGGTGGCTGATGTTTCTTCAGTGGGAGCTGATATAGAAAGAGAGCCGGTGAGGTGTAGAGGTCAGAGTGTGGACTAGGACCTGAGAGACCAGAGTTCAAATCCCCACTCAACCATGAAGCTCATTGGGTAGTCCTGGGCCTGTCACAGTCTCTCAGACTAACCTACCCCAAAGGGTTGCTGTGAGGATAAAATGGAGGGGCAGAGGAGAACCATACATTCCACCTTAAGCTCCCTGGAGGAAATGTGGGCTATTAATATAATAATAAACAAAATAACCAGAAATGACTCAGGAGCGTCGGAAGCGTTTCACAGAGCGGACAATGAGCTGACCTCATCTTTGCATATTATGTTCCTGTTTTCTCTTCCTTCTCCCTGCTTTATTTTGTACAAGCCTTTTGGACTGTAAGTAATTCTATATTTTTTTCTTTTCTTTTTTCTAAATTTTATGTACACTGCAATGTTAAGAGTTTTAACATTTTACAATTAGGGTTTAGGAAAATACCCACAATCCTGAGAGAGAAAATGAGAAGATCTGACAGCTCTGATTTGGGCAAACTATCATCTAAGGTGTCTGAACTGGGTGCCATAGACCAGAAAAGGCTGGCAGAGCAATCCTATGCAGTAAGCCCCTCTCAATATAGAAAGACTTTAAAAAAAGGTAAAGGACCGATGACAGTTAAGTCCAATCACAAACAACTCTGGGGTTGCAGCGCTCATGTCGCTTTACTGGCCGAGGGAGCTGACATTTGTCCGCAGACAGTTTTTCTGGGTCATGTGGCCAGCATGACTAAGCCGCTTCTGGTGAAACCAGAGCAGCGCACGGAAACACCATTTACCTTCCTGCCGGAGCGGTACCTATTTATCTACTTACTTGTGAGCAAACCTGCGTAGATTTTCACTGCTACTATGATGGAAACAGGAAACTACAGGCACTCAAGGAATGTAGGAACGTAAGAAGCTGTCCTTTATATGGAGTCAGACCATTAGATCCATCCCTGCTCAGTATTGTCTACACAGACAGGCAGCTACTCTCCAGGGTTTCAGACGGGAATCTCTCCCACTTCTACCTGGCAGATGCTGTAACCTAGGACTTTCTAAATGCAAGGCAGATGCTCCACCACTAAGCTACAAACATTCTCCAACAGTAGTTCTTAAAAGGCAGCCCCCTACGCAGCATGGCAAGCAGAATGAAAAGGAGGGGGCTCTCAAAAAGCAGTATGTGTTACAGTATGGGAGTCTCCCATTCAAAGGGCGGAGTTTACAACAATTATACAGGGATGCTGAAGCTCCTTGGCAATGCCTAAAGCAGCTCCTTGGATCCTAGCCTGACTTCTGAGAGCCGGATACTCCTGGAGGCTACTAAATCTGGCAACTTTAACATGCAGTCCGAGGCGTAGGTCGATGACGTCTTTACGCCTACGCATTTTATATGGTACCCTTAAGACTCTTAACCTTTGGTTTCTGTTCTTTCAATTTCCCTGGTTTTTTTGTTGTTGTTTTTTTGCAGTTTAACAGCGTATTTTGAATTAGTTGTTGTGGTTTCCTTCAGCATCTTCCCCACAACAACAGCAAATCATTTTGGCTCCCAGTTTTCTTGCTATGATTACTGGCAGGGGTGGTGGTGATAGGGCTATTGTGAATAATCACTCAGCATACTGTAAAACTTCCCTGTTTAAGAAAGAGTCAATTGCTTAATGATTAGGAATAAAGAACAGAGCAGAAAAGGTTATATCAGTTTCTTCACTTCCTATTTTTATCCCAAGCAACTATGTTAAGTCACTGGTCTTTTCATTACATCAGCTAGCTCTAAATTCTTTCACTTCATTGATGGGTTTTAAAAAGGCAGCATTCATTGCATCTGTGTGTCCCCTAAAGGCAGCTGTTGCTGTGAAGTCTTGCATTTTTTGCATCTGCCCCCAACCCTTAATATTATACAAATATCAAAACACCCCAAGCAGCTCCAGGTGTCCCTTTACCAAATTTTTCATGTGCCACAGACGGTCTTTTATCAATTGCAACAAAATCTATCTATCTCTATATATACATGCAGCTAACAACTGATGTGCTCCATACACAGCATATAGTTAACACTGCACAACTGAAGCCAAAATATACACAGCTAAAAGGAATGTTACAGGGGGCCTCTCTCTTACCGAACAAAGCAGTCTCAGTTTGGCTCTTTTTCTCTAGCACTACCACATCCGCACATCGTTAGCTGGAAAATTCCAGATATATGCTGTAATTTTTTGTGCTTCCCCCCTGCTCTTCAATGTCCAGATGCCATTACCCCACCCCTCCCCTCCCCTCCTTCCTTATCTGTCCCTGCTAGTTTGGTTCTTTGCCAGCTGTGGTCAACAATTAATACAACCAAAGTTTTTTGGGGGGTGGGAATAGAGAGGTGGAAATAGAGAACACCCCTTGGCAACTGGCACGGCCTCACAGGAAATACCAAATAAAAACTTTTATTATGTATTGTTTAACCATTTTGTTTGCCTGTAGGCCACCCTGCTATTGGTGCAATTTAGCAAAGCATGCTCCGTCTGGATGAGCTGCGCGCAGACTCTTTGTTTCCAGAATCTGTCACGCACAATCATTGCTTCAGCATGTGGCCTACTAAAGAAAGCGGAGAAGCAGCATGGCAGGCCTCCAGCCCCCCGAGTTCCTTTTCATTAGCCAACTAGTGACCAAATGTTAAAACGGATGAGTAACCTTTTAATATTCATGTAATTAATTTACTTTCCTCCCTTTAATTATGGAAGTCCTGACATGAAAAGCCATGGGGGGAAAGCACCAGCAGCAAAGGACCAGAGGGGAGGGGACTGAGGGAGCTCTCTCTGCACCCCTCCCCACCCTGCACCTCCATCCGCTTGCTCTTTGGGATACGGAATGGACCACAGATTGCCATTATGCATGGCTGCAAGCAGAGCTAAACAGTAGGGGAAATTCCAGGGCTTATAAATATGTCTGTAACATTCTCTTGAATGTATTAATTAGTCTGGTATTTTAAATAGATTCCCCCCCTCCCCCCATGTTTCCCCTCCCCCATGCTCCAGATATAATAGCAATGGGAGATTAAAAACTCTTTTCATCAACATGCAATTACAACATATACTTCCTCTTCTTAATCAGCCGGCTAATCTACTGACGCATACAGCCATTCCCTCTCCCCCAGGATCCAACAACAAACCAGGCTCACTTTTCATTCGCTTCACTTGCTACTAAGCTATGACTGATGTGTAAAACCAGTTAGTATGACAATCCCACGCCGTTTTCTGGACACTTGAGCAATTGCTGTAGTTTCCAAATCCCCCACTGTTAAGGCCATGCAATATGGGCATAACGCTAGTAGTATTACTACAAAATATACGTGTAAAGTTTGTTCTTGGCTTACTGAATGTGGCTAGTTTGAAGGAAACAAATCACAAGCCTAGGTTTAGGCAACATGACAAGCCAGACCATTACACATTTCCCAGTAGCAGAAGGAGCAGTGGTGGTCCAATATTTCAGTAACAGCCACCACCAGCCCGCTGCTTGCTCACATTAAACCATGGTTTATTTTAACTATGCTTTAAAGTGACATGCAAACCAGGTCAGAGTAACTAGTATTATTTTATTAGTCCTATTTTGTTTTTGTCTCTCCCTGCCCTACCTGGAGATGCCAGGGATTGAACCTGAAACCTTTTGCATGCGAGGCAAACACTCTACCACTGAGCTACAGCCCTTCCCACTGTCTGTGCCATCCTATGTAGTTCATATACTTCAGATACATCAAAACCACCAGAATTGTTCATGCAATGAACAGAAATTTGAAATCTAAATCACAGAGCTAAAAGAAGACCCCATATTTCACACATGCACAGAAAGGGGATGGGAATGCAGCAACATCAATGTGAAAGACAGGAGCAAAGTGCACAAACAATGGAAATTTTTTCACGGGTTCCCACTTGTCTTTACCTATTAGGAATGTCTTGTGGTTGGCTTTAAAAAAAAACATTGAGATGGAAAAGTTCCTTGTTGGACACCTACCTTCAGTAATACGTAGAACAAAGGTATGTCACCTGTGACATTAATTGCTAATCCAGGCTATAATATTTCACATATTCACTGGGAAAGAATTTCAGCTATGCAATAAACCAAGCAGCAGGGATATAAAAAGAAAATCGAATGCCTTATGATCAATTAAGAAACTGAATACACTCCCCCCCCCCAACACACACCTAGGCTAAAGGAACCTGGATGCCAAAGAGAGATTCAAGGAGACAAAACATTTAAATTTAGGGCTACCATGGCAAATCAATACTCCATTCCTTCTCCTCTCGTGCCTGTGATTATTAAGGTTTTCCTTTTAAAACTGCACCACTTCCTCCTCTCTTCTGAGTGGCCAAATGCTCTGTATATTCAAATCTATGCCTAAGCACTGGTGCAGGTATGGAGGTCAGACTATGCATATGTAAATGTCATTTGTAGTGATTTCAACAACAACAAAAATCAGTGGGAACTTTCCTAGATCTCAATCCAGCTGGTGATATCCCTATGTAGAAAGATGATTCTACAATCTGATTAGTTTAAATCAGAAATAGAAAAGGGCCTTGTAGGGGAAAGCACTCTAGTTGTCGGGATCTGAAAGCATTGGGGAGTTGTGGTAAGATGCCCATATCCAGTCTAAGTCAAATGATCACTATGGTTGTCCAACAATAACCCAAATAACATTTAGAAAGGATGGGAAAGGCAAGAACAGCTATTGGTTTGCAGTCTTCTACTGTGCTTGTAGCTTTCAGAAAGTTACTACATTGAGAATGGTTGCAAATATACAATCTGTTCAACGCTAAGCTTCCTTGGTGAGTTACAGATAGGTAGCCGTGTTGGTCTGCCATAGTTACAGATAGGTAGCCGTGTTGGTCTGTGTATCTGAAGAAGTGTGCTTGCACACGAAAGCTCATACCAAGAACTAACTTAGTTGGTCTTAAAGGTGCTACTGGAAGGATTTTTTTTATTCTTCCTTGGTGAGGCAGGTTTGCTTGCTCTTGGCAACTATGTCAACCTTTGTATGGTAAATGCTGGTGTTACAAAATGAAAGGCAATTCAGGAAGCTCAGATAAAGTTCAGGTAATGTTTACACTGGTTATAAAAATCTGGAAACAATGCAGAGATTCAAAAGAAGCATTCTTTGCTGCTGTTTCTGTTTTGCTTTGTTTTAATACGGCCTTTAAACTTGGCCAAAGGTAAACTCTACCCTAACTCTTGACTTGTACCAAGCTAAAACCATCTTATGTTAATATACCACAGTTCGCTTTCTTGACTAAAACTAAAAGACCAACAATAAAAAAATTCTTTAAATATATTAGGAACAGGAAACCGGCTAAGGGAGGCAGTTGGCCCTTTGGACAACAAGGTGTCAACGGTGTCCAAAAGGGGGGAAAGGAGACTGAAGAGAAGCTGAATGAATCCTTTGTGTCTGTCTTCAATGTAGAAGATGTAGGGTGGAAGTTTAATGTGAATTAACATATGCATTAGGGGAAATAACTATTTATCAAAGTATTCAGTATATATTTTATTTTCTCACTCTTTTGATATTTAGAATGTTTACTTAGGAAGATCCCTTCAGGATAATTGTCTGAAACAGTAAATTAATTTCTGCAGATTCTTGCATCATATGACTCCTAATCTATACAGCTGAAGGGCTTTGGGATGTCTCAGAGTTCTGTTGCTAGTGCTGCAAAACGAAGTAGATCTGTATTTTTCTAAGAACTTCTGTATACCACAGCTTCAGTGAGAGAGCATACATTTTGCAGGTTCAATCCCTGGTATCTCTAGGTAGGGATGGGGAAGACTCCTGCCTGAACCACCTCTACAGAGCTGTGGTCTGACTTGAAATAAGGCTGCTTCCTATGGTCCGGATTCTCATATTTTTATTTATTTATTACATTTTCATACTGCCCTATGCACGTAGACCTCAAGGCGGTTCACAACATAAAATTACAATATAAAAAACACAAAATGCATAATAAAAATAAGAACAGAAACAAACCAATAATCCCCCTTCCACAGCACATTTAAAAGGGCATTGGACGTCAATCAGCCAAAGACCTGGTTAAAGAGGAACGTTTTTGCCTGGTGCCTAAAGGTGTATAATGAAGGCCAGAGGAACCTTCCTGGGGAGAGCATTCCACAAAAGGGGGTGGAAATAATAATAATAATAATAATAATAATAATAATAATAATTAGTTTTCAATTTTTATTTCCAAATATAAATATAAATCACGTCTTGATTATATCAAGACAATAATGCTATATATGGCTTTTTAATTCCACAGTTTTGATGTGAAACATTTAGCTTTACACAGTGCGCAGGACTCTCCAAAGCCTTCCCATTCCTAATGGCATTAATTGCAAACTGAGCTTTCTTTCACAGTCTAGTAGAAACTAGCTTTCTGGAACTAGGATCTGTACAGACTTTGGTCCATTTAACAAGGTCAGACTGTTTATTCTCGACCAAATTCTTTCCCACTGTAAAAAGGTACTTTTAAATGCCACATTCCATAGCCAGTGCCAGTAAGTCACTGAAGCATATTTTCCCACAAGAACTGATACGATGGATGGGACTATACTTATTTAAAATTTCTACCGTTCGAATTACATAAGGTAAAGATAGCTTGTAATGAAACAAATTGTTTAAAACTATCCATGCCTTTGTTGCATTGAAGTTTCAGATTGGGTATTCGTTAACCATAGCAGTGCCATACAAATACAGCAAATGGTATATCTTCAGTAAAGGAGAGTGAAATCACACATGAGACGAAAAATACAGTTGAATAGACATATATTAACTATATATGTTAATATATGAACTCTACTGCTGATTATATGAACCTGATTGTATACTGCTGATCTTAGGAATCTGAGAAGCCTCCAAATATAACTGGACACCAACACCCAGCTGTCCCAGCCAGTGTGACCACTGATCAGGGATGATAAATAGTTTTAGTCCAGCAACATCTGGAGGGCCATAGCTTCTCTGATTTATTAATAAGAGTAAACTTGCAGAATATGTAGATGGTTCAGCGTATGGCCTGAAGGCACGTGAGGCCAACACCTTGTTGAAGCTATGCAAGACAGGGTCTGGTCAGTATTCGGATAGGTTAAGAACCTGGGAACCACATACACCCCCAACCGAGTTCCACAATGGCACAATATGAATGTATAAAAATAAATAAATAAAAGGCTATCCCTTTAATTATGCTGGTGACCCTTTCTGGCAGGGTACTTGTTCCATAACAGGCTGACTGAGGCTGATGTCAGTTGTAGTTCAACAATATCAGGAGTGCCAAAGGCTCCCCATTCTTGGAATAAAACAGCATGTAAACCAAACTGTCATTGAAACAAACATCTGATTATATCAACATTGTGGCTTTAAATAAACTGGGTAAACTGGGCTGTACCTTATCCCCCCCCCCCCAAAATAAATAAATTACTTAGCTCACTGCATTCATTGCAATTTTTGGTGCCGTTTCTACTATACCCCCTGAATGAAGCAACCTATCATGTCCATTTGTACCATATCAAGTCAAGCCATCGGTCTATCCTGTGTAGCACAATCAAATCCAATTGGCAGAAGCTCTCCAAAGATTTGAACAGTTCCCGCCTCTTCTAATCAAAGCTTTCCCAAGAGCCAGCACCAACACTTGCAGAACAGTTTAACTCCACATGACACTGAAAACTTGTCCCCATTGTTCTGCTTCTGAGAACAAGCCCAGATGTTCAACATAGGACTATCAATTGCTCAGATTTCCTAGCTCCGGGACTGGTATTCTCTACATAAACATGTGTCGATTTATTCTGAGGCTTCCATTCATTTATCAGAGGAAGCATCAAGGGATTACAAATGACAAAAATATGCCCAGAAGGTTTACCTGCCAAAAGAATGCTTTACTATTTGGGAAGTAATCATTGCAGCTAAAATACTTTGAAGTTATCGGTTTGCAGCACCCAGTCAACTAGGCTGGATCAGTTCTTTATGCTGCCTTACTTTCACGGTTCTTTCTGTTCCACTAGACGAGTTCCTTTGTAGTCAGAGAATGAGGATGTATCTTCGGAAAGAACTGATACTTCAAGAAATAATTCTTTATCTGGCCTCAATATACTGCACCGCTGTAGGAAATGACAGAGAGTTCACATGTCGACTGATCATAATGATAACCCTGACAGGGGACTTTCTATAACTTCATTATGTGCACAGCTCCTAGAACATGAGGTACTCAGTCCTGTATAGAAACATCTGTTAAGTGACTCACAAATTGTTCACTCTCGAGGTGAAGAACAGAAGCGAAGACTCTAAACTCTGGGGAGAAGAGTTTTGGTTAAACATTAGAAAGAGCTTCCTGATGATTTAGATAAGCTCAGCAATGTGAAGCAGTGTGGACAGTTTGAACAGATATCTGCAAGGGAACCATTAGCTGGAAAATGATAATGATTTAGAGCAGGAGGTTGGACTAGATGACCTATTAGGTGCTACCAACAGTTCTACTACACTATGAATGGAGATTGTATGCATCGGCTGTGTCAATGTGCAACTAAACCACAGGATCCACGTGGCACACAGGAGTCCTCGTAAGGTTTGGAGCAGTGTCAGCAGTGTAATGTTCTATATCATTGTTCCCAAATGCTGTTGGAAGTCTGGATGCAAGTCAGCTGGCTGAGAGAGGTTTGCATGGGTTAAAAGAGATAAGATTTCCAGCTTCCTATCTCTGTACCTTTATCTCTATGCAGACCACTTTAGCTCTTTGATGACCAGCAAGTCTTAGGTTGCATCCTGTTTACAATTTCCTGCTCCTCCTCACACACTTTCTCTGGACCTTGAGGCAAGTGGTCAGTTTGGATTTGTCTTCTGAGAATAAAGGGACAAGCATAGCTTTCTTCATTTCTCCAACCAGATAGGCAGCTAGGACCACAGAATGCTTTCCTATCAAGAGTGTACTTCCTTTAATAAACATAAGCTTTCTTATTTTATACCAAAGCCTTAGTCTGAATACCTTTCAACTAAAGGTATGCTCCAAGCAAGGGTTCATTTAACTAAAGTCAACTTCTGCTGCAGCAGACAAACTCCACATGCCAACATATATACCTGGACCTGACCTTGTTTATTTAAGAAGCAGACTGTAGCTATAAGCTAGGGGTATTCTTTATCATTTGCATATAGTGTTAAGGCCACTTCTATAATAAGACCCTGCCATATGGGATGTCCAGGAAGGACTGTAGCTCAGTGATGAAGCATCTCCTTTGCATGCATGAGGTAGGGTGAGGAGAGAATCCCAGTTTGAAATCCAGGAGAGCCACTGCCAATGAGTTAGATGGGCTAATGGTGTGACTCAGTATAGGGCAGCTTTCATATGTTCCTTTGTGCCTCTGGAGCTGCCCTTTAAGATTACTAGGAAGCTTAAGCTTCAGATCTGCCACAAATTCTCTTGCACATTTTAGAACTGTAAGGTTTGCTTGAGAGGCAGGTGGGGTTTTTTGCTCATGCTTGGAGAGCACAATCTTTTTTAAAAAACTGACAGTGGGACACATAGTGGACCCCGTTTATATTTTTAAATTCTTGTTTGACTAATATGATGATCCAAATATCACCACAAGACCAAGGAAATAATATCTTATCATCTCACATTTTTCCTACTCCAATGCCATAAACAAATGGCAATTGACTGATGCACAACCAGGTTACAAGCAGTCATGTAAACAAGCCCATGGTGCCATATTTATTTTTCTCCCTCTTGTGCACTCTACTCACATCGCCTGCTGATCAAAGCAGCAACTGCTACATTATCTTTTAAGAAACTTGTAGGCGTCCTTCTAAGCACTATCAAGATGTGATTCAGAAGGGGAGGAAAAATGCCAACTGTACTATACCTCCTGTGTAATGTGCAGTCGCTGCATATTAAAAGTTTAATGAAGTAGGAAAAGATTAAAAAAGCATAATATTCAGGGAAGTCCACCTTTGTATATCGTCTTGGAATGTCAATCAGGCTTTGATTCTTTGTACACTGGACTTTTCATGAACTTACTTCCACGGAAACAAGTACAGGACTGAGCAGTCAGATTCAGCGATTTGTAGGAATAATTTACCACCCTGCAGTAATGGCAATCGCTTCAGATAAAGTTCAACTGTAACGCTTCTCAAATAGTAACACCTATCTTTTGCTTTATTTAGTTGTTCTAAAATAACGACCAAAGAACATCTATGCAAAACTAAATCCTGAAATTAGATTTAAAGAAAGAACACATTGAAACTTACCACAGATGTAAGAGCCATTTGAAAACTGTAGATCCTTGCAAGGCCAAAGTCGGCTAATTTTATCTGCCCATTGCTGGTGACTAGAATGTTTTGCGGTTTCAGATCACGGTGGACCACTCTGTGCGAATGCAGAAAATCAAGCCCTCGTAGGAGTTGAAACATCATGTCCTAAGGGTAAGCAATTGAGAGCTTTGATGAGAAACAAAGTATGTCATTTTTGCACAGCTTAAATATATAGACAGGGCACCCTATATACAGTATACACTTAGGGTATATATACACTAAGTAAGCCCCATTTAAGGTAGTGAGACTTACTCCTGAGTAAACATGCACATGGTTCTGATAAGTGTACCTATGCCTGTGTACCTAGATACACAAACAGCCCTCTTAATGCACATTTGCCTTAATGCACATCATTATTATTATTATTATTATTATCATCATCATCACCACCATCATCATCATCATTTCTGGGTGGGGTATAAATAATAAATTATTATTATTAAATTATTATTATTATATGTTTGCAGTAAAGTGCTGCAATGGGGAGCCTTGTGTATTCATGGAGGCTTTCCACGGAATGAAGACCTTGGAAGATCAAGAGTCCCATTCATATGGGAAACATCTAGATACACAAAGCTTCCTGCTGCAGAAATTTGCTGTAAACACATAAAGTGCCCAGAGGACTCACACAGCTTCAGGGGCTCCCCCTCCTCTCCCGTAGTCCCACTCTACCTATGTTCCCTCTTTGGGCCTGAAGAGGGTTTCTGTCAATAGGTAGAAAATCTGAGCTATCTTGAAGAGATGTGTTTATATTAGGTTGGATCCACCCAAAGCTAGCTGCACTTAGGTCTCATTTAAATCAATAGGAATTACATGAGTAAGACTAACTTTTCATATAGGGTGGATTATGTGCAAGCTGATAAACATAGGTCTGTATGTTATTATTTTCACAACAAAAATAGGCTGTTAACATTTGACAATTAAAAGCATGTAGTTAGTAAATAATATATTATTTATACACCATTCTTCTACTCAAAGCACCCAGAACAGTTTTTTAAGATGAGGAATCATAAAACCAAAAAGATTTATTAAAAACCTGATGCAAATTTCTTGAGAGCAGTGCCTTGAAAAGGTGGCGTCTCCTGTATTCACACCTGCAGAGTTCACAAGACTTAAACGCAAGGGTGACAGGGGTGTTTGGCACAGTCACAAGAGCTTTGACCTGCAAGCTCTCAAGGCTTTTGAGCCTCCTTAACCAATTTCACATTCGAAATGCATTAATCCAAGAGTGTGGAACCTGCGGTCTTTCAGATGCTGTTGCAGTAGAACTCCAATCATCCCTGGCCACTGAGTGTGCCAGCTGCGGCTGATGGGAGTCCAGCATCTGGAGTCACAGGATTCCCACATCTGCCTTAATCCAACATGATAATTTACACACAAGACATTTAATTGCTCAACCGAAGGGTTGAGTTTTGTAGCTTTTTTTTTAAAAAAAAATGAATCGGATCACTATAATGACCAATAAATATTAAAATCTGAACCAAAGCAACACAGAATATTCACAGATATTTGGTGATCATGTTTACTGCTTCTGTCTTTTACATGTTCAAATGCATACAAATGGGGGGAAATGCACCTGTTTTGTCACCTGTACCATTCCATGAGTCTCCATCTACAATTCTACATTTTAGTTTCTTTTCATAACACTAAAAATGTGATGGTTGGCAGGTGAAAGACCCTGTGTGAGAGGCAGAGAAAGGAAGATATCCCAGGATAGGAAACTGGGAGAAGAAAGGAAAGCTCCCAGATGAGAGCTCGGAGAGTTGTACGAGACAAAGGTTAACTATGCCAAGGTCATTCTGAATACTAATTTCTACATATTCTATTTCCACATGAATTGTTGTGGGCATGGTGATATAAGCTCACCAATCTCACACAGTGAAAAATTCTTATGAATTCACTTTTGACAGTTGACAGGGTATGTTAAGGAGCTAGTTCTCAAGCTTTACCCTTGATACTGTTTCCAGGAAAATATACTGGCAACTCCAAACTGATGAGATAAAAAAAAGGAGAACATGGTGATGATCTTACCATGCCAAAATTGAATGTGAGCATCAGCCATGATATGGCATACTATCTTCATCCTACCAGATTACTACCAGGCCATTCACCAAAAGATTTTAGTGAATCTTTCTTAAGCCTGCTGAAAGGAAATTTAGGAATCTCCTAGTTACTTATCATTTCCAGAGGTTTTCCTGAATAATAAATACTTGTTTTAAACCAGTAAATGTGATCATGAGAACTATACATTTATTAAAGCTCCTGATTAAGTAGTACTGCAAACAGGCACATTTCTGGGAATGAAATACAGAGTAGTGTGTTTTTATTGGCCGTGCATCTCGAGCTAACCCACTCAGTATTCTGTATCCTGTCTACTGATTCAGAACTACAGCTCACAGGCTGCAATCCTACGTACACTTACCTAGGAGTAAGTCACACTGAACTAATGGGACTAGTTCTGAACAGACACACATAGGATTGCCGTCAGTCATTGATTTGGCTCTATACAGCTGAAATTAACACCTCAATGAAGGGTTAAAGTATGGCAGATGTTGATAGCAGGCTCTCCTCACCAACAGGAAAGACACATGGCTATGGGGCCCAGATCTGGGTTTCTCTTTCCTAACAGCTGTTTGTGGACAGCAGCTAATTGTATCCACTTGTTTAACCTCAGGGATAATGTCTAGAGGGGACAAAGTGCCACAAGCACACTTTTTTCAACGGTCATTTCCTCTCTGGTGTAACTTGCATGACAGCATGTGACAAGCAGAAATTAATGGTGGCACTGCTGTGCCAATACCTCTTGAATTGCTTTGACAGTGGCTGCAGGCTGCCTGCTTGGCCACCCAGCCAAGACCTCACATGAAACATGGCAAGGGGCCCACAGCTCTATTCACTAACAAGACAGCTGGTCAGTGATTAGGAAGCTGAAACAATGCACCAAGGGGGGAGGGAAAAAAACACTTGCAAGCAGCTTCAGATCAGGAGATCAAGTTTACTCAAATAAGAGCATCTGAATGTTTCACCACCTCCTTACTCTGCATATTAAGGTTGACTACGGTGACACAAATTTCGTAAGACAACTCCAGCAGAAATTCAACGAGGCATTTGAATTATGAAAATAGACTTGTGGACTGATCTTAGTCGCAGTATACTTACCCATGTGCAAACCTTACAACCTTCTTATATGGAACACCTTTCTGTGAAGTCTAACTTGCTCAGACCAGAGGTTCTCAAACTCTGCAATCTAAGACCTAGAAGAATCTGCTTAGGGCTGCCCTACTATTATGACAGTTACATTCAAGATAGGTTGTTATGGGCAAGTACACATTTGTGGCCATAACGGTGGGAGGTGGTCCCTTGGGCTTGGGCTGAACTTATTTTTTTCAGGGATTAGGTTCCTGGGAAACTGAGAAAGGTCATGCAATAAAACAGCTTGCTCTTCACTGTCCCTGAATCAAGTAATTTAGAGTTGACTGGGAGAAGTTAAGTAACCACTGTTTCTACAAAACCACACCTACTTCCCATGAGTCCATGCTAAAGCCACATGATGGAGGGGTGAAGATGAACCTTGTCCACAAATGCGTTCTGGTAACTTTTTGCTCCCTGGTACCACACATTTCTCCCAATGTATGGACCAGAGGAAGAGTTCTCTGTTCTTCCTCTGCCCATCCCATTACGAGAGGAAAACAGGTGGGCCAGAAAGCAGGAGCAAAGCTAATTTTTTCTCTGGATCAACTCCTTGGAAAGTATGGGGGAAGAAACATCATAGTGGGGAAGAGGGAGTCTGCCACATTGGAATACTTTGTGGAGCTCAGTGGAGAACACTTGCTTTTCATGGAGAAGGTTCTAGGCTCAATATCCGACATCTCTAGGTAGGGCTTAGAAGAGCCACTGCCAGCCAGTGTAGAGTTGACAATACTGAGCTAACTGGACCAAAGGTCTGGCTTGGTATAAGGCAGTTGACTTTATATGACGTTGATATATCCACTGTATCAAAAATCTAAAAGATTTTTCACAGTTCTGCCAGTCTAACTAGGAATGAACATGGGACCTTCTGTATGCTGCCCCACTGAACTGTGGGACCTCCCCAAGAAATATAGAGGGTAAATTTGTCAAGGGTAAGCTTGGTAAGAGAAACAGGAATCCAACTAGCAAGTTTTTTTTCGAGCGAGGAGGAAGTTGTGGCAAATATAAACTGCCCTGTGATCCTCAGATGAAGGGTGGTATAGAAATGTATTAAATGTATTAAATAAATAATACATTTCCAGACGTAGAATAAGTGTTAAGGTCAGTATACTGCACCAACTTTCAACACAACTTTCAAATTCAGAAGAAAAAAGCGCAAAATAATTTGAGCTTGCCCTAGGAACTGATCAATAGAATGAAACCTTAAAAGATGAAAAAAGCAAGTTTCCAAACAATATATTATTTTCAAAATAAAATACCATTGTGCCAAAGAAATCTTGATGGTGGTAAGCAATTGGGGCTTTCTCCCGCTATGAATGAAGCTCACGCAGAATGAATTCAGAGGGTTAATTTAGATATTGCTCAGTTCAGCAAACAACTTTAAACAAACTGAAGTGCCTCTGCTACACCAGGGCCTAAGTAACCTTTCATTTACTCATGCCAATTAAAGGGGGGGGGGGACCCCAACAACAACCCACCAATCAGAGAACCCACCACACTAAAGTATGCACTGTTGCAAAATGCCACTCAATGAATTGGAAGCAAACTGGAAAGCAAATGAAAGAGGCTAGGAATCACCATCAAAAGAGTGCTGTTCTCTTTTGTGCCTTAGATATACTAAACAGTATTATTTACTGTGTGCCCTGCAAACTAGTGAGCAGCTGGGTGTAACACATTTCCATGCCATGTAACCTCTCCTTATGCAGAACCAGAAGAAAAGAGATCTCTCTGCTATGCCGTTCCGGTGGCAAAAGGAAAAGACAAGATGATGACTTTCCAGCTCATTGCACTTTTATAACATTCTCATCAATCACTGTGAGGTGGGTCTTTCTTGTTCTTGCTGGAGAAATTCTCTTGGTTTGCTGTTCACAATGCAGAATGACTTCACTAAACAGCTCATCAGGGTCACCTTCATCAATTTCGTGTGTGGGGAGAACCCATAAAATTTAAGGCCTCCGGTTTGTTGCATGAGGGTCCACTTACTTAATTTTGATTGCAGGCTTGTGGCTTCAAGTTTTTCTCAAGCTGCGTCTGCGCTGAAAAACCTCGCCACAGCTCGTATTCAGGGACTATGTGGACCTGTGCTTTTGCAATTGTACTGCCTAAGCGCAAGTGCTAAAATTCACCATCCTGAATAATTTTATCTCTCTTCCTTTAAAACAAAAATAAAAATGCCCTTTGCTAGCTCTGAAGAAGGAAAATGCGAACAAGTATAAACTGATGCATGAAGGGGCAAAAAAACTTTATTTCACGTATAGGTGGTGACCATTTAGGTAAGTCCAATTCACACGTGATCACCGATTCATGGGTCCTTTTGGATCTGGAAGAAGACAGAATGGGGATGAAACAGGGCATGCTTATATGCACTCTGCGGGGGCCGGGAACAGAATCCCCACGTGAAATGGTCGCTTGCTTGCTCATGGGGGTCTGAACTGGCAGTGACTGGCCAGGACCAAGACCTTGGGTTGTAGTGGATAGCTCAATGAAGATGCCGACCCATTGTGCGGCAGGAGTGAAAAAAAGCAAATTCCATGCTAGGAAACACTATGCAAGAACTGAAAATAAAAAATGTACTCAAAATGATCAAGGGGATGGAGAAACCTCCCTATTTGGAAAGGTTTCCGCATTTGAGGCTTTTCATTTTAGAGAAAAGGCGAGGAAGAGGCAATATGACTAGAACTCCTGGGCACCCAAAGAATCTGGAAGTTGGAAGAGTCAGGACAGACAAAAGAAGCACTTATTCAGGCAGCGCTCAGCTAACAGAGGAACTCGCTCCCACAGGAATCAGTCATGGCTACCAACTTGGATAATAATAATAATAATAATAATAATAATAATAATAATTTATTATTTATACCCCGCCCATCTGGCTGGGTTTCCCCAGCCACTCTGGGCGGCTTCCAAAAGAATATTAAAATACTATGATACATCAAACATTAAAAGCTTCCCTAAACAGGGCTGCCTTCAGATGTCTTCTAAAAGTCTGGTAGTTGTTGTTCTCTTTGACATCTGGTGGGAGGGCGTTCCACAGGGAGGGCGCCACTACCGAGAAGGCCCTCTGCCTGGTTCCCTGTAACTTGGCTTCTCGCAGTGAGGGAACCGCCAGAAGGCCCTCGGTGCTGGACCTCAGTGTCCGGGTAGAACGATGGAGGTGGAGACGCTCCTTCAGGTATACTGGACCGAGGCCGTTTAGGGCTTTAAAGGTCAGCACCAACACTTTGAATTGTGCTCGGAAACGTACTGGGAGCCAATGTAGGTCTTTCAAGACCGGTGTTATATGGTCTCGGCGGCTGTTCCCAGTCACCAGTCTGGCTGCTGCATTCTGGATTAGTTGTAGTTTCCGGGTCACCTTCAAAGGTAGCCCCACGTAGAGCGCATTGCAGTAGTCCAAGCGGGAGATAACCAGAGCATGCACCACTCTGGCGAGGCAGTCCGCGGGCAGATAGGGTCTCAACCTACGTACCAGATGGAGCTGGTACACAGCTGCCCTGGACACGGATTTAACCTGTGCCTCCATGGACAGCTGTGAGTCCAAAATGACTCCCAGGCTGCGCACCTGGTCCTTCAGGGGCACGGTTACCCCATTCAGGACCAGGGAATCCCCCACACCTGCCCGCCTCCTGTCCCCCAGAAACAGTACTTCTGTCTTGTCAGGATTCAACCTCAATCTGTTTGCCGCCATCCATCCTCCAACCGCCTCCAGACACTCACACAGGACCTTCACCGCCTTCACTGGTTCTGATTTAAAGGAGAGGTAGAGCTGGGTGTCATCTGCATACTGATGAACACCCAGTCCAAACCCCCTGATGATCTCTCCCAGCGGCTTCATATAGATATTAAAAAGCATGGGGGAGAGGACAGAACCCTGAGGCACCCCACAAGTGAGAGCCCAAGGGTCTGAACATTCATCCCCCACCACCACTTTCTGAACACGGCCCAGGAGGAAGGAGCGGAACCACTGTATGACAGTGCCCCCAGCTCCCAGCCCCTCAAGACGGTCCAGAAGGATGTTATGGTCGATGGTATCAAACGCCGCTGAGAGATCCAGCAGAACTAGGAAACAGCTCTCACCTTTGTCCCTAGCCCGCCGGAGATCATCAACCAGTGCAACCAAGGCAGTTTCAGTCCCGTGATGAGGCCTGAATCCCGATTGGAAGGGATCCAAATGGTCCGCTTCTTCCAGGCGTGCCTGGAGTTGTTCAGCAACCACTCGCTCAATCACCTTGCCCAAGAATGGAAGATTTGAGACTGGGCGATAGTTGGCCATCGTGGCCGCATCTAAAGATGGTTTTTTAAGAAGCGGTTTAATAACCGCCTCTTTCAGCGGGTCTGGGAAGGCTCCCTCACGGAGGGAAGCATTCACCACCCCACGAAGCCCATCGCCCAGCCCTTCCCGGCTAGCTTTTATAAGCCAGGATGGGCAAGGATCAAGGAGACAGGTGGTTGGTTTCACTCGTCCAAGCAGCCTGTCCACATCCTCGGAGGTAACAGATTGGAATTGATCCCACACAATTTGACTAGACAGGACTCTAGCACTCCCCCGCCCCGGCCCTGCTCCCACGGTGGCGTCTACCTCTTCCCGAATCTGAGCGACTTTATCTGCAAAAAACTTTGCAAAATCATTGCAGGAGATCATGTGGCCCGTATTGGGCCCCGATGTAGCAGGTGGTTCCGCTAAATTGCGGACCACCTGAAAAAGTCTCCTGCTGCTGTTTTCTGCAGATGCAATAGAGGCGGCGAAGAAAGCCTTCTTCGCCGCCGCTACCGCCACTTGGTAGGCTCGACACTGAGCTCTAACCTGTGTCCGGTCAGCTTCAGAATGGGTCATCCGCCACCGGCGCTCTAGCCGTCTCAACGATTGTTTCATTGCCCTCAGATTCGTGGAAAACCACGGGGCCATCCGGGCTCCATGCAATCGGAGAGGGCGCTTCGGAGCCAAACAGTCAATAGCCCTGGTTAACTCCACATTCCAGCGGGCCACCAGGGAATCAGCTGAAAGGCCATCAACATGGGATAAAGCATCCCCTACCGCTCTCTGGAAACCATTTGGATCCATTAAGTGGCGGGGGCGGACCATCCGAATCGGTCCCACCTCCCTGCAGAGGGGAAGGGTCGCGGAGAAGTCAAGTTGCACCAGGAAGTGGTCTGACCATGGCACTTCTTTTGTTTCGCTTTTACTTAGTGTCAGAACACCAACATCCATGGAGGTAAACACCAGGTCCAAGGCATGTCCGTGGCTATGGGTTGGGCCAAACTTATTCAGGGACAGCCCCATGGAGGCCATGCTTTCCACGAAGTCCCGAGCGGCCCCTTGTAAGGTCGTGTCGGCATGGATGTTAAAATCCCCTAGGACAACCAAACTAGGTGTCTCCAGGAGAACATCCGCCACGACCTGAAGCAGCTCGGGCAGGGAATCCTTGGTGCAGCGGGGAGGTCGGTACACCAAAAGGAATCCTGTACTGCCCCTATTGCCCAACTTCCAGAACATGCACTCAGAGAACTGGGTCTTCCCAATAGGATGCCTGGTGCAAACTAATGACTTCCTAAAAATCACTGCAACCCCCCCTCCCCGCCCACAGGGCCTGGGTTGCTGTGCATAAGAGAAACCTGGTGGACAAGCAGCGGCAAGAACAGGCCCACCTGCTTCATCCAACCAAGTCTCTGTTACACAAGCCAGGTCAAATCCTCCATCCATGATCACGTCATGGATGGCAGTGGTCTTATGAATCATTGACCTGGCATTGCACAGCAGCACCTTCAGGCTATGTGGGTATCCCTTGCTGATTCTAGTATCCGTCCGGACAGGACCAGACCCGGAGGCAGGGATAGTCCTCAGACAACGACTAAACCTGCCTCCTCTGTAATGACATGGTCTGGTCTTAGCGTAACTCCTCCTCCTACCCGTGATCACTGAGATCGGTTGTCCCAGCGCATCCCCCTCCGTGGAACATACCCCAGCCATTTTGTTGGCTGGGACCCACTCCCCGGCAGCCCTGACCCTTCCCCTTAAGAACAAAATAAGACCTTAAAACAATAAAAAACCCCAGAAAACAAAAAAACAATACAAATGAAAAACTATAAAAATTACAAATCCATTAAAATCAAACAAATTCCCAACTAAACATCCATCCCACCCCCATCCCCGTCCCCGCATATACAAAAAAATGAAAGGAAAAGGAACATTTTAAAACAAACTCTGCGCCCCTCCGGATCCCCCTGGGTCGCAGCAGCAGTGACAACAACCGTCCCTGTGAGGCCTGTCAGGCCCCGCCCTGGGCCAGGTGGTGAGTGGCAGGAAGGAGCAGGGCCCTCAGACACTCACACAGGAGAGTCCTCCTGGGCAGCAGAACGCAGCAGATGGCTTTGGACAAATTTGTGGAGGATAAGGCTATCAACATCTACTAGCCATGATGGCTGTGCTCTGTCTCTGCATCGGAGGCAGTGATGCTGGGTCTGACCCAGCAGGGTTATTATATTCATTGTCCACTTGGCTCAGTACTGCCTACAATAACTGGTAGTGGCGCTCCAGGATTTCATGCAGGAGACTTCCCCAGCCAGAGGTTGAACCTGGAAACTTTTGCATGCAAAGCAGATGCTCTACTACTGACCGACAGTCTTTCCATTAACTTAAAAGTAGAAGCACAAGTAGAGCACAAGTAAAGAAACACATGATAGGAAAGCAGGTTAGCCAATGATGAAAATGATGAAAAACTCAAAATACAATTGCCACCTGTTCTCATGAACTAACAATTTCTTTCTGACTATTCAGATATTTTTTGGATGCTCCAGAAAGAGACTGGGTTTGCTTTTGTTACAACCTTCCCAGGAAGTATGCTACCCTTTGCAGTTTTTGTTTACTGCAGCCAACAGGACGTCTTTGCTCTTCTAGAGGTACATTATGGCCTGTGCACATCAAATCAGTAAAAGTTCCATGATCATACAGAAAAAAATGAGGCCAGTTTGCAAAATCCATGCAATTCACCACTGCAGGCCAAAATTGGCACTGCTTCGCCTGGAGAACTTTGGATCATAATCCAAAAACGTAATTTACTGCTTTGTGTGCTTTGGAAGGGATTACTACAACACAGCTGTAGTAATCACCCAGCCCACTGTGAATGCGACAATATGAGTGGGCTGGTTTTGGAGATGGGAGAGGTCTGAGTCTAGCCTTGTTGGTCCTGCCCTTTGCCCCTGATCTCCTCTGCTGCCTTGCAAGCTCATACCAACAGATTTGAGAACTTTGGAACCAGAACTTACACATGAATAGAGCTGCACTGGCCATTGTGGATTAATGCAAAAGTGCCTTGCACAGCAGTTTCAGAGCTTTGGAAATCAGCCCAGCCAAACCATCTTCCTCCAGGCTAATATTCTGCACTATATATGTGTGTTGAGGACTATATCCAATAACATGTCTGGTTTGGAGCTGGTTGTCTGCATAACTAAGCTACTCGGGACTAGCCTTTCCCAAGGGAATTCTCAGGGCATTGTGCTCCCTGAAGCTTTCTCAGGCTGCAAGATAAACTGGAAGATGTGCAAGTCCACCCTGGCTGACTAACAAATTTGAGAAGATGGCATACAGCAAGTTGCTCTCCACCTGCCTTATGAGACTCAGGCGGAGATGGAGGATTACACGTTAACAGGTCAAGTTTGGAACATTTGTGCATCCAAACTTTGGGACCTCTAGATCAACTGGCCTGAACTCCTTCCCAGTCCTATGCCTTGAGGGGTTTTTTAACTTAGATGCTGAGCTTGAACCTGGGGCATCTTGCACGTAAATCATTATTTTTTCTTTCCAATTGTTAGGTACTGAGTGCTGATACTTATGTAACCAAAATGGCACCACCTTTGACCAGACACTGAGATCCAGCTCTGAGGGCTTTCTGGCAGTTTCATCATTGTGAAAAGTGAGGTTACAGGGAACCAGGCAGAGGGCCTTCTCTGTAGTCACGCCTGCCCTGTTGAACGCTCTTCTGTCAGATGTTAAGGAAATAAACAACTATCTGACGTTTAGAAGACATCTGACATAGGGGAGTTTTTAATGTTTGATGTTTTGTTGTGTTTGATGTTTTAATTTGTTGGAAGCTGCCCAGAGTGGTTGAGGTAACCCAGTGCAGGCCTGCAGGAACCCCAAGTTTTGCAGAAGTACAACAAATCCTTTTTTTAAAAAGAAAAGAAACCCAAAAGAGGCCAATGGAGACTGATCATGCTTCGTGGTCATGGAATGCTGGATGTGTGTAAAAAACGGAGGGGAGGAGGAACATCCACCTTTAACTGAGTTGCAAGGTTCAGAAGATTCTCAAATAATGTTGTGCTTTAGATTTCCCTGATCAACTATAACCTATGACCCAATTCATATCCTTACATCACTGGTAGAGAGCCAAAGCAGTGTGACTCCACCTATACCATCTTGGTAATGTATGAAGTGTGTCATGTGGACGGGGGCCGTGCCCCTGCAGGCCAGCAAACCTGGTGTGGGGATTATTCATGTGTCTAGCCCTATCACCATGACCCACTTCCACTAGCTCTTTTCACACTACAGCCCTGCTACCTTGTTTTCACATTAGCCCTACACCATGGAAGACCTGTGCAGAGAAGGCTCCAGTGTTACCAGGGCAGCATGAGAGCAGCCATGCCTCAGATGGTAATATATGAACTGGGTCTTACTGTGTTTGCACCGCCTTTTGATGTTCTTGTCCTTGTTCCTCATTGTCAATTCCGATCTTCCTTGCAAATATCTTTCCTTCAGTGCTGACGGAAAGCCCCCTTGGCCACAACTATGTGATTTCTGTTCCTTGCACAGCACCTTGCAGAATCTTGGTATCAAACACCCTTGCAAAAGTATGAGTTCAAATGTGGATGTGGCATTGCTGGCTGCAAAGCCGCCTCTCTATCTGCTGCTCCTCTTTTGCTGAAACTGCACCACTACGCAGTCAAGTCTGCTATGTACCTTCCTTGATATGTGGGGAAGGAAGAGGAACTTAAAGGAATCCCATCCTCCTGGTGCCAGGGCATTGGTTTTAATCATGGTGGTAACTCAGCAAAGAACACCCGAAGATAATAAAACACATATTTAGAGATGGTTTGACTTCCCACAAGTCTTTTTTTTCCTTTCAACATCTCCTGTTTTAGTCTGTGTTGCTTCTCATTGAATGACAGGCCTGTGTAAGTCATACTTCAGTAATCTGAAGCATATGGCTCGTAGCTCACTGTTGTTTTTCTTATAGTTTCAGAATTAGTCTTTCCAATTTAAAATACATGAAAGACATCTGTATGCTCTTTCATTAAACTCCTTTTTATATTTATAACATCCTATGCATTCTTTTGGAATGTTTTCTATTGAACTGTGGAGTCCAGGCTTGGGCGGCAGCTATTTCCTTTGTATCACAGAGGGAGGGGTGCTATTAGAATAGATCTCCATCTCTCTTTTACACACACAACACAATATATTCTTTGCTTATCCAAACAGGGATGTCTTGGGTTAATTTCAAACGAAATAATATTTTATGTGGATTCATACTTCAGCCCACACACCCTCTCATTCCAACAGCTCTCTGACCCCCACTTCCACCCCCCCACCTCCCTCCTGCAATAAAAATGGATGGAAAACTCCTTGGAATCTCCATTAATGGCTGTAACATAACATTCTGAAGCCTTTTGAGATTTCTAAATTGCAGCTGCACAGCAGAACTGTCCTACTGCAAAACAAATGGTATGTATTTTGTCTGCCGAATTTATTGCACCAAGTACGCTGAGATGGATTACATATAGCATCAGCTATGTTGGTCAAAATGGCATTCAGTGCTAGTCAAAATGTAAATCTAGGGCACATTTCATGTGAAAAGGAATAAGAGCAATTTTTCGGGAGTAAGTGAAATAAAATACTTGGAACATATTAACAATATTCTTGAGTCTATGCATTTATGCGAGCATATCTACCTGTATACCATCAAAATGTCCATTTAACACCAATCCACTACCTTTTTTTTGTGGGGGGTACAGTGCTAACAAAGCTAAGCATTTTTGTGCTACTTCAGTATTACAGTGGGGGCACTGGATTTCTGATGCAATTTAACTAAGGCAAGGTTGTCATGCCGTTTGGCTAAATTAAAATCTCAGCTCTATACATGTTGGCCTGGATTGCACACACAGACACACAAACACTCCACTCGTGTGCATTCCACTTGTGTGCAACAGCATTTACGTGTGCTGCTGCCAAATGCACAATTTTTTTGGAACCAAGAAATGGTGCCAAGAGAGCCACGAAAAGAGCAGGAGAGAACTGGAGGGAAACAGCTTGCGTGGTCGCTCCAAGTGTCTTGCCACCCTCCCTCCCTCACCCTCCTTGGCTTTTTTCTTCCTGCCAGTATGGAGGGGGGACTCCATGCCTCTGACCACCCACCTGCCCATTCTTCCCTCGCTTGTGGCCATTTTGTTCGTCTTCCTTGCCACCCCACAAGCATGCAGCCACGTTATTTCTTGGGGATGGGGGAGAAACTAGATAAAGGGAACTGTCTCCATAAACTTCCAAGACTAACAGGGAGAGCACCAAGAGGCTCCACAGTGGTGATGGGCACTGGGAGCCACTGACCCACCATTCAACTTTCCGATCACTGGAGGCAGGCAGGGCAGGTGGGTGCACATGTGCAAGGGCACATCACCACCCGGGGAATGCAAGTGGGATGGGTGGGATCTGCCGAGAGAGATACGCTTCCCAGCCTCTCTCAACAGTGCCCTTCCCACTTTATGCGATTTCCCATATATGCATGGAGTCTGGGAATGTAATGTCTGTGTAAGTAGGGAGATGCCTTTAACGCTAAACAATGATTTAGCATTACGCGCAGAAGCCTGTATGAGACTGAGCAAAGCCTCTTCCTTCCACAATATTCAGTTTCACTTTCGTCATGTATAAATCAGGAATCACAGCTTACAATAAACTCCATTTAGTTGCAAAACAAGCCAACTTCAAATCATGGGTTATGAAGCTGTCATGCTTAACAAACCAGAGTTTATTTTAAATCACGATGATATTGATCCAGTCACTACCCCCCCCCCAAAAAAAAACCTAACAGCAGATCTGTACCTCCAGAAAAATCATTTGATTCTATGGTCCTGAGAGTACAGCACTTTAGAGAGAAGATGTGACAAGTGCATGTTTGACTAAAAATCCCTGCCCCTGAAATATTCATAGAATCAGAGTCATCTAGTCCAACTCCCTGCAATGTAATAGTATTATGACAAGAAAGACTCTATGTGTAGTCTGGAGAGCTGGCCCTATCATTAGGCAGAATGAAGAAGCTATCTCAGATGACAGATCTTGGGACGGGAAGTGGCAGTAAGGTGTGCAGAGCTGTGTGGTTTCCCTAAATTGGCCCGCGGCCCTCAGAGGCAGTATGAATATTGTCCTATTGACAGTGTTGCCAGTGTTAATGTCAAGAGTTGACAGCCAGTCTGGTTGCCTTCTGTACACTGCATGTGGAATTGGAGAGGGATACTATCTTGTCCTTTGACATAGGGAGCAAAAAAAAACTTTGGATGGCTCTGGTACGGAGTTTAAATATATAGGGGAAGCATTCAAATATTTAGCCTCTGACCTTCCTGCCTTCTGGAGTAATGCAATTCCAGGAGGGCTATACTATATGCTCCCCCTGCCCAAATGTGTGGATATCTCTTAGATTCTGTAATATCAGATCCACTTTACTGAAGTGAAAATAATCTTATCAGGTAAGTATCAAAAGGATTAAGCACCCAAACAGTACATCTCTGTTATTTCACTCATGTCTTCATTCGTAGTTTTCTGTTTGCTGGCAGCAACACTCTAACTTTCCCATAATGTGTACTTTGTTTGAGTTTATTTTAAAAATGGGGAAAACTCTCAAAATAAAGGCAGTTCTATGTGTACTGATTTGAAACCTGAGGAACCAGAAACTGGACTGGCACGCTGGTTATCAGAAATGGTGACGAAGAGAGAGGGAAAAGTTGTGAAAATGTGTGCAAACGTAGGAAGAAACAAAGTGGAGAATCTCTGTTCTGTATATGTGGTTCTTTGGTGTTGTTGTCTTCAAAGAATGAGAACCAAAGTTAAGCACCTCCACATCTGTCTGATTTCAATAGGAGAGTTAAGTATATTCTTTACTTAACTGTTTATATACTTGGGGGGGGGGGAAATGATGAAATTCATAACTGGAAAATATGCTTGCTTATAGCCTCTAAAAGAGCTTGCATGGAATTGAAAAGAAACAATGACTGTCCCAGGATATTGCTATTTTTTTTTTGTAAGTGCAAGGATTTCATTTTTTTTCACATATGGAAATTGCATTATTCCTGACTGATCATTAAAGGTTTTTGCGAAGACACAAAAAATGAGTTACATAATATGGTATCCTTGATTTCAGAATCCTATAGCTTCTTACTAATCTGCAAATAGCTCTCACAGGTCCTTAATGATGTCTTGTGCTTGATTCTGAAATTTTGATTTGACAAACCTATGGAATATAAGTGGAGATTTCCCATGCACCCCCTGCAGACAGGAGGTGAAGGTATTTTCAAATTAGCATATGATCACCACAACTATGTGGGTTAAATTATGCAAGGCTGTTTGGTGCAGGCTCTCATCTTGGAGAAGGTTGGTGACAATTTGATCTCATTAACTTAAGTATCACTGATTTCAGTAAAATTCACTTCCTATTAAGCCTATAAGTAGGATTGAATGCTAACAATCCAATGCGGTTTACAGGCAACTCCCATTTTAGGTGTGAGAAATATGTGTGCGATTGCGCACAGCAACGAACCTGGAAGTGACCAGAAACGTCATAAAGACATCACTGAAAGGGCAGAACAGGGGTGGAAAGGGGTGTTTGCAAGATTTTTCAGTGGGTTTCTGATTTCATGCAAGCACACAATGACCCAGAACGCAACCCCCATGTAAACTGGGGGCTGCCTGTACTTGGAACAAAGTCTTATTTATTTCAGTGGGGCTTATTTCCACTTAAAACTACACAGGACTGTAGCTTTAGCATGCCAGAAAAGGACTTTGTTGCTCCTGCAAAGTGTCAACCAGATTGTTGGCACTTAATTAAGCAGCAGTAGAATTAAAAGTAAAAATAGAATTAGTAACACAACACATTCACTATGTTTTTCAAATAGGCAAATGTAAAATATCCATGTACTTTTCAAGAAATAATGATTTTTATATTTATATACAATGACTTCACTTTTTGCTAAATTCTAGCAATGCTCATGATTTTAAAACTCTGGGGTTCCTCAGCTTTTGTTTATTTCACTGTTATTTATATATATCTGTCCTGGAGTTTTTCACCTTGTGCATTGTGCCAATACTCAAATATGATCAACTGATTATGAGCATCAGTGACAGATGGCAAATGGCTCTTGCCTTAACACTGAAAACTGACATTCTCAGAGAAGCCAGATCTTCACAGTAATTGATTCTTTGTCATGCAATGATGTCATGCGTTGCCTGTTTTATGGACAGAATGGAAAATGCAAAGCATACAGAATGGGCAACAGACGCGCAGTCCATTCCACTTAGACTGTGCAAACCTCACAATGGACAGCTGCCGAAATGGGGTAAAATATGGCAAGCATTCTTTAGAGCTGGCAATAACTAGCAGCCTGGTCCCATGCCCTATTGCACAGTTATAGTGGAGCACAGCATCCACCACTGAGTATATCATTAAAGATAGTACCCATTGCTCAAACATGGCATGCTGGCTTTACTTTTTTATAGCAGATGTATATGTAATGACCCTATCTAGTAGATGTCAAAGGATTTCCAATTTGTTTCCAGATACAATTCAAGGTCCTAGGCTTTGACTTATGAAGTTCTAAGTGACCTATAATCAGTGTCTGAAGGATGTTCTCTTCTATATGAACATGCCCATTCTTTAAGATCTCAAGTCCTACCCTGAGCATTCTTATCTTCAGAGGCTGAGTTGTACCTGGGGCAGGGCCTTTTTTGTAGTGGCACCCCCTCCTATGGCGAGCCCCCCTGAATAAATATTCGCCTAGTGCCTACTTTTTATCATTTAGACACTGAGTGATGCCTGTTTTTTCTCTCAAGCTTTTGGTTAAGGACATGATAATTTGTTGCTGGCAGCTCTTGTGTATTCATCGTTTCAGTGTATTTCTTATATTAACTGCAAGCCACCATGAGCATTTTGCAGAAAGATTAAAATATTTAAAATATATGAATCAAATAAAAAAAAAAACCATGCCTGCCCAAGTGATAGCATCAAGCCTTTATACCCAGCCAGATGGGTGGGGTATAAATAATAAATTTATTATTACTATCTGCCTCTTATACTGGACAAAACTGGACAGGCTCTTTCTGCCTTCCAGCTATCTAATAGACTTATCAAAAACACATAAACACGAGTCACAGGAATGGAATGTGGAATGCACTAAAATACAGTACAGGAATATTCTGGATAGCAAATAAATAACAAAATCATATAAAGATATGAAGCTGCTTGACCTTGAGTCAGACCATTGCTCCATATAGTTTACTATTGGGGACAATAGGATTAGCTAACATTGTGTTCTCCAGATATCGCTGGACTACATTTCCATGACCAAAGATCTGGTATGATGAAAATTGCAGACCACCAACATATGAATGATAGCACTTTGGCTACCCCAATCAACTGGCAGCAACTTTCCAAAAAGCAGTTCCCTGCTCTTTCTGGACCTACCTGAGATGCCATTGGGCTTCTGTCTACAAAACATGAGCTCTACTGCTGAGCTATGGTACTTTACTAGAGGCTGATAATAAATACAGAGGTCCAGTTCGGATGTGAACCATGGTTTGTTGGTACAAGCACAAGCAATGGGAAGCCTCAGGCTCATAAACACTTTTCTCCCCTTTCCCCATATGTACCCAGCCTTTAGATAAAAGGGGGGGATGACTAGAAGCTTCTGATTCTGATTTACAACAAACTGTAGTTTGTGATTTTAGATGCACTGCAAACTGGTTTATTCAAACCACTTGTTCTCAACCCAGGAGCTGAAACTATGATGAAGAGCATTTTTTATAATTAATTATAAATTATTTTTATAAGAACCAATGCCTCTGAATTTGAGAGAGAAGTAATTGATTTAATCTCCTCTAAATCAGATAGAAGTCTTCCTGAAAACGCTTCCGCTTTATGTTTGTCTTTAGCATATTATTCCATAAAATTATGTACAAACCTCCCCTACCCTTCTTTGATACCTTTATAGTTTCACTAGGCACACCAGGCTCTGGAACTTTATTCAAATAAGTGGTCAAGTCTTGATCAACATGTTCAAACACCAGTGTTAGTTTCGTCTCTCGGTCTGTTCGGGATGCTGTGCATACATCGAACAACCTAAGAAAGGGAAAAAACACATAAATGCTAAGTAAATGGGTGGAAACCAGCAAAAGATTAGTGTTAGAAACTGAGATATGAAAACTAGGATCTAAATGGCACCTTAAACCTAGATTAGGGGCACAAAACCAAATGTCTAGGCATATTTTTTTTTTTTAATAATACAAAGCTGAAAATGAATGAACTGCAGCTAAAATATTATATTCATTTTTCACATTGTCTTGTCCTTCCCCTGCCCACCCCTTAATATTCTTAAGAGGGTCTCTTCTCCAGTCTTCGGAGTAGCTGGCAGTTGGAAGGCATAAAAAGGTCCTCTCATCCTTCAACTCTGCAGTTTTAATATGAAATCTTAGCCACAGTACAGCACCCAGAGCTCAGAAGCTTCTCACACTAATGATATTCCCTGTCACAAAATGCGCCTAGAGTTTCGAACACTGCAAAGGAGTCCTTTGAAATAACTTTCATTTATTATGAAACATGACATGCAGAAAGATCCTGATGAATCTGGGTACCAAACACACAGATATCTACCAAGAGGTATTCTGAGGCATACGGCCACTGATTCTGGAAGCAGAATCTTCTTCTTTGGTGATCACTCATAGCAGAGTAAGATTGTCTTCCAAGAACACGGTCTTAACAGTGAGTCTGTAAGTGACTGTGGAGGCCAATTCTGGATCTACATGTCCTTCCACAGTGGAAGCACAAATTACCTTCAGAGTCTTTTGTTGACCACCAGCATTACGCTTTCCATTTTAAAGTTCAGAATAGAGTAGTTGCTTTGGAAGATGATAATCAGGCAAGTTCCCCTGCATTCCCAAGTTATAGGTAAAAAATTTTCGGAGACACCGTTGCTGAAATCTTTCAAGGATTTGAAGATGGCGCTTATAAGTGGTCCATGTTTCACAAGCATACAGTAAGCTTGGTAGTACAATAGCTTTGTAAACAAGCATTTTGGTTTCCCTGCAAATGTTCTGGTTCTCAAACATTCTGCACTTCAATTGGGAGAAGGCTGCACTCGCAGAGCTCAGGCAATACTAGATTTCAACATCAATGTTGGCCCTTGTGGAAAGATAACTGCTGAGGTAGGAGAAGTGATTGACACTTTCCAACATTACACCATTGAGTTGGATTTGTGGCGATGCAGAGGGGTTGTTTTGTGCTTGTTGGTGCAGCACTTTGGTGTTTTGGATGTTGAGTGACAGGCCAAGCTTTTTTGTAAGATTCTGCAAAAGCTTACACATTGTCATCAGCATACTGAAGCTCTATGACGGAAGTTACGGTAACCTTACTCTTTGCTTTCAGCATACTCAGATTAAAGATCTTTCCATCTGTTCGATATATGATTTCTACTCCGGTGGGAAGTTTCCCTTTGACAGATGAAATTGATGGACTATATGGAATTGGCGGAAATGACTGGCAGAATCCGTGACCAGGGAGAAGAGTCGGTGGAAGAAGATTGGAAGAAATTTAAAGATTATTTACAGAAATATTGCAAAATTAAAGAATGTTAGAGGGATGATGGATTGAAATTAAGTGGCTTCTAGCTGTACAGGCTTTAAAGTTATATATAGATCAAGATTAAGGATTAGGATTAATAAGGTTAAAAGAATGGAAAATTGGCTTTTAATAGGTAAAAATTTAATGTTATAATATATTAAGATTAAGGATTGGGATTAAAAAGGAGGGAAAGGAATTGCTGGACAAACAAATTGAATTGGAATACAAAAGAGGGAGGTATGAGGAGGTCCAGGAAATAAGTAGATCTAAAAGTAGTGATGAAAAGATGGAATTGGTTTTAACTGTTTTTTCTTTTTTCTTTTTGTATTTTGTATTGTGTATTTTTATTATTATTTTTAAACTCTTTTTTTTTTATTGATGTGGTTTTTTTATGTGAAACTTTAATAAATATCATTAAAAAAAAAAAAAGTTTCCCTTTGACAAAGTGTAGGATCATGGCAATGAAAATAATAGAGTTGGATGAATGCAGCCATTGCGACTAGCAGCCACTGAGCCTTATCCTCCCTGAATTTGTCTAATCCCCTTTTAACGCAATCCAAGACAACAGCCATCACTACATATTGTAGGAGACAATGACATAGTTTAACTGACTGCTATGTAAAGAAGTAGTTTTGTGTGTTCCACTATTCAGTTTCATTGAATGACCACACATATATCCATCCACTTTATCCACATCATGTATAATATTATGCACCTTTATCATGTCCCTCTTTACTAATTTCTCCCCCCATCCAAATACTGTAGGCTTTCCTCATAGGGGAGTTGTTGCTCCAGGTCCTTGAGCACTTTGCTTCTCTGTACAGCTATTGGTATGTTCAAAGGGAAAGGGAGGTGTGTCAAGCAGTTTGCCCCCATCATCACCCTTTCCAAGAAGCATAAACTATGGAGAAAGGGAAGATCCAGTGAAAGTAGCAATTTACTTTTCCAAACTCGGTACATACTACACAGCTGAATCTGCCCTAGACGTGCACTCTTTCTAGGCTCCACTTTCAACTGCTTCCTACCAACTTTAATTTCTCTCTTGAAGATACCATCTGCCCCTTGTAAGTAAGTTGTGTATTCTATAATACTAGACAGGTCACAATGCAGTTAAGAAAAATATAGTTAAGAAAAATGCTTTGCCTTTGTCTAGAACTTTTTCATCTTCAGATATCAAAGGAAGTTTGCAAATTGGGTAAGCATTAATATCCCAAAGAACA